>NC_087472.1:108547812-109204240 GCF_036321535.1 Camelus dromedarius
TAAAAAATAAACAAACTATACTAAGAATAATTAACCTAATAACACTAGGAAGTTTGGCTGGTGTCTTATAAACAATGCCTGTATAACATCATCCTTAAAGGTAAGGATGGGTACAGAACAGACTGGGGATGCCCTGAGCCGCACATAATGGAAGTTCTTAGCATAAATTCTTACTTATGACCTTACTGATACTGCTAACTATTTGGTTTGTATTTTGCCTGTTTTACAAAATTGTTATTTCTTGCATTAATAAGTGTGTGACTGAACCTCTGATAAAATGACCAGGCAACTTAAAACAGCAGGCCAGATATACACTTCTGTATGAGACCAATGATTTTAATAGTGCAAGTCGAGACATGGGAAGAAGCACAAGAGGGAACGTTCTCCTGGACCACAGCAGATGAGTGAGACAGCTGGTCCAGAGAATTTGCTACTGTTAGTAAGGCCTAGGCCCATGTTAGAACACTGGGTGGCCTATCCACAAAATCCTCACCTGACCTAGGAACAAGCATTCCTAGCCCCATGGGATGAAATGCCGTGCCAAGCCATGGTCAAATTTATGATCACGAGGGCACTTGCCATCTGCCTCTACAAGGACCAGATCACGTTGGCACTTGCCATCTACCTATGCTTGGATTCAATTGTGAGCCACTGCAGCTGCTGACCTCCAACACCCCCTTAAAGGAGTTCTGGGTGGAAATCAGGAATGAGGTGCTTTGCGCTCTGGGAAAACTGGCAGAACAGGCCTTCAGATTGTTAGGTATTTTCAGAAGATTTTATGAGCCCCAATTCTTGCATCTTCTCATATGTGGAAAAGCACTAAAATCATTAGTGGTGACATCTGCTTTGGCTGCTAAGGAGAGAAATGCATTTGAAAACCAAAATGGAATAACTGTAGCTCAGACATCCAAGGTAAAACCAGGTAACCATTACAGATGTGATTTCAGACACGTTTATTGCTGAGAGACTGAGTTTCCTGAGTGGTGTCAAAATTGGGAAGCCACCAGCCAATCTCAAAGCAGTGTCTGTTGGCAACTTGTAGCTGCAACCTTATGGGCTTAAGTTCTCCTCTTGTAGTTACTGAGTTCCTAGATCCACACTGCCTGTTTTACTTTCATACCAGATGCATCCAGGAACATCACAACTGCCCTGGAGGACAGGAAGCAACAAATGCACAATGTACGGAATTCAGAGGTATGAGGGAGAAGTTACATCTCAAGTTAACTCCTGGTTCTCTGGCCCCTTTCCATGGATGCCCCCAAGGTCTCAGATCTATCCTTACGGGGGTCCAGCAGTTTTTCTTATCACTACGGTTAATAGAAGTAGGTACACATGTAATATTTAGACTGATAGTCTTCTGTTGTCTAATGTGTGAACAATGAACAACTAAGACTCTTCCTAGACCCCCAGCCATGTGGCAAGATCAGGTTCACTCACTCCACCTCAGAAACCCCGGAACGACGCCCCCGCTCAGCAGGAAGCAGCCAGACAAATACGACGCCCACTTCCCTATTTCCATAGAAATGGAATGAGACAAACTGACAGTGGGGATTTTGAAAGAGAAATAACGAAACGGCTGCACTTAGGCTAACTAATTCCGGCTGCACTTAGGCTAACTAATTCCCGGCCTTGTACTTGCCGTTTGCTTTTAAAACGCTCAGCAAATCTGACTGACCGGACCCTGCCCCCGCCCCAGGCCCACTGTTACAATTAGAATTGGAGTTGGAGTTACTAATTTTCCTGTTTTACCTCACCCTGGCCATTGAAATTTACAGTCATGTTTGGATTCTGCGGCATTCCCCTAGAAAGGGAGTCGCCAGACGACAACCTCAGGAGACTGACCAGACCCTCCGAAGTTCCTCCTGGCGCCTGATGAGTCTGATCAGATAAAGAAGGTTGCAGGCTGATGACTCTCCAGACCATCAGATGGTCCCATAATGCTGGACAGACTTGCGCCAAGATTCAGGAGGAAGCTTCACCGGAGACTCCTGTTGATTGCTACCCCCTTTTACTCTCCAATTTGTTCACTATATAATCACTAAGCCCCAACCCTAAGGCAGGCTCACAGTTCTGAAGGCACGAGCCTGCTGAGTCCGCTTTGCCCGGCAAAGTAATAAAGCTGCCTCTTTTCTTCTAAGCTCCAAGACCCGGTCTGTGAATTCTTTGGCTAGTCAGGGACGGGGGCCGATCTTTGGGGAACACACTGGCAGCAGGCACAGAGGGGACCACCACAGATAAGCATGGGGGCAACCCGTTGAGGGCTTTGGGTTTAGAGGGCCAGAGTCTTCTGGAAACTCAGGAACTCCAAGAGCTTCACCGCGGCAGAGAAACCAAGCATGACCACTTATGCCCGGTGAGCCCCGCACGCCTCCGCCTTCGGCCTAGGAAGGACATGCCGCAGGTCCGCTTTAAAGGTCCCCTACAGCCAGCGGAGGAAAAGTGCCACAGTGAAGGACAACCTCCTTTAAAACGGAGGGAAACTCTTCCTTAAACTTTTCCTTCTGAAAACAATTTTGGACTCGCAAAGAAAAGCTGCCGACAGCACAAACATGTCCACGTCCTCTTCACCCAAGACTTCCCAAGTGGAAACAACGCATGACCACAGCACGATGCTCTGAGGCAAGAAATGAACGCGGACCACCCGTGGAGCACAGACCTCGTCCAAACCGCGCCGAGCGCCCCGCTCACGTCCTCCTCCCGCTGCAGGCTCCCGCGTCGCATCGCCGCTGCCTTGGGTCCCGCCAGTTGGCAGCCGCCCTTCTCTTGATCTTCATCGCCTTGGCACCTTTTAAGACAACTGGTCAGTTTTGTTTTGTTTTGTTTTTTATGTATTTCCCCTACTTTGGGTTTGTCTGATGCATTTTTGGCAAGAACACGCGGGAAGGGAGGCAGTGCCCTGCTCACAGCACCCTGTGTACAGGGACCACATGCCTCATTCCCCTGCCGGCAGACGCACAAACAACACCTCCCCACACAGGCCTTGTGCGGCTGGAGAGTGCTGCCTACCTGGCAGGCCTTGTGGTTGAATTTCCAAGTGTAAGTAGGAGCAGGCTTACCTGGAGCTCTTACAGCTAAGCTGCAGGGCCTCTCCTGGCACCACCTCTCCAAGGTCTGCGGGTGGGGACTGGGCCTCCAGAGATGCGCTGGCCGGGGCCTCTCTGTGCCCCTCCTCCATCTCACTCCCTCCGGCTCAGGAGGCACTGGAACTGTCACCAGCAGTTTTTGGATCTGGCGGTAGAGTGGGGAATAACACAGCTTGGCTTTAGTGGGAAATGTTTACTGGCCCTTGTGACTCAACGTGCGCATATACAAGAACACACCCACCGTGCATGGGGTCTCTTCTTTTAATGGGAAACACGGAAACCACACACTCAGAACACCCGTGCTCGTAGGGTGCAGACCCACGTCAGTACAACCAGCAGGTGTGAAAAGACAGCTCAACATCTGATGTGTCCCCATGTCCGACACTGTCTCGGCGTACCCAGCGCAGCTGATGGGCCCATGCAAAGAGCAGGGGAAACTCACCAGAGCAGGTCATCAGCCCGAGCGCACACATGCTCAGGGACAAAACCCCGAGCATCCTCAGGGGCGGGTGACGGAGTGGGGCACGAGCATCGCTGGACCAAGCAGACGCACCGCCTGACAGCCACCTACAGCCGCACCGCCTGACAGCCACCTACAGCCGCATTTCAGTTGCTTTGTGTATGCACTTCTTGATCCTTGAGAACTCAAATGAGAAGCTGAAGCAGCCTGGCAGAAGCTGGAAATGACAACATGTGTGTGGCACTTGTGGACTTCTTAAAATCTGTGATTTGTGTCAATTTTTTCCTGTTCTAAGTAAAAATTCACTCTCCTAATCTTGAATCATTTTTATTAGAATCCCTCCCTCCCTCTCAGATGCCTAGCCTCTGCGTCCCACAAACCTGCTCCACAACAGAAACGTTTCTAGTCCCCGAACCAGAAGCGATCACCAACTTGGGCGGTGGTGACGGACGTGTTCCGACGTGGGGAAGGCGTCTCCTCCAGGTCCCGGCTGGACGGCCGACGACAGGGGCGCAGCCGCACCCGCAGCACTCAGCCGACCCCCATGGGTTCTAATAAGCACGTCAACATATCAGTTCACGTGGCCACACAACAGCTCTGCTCCAACGACAAGAGGAGGAAGCGGAGACTCGGGGAGGCTGTCACTTGCTCACAGCCGTACGACTTGAAGTGGCAGAGGTGGCTTTGCTCCGGGAACTCGGCTTCGGGTCCTGAACGCTGTAGCACGACGCTGCATCAGACCTGGTGCGGGAGACGGGGTCCGGCGACTGCCACCACTCTTCGCAGCCCCCGTAGCCACACTACACCACGTGAAGTTATAGTTCTCTCCACTAAAGGGCTGGAGCACGTCCCACACCCTCTGACTTGGGGTTTGGCTGTGGGACTTGCTTGGCCATGGAAGGTCAGCAGGTGTGACAGGACCAGAGATGTGCAAAGCACCCCAGGGACTGGGCTGCTTCTCCTGGGCACGTGCCACTGACACGCCCAGGCCAAACTGCTAGTCCCGGGAGGAAGATGACGAGCACACAGAACAGCCTGATCTACAAATTCACAAGCTAAAGGAACACTTCTCACTATTCCCTGCTGAGATGTGGAAGTGTTTGATACGCAGCATTATCATGCAAACAGCTGACCACACAACCTGTGTCCCTGAACTCTTCTTGACTGCAAACTGACTGGCCTTACTAGACTGACATCAGTAGTCACCAACATACACGCGCACAATCAATCCCACAATTTATCAGCGGTTTAAGAATCTGACATATTCTGGTGGGGGGAGTTTAAAAAAAATGTACTGTATGTAAATCAAAGACATGCTGCATTCACTGAAAGACAACATTTATTTTGTTAAAGTCAAACAGGATGACCTGTCGAGAGATCAGTGGTGAGTGCTGAGCATGAAGTCTGTATACACTTGCCACGGTGGACGGCGGGATAAAAGCCACAGGTGACACCCCTGACGGAAATCTTGCTATACAGAGAGCCCCACACCTGAGCTACAACAGAGGGTGAGGAATCGGCCACCACCCAGGAATGCCAAGGGCAAAACATTAGCACCAGATTGTATATACTTATACTGTGGCATAGAAAAACAAAGTTATGTACATTGACTCAGCAGAATCTTTGGGTCCCCGCTAACCAGACATTTAGGATGCAGACAGGGAAACAGACAGGGCCGTTGTGATAATACGTGCTTCCCTAAAGAACAGAGCACTGTGTATTGCTACAAAGAGGAGAAAGTTCTCAAAAGACACCGAAGGCCGGATACAGACACACAAGTTCTACTTCCACATTATATCGACATAGCAAAACGATCACAATACTCTAAGTGGGGGGAGAATCAGAGATAAAAGCTTTGTGTAAATTAAAAACAAAATACACTGAAATCACCATGGTTGTCTCCCCGAGGCAGGAAGCGGGTGTCGGTGGGCAGCCAGCTTTCCCTTTTCTGATGTGATCAGTCTTCACAGCCAGTGACCACTCCAGGTGGAAAAGGAAGAGGACACTTCATTGGCAGAAGAGGCATTTTTCAAGTCAGAAATAGCTTAATAGGAATAAAAACTGTGGAAAGGCATCTCTGTCTTTGGCTTGGTGTGGGGCTGCCAAAGGAGTGTTTACCGCCCGCACTGCTGAAGCTACGGTTTGGCCCCGTCTACGGGGCACACGGACAGCCACGCAGCAGCCTGGGAGTCCAGCTCGCCCCGTCTGCCTCCCCTAGGGTGGACTAGCGTCCGTTAAGATGTGTGTGTGTCTGTTTTGGTAAGGCGGCAGTCACTGCTGACAAAGGGACAGCTCCACCTGCTGGAAAAGTTCTTTCACGGAGCTAACAGGAAATGAGCCATAAAATGACCCCTCCTGTCAAACCAATGTCCAAACATCACCTCGATGTGAAGTTCTCCTAGGCTCTTCTCCCGCCGTTAACCATGCATCTAACAAGGCAGGCATTGCGAGGACACACACCAGGTCCTCAGCGAACGGGGAGAAGTAGGGAGGTTGTGAGCAAGCCACGGTGGGGTGAACAGCTTTTCGTGTGCTCCCTTGCCATGCACACACATACGTCCTCTTTGGTGAAGTCTCTATTTAGATCCTTTGCCCACGTTTTCACAGGGCTGTTTGTCTTCTTACTGTTAAGTCTGAGAATTCTTTATACATTCTGGATACAAATTGTCTGTCACGTACACGATTTGCAGATATCTTCCCCTGGCCTGTGACTTGTTCACTGGAAAATGACAACACGAGTGTTTTCTGTTGTTGTTTTAAGGAATCTTGCAATTTCAACCAATAAAAAGGGTACAGAACCTGTGAATTCTCTGGCAGAAAAAGATCAGGTTTAGATGTTGTATAGTCCACCAGGACCTCTGAAAAACCAGAGGCAAGGCTCTTACAAGTAAACGGAATGTGGCCCTTGCGGCCCGGTAACAGACCGAGAGAGGCAGAGAGAGAGAAGTTTCCAGCTACCATTAGTGACTCTACACACACGGAGAGAGTCATTTGCGAAGTACGCCGTTAGTCCTGCGAAACAAATATGCAGGAAGCGTGTTACTGGCAGACACACTTTCAACCCACGTAACTTCACTGTGCAGGAAACTGTCATTTGCACCGCGACGTCAGATGACAAGGACTAAAGCTGTCTGCTCCGTGCGCGGGTTAAAGCAGGCACGCCACCTGTTCCAGCGCGACTTCACAGTGAGGGCAGCCAACACGTCGGCTGCTGGTTTCACCGCTGGGTTTTAATCACTTGGAAACCAGTCACCTTCCTAACATGCTGATTATCCTCGCCGTCATGTTCATGGCTTTTGCTGGAACACAGGTCATCACTATATGACAGACACAATGGATGCTCAACCCTTCTGGACGAACAGCAAAGCACAACAGCCCGGGTGAGTTCACAGGTGAGTCACAGGAGGGCACGTGCACCAGGCTTCCCCTCTCACGCACCTTCCTAGGCTCACCCGGTTGCCCCCCAAGGTGGGGGGTTTCAGTGCTCGAGGATGGGAGGCAGGGCAGACCGGCCGCCGGCGGGGGCCCCGTGTGTGCCCCACAGGCCCAGCGCCCCCGCTGTGTGCGGGAGCTCACCCTGCACCAAAGCCCGGCCCCGCATGTGGCTGCTTAAAGGGAGCAGCTGGCAGGGAGCTGCTCTGCTCAGCATTCAGGCGGGAAACTGCAACATGACATACATCACGGCAAACGGAAACGCACAAGTTACTGCCCTCCTGACGCTATGGGGGGGGAGGTCTCTCTACAGGACACAAACACAGGCTGGGGTGTGGCTCGCGTCCCCAGGGCCAGAGCTGGAAGGCCCAGCTTCCATCCCCGCCAGGGAGGCCCCTCATTTGCCTCTGTCGGGCTGCAGGCTGTCCCACAAGCACCGCAGCTGCTCCTCGCCCAGGTGGATCTTGTCCTCCAGCTCCCGCTGCTCGATGGTGAGGGCCGACTTCATCTTCACAAAGTGCTCGTAGTCCGCCAGGCCCTCCTCGCTGAGGTAGCCGGCCAGGATGCCGAACACGACGCCCTCCCGGCGGTCCAGGTTCTCCTTCAGCTCCTTGGCATCCTCATGCTGCTGGATCAGGACCCGCTGCTTCTCGAGCAGGGATTGCTGCAGAGAGAGGCAGGCAAGCCCACTGAGGAGCCGGCAAAAGCAGGGGCTCCGGCCGGTGACCCAACAACGCCCAGCCCTCGGTGGCCAGTCCAGCAGAGACCCTGACGCCACCCAACCTGGCAACCAGAGGTTTGATGGGGTGTGGCCCGAAGGCACCCTGCAGCTGCCGCAGGCTCCCCCCACCCCCGAGCCCTGAGCTCCACTCCCCACCTCCGCCGCCTTGAAGGGCTCACGGAAACAGCCGCGCCGGACAGGAGAGTCACCGGGGCTACGTGCTACCAAACTAGGAGATGCTCAGATGGTATGAAGGACTTAGGGATCCTACGGGTGATAACTCTACAGCACAGCTGGCAAAAGGAACAGACTCTACAGAAATTCCAGGGCAGGATTTCTCAACCCTTCCGGCAGACGGAGACGCGGCCGGCGAGCGGACCTACAGGAGAGGACGCGTGAGGGAGCAGGGCTGCGGGGTAGCTCCTCTCGCTCCTTACAAGGGTCCTGCTCTGGGGGACACCGATGACCCCACTTCCAGAACATGGTGCTCACCATGGCTCTCTGCCCATGGAGCACACCCCGACTTTGCCTGCACTCTCCGACTTTAATGAAAAGACAAGGAGGTGAGTGCATTGCGTATCTTCAAGGGCCGCCTGGTGGAGGCCAGGGAGTCCTTTCCTGCGCGTGAGTGTCTGACGCCGCAGAGCCCTGGTTTTTCTGCCACTCTGTGACCTGGCGGTGGGTGCTTACCCACGGCTGCAAGCGAGCTTCCAGGAGGCGGCGGCCTTGCTTTGCAAAGTGCCCCCACACACAGAGACCTCAGGAAAGAAGAGCTGCTCTGAAACTGTGGCCAGAAACAGAAACTGCTCCTGGGTGCTGCTATGGGACATGCCCGGGCTGTGCCACCTTTCAGGGTATCCCACCCACTTCTGTGGGCCAACTGGACCTGCAGGTGCTCGTGAAACAAAGATAACGGTGGCGAGAGACAAGACAGAGCCAAGCAGTTCCAACCCAGGGGGAAACAGACCTTACCAGATTCTAGAAATGTGGGTCAGGCTATTAAAGTCAGTTGGGCTCACCCGGACCAGAAGCCGCTGAGAACGGAGGGAGGGCTTCCCGTGTCCGCGTCAGCCCACTTGTTCATTTCTAACTGCAAAGACAGGGGAAGCCTTCTTTCTAAAGCCTGACTCCACGTCTTTTAACTCGTTCGCATGTCTGTGTCTGAAAACGTCCACTTCCCCAAGCCTAGGCCGAGATTTTCATCCAGTGCCAGCCACACTGGAGACCGGGCCACCGTGCCACACCTGGACGCAGCGGTGGGACATTCCCTTCGGGGTCCAGGAGGGTGAAGCTGCATCAGCCAAGCACAGCCAAGGGGCGTAAGAGCCTGTCTGCTCCTCATCTCTGAAGTGGACCCCTAGGGATGCAGCGAGGGCTGTGCAGCCCGGTCCCCAGGAGGACCACGGGCGTGGTCCCTGCTGTGCGATTCCTTCTGTCTCCCCCACGTTCTAAGTAAGCCTTTGTCGGTCCCAAGTACAGGGAGGGAAAGATGAGCTGAGGGGCAAAGCCAATGCTGCTTCTTCATTTAAATCAGTACTTGAGAATTTAGTATTTCAATGATGTACAAATAAGTCTCTTCCTCGTTCACGTTCCTTCCCTCAGTTCTTTCAGATAAATCTGGCAAAGACGGCAAAAACAGCAAAGTGGAATATGAGCTTAACCCAGAGGGGATCAGAGTCCAAAGCCCCAGTTACTTTTTACACTCTTATATAGTATGTTCAATGACAGTTGTAATTACTCGGCCAAGCACAGAAAACCACCATCCCAAAAGCCACACTACAAGGTCCTTCTACATAACCTGAAACCACTCTCCCCTGCAGTCCTAGGGGAGGGGTGCCTTTGGGGCTCCCCTTTTAGAGACTGTAACATGCCTTATTCATGATAAAGGTGATCATTTTGAAGGCCCTGCGCCAAGAAGCAAACTAGATGTATTAGTGCTTTCCGACCTACGAAATAAGCCCGTCAGGGAGATGTTACCTTCCACGTGAGAAACTGATAGCCTGACCCACCAAGACGTGTGTCTAGCTGCACACGCGGAAAGAGAGGAGAGGAGAGGAGAAAACGGAGGCCAGCTTTCCTGAGACTCTTTCTGGCCTGCCCTCTGCCCTCTTGCTGCGTCACAGCAGCAACGGTCGTCACCGTCACCACTGAGCTGACGGCGTGTCAGGGAGTGGGCGAGCTCCCCTTACACACTTACCCGTGGTGAGGAAAAAGGAGGAGACAAATACTAGGAACCATCGTGCGAAGGTACAAAAAAGATGTCAAGTCCCCCGCAAGCTCACAGCGGCCCCTCAACTGGAGAGGGAGGGAGCCCCCTACATGTCAACAGCTCCCCAGGCGCTGGGCCCGCCGGCCCAGGACGGGCGACGCCCCGCAGCCGCGTCCGCGCGCACCTACCCGGTCTCCGGGGGGCGTGCTGTCGTCCAGGCTGTTGAGGGCGTTTTCCACCCGCGCCAGGCGGCCGGACAGCGACAGCAGCAGGTTCACCACTTTGTCCAGGTCCCCGATGAACATGCGGAACTTGTCGAACTCGTTGGGCTTGCAGACCTCCTTGGCGAGCGCCTCCACCTCGTCCCCGAGCGCGCTGTTGGCCTGGATGTCCTCCAGCAGGCTCTGCCGGGCCTCGCGCAGCACGTGCAGCTTGCGGCCGATGCTCTCGATGAGCTCCTGCTGCGGGCACAGGGCGGCAGACACGCGTTAGGGCCGCCGCCAACCCGGGGGTCAGATCGCCGCATCCGGGATCTGCGAGCGACCCAGCGGAACCCGCGTGAGACCTTGCTCTGCATCCTCAAGTAACAGGATCTCTAAGACTAGGGGGAGGATAATGACTCCCTGTTTAACCATGGGTGTTTCCTTTAGGTGTGAAACAGAACCCTCTTCTCCTCCTGGTACTGCCCTAGTAGACGAGGCAGGAGTTGGCCCCTCGGGGATCCTCACCGTAAACCCCACGGCAACCTCTGTGTCTGCAAGGACCCTCAGGCCTCCGTGATACTTTGTGCTTCATTCTTTGCAAGTTCCCAATGTGCAGACTCATACCCCCAGAAGTTGCCGAGTCTTACATCTGGTACTGAACTCCAGGATTAGAAAGTGTCCTCTACGCAGAATTAGCAATTAAACATTACGACAAATAAAGAGTATCAGTGAACTCAAGAGTCTTTTAGGATAAACTGCCGATCTCAACATGATCCACACTGCAAGTAAATGGCGAATCTGTTTCAATGCAGTAAAATGTACACACTGTAACGGTTACCATTTCACAGCCTGCTGTCCTGTGGCACCAGGTGCATTCACGTGCCTCTTCAGCCAGCACCACCATCCACCTCCCCATCTTTTTCACCTTCCAATACTGCAACTGTGACCATTAAACACCAGCTCCCCATTCCTTGCTCCTACCAGGCCTCTAAAGGATTAATTTGTAGAGAATAAAAATGAACACATACAAGACCTTTAAATCAGCCCCCATCCTGAAGTGAGGCGGCACCATATGGTCTCATTTGAGGGGCAGACAAAGCAGATTATCTGTCTCCTCTGTCATTACATATGAGAAAAACTAAAGGGACAGTTCCAAGGGAGGACAGCCGGTAAGCCGTCGTCCAGAAAAGCCCTTTTCTCACGATGACGGATGGCTTTCTGCCCTAAATGCACCGACAGTGGACTCAGCACGTTGCCTGCCTGCGCACAGTCACGGAGGAGGAGCCACTGCCCTTTCGGGACCTCCGCTGCCACCAGCCCTGCGCGAGATCTGCTCGACTAACCCTGTCTTGTGTCCATGGACACAGCAGATCAGGGTTTACGAGGCCGACACGTCACTGGGCGAGCCCACAGGAAGAGGGCTGAAAATTCAAACAGTGCTCAGCTTCACACACCAAAGGAAGATTAAGCAATTCATGGGAACGTTCAAGCCTGATCAGGAGTCTGAAGGTCACTCTGTTAGAATGAACAACACACTTTCACATTCCGTGTACCGTGGGAACGGTACAAGCCGTCACCCCTTCTCTGGGGCAGTTTCCAGACTCAGACCCTAGACGGGGCCCGCAGGGCTCAGTGGAGAGGAGGCGCAGTCGCCCCACCTCCAGGAGTGAGGCGGGACACACGAAGGCCCCACGTGCACAGCGCGGAGCCCATGCTCGTCCTTCAGCCAGGGCTGTCCCCAGCGCTAACCACCAGGGTGCAAATGCAGGAGGAGAAGCTGCTCTGAGTTCACTGCCCCCATTTAGGTCAGAACTGCCCCATCCCAGTGACTATTTGGGCAGGAGAAAAAAAAAAAAATCAAACCACCTTGGGAGACCCACTGAACCACATCACGGTACCTGCTCACGTGTCATCACTATCTCAGGAATATGCTTTGAGAGAGGATGTCCATCTAGTATTTATGGACCAAAAAAGGTCCACGAATGTAGAAGGCGTGAGCTCTCAATGGGATGCTGCCTCCCCTTGGTTCAGTCTGCCTGGGGGTTATCAGGATGTCTGGCTACCCGGCAGACTAAAATGGTAACAGGATAGCCACCCTCACTGCTGATTAACCGGCAAGGTTTTTCTCTCCAAAAAGACCACGTGGAATTTATAAACTGCTTTTGGCTTTCCCAGCTCAGGAGGTCAAAGCACTTTCTTCCCTTGGGAATTGAAAACCGTATGCATCCAGATCGCGCTGACATTTCCGCTCAGAGTGTGAGAGCCCGCATGCTGGCGCTCGCGTATCTGTGCGTCGGCTTAGCTACCTGCCTGGGAAGACCACTGAAGTCAACCTCAAATCCCACAGCGGAGAAGGCAGCCCTAGTTGAGGAATTCATTACTTGAGGGAAAAGCACAGACTAGATGACGGGGATGGAGAACTTCCCAAATTCTTAGCCTGGCTCCAGCCCTAACCTGAGTGAAGGACTCAAGCATTTAGGAGACTGGACGGATGAGGAGCTCTACTCAGCATTATTGGCAACTTTCCAGTTTCACCTTTCTTCAGCAATCATCGTAACGAGGACTTCATGCTGGTGCAGGAAGAGCTGCCTTCAGCACCCACAGTACAAAGCTGGGCTACCTTGAAACTGAGCTCTCTGGAAGGAGTCCCAGTTCCTTTTCTGATTCCTTACTGCCCTGCACAGATGTTTACTACAAACTCCTTCCCCTCCTTCCTCAAAGGGTCATTATGTGAAGTGCAGATGCTGGCTCTGAAAGACGCTGAGAGGACACCTGGCCTTCCTTGTGTCATGTTCCACTGGCCCCCAGAATCACTCACTGCATCCCTGCGTGGGGGCTTCCGTGCTCCTAAAACGGGGTCACCTGAAGGGAAACTTGGCTGTGTGACCACCAGTGACTGCGATCACGACAGCAGAGGTGCCCCCGGAAGCGTCCAGCGCACGGGGCTTTAGGGGGTCTTGCTGTTTTCCCGTCAAGTGACCGATCGAGTTCTCCCAAGCGCACCTGCTCGGCACTCTGTCCCCCTGTGCCCCCGCACACTCCGTGAGCACATGACAGCGCCGACCTGTGGGCACTGGGAGGAGGGAGCTCAGACAAGGTGCACTAGTCGAAGAGCAGGATTAATGAGTCACAGGCACCACAGAGAACTGCGATTTGCAGCATCTGCTGCTTACGGCGAACCTGCCCGAAGTAAGCTGACTTGAGCTAGAAATGTCAAATCAGCTTAAGAATTTAATCATGGGGGTGGGTCATCAGGAGGGCACGCTCACGGGACTCACCTTAAATCGTCTACGGCCAGGCGGTGTCCAGCATCCCCTGCCCCCAAGGAAATCGGAAAAGGTGCCAGACAGATTAAGGCAGGCGGTACCAAGGCCGCCACTTCCCAAATTCGTTACATCACCGGAAACAGGCATGTTGTGAAGAACACAGTTCTTTGCATCTCAGGTGGAGACTGAATTAAAGTTGTCCAAACTGTACATTTTTTCTAGCTTTATGAGAATAATTGAAAACTTCCTTAAAACTTATTTAAGAATATGGAAAACACAACCAGAAGCAAGCAAATGGTACTGTGCCAGATACGGGGGCCTTTCAAAGTCCCAGGACCAAAAAACTCTCACTCTTCCTTTCCATTTTGAGTTAAAAAAAAAAAAAAAAAGATACTGTTTCCTAAACTGAAAGTAATTTTCTTCTATGCGTGGGTCATGATATTTCTTCTGGAACACATCTGTCTATCATATTTGAAGCCAACGAATGGCATCTTTTTTAACCACCTCTGACACTGAAGGAAACTTTCAACAGAATCCTTTACAAAAGTCTTGTCCAAACCCTTTTCTAAAGTGCTAAGCACACAGAAAGTCTTCACAAAATGCTGGTTCCCTCCTTTTGGCTTTCTGGTACTGACTGTGTGCAGGCACCCTCAGAGCCCTGGTATAAACAGCACATGCCATCATCCGAAAATCACTTTCTTTAGCAATTTTGTTGTCCCTTTATGCCAAGTCCTTCTGGTAAAAAAACAGGTAATCACACCTGGATGTCACAGGTCTGGCCTGCTGACATGCCATGAAGATTTAAAGTTCCTCCGGGAGTAATGACACACTGGCACTGACAGCAATCACTGTCCCTACCGTGACCTCATGGCTCCACACTATTTCATCCTGACCGCATTTCCAATCTTCCCTCTTCCTTGTCCACAGAGGTCCTGCCACTGGCCTCTGCTGCTTCTCCAACATGCCGTGAAGCTCCTACCCCGGGGCCTTTGCACTTGCTGTCCCCCTCATCCCTGGGCACAACCAGACATCCCCAACTCCAGGCCTCTGTTCCATCATCAGCTCATCAGAGCCTTCTCTGTAACCATACTCCACCTCTCTTTACTCTTTCACTCTGATTTAAATTCCTCACTGCCCGACCTATTACATCAAAGGCTGGCAAACTTTTTCTGTACAGGGCCGGACAGTGAGTATTGTAGACTTGACAGGCCATTTTACAGTCACTGCCGCGACTACGCAACACTACTGCTGTGGTGCACAAGTCAGAGACCGTGTGTAATCGAATGAACGTGGCTGTGTTACAATAAAACTTTACTCACAAAAGTAGGTGGGGGGCCGGGATTGGCCCACGGTCCCTGTGCTGTATGTCGGTTTTTGTGCTGGCTGTCCACCTCCTCTGTAAGCACATCAGCACCTTCAGGGAAGGAGGGGCTCTGTTCTGTTTTGTCTACTGCCATTTGCCCAAGTCCCTGGACGAGTTTTTGGAGTTGAACAAATGATGTTTTTGGTTGACAAAGAACTTGACAATCCACGGTAGGATTTAAGATCATCTCATTACAGGTATTTGATATTCAAAGAGGACATGTGCCTTGCTGAAAGTCACACAGTTAAGGGTTTCAGGGGTGGTAGAAGGGACGTATCAGCTGATCTTAAAATGAAAGAGAACGGTGCCCACTTAACGAATCTGACATTGGATCTCATTGCAAAGAGACAGCACAGAGACCCTGGTGGAGAGGCCCAATCTTAGAACAGAAGCTTCACCCACAGAATGCAGTTTGGTGCAGCCACTGTGGAAAACAGTACGGAGAGTCCTCAAAAGACTAGGAGTAGACTTAACATATGACCCAGGAATCCCACTCCTGGGCATATATCCAGAAGGAACTCTACTTCAAAAAGACACCTGCACCTCAATGTTCATAGCAGCACTATTTACAATAGCCAAGACATGGAAACAGCGTAAATGTCCATCGACAGATGACTGGATAAAGAAGTGGTGGTATATTTATACAATGGAATACTATCCAGCCATAAAAATGGACAACATAACGCCATTTGCAGCAACATGGATGTTCCTGGAGAACGTCATTCTAAGTGAAGTAAGCCAGAAAGAGAAAGAAAAATACCATATGAGATCGCTCATGTGTGGAATCTTAAAAAAAAAAAAAAAAGAACATAAATACAAAACAGAAACAGACTCACAGACATAGAATACAAACTTGTGGTTGCCAAGGGGACGTGGGATGGGAAGGGACAGAGTGGGATTTCAAAATGTAAAATAGATAAACGAGATTATACTGTATAGCACAAGGAAATATATACAAGATCTTGTGGTAGGTCACAGAGAAAAAAAATGTGAAAATGAATACATGTATGTTCATGTATAACTAAAAAATTGTGCTCTACTCCGGAATTGGACACCACATTGTAAAATGACTATAACTCAATTAAAAAAAAAAAAAAAAAAAAAGCAACATGAGAGGGGAAAAAAAAAAAAAAAAAAAAAAAGAAGACTCACCCACAAAGCACTGGATGTGCAGGCCCAGACATCAGCATCCTGCATACAAGCCCAACACAGAGGCCGCCCGCCCCGCGGCGCAGGGCCCAGGCTGGGGGTGGAGCCGGTGCTGCCCCCCTGCCCGCCCGCCTGGGAGCCAGCGCACTCTCGTTTCAAATTCCACCTTCCTTACCTTCTTCACGGACAGGTCGTGGTCCAAGCCGCTGCCTGACTCCTCTTCGGGCTCCTGCTGCTCCTGCAGGCCCTTCATCTTAATCAGCAGCTCTGCCTTGGGGGCGGATGTGCTGTAGTAGGCGGAACTGGTGGCCAGGGACACGGCCGCCGGCACACTCGGCTCCTCCTTCCTGGGTCAAAAACCACGAGAACGTCAGTCAGCCCTGATCGTGACCATGGAGGCACCCCAGCCCCGAGACCTGGCTGGTGCTCTAACGGCAGGACGCCAGCCAGGGGGAGAAGGCAGCAAAGCGGGGAAGAGTAGGTGAGCACGTCAGAACTAAACACCCGGCCGAATGGGTTCTCCAGGGCCCCGCCTGGGAGGGAGGGTTTTCACCAGGAACCTGAGGTCTACAGGGAGTCATGAGCCGCTATCTGTGAGCGGGGCCACGGGCGCCAAGTTCAACGTGCACCTTTGTACCCGCAGCCACATGCGCCGCCCCCTGCGGTGGCCCAGCCAGGCCCATTTCTCCTCTGCTGCTGTGTTTCACTGGGCCTCTGGCCCACTGTCAACCAGTGATGCTTCTGGAGACCGTGTACGTCCACAGGAGATGTGACCAGGCACACCTCTGCGGGCACACGACTCAGTGACAGAGGCTGGAAAGTGCTCGCTGCCGAACCACTTAAAGCCAGGTCTTCCCCTCAGCTGAACCAACAACAACAAGAGCCTCTTTCATAAACAGACACTCAGGAGCCTGAACTTTCACTCCTCCTGGGACGGGCTCCTTAACCGCAGCACTGGTGACATGCGGGGCTGCACCGTTCTCTGTTGGGGGGCCATCCTGAGCACCGTGGGACGGCGAGTCGCACCCCTGGTCCCCACCCAGACAGATGCCAGGAGCCCCTCTCCCAGTCGTGACAACCAGAATTGTACCCGGACGTTGCCGACAGCCCCTGGGGGGAGCACGCTTCCGGCTGAGAACCACTGCCCAAGAGAGGAGCCCTGAGGGCATCACCCGAACGTGCTGGCCTCCAGCTGCAGCATTTTCACACCTCTGCCAGGTGCTGAAGAGCGGGGCCTTTCGCACCTTAGCCTCCCTTTCGGGAGGGTCACAGAGGAGCCAGGAATGGCTAAGCACCAGGCAGTCCTCACGGAACCCTGTCCCCAGAGAGCAATCACGACAACCAATAGACAGACATGCCCCTGGTCCTCGTAACCCAGGGGGCGTGGGGCAGAACACGCCCAGCGCAAGGCAGGACCAGGGACAGCGTGTACTCACTTCTCCTCCGTGCTTCTGGGAGACGGGATTTTGGGGAGCAGCTTCCTCCGCTGCTGGGCTTCCTCCAAGAGGTGCTCGTCCTTGGGGAAGATGCCTTCCATCAGGTCCATGGTGGTCTTGATCTTCACGCTGGGGTCCAGGATCTCGGCCAGGGACCTATCCTTGCCCGCGATCTCGCGGGCCAGCTCCTCCGACTTGAGGTCCTCGGCAGTCCTCTCTTTGGCCTTCACGTAGCCCAGAGCCGGCGGGGAGGCCCGGCTGTCCTTGGCAGGGGGCTCCGGGGCACCGGGCGCCGGGGGCTTGGCGCCCTGGCGGCTGTACAGGCAGAAGCGTGAGTAAGACTGCTCCGACGTGCTCAGCGTCTTGATCTGGTCGCGCTCCAGCCCACTGGGCAGCGCGGGCGGCTCCGGGGCGCGGGCCAGGCCCTGGCGGCTCTCCTTCTCGGGCTGGCTCTCCGAGTGCACGATCTTGACGGGCACCATCTTCACCGTGGTGTTGTTGTCCATCACCCGCTCGATTCTGCAAGGAGAAGGGCCGTCAGCTGAGGACGCTCTGCACCCGGGCACAGCCTGAGTGAGAAATCGCCAGAGCGACTGGCTGGTCCCCATGCAGGCCACGGGGAGCCACCCCAGCAAAGGGAGCCTCCGGTCACACATCCGGGACGGGGGACGAGGTCCAGAGTGCCTGCTGCCCCACCTCAGTCTGCTGACCCTCGTGGGTGTCCAGGTGCCCTTCTGTTTCCAAAGAGGCACCCGCACACCTACAGGGGCCAGAAGGTGCATCCAGGGGCTGACCGGCACACAGGAGGGCGGGCTCACGTTCTCCTGCTCTTAGGTCAGCGGCAGAGCCGGTGTTAACAAGCCCACTCAGTGACATGTTCTTGTTAAGAAACCCTGCGGTGGACAGGCCTATTTCACAGAACCTCATCAGTACCTTGGCCAGCGTCTCGCAAAGCCGAGTGCCCACGTGGTTCTCCAGGTGGCCGAGGACTCCCGTGGGGTGGCTGTGATCTGAGTGGACACTGAGCCCCCGGCCCAACAGGAAGTGTCCTCAGAGGCTTGCCCCACTGCCTGCCACTGGCCCTGCACTTCGGGGCCCTTCGCATGGATCTCATGCCTGTGAGACCGGGATCCAGCAGCAAACATAGGACACACGACTTGTGTGTTTTCCTCAAGTGACTTGTGAAAAACACAGACTCCCTTTTTAAAACGAGTTTTTGGGTGAAAGGAGCGTCAGGGACACCTGGAGCACCCAGAGATCAGAGAAGGAAAATGGAAAGAAACGGCCTGGTGGAGGCACAGGGCTTGGTCCGGGACCCCGTGGACCAGGGCCACCAGGATGAAAATCTGTCTCGGGTATTTTTAAAGGACAGACTGGAGAAAGAGCGCCCTCTGCTGGTGGTTGGAAGGGAAGGAAAAAACCAGCCGAAATCGAACAACCACAAACTCCCAACTTGTTTCTAACTCAGCCTGAGACCATTTCTACAATGACCCCCTGATGGACGTTAACTTTATGCAGCAGGAGTGATGTGAGGGTGCTCAACCGGAAAGGCTGTTTCTCCCTCTCTAAGTGGTGGCAGGGAACACAGGATGGTTCTTCCCTTGTTCAGAAGTGTGTGACATGCAGGCTAAAATGAAATAATCCTGTATTTCCTTCTCCCCTCCAGTAGAAACCAGTGAGAGCAGATGCGTTTATCTAGGTTTAATCATATATAGCCCGTTACGCCTTCCTGGTGGATAAATTTTAAAAGGCTGTAACTCTGCAGAGAGTACCACTGACATATGTGAAACGTCAGAAGGAAAATTCTGGCATCTCATCCAAGCAAGAACACACAAACAAGAAGCCCTCTCCATTCCATTCCTTTCATTCCGCGCTTAGAAGCCCTGATCACCAGTGAGTGGCTTTTAAAGTCAGCCTGTATTTGCACCCTCCACATCCCCCCAATTCATGGAGAAACTTGATTTCCAGCAAAGGAAGGCGTATCAGGAGAAAACAAAACAACCAAAACAACCCCTCCGCAGGCTGCCCTAGACTTCCCAACAAAGCATCTCTTTCTGAGCATCTGTAAGCACACACTCTCTCTCTTGAAACCTGTCCAGACTTTCTCATTCAGAAAGTCTGATGAAGTTCTCCAAAATCAGGACAAAACACAGCAGACAAGACCTTACCGCAAGCAGATCTCCGCGGTTCCTACCGCAGAGGCAGGACCAGAAGGGACGGAGGACGTAGGGGTGCCGGCCCCGTCCACCTCTCCAGGCAGCGGCTCCTCTGCAGCAGTGACTCCGTCCAGGTGAGCTGCCCGCTGCCCACAGAGGCCCAGCCCCCAACAGCAAACAGTGCAGCCGGCTCCACTCACACACCCAGTCACAAGGGAGCCCTCAGCCTGCGTGCCATTCTGGGTCCAAGAAAGTACACTGCCCACTCAGGAGGTTCTTAAACAAAGACGCCCGAGGTGACGGTAACACTGCCCAAACGCCCCGAAGCAGCTCTCCTCGCCTCCTAAACCCAGAAACGGGCTTCAGGAAAACTCCTGGGAACGCTCTGGGAGCAATCAAATCCCTAACTCTGACACATACTGCTGTGCACCATCTCCATTTGGTAGTAAAAACAAAAACCTTAAAATTTTGAAAGATTTACAAGTAAGCTTCCTGGTTTGGGGACAGGATTGGTGCACTTTTGCTGGGAGTGAATGACTACTGTGAAATTCCCTGCAGCTACAATGCTGCACTTGCTTCCTCGTCCGCATCCCTGCTGGGGCCGGGCAGCTAGGAGATGCTCAGAGGCCACCTGCTGAATTCGGGAAGGTGCGGTGCACCGACTCAGGCAGCTGCTCTGCACCCTGGCTGGTGCCCCAACAGGGGAATGAGAAGGAGAAAGAGATGGGACCGGGAGGGAGATGAGGTGGGAGTCCACTCGCTCAGGCCACCAGGAACTGCTAACACCCTCTAGGGATGGGGACATTTCATTCCGTACATTACGAGTGACTTCCTTGGCAGCAACTTCGAGGGTGGCGTGGCCACCATCTGCCTGACTATGCTCCCAAGAGGACACATGTGGAGTTAGGTCTGGACGCTGACCACAATTCAGGCTCTCTACAAGGGCTTGTGCAGGGAGGGACACTGGTTAAAGATAACATCTATTGTCCCAAACATACTTGACAGGGCCACGAAATCGTGTGGATGCCTGAAGACGCCACCACTCAGTGCTGCCACAGGTATAACAGCTGCCTGGTGAAATCCACCTCAAACTCAGAGAAAAAACACCATGAGAATATCCACACTCACTTTGGGCAGGAGAAAGCAAAAAACACTACCCACCTCCTCCAGTTAACAGACGGCATCAGCACCTTGCAAGCAAGTGGCCATTTCTCAGCGGAGCTCACTGCACCCAGACCAGCTCCCGAAAACCGAGGGACCCAAGGCGGCTTGGCTGCAATGGTGTCACAACCTCTCCACACACACACACACACAGACCACTTTATAGCCTCTCCTTCTGTTCAGAGCTTAACAATGTTACCAACTAAAAGGACCCCAAGGTGACACCTGCATTCTGAATAACACAGAGCAGATGAAGCTGCGGTTTTGATGCCACACTTGGAGACATGGGATGGTACCAGTAACATCTCCTCTCCACTGAGTTATCTTAAGTCCAAAAAAAAAAAAAAATTCACAAGTCTAGAGGAGGGCGGCCCAACAGGACTCTCCGTGGGGATGGAAACAGCTGGCAGCCGCGCTGCCCAGTGCGGCACCACCAGCCCCATGGGACACAACGGGGGAACGGGTTTTATTCAATGTTCATTAACTTCCACTCGTATGGCCACTGTACTGGACAGTCCTGAGATGCAGGGCCACATACTTCCCTGCAGGGGGTGGTCCTGTGCACTGGAGGATGCTGCGTGGTGACCTGGCCTCTACCCACGAGATGACAGGAACAAAGGAGCCATCCCCACCCCCACCCCCACCAGCTGCGACAGCTGTTAACACTGCAGACACTTCCGAGTGTCCCCTGGGGGCCAGAATCGCCCTCCCCCCGATTGAGAACCAGTGTTCTCAAGAATGAGAAGGAAATTCTCCCCTTATTCCATTCCTCAGCTCTGCAGGGGCACCCAGGGAGGAGGCGAGAGGTGAACGGTCAGCACTCCTGACTACTGGTCCCTGCCTGATGACATCTACCAACATCTCAGCAGGTACCACAGACACTTCCATGCCGGAACCTGACCACAGCACCATGGAATGTGATCCACTTTTCTTCTGCATTAAGGTATATGCCAGCTCAGCCTTTCCACATAAAAACATCTATAAAAAAGGAGTGTGGAAATACTGCACATTATGAGAAACACCAGTTTTGCTTGAAGGTCTCACGCTCAGGTTAAACTTGATTCTGATTGCAAACAGAAGGACCAACTGACCATCGGGGAAAGGTGGCCCCAGAGTGCAGATGGTGCCCACAGGTCACGCAGACATCAGTGTGTTGGACTTGGATGAAGGGGACTGGGGACAGTCTACTGCCTCCTTCACCTCCCGCTGTGGGGCAGGAAAGCCTCCAACAAGTTAAAGATCCAACTACAGCTGTGGGCGCCCCTCCACGGTAGTCCCCGGAGGCAAGGCGGTGATCCTACACCATCCAGGGAAGAGGCAAGGAGACCTCCCCCCCACCCCCACCCCCACAGTAGGAAGGGAGCGGCGAAGGGGGAGAAGGCGTCCGGCCGCCGGCCCGAGACGGTACCTGGTGGCGTTCTCGTCCTGGATGAGCAGGGGGGGTCTGTCCGTCAGCTTCTGGGGCGCGAACTGAGGCGACGGGGAGCGCGAGGTCTCCATGGCCGCCGCGTGCGGGGGCTGGAAGCGGGAAGCGAGCGGCGCGCGCCTCGGGCAGGCTGCGCGCTCGTCTACATGCTGCCGGCCCGGCTCGGCGGGGGCGCGCGGCTCCCGGCCCGGCTTCCCGGCCGCGGCGCAGGGGCTGCGGGACGGCGCCGGGCGGTCGGGGCCCAGCTCCGGGGCCGCCCGGGGGACGGGCCTGCCGGGGGCGGCCGCAAGGAAGGGCCTGGGCTCGCGCTTGGGCGGCGGCGGCGGCGGCGGCCGCTGCGGGGCGGGCCTCCTGGCCAGCGGGGCGGCGCTCTGGGGCCGGGGGTCCTGCCCCCGCGCGGGGTCCTCCGAGTATCTGTAGTCGCGAGGTAGGGTCCCCGCTCGGCCGCGGCCCTCCCAGGGCCCCTCAGGGGCTTCCCGGGCACGAGGTGGCTCAGAGTCCGGGGACGGCTTCCGCGGGCCCCGCGGTGCTCCTGGACTGTCCTCTGCACACCGGGCATCCGCTCGTCTGCAGGAGGAAGGAACGAGAATGAACCGATGGCTCCAGTTAACATCTCCGCCCCAGACGGGACTGGACCCAGACCTCCTTAACCTCCTGCACGCATTTTAAGGAATTAAACCCACACTCGTTTCCCCACATCTGCCCCCACTGCAATTCCTACCGCAAGGCATCACATCCAAACGTTGCCCTGGAAATCAGGCGGGACCCTAGCGCGTCACACACAGCACAGGAAAGGAGGAGGTAAAAAACACACGTACACATGTTACAGACAAACATGCATGTATGCACAAGCTGCCATTTGGGGCAACGTGTATTTTATACAAACATGTAAAAACAATGTGTATGGAAATCTTCACACTGTGATATTCATAAGGATTTATTTGACATTGCAACATTTTCATGTGGCTTATTTCGGGAAATTGCCATAGACAAAGGGATTGAAATTTCCAAGACAGGCAGCAAATAAATTAATAAAACCTTTAAAATGAGTAGTGTATTATTAAAAACAAGAAGAACAAAGACTTTCTTTGCAAGCTGCTGTGAGTCACTGACCTTCCCACACCCCTATCCATTTCCATATCCATTTCTACCTTTCCGTGATGTGTATTTATATGCGTACGTACACACACACACCCCTACAAAACACATGCAGACATGCTTCACAAGCATGTCTGTCTACGCTGTAGCTAAAGCTAGCGGGTATTACAATTACTGTCAAACTCGCAACCCATCAGCCGGCCATGCCTTTGTTGCTTTTGCTGACACACATTCTTCCAACCTGACTAATAAAATGATCCTCCAGTTGACCCCTCCATTGAAGGGAAGGACTGTTTTCCATTGAGGAGACAGCCTTGGAGTAGTTAAAAGGAGACTCTAACAGGAGGAACCAGTAGGTGTAGTCAGAGAACCAGTAGGTGTAGCACACGTGCCAACAAGAGATGTCCCGTAGCCAGCCGGAGAGAAGACCCCCCCCCCCCCCCCCGCGCACACACACACACACACAACCAGCGACCTTGGGACCTGGGAGGTGCACCTGCCTCTTGGGACGTGATTCTAGGCCTGGCTGGTACAGAGGTCCCAACCCCATCCAGGCAGCTGCACTCAGAGTCAAGTCCCCTATGCACATCTCTTTTGCTATGTCCTCAGGACAAAGGTCCCTTCCAGGTTTGATGGCTGCCCTGGAGCAGAACTCAGACCACATCAAACTGCCCCCCTGGCCCCTGTCTGCCAGCTGCCGGGAACACAGACACAGTGGACCCTGGGCCAAAGCCAGCAGCTGGAAGGGCTCAGCGTCTGGAAGAGTGACAGTCCCCAGGGAATCCCAAACAGGGGCTGGCCGGTTTCTTCTCTGCTTCCAAATTAAGAAACTATTC
This sequence comes from Camelus dromedarius, assembly GCF_036321535.1. NCBI lineage: Eukaryota > Metazoa > Chordata > Mammalia > Artiodactyla > Camelidae > Camelus > Camelus dromedarius. The sequence goes on from NC_087472.1 coordinate 108,571,812, forward strand.
ACCCAGCTACAAGGAGTTAGTTTTTTCAAAAAAAAATGTATTAGGTACACACTAAGACTAGAAGTTATCAAAATAAATTGAACAATGCAATCAATGGTTTAGAGAACAATACACAGTCAAGCAGCTGGCAGGTTACAAAACACAGAATGGCATTCAGATGCAAACAGCAGACAGCTCAGTCGCAGAAGCGTGACTCCCGGCTCAGATGTCCGGTCATGCACTACGTCATGTGGCCTGCGTGCAGAAGTGAGCCTCGGGCCTCCCCTTCCATTTAAGCCGCTGTGCCTCTTAAGATGGTGAAACCTAATTCATGGCAATTGACGAATGCCTCCCCAATATTTCATTTCAAAGAGTTGAGGTACACTTGAACGTTTTACTCTCTTACTAAACCTCTCAGAATCTAGCATCAGCAGATGACATGCGAGTACCTAGTATCTATTATTTAATAAATACCCACCACCTCACTGAAACGGAGGATTACATCAGCTACAGTTTATTGCTAAAAAGCTAAGTGCCTTTGGCCATCTGGCTTCACATTTAATATGTGAAATTTAAAAAGAGCTGTATTTCCGAAGTGGCTTAGGATGTGCTGACATCCACCCAGAAAGGGTAGAGAACACACCTATGGGAGGCAAAGTCCCCCTGAGAGGTCGGCCAAGACTCAGAGCAAAAGCCCTGCGCACAGGGTGGGAGCCTGGCTTCTCTCATCCGCAGGCCCCACAGGCTCCTTCCCATCTTCCCAGCGGGGTAGCCTCTGCATGACCTGTGGGCGCTCTCGGCGGAGGCGGGGGGGGGGGGTGCGGGGGAGCCTCGGTAGCGTGTGCTGCCCTGTCACTTCTCATTCTAGAAGAGCAGTCCCTGTGGCCCACCCCACGTTGAACTTTAGAGTTTCATTAGCCTGGCAATTTCTGGCCCAAGTCTGTCCCATACCCTGATCTTTTCTTGGCCTCTCACTAAACTTGCAAAGTCAAAGCCATAAAACCACTAATTGGTTTTTAATGCCCCAGCTGGTAAGCATTCAGGAAATCAGGGTCACGAAGAAAAAGGACGGAAGATGGGAATTTAGGGTTCTGCAGGGGTCACAGTACAATCTGGGTTTCAAATAGGTTCCAAGCGACTACTCTGTAGATAACGTGTGTCTTCGTGTCTGTATCATGTATGTTGCATGTGTCTGCTGTGTACGTGTGTCTGTTTATGTACATACATTCCCCCCTTTTTGGGGTATTTTCAAGGAAAAAGTCAACGGTGATAGCAAGATCCAGAGACAAAGCTCAAGAAAACATGGTGCCTTAAGGACTTTGCCAGTGATTAAGCACTTAAGTGTCTCCCTGCACACAGACCTGTGTGGACCCTGAAGCAAGGAGTCAGCCGTACCAAGAGATTGAAATGGCAGCTGAATTTCAGAAAGCCAGCAAATGATATGCAGGTGAGGTTGTTCATTCTCGTGCAGAACATGCTTGCGACACAGTACCAAGGGGAGGGCAGCTCCCAAGCAGGGGGCACGGCGGGCTCTTTCCGGAGCCCAGCGCCACACCGCCCTCATCCAACTGGCGGCTGTGAAGGACACAGGGAGATGGAAGGTCTGAAACAGGCCTGCAGAGGGAAACAAAACTAATCTGACTGGGGACACGTGGAGGGAAAGCCACATTCAATGCTGCCCAGTAGCACGGATACCCTACAAGAGGACATAAACCACACTTAATAGCCAAAAAAAATTATTTTTAATTAAAAAGTTATGTATCAAATGCTCTTAAGAGCTCATGAGCACTGCTACTACTCAAATCTACATTTCTAACCATGGTACAGAGACAGTCAGCCCGCGCCCACAGTCAGCACCTCTGAGAGGAGGCGGCTCTATTTCCAGATTCCATCTGTTCAGGATGGGCCTGTGACGTCACCAGACTCGCTCTCGGGTCCCAGCACTCTGCTCCCCGCCTCCCCGTCTTCTGCACAGCTGGCTCCTTATCACACAGCCCCCAGCTCCGCCAGCCCTGCCGTCTCCCCACCTCCAGGTCACCCCAGCGCAGGGCTCATCGCTCTCTCCAAGCACCGTTCCAAGGTCTCCCCTCTCACCGCGGGGCTGTGAGTGCCTCTATGGGCAGAGGTCACAAGGTCACGTCATCACCTGAGAGTCCGTTAGACACACAAATGCATCTGTTGCTTTGGGTCCCTGTGAAGAACCATCAGGAGGGAAGCTGCATTTTTCCAGAGAGGCAGGCAGTCAGGTTCTCGGTAAAATTTCCTTGCGTGCGAACATTCCCAACATACCTAAACATTTTTGGACTGCTCTGCCATCACCGATGCTATGGGTTAATCATCATCTCCGCCAAAGAAGAGAGGAAAATTTCTGACTCCTCTGGACGACTCAAGTAACACACCACCGGCTCCTCCTTTCTTAAGTACTTCTGGAACCAGTGATCGGAAAGGGATGCATGGTGAAGTCTAACTTGTGGACACACTTGGGACTCGAGGCTGTTGTTCCCAACATGCTCTGGCATCTGAGGCCATTGTCAAGTGCGTGGCTACGTCCAAACTGGGGCTTCATCAGGCAGACACTTCCAGGCACAGCACCCCTTACTAGCTGTGTGCCATCAGGCAAGCAACTGTGCCCATGAAGCTTCATTTCCTCACCACCCCTAGGCGGTCACAGGCCGCGCTGGGTCACCATGGGAGTCAGAGGCAGACACAGCCCTGGTGAGGCAGGATCTGTGGGGGTTTCTGACCAGCCGGATGCACTGTGAGCGCCTAACCAGGAAATGCATGGTGGGTGGTAGAGCTGACCCGAAAGCAGGTCCCCGTGACACCAACATCCCGCACACGCTCCCCCCAGCACACATCACCTCTCAGTACAGACAGGCCACCGAGCGGGGAATGGGATCCCAGTGGCAGCCCCCTGGGGAGTTTGTCCAGAACTCTGTGCAACAGAATTGCCTCACTTTAACCACAGAGAGAGAGGGAGACAGAGAGCAAGCTTCTAGCAGGTAACAACACAGACCTCACACAAAACCAGCACACCGTCGAGATGAGCAATGGACAGGGTGGTGGATGTGTCCGAGGTGGTCCGACAACCCTACCTGAGACTGCCTGCGGCAAAGCCTGGGTCCAGGGCCTGCGTTGTCTGCACAACGTGAAATGATCTCACACAGCTGCAGGAGGGCCCAGGGGCGTTCCAACAGAGCCACGCTTCCACCAACAACTCGAGTTCCACATTCACAGTCAGAGGTGTTTAGAAAGCACACTTCCACTGTTGGGGAGTGAATCACAGTGATTCTGTGTAGCGTCTGACTGTCTGTCAGCACTCATGGACACTGGTGTGCTGGGATGTACTGGACGTGGCCAGTCAGGCTGCCTGCAGCTGGAGGACGATGTCACCGGGGCTTAGGACAGGGCCAGGCGGCTGAGGGGGACACAGGACACTGGCACCGTTCCAAATGCAAGTCTCCTGAACAAGCCGCTGGTGTCTCCACTGACCTTCCTGTCCCCCAGGGAATCCCCAACAGACACACTTAGAAGCCCAGGCTCTTTCCCGCACAGCACCCCATACAAGCCAAGGAGGTGGGAAAAGGAGACGGTGCGAGGCATAGGGGCCCAACAGAGGCAACCAACCCATCGACGGAGCAACCCATTTGTCAATGGACAGAAGCATGTTAGAAACCCTTCAGAGAGCACCGTTGCCCAAGGTTAACAACATCCCCACCCTCTCCTGGGAGATGCCCGTTCTCCACGGGACTTCCCAGATGGGGAAGGAGGAGGGCCTCTGTCCTTCTCTCCCAGTTTCCAGCCATGCAAACAACCCTTACCAAATGCAGGCAGAGAGACACGAGAGATGATGATGGACAGAGCTGTGCTCACAAGCTCGGCTCCGATGGTGTGTCCCGGAGACGCACCTTCCGGCAGGACAGGTGCCTGAATCACCCTGAACTTTGCATTTCTTTACTGCAACCTCTCCAGTGACGCCTTCCCCTGCACCAGCCCCCAAACATGCTCTCCCTTCTGTGATTCTAACGTCACGTGGAGAAAACGATTACTTTAGAAAACGAGATGTTATTTCTTCAATGTTTCAACAGATGGATAAAAAGGTCTGCTGTTTCCTTTGGGTTTTACTTTTGCTTGCAGGAGCTTGGATGGTAACAGGAATGAAGTCGAATTAGAGAGACCGGTGTCATTCGTGGTTATGTGGAGAAGAGGAGATGAAAAGAGATTCACTCACAGATGATCCAAAGCCAAACATATGCAGGCACTGGTTTCTGCAGGGGCTAGTGTCCAACAACAGAAAACATCTAGGTTTGGGGATTACAGTGTGGGACAGCCCCTCAAGGATCCAATGCTATGTTTTCAGAACACCTGTTTCGAGAATCTATTCCAGGCCTTTTTTTTCTGTGGCTTGGATCCTCATGGTTGGCCCCCAGATGTGACACTTCTCATTTTCTTTTTGGAAAAAAAAAAAAAAAAAATCAGGCAAATCCCCCTTGCCAATCCAAACTCCAGACCAGGTTCTGTTGCAAAATTACTTTTCAGGAGAACAGAATCACGGCGGCACAGACAAATGGAGTAACGACAGTATCTTCATGTGATGTGTTAGCAGAGTTTTCTCCTGGCATTCTTTTACTTGCCTTCCTCAAAATATATTACAGCAAGGAGGGTAGAGCTCAGGGGTGAGTGTGTGTGCTTAACATGCATGGGGTCCTGGGGTTTACCACAATCAAGTCAATCAAGTTACTCCCTCCTCCCAAAAAAGAACAAACAAACAAAAGAAACCATAGAATAAAATAGGATAGGATAGGATAGGATAAGATAAAATAAAAATGCACATTACACCCTAGCCTGTGGGCAAGCCTGGTACTGATCTGAAATTGCCTTAGAACTGGCCAAACTGGTCGGAGCAGGATTCTGTGGGGCCCCCCACCATAGGTGGCACTGGAGCAGGCCACGCAAGTTGGACTAGGGGACCTGGTAGGACAGGCTTCCCTGCCTGGAGAAGCCCGAGGATAGAAGGGGGTCCTCAGGGATCCACAAGTGACCCCATCGTCCCATGCAGATGCACCATCTCTCCAGCCGGGCGTTCAGACCCGTCGGCTCAGCGCACACAGAGGCGGCCCGGCTGCACGGTCGCCGCGGGGCGACCCCACCAGAGCCCAGACACCAGAAGCGGGAAACCAATGCGCCCCGCAGACAAGAGACACAGTAAAGGGAACGTTCCCTCCACCTTTGACCCCACGGCTCCACCTGCTTCCGTGGGAAAGTGCTCTGAGCAGTCCGATTCAGCACACCAGGCTGTCTGGAGAGGTAACAGATGCGTCCCAAACCCGCAGAAAAGAACAGAGAAAGTGTAACAAAGATCAGAGGGTTTGTGTAGTTACCCCTTCCCTGCTCCATCCGATGCTAGTAAAAAGAAACAATGCTGCAGATTACAGCCCCCAGGCCGACTGCTCCTGCGAAGAGCAAAGGCAACGTTTTTATTTTTATGGTTACTGTAGAGCTTTGTAAGTAAGAAAATGTCCACCCGATTCATGAGGGTGAATACACAGGCAGCACTCAAGTATTTGTCAGCCAGTCTGTCCTCCCGGCCAGTCGTGTCTACTCACCCTGCCTCTCCAGTTCTGCCCGGAGCGTTCTCAAGGAAAGTAGGCCATGGTTTCAGACCCACGCGTCTGAGCTCTCCTCAGACTTACTCCGCAGAAAGCCAGGCCTGGGCGGAGGTAGGACCAGTGAGGTAACTCTCGCCCACCAGCCTGTGTCTGGAGAACAGCTTCCAGGGAGGCTGGGCGCCCAGCAGGGTCCAGCTCTGCTTTATGGGACCTCCTCTCCCCAATCTCTCGCTCCCATGTTCCCACCCACTTGCTTTGGGCCTTAAAAGAGTCTCCATCCTTGGCTTGGCATGTCTCTCCCAAACTGGAAAAACAGGTGAGACACCCGCTGGTACGAAGCCTGAAGGGACCAACCCACACTCCTCCACCACAGGGTCCTCTCCGCTCCGGCCCAGGGAACTCGGTGCTTGGGCTGGAATGTGCCCACCCTATTCTAGAAGTCAAGGAAGGCACTAATTTTCTCAAAACGCAAACATCCGTAACTGCTGGTTTTGAAGAGCGCTTTGTAGGCTCTGATGAGACTGCCGTGAGAGGGAGGACAGGAGAGGCTTCATCTACATCGAGGAGGGTCTGCGAGGTTTTTATTTGAAGCAATGATTTTATTACCTTTCTGGGCCCCTTGTTTAGCTGCTGGCAGGAGCAGTGGTCTCTCATGACCGTCCACCAGGTGGACAGCCACAAACTGTCATTCGAAGCTATGACAGTTAAGAAGGAAAAAACCAGCCCTGAGTCACCGTGACAAATGTTCTTTTACGATGAGACATTCACCTCTGTAATAGTTTTAGGAGCATCTAGGTTGTGCCATTTTTTATCAGGTATGATCGATCTATAGATGACGAAAATCCACTATATATAAAAATAGATTTTAAAAAGTTTCTTCTGTACAGCACAGGGAACTGTGTTCAGCATCTTGTAATAACCTTTAATGAAAAAGAATATGGAAACAAATACATGTATATATATGCATGACTGGGACACTGTGCTGTGCACCAGAAATTGACACATTGTAACAAGCTGTACTTCAATTTAAAAAAAAAACTTTAAAAAATAAAGAACGTAAAAAAGAAGGAAAGCAAGCAAGCAAGCACAAAAGCCACACACGTTAGGGCACAGGAACAAGCAACGTATGAATTCAGGTTCACCTTCATTCCTGTCCTTTAAACATATACATCTTTTGAGCCTGAAGTGCATTTTTAAAAATGCATGGATGTGTTCCTTGAAACCCAGCTGTGAATCCAGGAGGTTTTCACATTGCGTAACGGTTTCACTTCCACTACTCTCCGCACCTCCCCACAAGTTTTACCGAGGTATCGTTCACACACCATAAAATTCACTGATCCGAGGCGTGCCTTGTGATGAGTTTGGATACACGTGCAGAACTCTGCATTTACCAGCACCATCAAGCCTAAATACAACTCCACCGGCCCAGAAAGTTCCCTCTCGCTCTGTGGCAGACACTGCTTGAAACCCTGGTAAATTACTCAGCACTCTGGTCTGCAAGGATAGCCAACCGCATGCAGCAGACGTGAAGGATTAAAAGTCTTTCTACAAATCAAGCCATTCTGCAGCCATAATGGGGAAACACCCCCATTTCAACACATTAGCGGGTGAATCTGTGTCCAACATTCAGAAGTTAAGTTTCCTGAGAGCAGAGCCACCTTGCAGCAATGGTTCCGCAGTGTTCAGGTGTCCGGTGTGACAGGCGACCCCTGATGGGCTTTTCCAACCCCTCTCTCGCCTCCACTTACTGAGTTTTACAGGCACGCACACATTTAGTGATAGCATGGAAAACGGACATGCTTAACTCTCTCCCCGCCCTGCCACCACCAAATCAAGGCCAGACTGCCTGCTCTGATCTCCCGGTTCCCTCTGGTCCGGCCCAAACCCCCTGCCGCTCCTCACTGACCCCCGTTCCCGCACATACCTTGGCTGAAGGCCCAACTCTGCCCCACACACTAGAGGGTCCCGTGTCTCCACTGTGATTCGCACTCTTCAGAGTCTGGCCACCGGACAGAAAGGCTGCCCTCCTGTTCCCTAAGATCCGAATCAAGCACAACCTTTTCCATGAAGCCTTTCCCCAGCCTGGGGACAAAAAGAAGCCTCGTTTCCTCTGAACCCTCACAAGGATTTCACCTCTGCGTGTTTGTCCCCAGACCATACTAATCCACCTGTATGATTTTCATTTAATATTGCCCCTCCCAGCCAGACTGCCAGCACCCACTTTTGTGTGTCTACCCCTGTGTCCCTGGGCTTCTCTGTGCCTGGCACAAAGCAGGTCTCAGCCGAGGCGCAGGAGGTAGCAGGAAGAAGGGAGGAGAGAAGAGCAGAGAGGGAGGCAGGCGTCTTCTCTCGGGCCTTCTGACTACCCACGTCACAGGCAGTTACACTCAGGTTATGGACTGAACATCTGCATCCCCTGAGAATTCCTGCCTCCAACCCTAACCCCCAGTATGACGGTATCAGGCAGCAGGGCCTTCGGGCGGTGATGAGGTCGTGGGGGAGGAGCCCTCACGAATGGGACTAGTGGCCTTGTAAGAAGGCACACAAGACAGCTCCCCTTCTCCGCTCTCCACCCCGTGAGGACACAGCGAGGAGACGGCCAGCCGTCTGCGAACCAGGACACCCGTCTCTCCAGGAACTGGACTGGCCAGCAGCTTGAGCTTGGTCTGTGAGAAATCAATGACCCTTGTTAAGGGCACCCAGTCGGTGGCCGCTTGTTATATATTATTTTCCCTAATCACAGAGGGTCAGCTCCTTCAAGGGTGGTTCTCTCTGTACCTGAGATGACCCTGCAGGCTCCAGTACAACTGACCACACGAATACGACCAGCCAGTCGGCAGTAAGAAGCTGTGTGAGGACCTGCCCACAGAGAAGGCCGTCCCTGGGATCTGCTGGAAACCATCGCATGGCCCCGAAATCCAGCACACCAGAGCCGGACGGCCTGGGAGGTGACTGGCGCTTCCCCTGCCCCGTCTTGGATGACAGGTGGCGGCCCCAGCTCTGCCATTTCCCTGCACACATCCAGTCAGCTGCACACACAGGTCTGGCTCGCAGACTCAGTGAGGGCAACTTGCCCAGCAAGGGCCACCTGAACGGACGCAGCTGTTCCACAGAACCATAACCCCAAGAAAAACATTAACTGGTTACTGAGAGGCACTCTGCTCTCTCGAACGTGTTTGTATCTGTGGTCACACAGCCTCTATTTCATTCCGACATACTTATATCCTAGATGATCAGATTTTTAAAATTAACTACTTTAACCAAAGAGCAGTGGTTGCACATCATCTCAGTGACAGACGCACAACACGGCGCCTTACAGAGTTTAAGGGTTACACTCTACTTACAGCTGTCACGAAACACTGGCTGTGCTCCCCGGGCTGTAGGATGAGCAATGTTCTGAGGTGGTTTACCAACGGGAAACAGAACAGAAGCATTCAAATGAACAGGAAAACATCCCAACAAGAGAAAAAAAAAATTTTTTTTTTTTTAGGTAGAATGGCAGAAGCATGGAAAAGCATGACAAACAGACCTGTGGTTAGTGCAGACATGCCTCAGACGTGCCCCTGGGGGTCCTGAGACCTGAGCAAAGAGGGAGTAAGGGTAGGGGGGTTACAGGGAAGCAGGCTGATGGGGGGGATATAAACAGGACACACCTTATGGGGGCAACTTGCGGGTATTCTCCAAAAGGCTGCCTGGCTATCTCCCGTCTAGAATGCTACCCTAAGGAAACCAGCAGGTCAGAGCACAGATATCACCACCACCCGATGCTGGCTGTGGCGTGACTCACTGAGAAAGACCGGGACCCCCCTCCAAGTCCACAGGGTTCTAGCAGCCAGCCCTATCGCACCCATTGAGCACGTACCAGCAAAGAAAGAAAACTCGTTGCCATGCAGCACACACAGCGTTACTGCAGCTGTAACAGTGAACGTGTGTGTTGAACAAGGACTTGGAAGTGGATACAGTGGTCTCTCCAGATGGTGAGGCTGAGGGCAATTTTTTTTTTTTGAGGACAATTTTTAAAGTCTTCAGTCTGCTTTCCAGAATTTCCAAATGTTTTTAATTGAAATGTTTTAATTCGTAAAACAGATTTTTTAAAAAAGAAATGTAATAAGACTATATACCACAGCCTAGGAGGCTGTGACCCCAGATAAGTATAAATCCTGGCTCTTTAAAACATCTATCAAGCTTATGAAATCAGGAGCTATTTTTTAATTCTGGGCAACTCTGTGGTAAAAGAGATTATGAAGTGGTTAGAACAGCATATCATCTCCGTAAACTAAGAGAAAACCCATTTGCTTTAAGTGTCTCTCTTTTAACACAATTGCATGTGACCCAGAATCCTGAAAACCCAATATATCAGATTATTGTCTGTTACTCAGCTGAACCATATTTAGAAATGGATTATGGGGTGGGGAGGGTACAGCTCAGTGGTAGAGCACGTGCCTAGCATGCATGAGGTCCTGGGTTCAATCCCCAGCACCTCCACTAGAATAAGTAAATAAATAAACCTAATTACCTATTCTCCCCAAAAAGAAATGGATTCTTTACCCAATAGGCTTCAGGTATTTACTGTACAGGGAGATTTCCTTTTTTCCTATATGAAATGTCTACAATACATATTGACATGTGCATGTGTATGGATAACCACGTGCGTGCGTGTGTGTGTGTAAATGTTAGATGCCTTCACAGAATGTCTACGTGTTCCACCTTTAGTGGCTTCCAAATATGTTTAAGGGCCCACAGGCTAGATTTTTGTCCACAAAGTCATTAAATAACACACGTCATGTAAGTTACACCGCAGAGAACTACATCTGTTCGTAGCTGACGTCCCCACAGAATCGTGAGCAGGCTGAACTGTCAGGCACACAGCCACCGGGTCAAGAAAGCCCTGCCAGCAGAAAACTCAAGCCTGCTCACGAGAGCTCATTTCATTTATAAATGGATCTCAACGGTATTACATGTACACACACACACGTCTCATATACACGTCTTCATTCACACGAGTGTTGATAGCCAGTGATTAAAATAATATAACCCATGGGCCTGGATGTGTCATTTAAGGGGAACTGAAGTCCCTGGCGTCTCTCCTTGAGAATCAAAAATGATAGTGGCTAAAAGGGTCCTTAGGAAACATTTAATCCAAACTCCCTGTATCACGGATGAAGAAACAGAGGGTCACATCCACGCAGGCTTGGGACCCGTGTCCACCGTTTCTCAGCCTGGTTAAGAGGTGTCTGTGTTATACCTCCCACCCCTGTCCCTGGAAGCCCACGCTGGAATTTCTTCTCGTCGCATTGTTGGCGCACTGGCCATCGGACGTGACTGTTCACAGAAGCACAGGTTTGGCATCTTGTGCCAAGTCTACATGCAGGCTGCACTTATCTGTAGGACCTCACAAAATCAGAGGAGGGAGGGGTTACCAGGAACCCATCAGATTAAAAACCAGCCACACTGCATACAAGGACACTCCATTAGCTGGCTGTGTGAATCCGGGCACTTAGGCCCCAGTTTGCTTATTGAAAAATGAACACGGTACCGTGTTGTGAGGCCCAAGATATACATGTGAGAAGGCTTCATGAACCTTGGGAGTTAACACAAAGGCAAGTATCTTTCAAAAGGTGAAAAACTAAAGACCTCCAGGATCTCTTCAGACATCCATGGATGTCTACGAACCTCCCAGAAATGACTGATCTAGCCTGTTGTGGGGAAACCCAGCTAGAAAACACGAGTGTCCACAGACCCGGGAGAGACGGGTTGATCTGGTTGGACACAAAACGCCAGCTCGTTTCCACTGCTTCCCTACCTAGGCCTTCTTAAATTGTAATGCAGACAAGAGATAAAGAAAAACAGGTAGTGAGAGGGAAGGAAATGAGTCCTAAAGGCCACATGAAACATGCCCCAGCCTCCACAATCCAAAGGCGGTTAGGGGGTCAGCCAGTTCATGCAAAACAAGCAGCCTGACGTGAGCGTCCGTTTACAGGGTCACCTGTCACCCCAGCCGGGCAGGAGAAGCCTTATGCGACCTGTGTGGTCAACAGCAATATGTATGGTTATTTCTAGTACTCCTTGTTAAAAGTGGCTTTCTTGCGTTTTGTTCATGCTTTCATGAATGAAAATGCCTCTCCAAGTATTTTTCCTTATGGAGTGTATGTCTTGTGTGTGTGTGTGTGTGTGTGTGTGTGTGTGTGTGTGTGTGTGTGTGTGTGTGTGTGTGTAAGAGACAGAGAAAGAGAGAAAGCAAGTGTGAAATGTTTTTCCCACTATACATGACAAGAGCAAGCAGAGATGTCCCATTTCCTACCATCCATGCAATACTTTTCTGCAACATAATCATTAAAAATATTTATAGTCCACGCCCTCAAGGATTCTGTTTGCAAGAAGAAACAGGTCAACCATTTGTCAAATCTGTACCAAATCTTCAGTTATTTAATGACATGTTAAAATATTATTTCCCATTCATTCATTCCTTCTGTGAGTCTTCAGACAAAATGAAGAAGGCAGCTGGCCGTTACATTACAAATGCTGCCACATAGATTTCTGGAAATCTTTCTTTACACTCCTTCTCCTTTTTACCTTTCACCCAAGCAGGACCACCACACATCCATTTCAAAATGCCTCCTACCCATGGCAGTCAATAATGGCAGACCCGAAGTGAGTGTGTGTCTGAGTGTGGACACGTACATGTAGCAATTTTCCTGTAAACATGGCATCACCCTCCATACACACACAAAAGCCCGCTTCAGGAAAGTAAAACCACTTTCATCATTCAGAAATATGGCCAAAATTCATAATCTGTCTCATCTATCACAATATGAAAGCCATACACACACACAGCACACATCATAGAACCTGTGAAAAATCGCATTCCTCTAAATGGTCACAATCACCCTCAAAGAGAGCAAATCCAAGAACTGCAAAACGCTCAGAACCTCACTGATCCCATTTTCTCCACTCACACTCTTCCATTGCAATTAGCAGGCTATGTGTGAATTCACCCACCAAGCATTTTTTTAATGACTCAACACGCACACCTGATTTCGCTGCTTTTCTCATTTTGAGGTGGCTGACTCACCATTTCCTTTCTATACTCGCATTCAACGTCTGTCGTGAAAATGCTCATTTCTCACTGCCATGGAAAAAAGGAAAGCCAAAGCAAAGCAGGGTCTTCACACGATGCTGGCATCCTCCTGCCACCTACTCGGGTGACCCGCCGGCGGGGAAGGCAGGTTGCAGATCTCCCACGGGGCAGCACCCCACGCACCGAGGGCCACCCCTCACATCACCTTGCAGCCCACAGCACAGTACCGACGGGCACTGCCTTCTAGCTCCAGCAAGCTTTTACCCGACTGCAGGAGCCAGAGCTACAAAACCTGCATGTGTCTGGAGCACACACACAGCACAGGCTAGCATGCCCGCACACACACGTGCACGCGTGCAGAGCTCGAGCCGGACTCTGCACCCCGATCTGCGTTACCGTTCACCCGCAAGCAGAACAATCAACCAGGACGATGTCTGCAGACGTCCCCACCAGCTCTCACCCCCTGCACTGTGAGCTGACGACCTGCTCGTAACGGCGGAGAACAAAAGAGACACTCGCAGCTACAGGCTCCAGCAAACAGCACAGGCGGAAGGAAGATGTCCTGCCCTGCAGGAGATGCCCCGAGAGCGGACACGGGCTCCCTTACCCGGCTCTCCGGCTTTCCGCCTGCTGTGCCGTGAACACAGCATGTGCGCGTCAGGGACCCGCAGCCCCGTGTCTGGTGCCTGCAGTGCAGTGCAGTGCAGTGCAGAGCAAAGCCAGCCTCCCGACTGCCTGGCTGTGCCTGCTGCCTGCGGGGGCGAGTTCGCACAGGCTGTGGCAACTCTGACCCCAAATCAAGGCGCCCTTGTTACTTCGCTGACACCTCCTGACCTCAGGGAGGGCCTTCCCAAGGCTTCTCAGCTTAAACCCCAAAGACTTGCCCTTTTAAACCCCTCGAGGATCGGGTGTCTTCCTCTTTACAATCTAAAAGAAGGAAATATGGCAAAGTCTGCGGAGTGAATTTTACACAGCTCCATCTACTTAACTGTGCTGGATAATCGCATAACATGGGTTGCAACCCAAGGGTCAAGTCCACAACCATAATAAGGTCAGATGGAACAATGAAGCTAAAGAAAAAAAAAAAAAAAACCACCCACATTCAATAGCCTATTTTCCGTCTATCTTTATTCTGGGGTTTATTACACACTCAGTAGGAATGTAATCAGCAAAGAGCTAACGAAGTGTTTCCGGAAGTTTGACTGTGGACAGCGCATTTAGTGCAGACCACAAAGGGGTCACGGGCTGACCTGCCCAATCCATCAGTTCACAATGACCTGTATTTAAAGTCCCTGCACCCCACCTACCCTCCTAAGGCAGCCTGCGACCTCAGTGGCTCATCCCCCACAAACAGGAAGTGCCCCTCCCCCCGGGGTCCCCAACAGCCCCTTCCTACACAGAGAGCCCCGACCCTCCCTAGTCCTGCATTCACCCTTCCGCATGGATTTTCTCCTTTCCACCTGCTCCCACACACCTCTTCTAAATCCACAGCAATTATTTCCCACTTTTGCTCATTTACAAGTAGCACATGCTACTCTGCAGCGTCTCCTATATTACTGGTATTTCAGAGTGAATTTTTCATCCCCCCGCCCCCTGCACCTGCCAGATCTTAAGCACTGGGCGGCTGCATTAGTGCTACACCTATTAAGCATGTAAATAAGTCTGCCAGGAAGGTTGCTATGGCAACCCCACCATCCAGGGGCTGGAAGTTACCAGCAAGCTTGGGTGGCCTCTCCAGTGAGGAGGAGAGGGAGGATGTGCACCTGGGTCTTCCAGCCCAAAGCCCACATTCTCTGCACTCATTTTCATCTCCAGGGACTGTGTCGCAAAGCGCAGGATCCCATCACTGCGGGAGGGCACCATCCACCCCAGGGCAGCTCCACACCCCAGTGCGCACTGCACAGCCATCCACGTAACCCCCATCCAGCAGAACCTGGTGCCGGATCAGGGGTTTCATCTCGCTTCCCACTCAAGGGGTGTGCTCCTACCATTTACCAATCGAGTAACTCTAAATGCCTTCTGAGAGTACGATTTACAAGAAAGACTTCCGGGAACGGTTTTAGAGGGACAGGAAAACTACAACAGGAGAGCATTCCCGTCCGTGTGACCTACAGCCCAGTCACATCCCAGCCATGTCCACACGTTACATTAGCCTAACATGCTTGTCATGATTAGGGACTCAATCTTGGTACATTAATACTAACCAAAGTCCACACTCTGTCCAGATGTCCTCTTTACTTGATGCCCCTCTTCCGTCCCAGGACCCCACCTTGCATTTAGTCGTCACATCCCCCGCAGGGTCCTCCTGCCTAAGTGACAGCTTCCCCGACGTCCCTTGTTGTTGATGCCCTCGCAGTTTTGAGGAAAACTGAGCATCCGGCCGGATGTCTCTCAGCTGGGCCGGGCCTGAGGTTTCTGTCCTGAGGACCCACCCTGGACTTACAGACTCAGGGGAAACCACGGAGGTGAAACGCCTTTCTCCTCAAGTGAGATCAAAGATCCTGCTGTCCACACGACAGTGTCTGCTGCTGAGCTGGCAGGGCTGGCCCCTCTGCCATCGCACTGCTGTCACCCCCACCTTTTCACTCTGCTCTCTTTGAAAGGAGGTGACTGCGTGTACCCCACATTTAAGGGGTGAGGGGTTCTGCTTCACCCCTACAGCATGGAGGCTCTGCAGAGACTCAGGGTTTTCCTGCACAGATTGCTCTCTTCTCCCCCACTTATTAATTTATTCAGTCATTTACATGTGTCAGTATGGGCTAAGAAATGGGTCCTTCATACACTGAGTTATAACCCTGTACTACTTAATTTTGTTGCAGCCTGGGTCATAGGAAACTACGCTGGCTCCCGTGTCCCTCTGGCATATCCTCATTGTTCCCGGGTTGTGCTTTTTTTCTTTTCATTTTTTGAGTACTTCCTTACTTTTGGGGGCACAAGAGAACATTCCAGACTCATTCTGCATGTTCCCTGACCCAGTCCTAGGCTTGGCTGTTTCTCCAAACAGCCCTGGTTCCTTTTAATGGAGAAGCATATCCAAGGTCAAGAGCTCGGTGCTGGCTGTGCTCCAGGAATCCTCTTTTAAAGTAGACCCTCAAGTGAATGATTTCTAAAGAGAAAGCAGTTTTATAATATTAAGATTTGTAAGTGGGTTTTCATAGATCCATGTTTCTTAGAACGACACATAATTATCAGCAGTGTAAGATGCTCAGAGCTTATGCTGTGTTAACACTAAGACTTTAAATCATGCAGCCCTTATGGGAAACAGTATGGAGACTCCTCGAAAAACTAAAAACAGACTTACCATATGATCCAGCAATTCCACTCCTGAATGTATATCCAGAGGAAACTCTAATTTGAAAAGATACATGCACCCCAGTGTTCATAGCAGCACTATTTACAAGTCAAGACATGGAAGCAACCTAAATGTCCATCAAAGGATGACTGGATAAAAAAGTTGTGGTATATTTATACAGCAGAATACCACTCAGCCATAAAAAAATGGTAAAATAACGCCATTTGCAGCAACATGGATGTTCCTAGAGAATGTCATTCTAAGCGAAGTAAGCCAGAAAAAGAAAAATACCATTTCATATCACTTAATATGTGAACTCTAAAAAAAAAAAAAAAAAAAAAAAAGACACGAACTTATTTACAAAACAGAAACAGACTTACAGACAGAAAACAAACTTATGGTTACCAGATGGGAAAGGGGGTGGGGAACGGACAAATCGAGAGCCCCAGATTTGCAGACACTAACACTATATGTAAAATAGATAAACAACAAGGTTCTACTGTGCAGCACAGGGAACTATATTCAGTATCTTATCTTGTAGTAACCTACAATGAAAAAGAACCTGCAAAGGAACATATGCGTATGTATGACTAAAACATGATGCTGTACACCAGAAACTGACACATTGTAAACTGACTATACTTCAATGAAAATGAATAAATAAAAAAGACTTTACATTGTAATTACTCAATCAACTGCATACAAATCTTCCTTTACTTCACACAGGACACCAGTGCCCTTGAAAAATTCCGCAAGTAAGTAAACAGAATAGGATTCCACAGGTAAGCACCCTGGCACACTTAAATTCCTGAGGAACCCTTCCTCCTAGCCTCTCAGGAAGGCTCGGTGAAGACTCAACCGTTTCCCTTGTCGCTTCACCCTTATGGTCAGAGGACACCCTCCCTACTCCATACTGTCACTACAAGTCACAGGTCCCAGAGGACCCTGTGCACACAGCACCCTTCACTCCCTGTATCTCAAGCTGCGAACGGGCTGCAGCCACGTCTACCGGGTGCACAAAGCCAACTCCCCAGGGTAACCGCACCAGGGACCAGAAAAATGAAAACAACAAAAGAAATGGGTTTTGTGCTGTGGAGAATGAAAGAAATCTCTTTTGACATGTTGAGGGCCACCATTCAGGCCCCACTGTCCCCGCCCAGGAAACACACTCACTGAAGACCATCCCTTAAGTCCCTTGGCCAGACCCCAAGGCTGGCAAATGTCCTTTGTCCAGTTTTATGGGGGCACAGCCACACCCACTCCTTGGTGGACCGTCCACGGCTGCCTCCACAGTACGATGACAGACTTGAGTCAGCACGGAGTTCCTCGGAGCTGAAAATATTTACCAACAAATCCTTCACAAAGCTTGTCAACCTCTGAGCTCTCAGACCTGAGTAAAGCCCAGCCTAATTTCAAAATTAAAAAACAAACAAACAAAAAAAAACTTTCTTGTGGATTCCCAGCACTGATGAGATTTTAAAAATTGAGATAAAGTTCACCTACCCTAAAATTTACCCCATGGAAGTGTAGTTCTAGTGTATTCACCGAGTTGTGCAACCATCATCACTGTCTAATTCCAAAACAGTGTCATCACCCCAAAAAGGAACTCCACATCCTCGAGCAGCCATTCCCGTTCCCCCCACCCTGATTCCTGGCAACCAGGAATGCCCCTTCGGTCTCTGTGGATCTGCCTGTTCCAGGCATTATACACATACAGAATCGTGTGGCTTTTTATTATATTGTTAAATACGTCCAAGTACAAAATATTTTCCTTGTTTCTCTAACTCTCAGACTATACATCACGAAGGAGATCTGCAAGTTACCCAAGAGCAGAGCTATAAAGCCTATGTGAGCTTAATGGCTTTCCTGGGAATGAAGTGTTATTCCCGTGGCCCCGGACACTGCAGTCCCACATCTTGTGGGTTCAGCTACCCGGGGTTCCCAAATGCCACAGAAGGACCCAATCGCTCGTCTCTCAGCAGACAGAACATGGAGCTTTGCTGGCTTGGTGCCCTGAGGACTCATCCCCTTGTCTGGAGGGAGGGAGAGCGTGGTCTACACGTGAGCCTGGTCTCAGCCCTTCCTCCCAGCCACAGAAGACTGCGTCCTTACAGATTTCGTTTTTGGTGAGCAAAAGGCAGTCTTTTGCCTGAATTTTCATTTCTTTCATTCTCAAAGTTCATGTTTCAAGGCTACGATTTCTTGCTGATAGTTTAGAAAATAAACATTCTCTGAAAAAAGCTGAAAACAGCTTTTCGACGCGCCTGTCGTGGAATGGTGCCTCAGCACTCCTCAGAAGCACACACGGTGATTGTTAAAATTGCTGGTTGTGCAGCTCAAAACCAGAAGGCTCCTGGAATGAACTCCTTCAGGGTGGTTATGCTGCCTTCTAGAAGACACGGCCGCAGCAGATGCAGCCATGGGGCCTCCCACTCCCTCCTCTGGGCCGTTTCGCTCTTGGCAGTGCCGTTTACAAAACACACACCACGTACATCAGAGCCCTGTGTGCGGCTCTCTTCACAGCCGAGGAGCTCCGCTCCCACCCACCCGGGCCCTCTGCGGTGCCAAGGCGCGAGGCACGTGTGCGGAGCCGGGCCATGTGTGCGGGGCGCACGCCCCGAGGGCTGCGGCCGGGCCGGGCCGGGCGGCGGGCTTTGAACGAGATCACAGGGGCGCTCGGCACAGAGTGAGCAAGCTGTGGCCGCGCCACAGACGCAGCCCGGTCCTGCAGGTGTAGCCTCACCGGCCTTGCTCCCTCCCCCGGCGGTTCCTGGTCTTAGCCGCGCAGGCTGCTAAGTACTTGTGGCAACATCCCGCCCAAGCACTCACCAAACACCGCTCCTGCCCCCTCAGCCACGTACACACACCCTTGTGTGAGGCTCCCGGCACGCAGCACGGAGCCAAATGAAATAAGACCCCGCTACACAAGGCCCGCAAAAGCTAACATTTAAACTGGGTATTTCTGAGACAGAACCTTCAATTCTGAGGTTGGTGTTTGAGTGTGGCAACAATCAGCAGAGATGCTCGCAGCAGTGGGAAACTCTGCACTCAGTGACCCTACTGCTCACCAATTTGCTTCCATTTCTGCATCAGCCCTCTAAACGAGGGTTGGCCCACACGTCCTGCAGCGGCCCAACCTCCCTCCTCCTGCCCTCCTCGAGAACGAAGGGCAAGACGACACTGTTCGTTTCATCTAGACTCCATTTCCACGACAAACAGACAGCTCCTAGACACGTTTTAGAATCAATGCACGTGATGCTGTAATACTCCGGCCATCCAGTCCCTTCAGATGCTCCGGTCCTCTCTGGGGATTCAACTGACACGATTTCTATTTTAAAACTCAATTAACTCATTAAATAAGGCCAATTTAGAAAGGCCTGCCCTAGTCCTTCGACTACCAATCCTTCCAGGGAGGCTGGATTTCCAGACCCAGCCAGCAACCCAGCTGCGTCCTGATGTCAAAGTATCTCTTCAGTCAGGCGTTCTGGATAAAGCCTTTCATTCACGCACATTACACTAGATATCTCATTCTCTCAACATAAAGGACTTTACTGTACGGAAAACACAGCAGCTACTTTAGGAACCAAAAATGCCACGATGGCGTTCGAAGCGTCACCGCCCTGGGGATGCTTCTGTCGGCAGCAGTGGTGCGGGTCCCTGGGAAATCGCACCTAGTTCACAGCCACTTCACGTGTGGCCAAAGCCAGACGCCCAACCACATTAACCTAGTGTTCAGCCCCACACAGCAGCCCACCCCCCCAAGACGCCTTCTGAGCAGCCCCAGATCCAGAATTCTCCTACCTTGGGCTGGGATGTCCCTCCTCGGCCCAGCCTGAGGAGGAAAGCTCTCTGTGTTCAGCGGGGTCCGCTGCTTGCCTCTGCCGTCCCACGGATGCCTCCTGACAAGGGCAGCACAATGAGACACCCAGTCATTGAGTGGCCTCCTTCAGGACCTCTGTTATCACGAACCCCCTCATTGTGGGTTGGCCTGTGAGCCTGGACCATGAAGGCAATGACGCAGGCTGCCGACTCGTGCTGACAGCCGGCCACGGGACTGGCAAGCTCAGCTCTCCAAAGGTCTCATCCAAATGACTCAGCAGGACCCTGCATCCCCTTCAGTTCTGGGCAGGAAGCAGAACTCCTATGTGAGGGCTGTAACGCTGTGTGACATGCAGTCCAGGAAACCCTCATCAAATCAGATCCAGCTGCTTACGACTCACTGCAGTGAAGCCCCAAGCCCTGGGATTCAGAATATGGCATCCTGCCCCCTCGACTGAGCAAAAAAGTAATTCTCAGAGGTCACGCCGCACAGGGCACAGGCTGGGGCACCGCCATGGCAGAAACACAGGCTCCCAGTGTCCCCACCAGGAGGCCACGTGGAAATGGGAAGCTTACAAGCACATATTCATGATTGCATAACAACCTGACTACTGGTTCCTTTTGTAAGAAACTGCATCTAATGCCACAGGAAATCTCTTCTTTGAAATAGACAAATGTAGGTTTAAGGGGGCAGAAAAAGCAGAGAGAGGGAGATCAACTGCAGACTTTGTGACAGGGATACAAGTATGTCACTTTTTAGAAAACTTTAACTTTCACCATCAAAACTCCTACCTTAAAAAAAGTGCAATAGTTTAACGCACTGTGTTTTCAATGACATTTGTGCTAGAGCATCTTTTTAAATAACTGACAAAGAAAAAAATCACTAAGAATACTACTAAAAATATGAAGTTATATCAATATTTGAAAAGTGTCTGTCATGTGTCGTGTTACATCATTACTGGAAACATTTCTTTTCATTTCAAAGGACTCACCATTTTCCATTGTTTCCCCCAGGTCCTTCCTTTCGTATCAAGGGCAAGCTAATCAGAGAGGAAGGCAGCTTAAGAAAGACATAAGGATGAGGCTGGGAACTCAAGATGTGGCTGAAAATGGAGCACCTGCAATTGTCGTGAACGTACCCTGTCCCCAGGTACCTTTCACACAAGCTGGCTCCAGAAGAACTGGTGCACAGAAATGCTCAGACAGCTGAACACCGGCATCGGGCCTTTGTATTATGAGGGTGTCCTAAACATGCCTTAAGACGAGGTTGGGGAGTTGGGTGAGGGGTTTGCATCAAAAAAAAAAGAAAGATGCGGTCAGGGGCAACTTTGTCTTTGCTGGCTTCAGGATGCTTACCTGCTTGTAGAGGTCGGTGGAGGGCGACGACCGGGACCTTTCGTGGATGTACTGTGGCCTCTCGTGCTGGTCTAGACCCACGTCCAGGATGTCGTCCGCGGAGTGGTACCTCCCAGAACTCCTGGCTTCCGGGGCTTTCCTCTGTTCCCTCCACGAGGCTTGATACTCTGCAAAGGTCCCAAGTCTCTGAGGCGGGTCTGATCTCCCCACCTGTCCCAATTTTCCAGGGCCCGCTGTCAGTGGCCTCTCTGGCATCTCTTTGGGGAACTCACCAGGCGCTGGCCTCTGCCCAGGCCACTGCAGAACAGGCTTGCTGGTTTCCTCAAAAAACTTGCACCTGTCTGCAAACGTGCGCACAGCCTTGTCCGGAGGTCCAGGGTGCTGGCGTGGGCGGTCATCCCCCGCCAGCCCCACCTCGTGCATCTTCTCGGGCTCGGAGTAGGACTTCAGTTTCTGCTCGGCCGTGAAGCGCCTCCGGCCCCTGATGCGCGGAGCGTGGGGAGGGCCTGCAGCGCACGAGGGCGGCCTGGCTGGGGCTGCCTCCCAGACGCAGGGGACGGTTTCGGGGTCCGCCGGGCTGGGCTCCAAATCGCGGCGCCTAAACGACGTGGCCTGCAGGACGCGGGCCTGGGCCTCCTTCAGGTGATCCTTATAGGTGCCAGTGAAGGTAGCTCCAGGGGTGGCCCCCACGCCACCGCCAAGCTGCGCCCCCCAGCCACGCACCTCGGCCTCGGCCTCCTCTGCCTCCGTCGAGCCGGGGTCGGCCAGCGTGGCCGTGCTCCTGCTCTTCTGCAGCCGGGCTCTCCGCAGCTGGATCTCGTTCCTCAGGGTGGTGGCGAACCGGTCGCTTCTCCGCAGGGGTTTGCCGGCCGGGGCCTCGGGCGGTGGCCTCTCTGAGGCGCCCTCGCAGCTGGTGTCGGGCCGGCGCGCCCCTTCCCGGCTCAGCGAGTGCAGCAGCGGCGTCTGCAGGGGGCAGATCTCACCGCCGCCCCCGTCGGCCCAAGCGAAGCCTCCTGTGACCTTCTTTACACCGGCTTTTCCCCCCAGGCTGGCGCCGGGGGGTTCCTCGGCCCCTGGGCAGCAGCCCTCCATCGGCGCAGCCCGCCCTCTCGGCCGGGTCCCCAGGGCCCCCTCGTGCCGGGGCGGCTGGCAGCGCGGCTGCAGGCCGGCGCCGGCGGATGCGTCCGGGCGCGGGTGCCCCTCCCGGAGCTGTGCGGCGGGGGCGCCCCCCTGTGGGCCGCGTCTGGAGGTCACGCAGTAGTAGCGGCTCTGCACATCGCTGTCCCCCTTGTGGTCCGCGGCGCCGGGCCACCCGACCGCCGTGGGGCTGTCATTCTGGAAGCGCTCAGCGGGAGGCTGTTCCCTGAGCCACGTGGTGGCCCTGGGCCCCTCGTGGAGGAAGGGACTCTCATCGCTGGAGTGACGCGGGTGCTGGCATCCGTTCGAGGACTGCGGGCAGCGGACGTCTGTGCTGGACAGGGAGGCCTGGAGCCGACTGGGAGCTCCCGGGAGGCCCTTCAGCCCACTGTCCCCAAATGGCCATCCGCAGTCCACGGGTCCACCCGGCGCACAGCCCGAGCTCCCAGTTCTCCTCCTGTCCCCGGGGAGTGCCGCTCTCTGTGGCTGATCAGTCAGTTCTGGTCTCCAGTCGCCGTGGGGCTGAGCACGGTTCAGGCCCAGAAAGTGCTGGATGGTGGCCGCCTCTGAGAATGGAGGGCCCTGAGGCTTCTCGTGGCCCTTGGTGGCAGCGAAGCTGTCACTGCGGAGAGGGGGAGGGGGCCGGGGAGGGGAAGAAGGGGCTTTTCTCCTATCGGGAACATACCAGACTGGCCCAAAGCTGGACCTCCCAGAAGCAGCCAGCTTGGGCTCAGGACTGTCCTCGGTCATGGGGCTTCTGCTGCTGTCACAGGGGACCCTCGGTGGGAAGCACCCAAGCCTCTCCTCCAGGCCCTGAGGGTCACCGGCGGCCAGGCCCTGCCGGCTGCTGCCCATCGTGGAAGCCTCCCAGAGGCCCACTTTGTAGAGAATGTTCTCGGTGGAAGAGGCATCCGCCTTGGGCAGGGTGTGGTCAGGTGTGCTGGAGCTGGTGGAGAACGAGCTGTAAGCTGAGTCCCGCTTGTTTGGGCCGCCCAGGTGGTCGATGCTGCTGTTGGACTTGGCGGCTGAGAGGCACCCGGCGGGGTAGGACTGGGCAGGCTGATCCAGGCTGTCCACACTCCCCAGGGAGCTGAAGTGGTCAGAGGTGCGCTGCAGATTCGTGTGCTCCCACGCCCCCGACAGGTCCTGGGAGGAAGAGCTTGGACATGGGGAGAACAGGGAACAGAGCTTTAGAGCAGGTCACAGCAAAGCGAATAGACAACACACGTGGGCATGGATGGCCCCATGCAGACGTGCCCACACGCACCCTAAGAACTCTAGAATAACTAGAATAATTTCAAAATTTATGTGGAACCTCAACAGGCCCTGAACAGCCAAAGCAATCTTGAGAAAAAAGAACAAAGCAGGAGGTATCATGCTTCCTGGCTTCAGACTATACTATAAGGCTACAGTCCTCAAAAAGCATGGTACCAGCACAAAATCCGTCACAAAGATCAAAGAAACAGAACAGACAGCCCAGAAGTAAACCCACATTTACACGGTCAGTCAATCTATGACAAAGGAGGCAATAACAGACAGTGGAGAAAAGACAGTCTCTTCAATAAGCGGTGCTGGGAAAACTGGACAGCTACATGTAAAAGAAAGAAATTAGAACATTTTCTCACAATACATACAAAAATAAACTCAAAATGGATTAAAGACCTAAATGTAAGACCAGAAACCATAAAAGCCATAGAAGAAGACACAGGCAGAACACTGACATAAATCGCAGCAATATTTTTGGGGGGTCCGTTTCCTCGGACAAAGGAAACAAACAAACAAACAAAATGGACCCTAATTAAACGTCAAAGCTTTTTCAGAGGAAAGAAAACCACTGACAAAGTGAAAAAAACAACCTACTAATTGGATGAGAATATTTACAAATGATATGACTGCTAAGGAGTTAATATCCAAAATATACAAACAGCTCATACAACTCAACATAAAAAATAAACCTGATTTTTAAATGGGCAGAATATGCGGAAAGACATTTTTCCATAGGAGACACAGATGGCACATGGAAAGATGCTCAACACCGTTAGTCATCAGAGAAATGTAAATCAAAAGCACAGTCATCTCTCCCCATCAGAATGGCTATCATAGGAAAGACCACAAGTAACAAATGCTGGCAGGAGTGTAAACTGCTGCAGCCACTGTGGAAAACAATATGGAGGTTCCTCAAAGAACTAAAAATAGAACTACCATATGATTGAGCAACTCCATTCCTAGGTATATACCCAAAGAAAACGAAGCCGCTATTCAAAAAGATACACGCACCGCAATGTTCATAGCAGCTCTATTTATAACAAATAAACTATTTATAGCAAAGATATGGATGCAACCTAAATGTCCATCGACAGATGACTAGATAAATAAATGGTGGAGTGTGTGTGTGTATATTTATGTGTGTCTGTGTACATACACACAATGGACTACTACTCAGTCAAAAAAAAAAAGAATGAAAATTTGCCACTTTCAACAACATGGATGGGCCTGGAGGGTATTATGCATAATGAAATAAGTCAGAGAGAAAGGCAAATACTGTATGTTTTTCCACTTCTATGTGGAATCTAAAAAACAAAAGCAAGTAAATAGAACAGAAACAGGCCCACAGATATAGAGAACAAACTGTTAGTGCTTGCCAGTGGCAGAGAAGGGGGAGGGGTGAGAGAGAATAGTAAGTACAAACTACTGTATATCAAATAAATAAGCTACAAGTGTATATTGTACAGCACAGAGAATACAACCAATATTTTATAATAACTAGAAATGGAGTATATAATCTATAAAAATTTTAAGTCACTATGTTGTACATCTGAAACTAACATAGTAAATAAACATAGTGTACCTCAATTAAGAAATATATGAAAAGTTGAAAAGAAAGGCAGTATGACAACAGGGGAGGGAAGTCCTGGGTGTCGCGGAACGTGAAACCAGCCTCCCATCCCAGTGGGAAACGAGCGCCTACCTGGTGTGGTGCCGGCCAGGCCAAGAGGGGCAGGTGCTGGCGGAGAACGGAGATGCTGCCATCTCAGGCTGGCTCTCGGAGAACTTGGTGGCGTGCCAGGAGTGAGGCCTCCAGCTCAGCTCACCCCTCCTGAAAAAGGATGCAGACGACTCAGGGACTTCACACCAAGGACAACTCCGAGCCAAGACAGCTGTAGAGGCAGGGCTCAGTCGTGGCGACCTCTGCGTGATGTACCACATTGCTGTCAGGTGCCCTCCTGCCTGGACAGGAGCATCTGGGCACAAGCACGTTCCACTCGTGTTTTTGCTGGAGAACTTACCCAAGCGCAGAGTGAGACGCACGGGCTCCAAAACGAACCCACCCTCAAGCTTCAAAGTTTATCCTAAGTAAGCACATAAATCCTGCCCTCCCCATCTCCCTCCCACCCCCCATCAAAGACCACAGCAGCATCTTCTATCTTTCCCGTGTCACTAAAACTTTGCACAGGCCCTCAGCCTCCTTGAGGAGAAGGCACCAGACTGCAAAAGGCTCGAGGAGCCCCCGGCTCAGCTGGGTCCCAGAGAGTCCCTGTGTACTCACTCACTTACCTAAATGAACACGGCCATCTGTAGTTATGAGAGTAGTGGACACTTACTCCTCTGAGCTGCTCAAAGTGTCTGCAGTCAACTAAGGGACCCTGTCATGGGAATCACCACAATCCACCACACCTATACCAACAGGCTCCAGTCCCTTCCTGCCAGGGCTTCTGAACGTGGCAGGAGCCTGCCCTGCCCCACCATTTGTCAGTGGTTGATTAGACTTTTGGTCACACCGGGCCAGGTGTGATACGGTACGCCCAGCTGGAGATCTCTACAGCTGCCTATGAACGTCTCAGAGGCTCCGGGAGACGACTGCCCTTGGGACGCCTACATCTTCAGCTTGGGACAGAACTCGCCTGCTGTGGACACTGTACAGCCCAGTCGAGACTGGGGCAAGAGTGCAATGGAGCCTCTTTAAGTTCTTGCTGGAGATCAAACATCCTTCCAACAGGTAGGCGAAAACATTGAAGAATATTATGCAATAAAGAATATTAAAGAAACATCAAAAATCACTTAAGATGTAAATCTTCTTCTGATGACTCCGATAGTTAACAAGGAAATATACGTGGGTGGCAAAATGTGGAATGTATTGACTTTATGATCGTTTCCTATGAACTAAAGCATAAAATAGAAAAATTCATCATACTATAGAAGTAAAGGGAGTGTAAACCAAGACTGTACCTCATAGAGTTTCTCAAAATCCTGGTAAGGAAGGTTCTGGCCATGTGAATTTCATTTTCAGATGACTTTTTCTGTGCTATAACATCCATAATTTCTGTCATCTTCCTTTACGGTTAATTAATGAAGGAAATAAACTAGACTGAAACTGCAGGCAAAGAGGAAAAAAAGGCTTGGAAAAGAAAATGCTTTACACTTTGCAGCAACATAGTTCAACTCTGTAACTGTAACAAGTTGGGAAGAGCTGGTTTCCTGGAGCAGTTGTGTTCCAGGGAAAGAGTTAAGTATTTCTGCTCCTTTTGTAAAAGAAAATACAGGCAGACCTCGGAGACATTTCAGGTTGGGTTCCAGACCACCACAATAAAGCGACAATCGTAATAAAGTCACACACAATTTTTGAGTTCCCAGTGCATATAAAAGTTATTTTTACACTATACTGTAGGCTATAAAGTGTACAACAGCATTATGTGTAAAAAAAGGTTCATACCTTCCTTTAAAAATATTTTATTGTTAAAAAAAGCTAACCATCATCTGAGGCTTCAGTAAGTCATAGCAGTTTTAAGACTAGTAATAACAAAGATCACTGATTACAGAGGGAAAGATATAGCTCAAGTGGTAGAGCACGTGCTTAGCACTCATGAGGTCCTGGGTTCAATCCCCAGTGCCTCCTCTAAAAATAAATATACCTAAATACCTCCCCACCACCGAAATAAAATGATTAAATACAATAAATAAATAATTCTTAAAAGATCACTGATCACAGACACCATAACAAATACAATAATGCTTGAAATAGTGCAAGAATTACCCAAGTGTGACACGGAGACACGAAGTGAGCAAATACTGTTGGAAAAATGGTGCCAAAGACTTAGTGAACACCAGGCTGCCACAACCTTCAATTTGTGAAAGACGCAGTATCTGTGAATCGCAATTAAGTGAAGAAGAATAAAACAAGGTATGTCTGTACACAGACACACATCTCTACTTGAAGAGAACAAAGTCAAAGGTTACGGTGCAAATTAGGCCTTTTTTATTAAAAACTAAATGAAAACACAGTGAAAAGGGTTGTATGTACAAGCTGTAAGTAATGGTGTCATGGCTACTGGGGACAGTCAATTTTCCCACCACATATGTGCTTTTGTCCTCAGAATCTCCTACTGTATGTGAATGTAGTGGGGAATCAACGAAGGGTGAGGCTGGTTTCTGTTTGTCAGCCCCTCTGACGGCCTGAAACGGCTGGAGCTGCGTTGGTTAAGAGAGAGGAGGGCCTTCGGCTGAGTGCTGGTCACTCCATCACAACCCGGAAAGGACCAGACGCCGGACAGCAAAGCTCTGGGGACGGAACGCTCTGGCGCCACCTAGTGGTCTCACACACTTACTGTCCCTCAGCTCAGCTTCCACCACTCTCAGGAAGGAAGCTCCTTACTGGAGGGAGGAACAGAGGGAGTGGTTTCTGATCCTAGAAACAGCCAAGAGGGGTGAGTGGGAGAGCTGTTCCAGAGGCAGAGTGCTGGGCTCGCTACAGCCCGAAGAACTGCAGGGCTCAGCCCAGAAACGCCCAAGGCCGTGCTTCTGTGCCAGGCAGTGTGGACACAGGATGGGGGAGCAAACAGCCCTGACCAATAATGGCCAGGGTGGGGGTGCTGACCCTTCCCCCTGTGCATGGGGCTCCCCAATCCCGGCAGCTCCACAGTCACCCCACCAGAGGCTAAGGGTCACTACCAGGGTCATCCCAGCACACAGGGAAGAAATTCTTTTTATTCGAATGGCTACAGATGATTGTATACCTTAAAACACATGCTTATTGCAAAAAACACAGAAAATTTAAAAATTAAAAAGCCAATAAAACGACAAATGAAAACAACCCATGACCTACAGATGAGCACGGGTAACATCTCTGCATCTCCTTCCACCTGTTTCAGACAGATGAGAGCATCCTGCAGACCTGGTGGGTCCTTTCCTCTCTGCAGCCTGCCTGGTTTGCTAAGCATTCTCCCATGCCATTGTCACTCGTCTAAAATGATTTTTAATGGTGTATAATTTTCCTTTTGTATAAATATTCAAAAGCGATGCTGGAGACTATCAACACTGGGTCTTGTAAAGATACTCCAAATGGAATTATTCATCCTAACAACAGTTCCCTGAAACCTTTCCCCAAAGTTGCACACCAAAATTAATCTAAATTTACTCCAATTTTAAAAAATAATTTTATATACTAGGCAGTCTTTTTTCAAAGGAAGGGGTTCAGGCCACAAATATTAAAAATGCTGGGATATCACTGAAAATTAACCGATCTAGACATCAAAAATTCATTTTTAAAAAGGAATTATTCAAACAAGTGCTTCAATGAAATGTTTATCGTTAGCACAATGAACAGAATTCCCTCCTTCTCCTCAAAAAAAAAAAAAAAAAAACACCCCAACTCTCTTGAGTGCTTTTTCCCTAACCTTTCCTAATGAGGCAAACAGGCACTGGCTCACCCAATAAACACAGTCTGCACTGGGTCCCCAGGAGCGTGGCTGGTCCGACAGAAGCAGACCTGTGGCTGGGAGACCCGCAGGGAGGGAAGGGCCCTGCTGGACAAGGAGATGGGGGTCATGCGCAGGGTGCTGGTGGGGCTGCAGTGACACTGGCGATGGGGACGCCTCAGGAAAGGAAGACCAAGAGAGATGCCTTGGGGGCATCTAGGAGGAAGGCAAGGGGACAGCAGTGGGAAGGGCCTTGGGCACAGGGCAGGCTGGCAAGTCCCGCGACCGTGCCCCAGAGAGTTCTGGGGGGACTCGGCGAGCCCCGGGCAGGGGGCCCCAGTGAGTCCTGGGGGGACTGGGGCGAGCTCTGTGCAGGGGGCCCCAGTGAGTCCTGGGGGAGCTGGGGCAAGCCCCAGGCAGGGAGCCGCCGAGTGTAGGAAGGGGTGGGTACACTTCCCCGAGAGACAGACCTGAAGAGGGGACAGGCCCCTGCGATGCTGAGGAGGCACCTGGGCTAGAGAATGACAATGGCAAACACCCTTTTTCACCTTTAAAAAGGGAACAAACATAAAAGCACCACCCTACAGCCATGAAGTGGAGCATTGCCCTGAACCGCCACTTCCTCCCTGCTCTAGTCAGACTCCAGGAGCCTATGTGCTGACAGCTTCTCCCTCTCCCCGTCTGTGTCCACCTCCTACCTACAACACCAGCTCCCTGCAGCTTAGCTCTGGCAGCTCTTGCCCTCACTCCAGAACCTTCGGTGGCTCCCAGCAGCCACAGCGAAGCCCTGGCCCCCTGCAGCACTCCAGGTGTGCCCCCCAGGCCGGCAGCACTGGCATCACCCAGGTACAGACTGGGGCGGGCCCAGCACGCCTGCACCAGCCCCCTCTCCCATTCCCTCTGCCAGCCTCTTTAGGAAGCCCTGGGATCACTGACACAAGTCCCTGTTTGTGCCTCAAAGCCAGCTCAGCCTCCAAAGGACAGCTTGACTGACCGCCGACTTCGGCTTCCAGCCCTCCTTCCTTCGGTGGGAGTCACCACTGGTCAGAGCATCTGTGGTCCACGCCTCGCAGCCCACTCAGCGGCAAGCTCACAGGAGCAGGGATACTGTGAGCCACTCAGCTGCAGAGCTTCTGACATACGTTACGTGAACCCACAAAAACTCAGGTCAGAGCGCTTTACAAAAGGCAGAGTTCTTTCCCCAGCAGTGCTCTGACAACACAATGCTGTGGAGGGTGACATCACGCTTGATAAAAGGGGATAAGGGTCCAGTAGTTCCTGCCTTTATACACGAGGAGAATTAAGTCAAGATAAAAATTCCCGAGTGACCTCGATAGCTGAAACCGATCTAAGACATCAAAGCTGCACGTTAAGTCAGCGCCAGGGCTGAGCAGCAGCATTCGCACGGGATGGAAACATCAGGGTTCCTCTCCTTGAGGCCGGGTACCCCTCACCTGTCCCCTAGGGCAAGGGCAGTGCAGGCCTGCCAGAGCCTCTGCGGTTCCCCCGGGTGCGTCCGCAGAAAAGCCTGAGCAGAAATGTCACATAATGAACACAGGCAGCATCAGAGCCAAATGACGTGGCTTTTCTTCTGCTAACTTTTGAAAAGGGGGGATTGAAAAAGACCGTGTCACCCAGCACTACTAGCGCTGGAAAGGCTCCGTCCCAGCCACCTGGGTGCTCAGCCCCCATCCCCGATTGTTGAGCACACAGTTTAGTTCATCTTGGTCTCAGAAAGGCACGAACACAACTTCCCAGCTACATTTCAACAGAACGGCTTTTTGGCAAAGACACGCAAGTGTGCAACCATTAATGTAACTGTAAGGAGCCCTGGGGATTAGCAGCAGGGCTAGTGAGCCTTACACGTCAGAGCACAGAAAGAAAAGGAAGCAAAGCATCCCCTGCATGCTGTCATACATTTGACACCATCTGCATTTTCAAACTAACTTTCATAAACACCACTTGTGTACCTTGCAATGAAAAGACAAAACCTTAACATCTTACCACTCTCTTCTTGGTTTAGACTATGAAATGCCTCACACAATAAGAGATTCATCTAATTAAGTTGCTTAAGCCACACACTAAGTCTAAATCTGAACAGAAGCAACCTTTCCCAAAATAAAGCAACTCTGACCTCTGTGTGGATTTCTTCCTCCTGCCTTCACTTAATAAAAACAAGAATGGAAAGCAGCCCAAACAAGTCAGTGTCCACACCCAACTGCTGAACATAAACCTCTGTGTCTACTGTTTTAACAAGAAAACAAACACAGAAGCAAAGCGCCACCATCCCCCAAATGCTCAAAATAGAAACTTTCCTGAAAATTGAACAAATCACTCAGACCACCCTCCGAAAGCACTGAGTTTTTGCCAACACCCACCAGTGCCCCCCCTCCAATAAGACGCACACCCTCTGTTGGAACACACACAGTTTCTGCCCCAGGAAGAGCTCGCGGGTCGGGTCGGAAGGGGAGGGGAGGGGAGGGGGGACACAACCTGATGGGGTCCTAGATACCCCTTCTCCTTAGGCTTCACCACTGCGCGTAGCCGCTTCAGGAACATCTGTGCTCATCAATGCCGGAGCCACGCACAGAGCCACCTGCTCTCGGACAGCTCCAAGGACCCAGCAGCAGAGGGGGGCAGAGCAGCACACTGGCTTGGTGCAAAACTCCCTGCAACTCAGTGACAGCCATAAACCCATGCACGTTGCTAGAAACTTGCTCCCAGCAAGCATGAGCTGCATCACTAGACCGGACCCCTCCTTTCTTCAAATGTATACCCACGCCACCCCGCCTGGCGAACCCCGCCTGCAGTGAACCTCCACCAGTGGGTGTTAATCTGCTCCTGAATGCAAGCTTAGCCGATGTAATTAGAGTCACGAAGAGTTTCAGGCTGCCAGCCAAGAGGCAGGAAATAATACGAATCAACCCTATTGGTAATTTGGCCCTGGCAAAACTGCTCGCAGCATTGGACGGCTCCAGAGTAAGAAGACCGATGAGGTGGCAGGAGTACTTCATCGTAAACAAGACTAATATTACTAAATAAATTTGGAAGAAAGACCAGAAGAGTAATTACAAGTTTTAGACAGTAATTTATGGTTTGACATTTAAAAGAAAATTTCCTGGTGGTGTTTGAAATCACATGTACTTTTCAAGAGCTGGACGTATGGTAATTCGCCTCTGATCTGAGAACAACGGATGACTGTGTCCCGGCGCTGAGCACACAGAGCTCTCAGTCACATTTCACAGCACCGGCAGCGACGCCTGCACCCAGCCCCGGCGGGCACTCCCCGTCCTCAGCTCATCTACCCTAGCAAGGGGCTGCCCGCACCTCCACTTGTGACCCAGTTTCTGGCCATAACCTTTTCCAAGCACATCTGCTTACACCGGTGCTATGACCACCCAGGAAACGGCCCGTGGCCCTCACGAAATACCAGCGCCCGGATCCACCCCAGATGTGCCCATCGGGCTCTCTGGGGCGGGGCCACACACCCAGGAAGAGAGCACAGGTGACACCAGTACGGAGACACGGGCACACAGGAAAAGGTTACCACCGCCGCCTGAACGCTCCCGTGAGCAGCACCTGCTCCGCCAGGCAGGGAACAGCAGTGCCCAGGAGGCAGGGCCCAGCAGGACCGTGCCACCCTGCCTGTCTCCCCCAGTCCCCTGGCTCGCCTGACTCCTGGGCAGACACTGCGGGTACCACCTGGGCATCTGCAAAGGGACCATATGTGCACTTGGTGGGGCAGCTGTTACCACTCTGTTTCCAGCGGACACGGCTCTGGGAGAAAGGAGTGCTGGCTCCCACCTGTCTGGGGACAGTGATCAGGGCCACTGCCTCTGAAGCATCGGTCTCCTAGCCCTGGCCCCTCAACAATGACAAGACACGGGGTGCCCACGCCCCGGGAAACCAGACGCCACCACTTTGTGAAAATGGCCTGCCGCAGCCCGAGCCTGGCGGCCAGGTGCCCCGCTCAGCACATGCGCTGGAACAGGACAAGCACAGCCAGCAGCTGGCACGTGCAGGAGGGAGCTGGCCATGAACCACCGTTCCCACTTGGTTTCCACAACCACGGGTTCACATCGTGCGCTGAGCTGCACCACACGCCTCTCCCCGTAACCCTGCACAGCACCCTCACCCGCGCTGGGCGCTCCGAGCCTCAGGAGCCTACCCCGTTTTCACCCTTCATCAGTAAAGCCAGCCTATCTTACGGTACCTGTGTTGTGCAGGTAGTGAGGCCGAAATCAGGTGGGGCAACATTTGATATGTATGTGTCTGCGGCTCAGTCTGTGAATTTGTTACAGAGTGCCTTCTTATAAACGAATCTCTTTTTCTGACAGTACAAGATCCATTCTGGAGTTCTACATACAACACTAGAAAATGGTATAACTAATCTATGAGACAGAAGTCAGATAGTCAGGTCAGTGGCTGTCGAGGGATGAAGAAAGGAGAGTGGTGAGATTCAAATTTAGATAAATCGGTAACATGGGTCATTCTCTAAGAGAAATCATTTTTTTCCTCATTCAATCTCTTTATTTTTTGAACTGAAGTATAGTCAGTTTACAATGTTGTATCAATTTCCAGGGTACAGCATGCTTCACTCATATATATACATGTGTATATTCCTTTTCATATTCTTTTTCATTATATGTTAC
The DNA here is from genome assembly GCF_036321535.1 of Camelus dromedarius. Classification (NCBI taxonomy): domain Eukaryota; kingdom Metazoa; phylum Chordata; class Mammalia; order Artiodactyla; family Camelidae; genus Camelus; species Camelus dromedarius. The sequence goes on from NC_087472.1 coordinate 108,605,426, forward strand.
TACAAGATATTGAATATAGTTCTCTGTGCTCTACAGTAGGAACTTGTGTTTACTTCATATATAGTACTTAATATCTGTTAATCCCAAGCTCCTAATTTATCCGCTCCCACCCTCTTTCCCCTCTGGTAACCATAAGTTTGTTTTCTATGTCTGTGAGTCTGTTTCTGTTTTGTAAATAAGTTCATTTGTGTCTTTTTTTTTCTCTTTAGATTCCACATATGAGTGAGATCATATGGTATTTTTCTTTCTCTTTCTGGGTTACTTCGCTTAGAATGACATTCTCCAGGTCCATCCATGTTACTGCAAATGGCGTTATTTTATTCCTTTTTATGGCTCAGAATAAATATATCACAACTTCTTTATCCAGTCATCTGTCGATGGTCATTTAGGTTGTTTCCATGTCTTGGCTACTGTAAATAGTGCTGCTGTGAACATTGGGGTGCAGGTATCTTTTTGAACTGGAGTTGAGAAATCATTTTAAAAGCACTCATTGGTGCCTTCATAATAAGGAAAATGGGAAGCACGCATGGTAAGTTAGTTTGGAGTTTAAGGTCCTTACTATGTGCATCTTCAGGATTTACAGCAGTCATTCACCAGGAGCTGGATGACAGCAACACATCCTCGTGTTAACTAGCTGGTTTTGAAATTCTTATTCACCATTTCTAAACAAAGCATTTCAGACTTTTCTAATAAGCATAAATAATACCAACACAGAGCTTTAAAAGGTAATACAAAATTATTTTTAAAAATTTTAAAACACCAAAATGTGTTATTAAAAGTGTGTTTGACTTATGGTTACCTAAGGAGAAAGAAGGTAAAGGGATAAGTTAGGAGTCTGGGATTAGCAGATACAAGCTACTATACATAACATGGATGAACAAGGTCCTATGGTGTAGCACGGGGACCCTACGATAAGACCTGACATAGACCCTCGTTCCATTCTGCCTTGTTAGGTGTGACTGGTGAAAATGTTCTTGCGTCCCGATTCTGTCCTTATAATAACCTATAATGAAAAAGAATATGTATACATGTGTATAACTGAATCACTATGTTGTACACCAGATGGGAATGCAGTTTGGTGCAGCCACTGTGGAAAACAGTACGGAGATTCCTCAAAAGACTAGGAATAGACTTACCATATGACCCAGGAATCCCACTCCTGGGCATATATCCAGAAGGAACCCTACTTCAGGATGACACTTGCACCCCAGTGTTCACAGCAGTACTATTTACAATAGCCAAGACATGGAGACAGCCTAAATGTCCATCAACAGATGAATGGATAAAGAAGAGGTGGTATACTTATATAATGGAGTACTATTCAGCCATAAAAACTGACAACGTAATGCCACTTGCAGCAACACGGATGTTCCTAAAGAATGTCATTCTAAGTGAAGTAAGCCAGAAAGAGAAAGAAAAATACCAGATGAGATCGCTCATATGTGGAATCTAAAAAAAAAAAAAACTATGCTGTACACCAGAAAGTAACACAATACTGTAAATCAACTATACTTCAATTAACAAAAGTGTGTTTGGAAAAAAAGTGAACAAACTGCTTGGTTTGCTCTTCTATCCTGTTATACATGTTACTTAAAAGACTAAATTTTAGCTAAACCAGATTGTCATTCGCTACTCTGCTCACTTGAAAGGAAACCGGGGACAGGGAGTACAGACCTGGGGTTCTTCCCAGGGGCTCCCACCCATCCTTCAGGGCACAAGCTGGCTCCGCCTTCCCCAGAGTCTTCTAGACACCAAGTCAGCTCAGCCAGCGAACAGGCCCCCACACCTTCCCTCTCTCCTCCTCCCGCCAGTTCTCAGCAGAGGGGCTGTGCTTTGAACAGAATTTAGCTTGCTTATCTTTATATCCTTAAATATCTTCCTCTAGTTCAAAAACAAGCTCTGAACACATGGAATGATGCCCAACCTCACTCATAAAGACAGAAATGGCCATTTAAACAATAAATGCTTTTTTCACGTATCACATTCACAAAATGAACAAACAAATTTCACAAGGCACATACCTTCAGACCCAGCACCTTCCATGCTAGGAATGCATGATGACCATGTTTGCACCCATGCGTGCAGACCTGGGCACCGGGGTATCACACCGCAGCACTGTCTGCTGCAGGAACATGCCGGGCGGGCCACGGGTGTCCATGCACAGAGGGTCTGTTAGACACACCGGGCCGGGTACCCAGACCATGGGGCCCACGGGCTCACTCAGGGAAATCCAAAGTCAGACCTCAGTGCCCTCAACACGGAACAGTCCCCAATGCACGTGTCAACACTCAAGCACGTACACATTTCTGAAAGCAACCCTGAGAGATTGGTGGCCACAGTGCTGCTCTCCAGAGGGAAAATGGAAGGATGGGTGGGGTTGGGAGGAAGGTTTCTGTATTCCACCCAGGTCCCTCCTAAAAGTGTGTGTTTTAGCACACCCTGTGCACTAATGAAAGTTTCTCAGAGTAAACCGTGGCTGACATTCCAACACCCTCCCCTGTCCTGATCCCAGGGCAACAAACACACCCTCTGGGGCCCCGCCCAGCACAGAAAGCAGCTGACCGCCTCCTGGGGACCAAACCTCCTGCGAACTCCTGTGAAGACAGGCCCAGCGAACCCCAAGGGCTCCTCCTCCCTGAAAAAGCAGTATTTTTAATTACCATAAAAATAATACACTATGGGACTGTACACCTGAAAATAGTTGAGATGGTAAAGTTTCTCTTGTGTGTACTTCACTACAATTAAAAATTAAAACTTTTTTGATTAATGGGGCCTATTCAGCTCTGTAATTGGTTTTGTGTGTCCCACTCAAATGGAAGTCGTGGGGCATCCTTCCACGGCAGCAACGCTGACACCACTTGTCAGCACCCTGCAGCACGCACAGTCACTAATTCCCTTCAGTCCTTTCCTTTTGCCGACTATCTAGGTTCCCAGGAATGAAATTCTGGGTCCCAAGGTAGGCCTCTTAAAACATGTTGCCGAACCATTTGCCAGAAGGTTGTCTGATTTAGAATCTGATCAGCATTTTATCAAATAAGCTCATGTTTCCCCGCCTCGCACCAGCAACGGGCAGTTCCACAGGACCTCTGCCAACCTGACCGCCAAAACTTCGTGTCTGGCTTGAAAGCAAATCTGCACACTCCTAGTTAGACATTCTCATGTGCTCACTTCCTATCTGCACTTCTCATTTTAGGAACTGCCCTTTCGTGACCTCCATCCAGCATGCTACTGGAATCCAAACTCCCTCCTTTACATCGGTTACTACTATACCAACTTTGTTATTACACACCTGCTTCTTTGGACCCTACGATAAGACCTGACATAGACCCTCGTTCCATTCTGCCTTGTTAGGTGTGACTGGTGAAAATGTTCTTGCGTCCCGATTCTGTCCCCCAGTACATGTCAACGGCTCTGTCTGTTTTCTGTGTGGCTGCCTCCCCTGGGCTGGCCAGTATCAGTCACACTGACAAGTTCTACTGGATGAGCACTTCAGCGTCAGCGTCCCTGTCAGATCCTCCGGTGACACCCGTCCTGGTGCAGTTCAAGTCAGCTTGCTTCCATAACCCCAGTCCACCACCTGCCCTTGTGCACTGGGGACTGCAGTCAGCGGCCCTGCTGAGACAGTGTGCACACAGCATCCATCAAGCTGCTGCTTTCCCTGCAGGACAGATGGATGGTAGCCAACGAGCCAGCCTAGTGCTCTGGGGGCTCTGGCAGCCCCACCACGGAGACAATTCAGGAGACAGAGGAGGGGACCCCCATCAGCCTGGAGGCTGGGTGATAATGCCCAGAGGAGGTTTACAATGCTAACCTACCTCTGGGGATCAAGCCTCTGTTACCGTCACCAGCATCTCCACCAAGCCCAACTGAGTCCGTGAGAATCTCACACATCCCACCGTAGGAGGCTTAGTAAGGTGACCGCACAGGAAGAGTGACACAACAGGACAGCACCCCTCAGGTCCCCGCACGTCCCCACCTCCTCCAAGGGCTCCCAGCAACCACACTGAGATTTCACTTTTCTGCTTTACAAGGAGGCTGGCCTAGTCCACTTAGAAACGAGGCTGCTAAATTAACATGGCCAAGAATGAAAGATTTTCCTTCCTTGCTTCTGAACCTCCTCCTTGGATGCTGTTTTGGTCCCCCCCCCCAAAAAAAAAATCCTTTGCGAATAGGTCCTCAAGTCTCTACTAAACATTCAAGTGCTTGAGTCAATTTACTTTTGAAAACTGACAGCCAACCTTGGAAAGACTGCATTAATTCTTTTTTTTTTTTAAGAGATACTGGACACAGTATCTTTGTAGTTTTTATTTAATTTTTTTAATGGAGATACTGGGGATTGAACCCAGAACTTCCTGCGTGGTAAGCATGTGCTCTACCACTGAGCTAGGCCCTCTCCCACTGAAGAATGCACTAATTCTGCTAAAAAACAAGCAAACAAACAAAAACGGGGTGGGGAGGGGAACACGTAAACAACTGACTACAAATTAGCCAACTACAAAGTCAAAGGGGAAGACACATCACCAGCAGCGCCGCAGTGCCCGGGCGTACTGTCCTAGCTCCCGTGTGCGGAAGCATCATGTACCTAATTTTGCTCTCTTACCCCTTCAAATCACCCCAACTCCTATGTGGCAATCTCACTTCTAGGAATATGCAGCTGGCCCCCCTCAAACCTCCACACAGCACTAGAAACACCTGGCAGCTGACTGTGAAGTCTCCGTGAGTCTCCGTGCAGTCTCACTGGGTTTTAGCATTAAAAACCAAGAACTCGGCAGCCTGCCACCTTGTGTAAGTGACACGTAATGATATTCCCCTTCATTGGGAGTATAAGCAGTTTTCTCACTGCCAGAGAATCAGCCACATGCTGTCAAGGAGAAGATAAGAGTATTTAAATTCACTGAATACATCAAAATCGACTACAGTGATCAGAGGGGGAATCTTAAGTATACTGACACTAGACTCATCCTGGGCCAAGAGGTAGCGCTGTAAGTGTGTGCGCGCACATGCAGGACTGAGGTTCAAAACAGGACGGCTGCGGTGACACAGCCCAGCCCTCAGACCCCACCCTGTGCCGCCGCGCTTACCTCTGTCGGTAAACGAGGCACGAGGCCCAGGCCTTACCTTTTCACCACCAGCTTCAGGGTCTTATGCGACCCCTTCACCAGGCAGATGGCTTCCTGCCTAAACCCCGACAGGCCGACGTCGTTGATGCCGACGATCTCGTCTCCAGCCAGTAACTTGTCCACAGCCGCAGCCTTACTTCCTTCTTCAATCTGCAACAGAGGAGCGGTCCCGTCAGCCTCCTGCACGAGCGAGCGATCCCCACGTCCCCGCCAGGAACACGACACGCCTGTGGCACGAGCCGCCCACAGGTTCTCCGAAAGGCTCCAGGAGAACCCACGGGCCAAGGAACCCAGGTGCGTCCTGATTCCCTCGCTGGAGGCCAGGGGTGCGGGCCTCCCAGGTCTGCCTCTGCAAGGCCACGGGCTCCTGCAGCCCAAGACCTGGCAAAGCGCACCAACGCTCAGGAACACACAATCCCAACAGGGATCCAAAGATGCTAACTCACTTTCCCCATTTCCTCTCTCTAAAAAATAAGGATGGATTTTTCCTACTATTTACTAGTTATTACTTACACATTAACCCCACACCTAGTTATTTGTGTAACAGCTTTATTTAGATATAATTGAAGCAGCACACAATCCAGCCACCTCGACCTAAATGAATGCCTTTTCAGTATTTTCAGGATTGCCTAACATCGCCACCAACAATTTCAGAAGTTTCCTAACCCCAGAAGAAACCTCGTGCCTATGAGCGGTCCCTGCCTGACCCTCCCAGCCCCTGGCAAAAATGAGTCTGCCTTCTGTGTCTATGACTGGCCTGTTCTGCACAAGAATAGAAGTTCATGCAAACAGAATCAGACAACAGGTGGCCTTTTGTGCCTGCCTCCTTTCATTCATCGTGTTTTCAAGGTGCAACCGCGTGGTAGCCTGTGTCAGACCTTCGCTCCTTTTTGTGCCAAATGACACTCCAGTATGGACTGACCACGCTTTATCCGCTCATCACTGGCGGACATTTAAGTTGTTTGTACTTTTTGGCTACCATGCTGCTATGAACACTGGTGTACAGGTTTTTGTGACAGCGTGTGTCTTTATAGTCCTTGGGTGCTCAGCTGGGAGCAGAAATGCTGGGTCTCATGGTAACTAGGGTGAACATTTTGAGGACCAGCCAGATGCATTTCTAAAGCAGCTGCACCGTTTTAAATCTGCATATGAGGGTTGCAGTTTCTCCACATCCTTGCTAACACTTATTATCTGATTTCTTTCATGAGAGCCCCAGGTGACTACCCCCTGCTGTGTATGTTAAGACATTCCCTACTCAGTATTAAACATGTATGCATGAACATGTACGTATAAACACGTATCGATTGGCTCCTGAAGAGCTTCAACGTCACCCGTTTTATAAATTTTATACTAAGAAATCTTCATCTTCAAAACCTTAACCTAGTTTTTTCTATGCAGTAATAGTCCAACTCAGTATCACGTAAGCCATCAATTAACCAACCTGTTTCCTGGACTAGTGCTGGGCAAACTATGGCCTGTGAGTCAAAACCAGCCAGCTGCCTTTTTTGTGCGTATAAATTAAATTTTACTGGAATACAACCACACCCATGTGTTTATATCTGCTACAGGAGAGAACTGAATAATTTGACCCACAAAGCCAAAAATATTTACTATTTGGCTTCCTACCAAAAAAAGTTGCTAACCCCTATTTTATACCAAAAAGCCATTATTTTTACAAACTGCTAGGAGAACTAGTGGAAAAGGTTACCGTTTATGGGTATACTAGTGTACAGCCTGGAAGTTCATTGCTCTGGAAGGGCACTGTACGCCAGGGCTAACCTGAGAATCCCTTCCAAACCGTCCCAAGCACTGAAGCAGTCAACGTTCCCCCTCTGGGAGTTAAAAAGCTGGAAACTAAGCGATTTAGAGGCTCAGTTCTGAAACCACATGGAATTTCCCCAAGTCTCCGCCTGGACCCGAGGACAGCTGAACTCCTCTCGGGTTAATAAAGCAATTACTCGCTGCATAAACAAGAAGACCACTCCTATCAAATACATGAAGCCATCCGTTCAGTTAACAACGGGTTTCAAAGTCTAGACAATTTTATCCCAAATGTAATAACAGGTCAGAAACGTTTCCACCCGCCCAAGATCACACAGTCAGCCCTGCAGAGCCCAGGTGAAGGGCACACAGAGGGGAGCTCAGGCTTTGACAGGCCCGGGTGAGGGGCCCAGGGGCCGTCCAGGGGGAGGGTCAGGCGGGCAGCTGGCAGTGGGAGGAGGTGCCCGGGGAAAGGTGTCCTGCATGCGGAGTGACCGGCAATGGAAGGTACTTAAAGACCGGAGGGGTGGGGACTGAGGCTGCCACTGACATGGGAAACAGACCCTCGAACTGATGAGGACAGGAGCCTGGGGCCGCAGCACACAGACAGCTGGTGGAAGATGGGCAGCTGAGGGAGGAGACCGAGGAGAACAAGGGAGTGTCACAGAGGCCTTAAAAACACCCAAGTGTGCAGGTCCACTGAGTAGGGAAGACGAACCTGGGGGCGAGGGAGCCCCCGGGTAGGCCAGCCATGCTCCAGCTGGGGTCACTGGTCACCAGCAGAGCCAGCAGCTCCGTAGGGGGGAGAAGCACCTGCCCCCCAAACAAGGCCCAACAGGTGGCAGTCACTCGAGGAGGGTCTTGACTGCTCGTCCCCACCCACCCCACCAAAGCACTGCGGTCATCATTTTGGAAGGTAAATATCTAGAAAACTAAGCCAGCGTGCACAGAGTAAGCATCTGGTGGCTGCCACAGTGTGGTCCTGCGCCCGGTAACCACCGCCACGATACCACGACCTAAATGCTCTGGCATGTGAGTCACAGAAGCAGCCACAGGCATCAAGTGAGGGTGCATAGTTATTCTTTCAATCAGTACCTACTGAGCAGGTACTATGCACAGAAACCTGCGTCTGATCCTGTGGGAGGCGGACGGGTCTCAAAAGCTGGCACTCCTACGGTGAAGACACTCCCAGGCTTGGGGGACAGCACTCCTCAACTGACGTGCGGACACAGCGCCAGGGTTTGGCGAAAACGCAGGCTCTGACTCGGCAGGTCCACGGCAGGACCTGAGCTCCTGCCTTCCTGACACGTTCTCACGGAGCTCCCAGGAGATGAGACCGTGCTTCGAGGAGCCCCGTGGGAGAAGCGAGGGGCACGTAAGCAAAGCACTGCAGCACCAGCGGAGGTGGGACTGTCTGCATCCTTCAGGTGGGGGTGCCCTGGACGACTTTCACGGAGCCCGTGGCACTGCACGTGGCCTCGGAGCAGTGGAGGTTCGGGAGATTTGGGACAGCAGCGTGCACGAGGCACAGGTACCGTGAGGGAAGCAGCAGCTTGTGTAAAGGAGGCCAGACAGCCAGGCGCAGGGCGCTGGATCCGCAGTGTCCTCTGGGCAAGTGAGCCAGGGCGCGTCCTGCACAGAGGCAGGGCTTCTGTTCAAGGGAAGGGCAAGTCTGCATCAACCTGTCACCACCGACTGCTGCAGCTGGAGTCGGCCGCGCACCCGTTTCTCCACACACCGGTGCCACACAGCCTAACTACGGGTGTGGCCGACGCTGCCCACAGCCATCCCCTCTGACCCAGAGGGGGACATCTGGGCAAAGTGGGGAAAACCCTAAGACAGTGACGCCAAGGATGCAGGTTAGGAGGGAAGCTTCAGACTCAGGCTTTTCACAACCCCAGGGGCAGGTCTTTTCTTTTGAGATGTCCTGTCTTAGTAATTTTTCTCCACTGTCAGGAATCCCACCTGGTTCAAAGCCCACTGAAGTCTTGTCTACCCATGTGCACTCCATGGCTACAAAGGCTGGACGGGTCTGGACCGGGGAGGGTCTGGACCCTCCTTCCCTTGTATTTACAGGAGCTAAGACAGCACATCTGAAACAAGGGTGCTATTAAGGACAGCCAGTAATGTATTTTTTTAAGTCTATTAGAAACTTTCCATTCAAAGCTTAGGTTAAACCTAAGACATCAGTTCCTAACAATTTTTAGCTGAACCTGTCTACGACTGGCCTTATTGAGAATACAGAATAACTCCTTTCTCCCAGAAGAGAGTGCCTCATGACTGAACAAAAACAATTTATTTACAACAAACAGGTGAGAATATGGGCCTCTGAGGACATTTCCAAAGTAGATATTCCTCCCTTAAACCTCGACTTCATGTTACCATGTTGGAATACTTACTGCAAAATAAAGCAGCAACGGAAGACCGTTCATTCAGATGGATATACATCAATCTCATTTAAGAGACTTAACCATCGACCTCCACGAATACAGATGATTTTCCACAATTCCAACTCTGCCGCGACGGAAACATCACGTGACCTGAGAATGCCATTTGCCTGATGACTGAGTTGGAAAGAAGGCACAGGACAGTATTCAAGGGAAGAATCTAACTTGTACCTGAAGTACAACATGAAGACACTGACGCAGTCACATGCTAATAATGTGTCTTCTTAGAAAAATAATTTGGGCTGAATTTTGAACCATGTTCAAAAATGCACGTTTACCAAGTATGAGTCCATCATCACACATTCCTAAGGACAGAATCTTGTTTTTCTCTTTTGAGAGTTATGTATTCCAGGTGGAAACAACTCAAACATCCCTCAACAGATGAACAAAGAAGTGTGGTCTTATCCATACAATGGAATATCACTCAGCCTTAAAAAGGAAGGAGGTTCTGACACACGCTACAACAGGGATGAACCCTGAGGACATCGTGCCAAGTGTAACGAGCCAGTCACAGAAAGACAAACATTCCACGACTCCACTTCTGAGGCACCTAGAGTCACAAATTCATCGAGACAGGAAGTGAAATCAAGGTTAGCAGGGGCTGGGCCGGGGGAATGGAGAGTTGTTGTTCCCTGTGCACAGACGAGCCGTTTGGAAGAAGATGAAAACGCTCTGGAGATGGACAGTAGGAATGACCGCATAGTACCGGGAACGTATGTAATGCCACTAAATCACACACCTGAAACTGGTTAAAATGGTAAATTGCACGCTACATTTTACCACCACCGAAGTTATGCATTCCTTAGTACCTAAAAACAAGGCAATTTTCCTGAGCCAGTCTAAGAGCGAGCATGTGTGTCCACCTCCTTACAATGATGCCTCTGAATTCAAGGCTCCCAAGAAAATCTTTAGGCAAAACCACTATAAGGAACTGGCAGCGCCTTCCAGCAGTTTCTGAAGGCAGCCTGTTGTGGAGGTGAGACAGCACCTGTGTGTGACTCAGCCATGACCCGGTGGGGTTTGTGGTCTCATTCCCCTAAAGCCTTGTACAGACAAGGTCTGTGGGACTCCCGAAGCCCAACCAACTGGGGCTTCAGCACAAAGGAGCGGCAGCAATGCGTTGCTTCCCATCACCTGGAGAGACTCCCCAAGCTGCTCCTCCATGGTGGACCGCATTCCAGAGCATCCATCCACCTCACCCCAACCCCACGCCACCCACGTCCCCGGCCAAAAGGCTCTGGGTCTGGGAGACAAAGGAGCTGGGGTGTTTTCTTCCCCCTTGGCTTCCTCACCAAAAGAAGGTATCTGTTATTTATTGCGCTCAGGGCGAAACCAGGGGTAAAAGAAAAAGAAGCTCTGAAAGTCTCCACTCTGTATTGTTGATCCCAAATGTCCCAGATCAGGTAGGGTCCATTATGCTCAAACCAGGTGAAGAATAAACTTGAAGCTGGCCCTAGTCTCACCAGGTGATGACTGCCCGCCAGCACCGCAGTGTGCCATGCACCACAGACACATGCTGGCCTGTCCCCGTCCCCTGCATTTCCTGTCCGGAGAGTGCTTGGCATCGCAAGGAGCAGAGGGGACAGCAGATCGTCCGCAGAGGAGGCCTCAAGCAGAGCCACCTGGTCCTCCAGCTGCCAGGCAAAGTTGCCAGTATCACTTCTGTAGCTCTGAAAAAAGTCCCTTTGCAAAAAAGGCAGGCAGGTGGGGACAAAATCACTCCATACCCACGAGGCAGGTCCCGTGTGCCCCTGACAGAAGGAAAGCCCCAAGTTCACGCACCAGGCCAAGCATTCCAGTTTGAGTTATAAACTGGCCTTCTGTCGGGGAAAGTAACATTGACGGCCCCAGTTGAGACTGACGTGTCCCCAAATGCGCAGACTGCCTTGCTGTTCTTACAGCAATATTTTCTCTGGAAACAGCGGCCTTGGGGAGGAGGCAGTCAATGGAAGTCTTCTTTGGAACCAAGCTGTCATACTTCCTTGAACGCATGTTACAGAGCATCAAGAGTGACACTCCCGAAGACCAGAGGACCTTCCTTCTAGTAGGGGATGGGACTCGCGCTCAAAGGAACCACGTCGGGTGGCAGGGTGGCAGTGAGGGTGCGCGAGGCCCGGCTCAGCTCGGTCTGGGCTGGAGATGAAAGAATTTCAGGATGAAAAGGCCCGCGCGCGCAGCAACCTGAGGCGGCCGGCCGGGCGGAGAGGGGCGGACACGGCCCCGCGGGGTCTCGCCGCGAAGCCAGGCACACAGGCAGGAAGCAGCGGCCGAGGAGCGTCAGCCGGGCGGGGTGCACAGCGCTCAGCAGGGAGTATTTGAAGATGAGGGCAGAGAGGGGAAGATTAGGAACTTGACCTTGAGTCAGAATCTGGATGGTATCCTGCAGGTGTGGGGGCCCAGGAGGCAGGCACGGAAGCAGGGGAGTGACCTTGTTATTCAGCAGACACTTCTAGCAGCCCGTCTCCTGCAGGGAGACATGAAACGACTTCCTTCTGCCCAAGAACGAGATGCCATGGCAACCTACCCCATCTGGGTACTGGACAGAAACAAGGGCTCAAAGCAACGCAGGGCAGGGCGAAGTGGCGCCGGCAAGGGCTCCAGCAGCAGGGAAGGAGTGCTCACAGCGTGCTCAGTGCTGGACATCTAGGGCCCGCGGAGAGAGGCCTGCCGGCGCTGCTCAGAGGTGGAGCTTGAGTGATGTGGAAAATCGCAACACCCGCAGATCAAAACGGAAGGAGGGAGATCGGTTAAGTCCAGTATCACATTTCAAAGGCCGTGAAACACACCCGTGAGCCTGCGGTTAGGCCTGTCTCCACAACGCTTGATGTCCAGGGAGGAACACGTGAGGAAGCACCGCCTTTCGTGAGCCCGGACTGTCTCAGATGTCACCTCTTCTGTTTGCTTAATTTAAATATTTTATGCATTCTTCCTGAGCCCCGCTGCTTCAGAAACAAAGCTGACTCATCCAGGGAAAGTAACAAATTGTGAAATAATCAGAGTGCATCTCTCGTAACAGAGAAGACCAGAAGACCGTCGAAAACTGAACACCTGAATGTGTTGAGGCTTGAACCAATGATGATCACCGCACCCCACTCCCCAAGTCTCCCGTGGCGGGAGGAGCGAGGGCGGCCAGGCAGCCCAGCTTCCAGAAGGCTCTCAGCCCCCAGACACCCTCAGGCACCCTCCCCACCAAGACACCCAAGACCCAGGTCAGCTGGGCAAGGGGCAAGGACGGGGGAGCCCAAGAACAGATCTGCACGTTGTCAGCTCAGCCTGCTCCCACCAAAGTGCGGACAAGCAGAAAGGCGGCCAGAAAAGACAAACCTTCAGAAAAGTACAAACGAAACGGAGAACAGGCCAAGGCAGCTAACCAGGAAACCGAATTCAAAAACTGCTCCTCCTGCGGAGTGATGGAGATGTGAGCTATCTTGATCGTGGTAGTGGTTGCATGGGTGCACACATCTATCAAAATTCATCAAGTTGTACATGTGAAATATGTGTAGTTTACTGTTCAGGAGCCATACCACAATAAAGGTGTTTAAAAAAAAAAAAAGGCAAGGCGAGCACAGCCTCTGAGGAAGCAGGAGAGGAGGACGCAGGGTCCGCGAAATATCACACACCCGTCCATCAGGGGCCCCTGGTCCCCTAACTAGTACAAGCCAGGAATATTTCATCAACTATTTTAGGAAAGTTTCACTGTTGCTGTATGACATGCTGAGAGAAAGGAATACCCACCTCATCTCATTTTTGAAGTATAAATGCTTTTCTTTTAAGAGGTGAAATTGTTCGGTGGTTATTTTGTGGTACAACCAGGGAAGAGTGGGATGTTGAAATCCAGGAGGCTCTGGCTGTCCTGAGTGTCAGGAGAACCTTCCATGGGGAGTGGGGGGCAGTCTTTTTTACCCGACAGCACAAAGCACACTAAACGGAAATGTGGAGTCACCGTCATGCACTTAATACGTCTTGAACGTTTAAAATTATCTCCATTCCCATGTTTCTTAGTAGAATTACTTCCTAAAGAAAACCACTGCTTGATCTTGACTCCTCCTGTCCCTGGTCAGGTTAGTCCAGTTTCCCGTATAATGTGTTGTCAATGTGCCACAAAAAACTGGGAATTTCAGCATGTAGTGTTTATGATATTAAACTGTCAATTAGTGGGAACTAAGACATCCCAGATGTCCCATTTGAAGACAGTCATACCTGATAGTCTGTTAAGAAAAAGTATGTTCCATATTTTAAGCCGGAAAAGAATCACAACTATGGAATTTTTGATCTTCAGTACACATATGTCAAGAACAGTGTACAAACTAAAATGTCTGGGTACCGAGTCTCAAAACAACAAACAGAATTTCAATCATGAAAGAAAACAATTCCTTTCCTCATGGTTGACAAGCAATGTATCAAAAAGCAAGAAAAAGGGTAGCCACCTCCACATGCAAAAAGTGCTAAAAAAAAAAAACCAAGAACCTACCTCATAGGTTTGGACTGAGAAGAACGAGTCGGTATCTAGTCTCACCGTGAGAATAGAAGGTCTGCTGCGAAGACTCTAACACACTGCCTTCACCCATCCCTGCAGTGAGGGCTGAATCATCACAGGAGGCTTAGTAAGACTGAGAAAGGCAGGCGTGGCCTGGACAAGGGGACAGAGCCAGGGTAACGGACAGAGCAGGCCAGTGAGATGCGTGGAAGGTCTGGAGGCTGTGGAGGCTGCGGGTAGGAGCCAGAAGTCCCAACAGAAACAGAGGAGAGGCAGGAAGAAACAGAGAGGGAAAAGAACCTGCATCAGAGGGTGGGAAGTGGCAGCTCAGGGGCCAGGTCGCCTGGGACAGAGAAGTGCAGGAAAGGGTTCATTCTGAGCCAAGAGCAGGGGCAGGAGAAAGCCCAGGGGATGTGCCTCCTCTCCACACAAGGCGACGGTCTAGGGCCTCAGGGCTCTGCAGTGTCCCAGCCTCAGGTCACACAGCATGCCAGGGGACACGGGCCAGTTTCTGGAGAGCAACATTCAGGGAGCGTTTTCTCAACACCACTGCCTGGTGAGGGAGTCACGACCCAGAAAGAGAAAGATGGGCCAGCACCCACTCCAGCACCATGCCCATTAGCAACGCACCACGTCTCAACTCCGAGCCCACCTGTCACTGCCTGGCCGGGGCAATGCTGCAGCCAGACCCACCACCGTATCTCCCCCGCCAGCTGGTCCCACACCAGCGTCGTCAGCAGAGGGCGCTGGAGGGACGCAGGAGGAGGGAGGGCTCCCCTTCCGACTTCAGCCTGCTTTCCCCTCTGCCTGCTCCCGGGCAGTCGCTAACCCCACAGCGGCTTCCTGCAAGTTCCACTGTCACCTGAGTGGGGAGCTCCCCGGCCACTTTCAGAAGCATTCCCTCGGGTGGCTTCCCGGGGGCTGCACTGGCATGCCAGCCAGTCCCCCTAGCACCCTGGCCAGCTGCCACGGCCACGTCTGCACAAGGGGCAGCTTCCTGCCGGCTGCTGTCCAGCGGGCCTCCGGACGCCCACCCCATGAAGTTCTGCATCTGAGCCCGGCAGGGGGCAGGCAGTGGGAGGGTAGACCCACGCCTCCTTCTTCCTTCCTTAGGTCATCTGTCTCAGTCTTAGAGGTGGTGACTGCTCCTTGGAGCTGCCAGGTCTGCATTCTTTACAGTTTTCCTTACCCCGAAGGAGTCGCTAGTTAATAATCAGTTCCTCAATAAGTTGATAGTAAGTCGTAACATGTTAATAGTTAATAATTATTTACACCAGGGGCCAGCAGACTTTCCCATCAAGAGCCACGTGGTAAATACTTCAGGCTTTGCGGGGGTCTTTCGGTCTCTATGGCAACCCTGCCCGACAGAGAAGGGGCGAGTTGGTATTTGGCCAGTTTGCCGAATCCCACTTCCTATTAAGCATTCCCTGTTCAAATCACCGTATGCTTTCTGTGTCCCATCTGGACCCTGACAGACATAAATCCTGTGACAGGCGCGGCAACGGGCACGCAGGGCCCGAGGCACAGAGGGAAGGGCCCCTCAGAGCGCGGGAGGGGCTGAGTACCGGGCGGGCTCCAGATACGTCCTCACCTCCAGCACCCAGCCACACCCTGTGCAGAAAGACTTGGTTTCTCTTTGCCTCGGTTTTGTCACCCAGAACGATGGCGGTAAAAGCTAGCTGTCTCACAGCCCAGGACCATCAGGAGAATCAAAGTGACACAATTATGAAAATATTCCGCAAGCTAGAACTATTATACAAGTATACAAATCACTTTACTTCTAGTTTGTTGGTGTCCAAATAGGGGCTACAACCTTGGCAAGGCTCCTCGACAGTCAAGGTCAGTAACAGATGGTCCCCTGATTTTAACGGGAGGAAAGCAGACGCTTACGCAGTAAAGAGAGACTGCTTCATTTACAGTGCTCCACGCTGGTTAGGTTGAGTGCTCTCTAAGCCCTTCCACACAACGCTGTTTTGGGGGAAAGAAATCCCAAAGCTCAGTTATCCTAGACGTTCTTAGTGTTCACTCTAAACCTAATTTAAAGTTTCCTTTTTCCTTTCATTAGCTGCTGCAGCCTTACAGAAAGCTTTTGCAATACAGAAAGTTGCAATTTACAAATGGGGTGTTCTACAAAAGGTTAACCTAAGTAGATTATGTGGAAACCAGATCCCATTTCCCCCATTCAAAAAAAACACACATGACTTAAACGGTAGTTTAAGTTCTCAGGCTAAGACACAAATGCCTCTTTAAAATACGACATGGTTTAAATATCATGGATTTGCTATCAAGCAAAGGGGAAAAAAAGAAATGTGTACTTCCCCAGATGGCCCTCTGAAATGTATGCACAGGTCAAGTGTTTATAACTCAGGTGTAGCACGGGGTCCTCGTGGTTAAAGTGGGAACTACATTTTCTGGAATCTCCATCATTGTACAGTTTATGAGATTTGGTGCAAAGCAGCATCTGTCTGAGGAGAGGACGAGGAGGTGATGCAGGGGTCCCCAGTGCCCATCACTCCACATCCCCGTCTGCCCACCAGGATGTGCCGGGCCCTGGCCCGCGCAGAGGTAGCCGTACAGAGCCAGCCTCCCGTCCAGCTCCCGGGGCTGGCTGAGCGTGGCTTCTCAGAGGCTCTTTTCCGTCCAGGACCCCCCAGTTCTCCCTTTCAGACCCTCCTCAACAATGACCTAACCTCTGGTTCCTGTGGTACCCCCTTTCCCATCACATTCACAGCACCTCTGCTCCCCTGAGCCGGAACAGAGCCCAGTGCCACCACACGAACGTCAGCATGCTGAGGAGACGGGCCAGTGAGGGCCTGAGCACCTGTAACTCGTGTTTTAAATTGTGGTTTAAAAAAAACACACACACATAAAATCAACCCTCATCCGTGTTTAAGTGTACAGTTCAGCAGTGTTCACTCCAAGTACCCTGTGTATAACTGGTGCCCAGAACTTCATCTTGCAAGACTGACCCCATACCCAGTGAACATCTCCCCTGCCCCAGGCAAACACCATCTGCTCCGCTTCCGTGACCCTGTCCACTCTGGGTACCTGGTGTGCATGGAATCTTACAGGACTGTCTTTTCGTGTCCAGCTGTGGAACTCAAGGTCCATCCACATGTAACATGTGATGCGTGGCATCCTTCCGTTTTTACAGCTAATATTCCACTGTATGTACATGCCACATTTTCTTTATCCTTTCATCGGTCGGCAGATACCTGAGCTGCTTGCTAACACCTGCAACTCTTGGGGACTGGGTGGGTTCATAAATCAATACGACCACTTGGAAAACAGAACAACCTGCCAGTCAGCCACGTGTACATGTATTAACCAAAAGAACGATCACACTGGCACCATCTATAGCAGCTAAAAGCCGGAAACAGCGCTGATGTCCACCAAACACAGCGTGGGAGGGTCCAGCACAGGAACACCAGGCCACGTTTCTCCGGCCACACATCATCACCCCAGACAACCGGGGCTGCGTCCTTTGTCGTGGGGCCGTGCTGTGCACAGTCATGTGCTGTGAAGCAGCATTCCACCCACTAAATGCCAGGATGTCCTCCAACCCAAATTCTAACAACCAGAAATGTCTCCAGATGTTCCGCAATGTGCCCTGGGGGACAAAAAACATCATCCCCTGCGTTGAGAATCCCTGCTCTAGAGAAAGGATGAAGTATCCAAGACACGCATCACAGCTCTTGTGGATCCCAAAAAGGGAACATTCACCCCTAAGATCCCTTTTCACCCTGCTGCGCTGTAAAACCCACCCACCAGGGGAGGAAGCAGGCGGCCCCCCGCCTCACACAAGCCCCTTCCAGCAGCAGCGACACAGGAAGCCAGCCCACGAGACCAGGTGGAGCCAGTGTGTGGCAGCAACCACTGCCACGCAGAACGGGCCTTGTTGTCTGGAGCCCACGAGCCCTGCCCAAACCTCACAGGCTGGCACCTGAGAAGCCTCTTTCCTTTCTCCAGGAAAAATGGTCCTTCTCACCTGCAGGCTTTGTTGGCTGGGTCCCCTCGATTCACACCCGACCCTCTGATACGCACACTCACGCTGCCTGGGCCCACGCCAGACGTCACCGTTTTGAGCGCCACACCAGGCCCCCACTAGCCCCCCGTGGGACTCGACGTCCTCCTCCTGGCCTCCCGGACACCCTGGGTGCATCACCGCCCAGGGCTCTGAACCCTGTTCATGGTTCCCTGCTAACGCCGCTGGCCCCACAGCAGGACCTCCTCCATCTCTTGGAGGACAAAACCCCCATTGGATCTCTGTTGCGTGCCCCCCTCATCCCAGTGTCTGCAGCAACACAACAGGCAACATTTCTGCCCCGCTGGAGAGGGGCAACGGGTCAGCTACGCAGTGAAGTTCCTGTCAAAAGCCCGCTTTCACCTTACACTTTGGGAGGAAGACACCACAGCCCTGCTCTCTCAAGCTGGTTTTCCAAGAATCCAGAACTGTCCGGGCAAAAGCAAGCAGGCTTCCCACCAGTCTGGGAACACAGAGCTGCCTTGGTCCTAACCCTTTCCTCAGGCATCTTTTGAAAATGAGCAGTGGCGACACTGAAGCACCAGTTCAACAGGGATGAGAGGAATTACCTAATTACGCAATTTTCAAAGAGAAAAAGCAAACTGAAAGCGCTGATAGGCCATCAAGGAACAGGAAGAGGAACTAACTGCTGGACATGAGAACAAAGGGTCCCCGCTTGTGAGAACACACGGCTGTTTATTTGTAGTGGACGTTCCCAGCCTTCTGCTATTTCAAAGGAGCAGTGCTTGTTCCCGGAGATAAGGCGGCCACCCAGCCATGTGAGACAGGGGCTGCCCAGAGGGGCTGCAGCCAAGGCCGGCTCACCTTCCCTGTGGGCGAGCCGGAGATCCCCGCAAGCCTTCATCTTTTTATGGGATAAAATATGGATGATCTTGTCCAGAAGAAGGGCTGCCTGTTTTGTTTTGTTTTGGGGGGGGGGGGCTTTGTTTTGATTTTTTTTTAATTGAAGTACAGTCGGTTCACAATGTTCTGTCAATTTCTGGTGTACAGCATAATAGTTCAGTCGTGCATATACATACATGTATTTGTTTTCATATTCTTTTTCATTATAGGTTACTACAAGATATGGAATAGAGTTCCCTGTGCTGTACAGTAGGACCTCCTTGTTTATCTATTTCATATATAGTAGTGTGTATCTGCAAACCTCGAAGGGCTGCCTTTCTGAACAAGTCTTCCCAGGGATGTTGCCACAGACAGGATGCTTGTGTCCCCCCTAATTCCCATTTTGAAATCTCACCCCCAAAGTGATGCATAAGGAGGTGGGGGTCTCTGGGAGGTGATGAGGTCACGAGGGTGGAATCTTCATGAACGAGATCTGTGTTATCGTAAAATAGGCCCCAGAGACCTCCCTCACCCCCTTCCCTCATGTGAAGATAGGAGAAGACGCCATCAGGAAACCAGGAAGCAGGTCCTCCCTGGACACCAGATCTGTCGGCACCTCAATCATGGACTTCCAGCCTTCAGAGCTGGGAGAAATAAATGCTTCTAGTCTCTGGACACCCAGTCTGCAGCGGTTTTTGTTACAGCAGCCCAAATGGACAAAAGACAGGCATCGAAGGTCCAGCACGGTGGGGCATGCAGGAGGCACCGAGTTGCACACACAGGTGCTCATAGGGCAGGGAAGGAAGAGGCCTGGGGTGCAAAGACACAGCCCTTGAGAGGGCCCCTGGGGAGGTGGCAGGGTCCCCTCAAAGGTGCAGCTGCTACCCAGTGCTGGCAGCCAGAAGACCTGGGGAAATTAACACCTGGTGCCGGCAGGTCTTCCCTTTTTTTTTTTTTTAAGAAGCTGGAAATCTTGAATTTTTACAGGTACTCATTTGCTCTTAAAACTGAGAACCAGAAAAAAAAAAAAGAAAGACATGGGAAAGTCACACCTGTGTAACCCCCAATGGGCAGCCTCTGGTGTGGGTAATTCCCTTCCCAGTGTGTCAGACTCCACGGCCACACAGGACCCTCCACCCCAAGGTGATCTCCCCAACGCCTACCCTCACATCCTCCTCCTGCCTCTCCCAACTTGGCCTCTCTCAGGGCTTCACTTGAGCCCACGTTCTCCAGGACCCCATCTTTCATAGGCGCCGCCCTGCACCATTACTAGAATCAGAGCATCTATGGTACCGACAGCCCCGCTCCGCGCAGAGCTAGAACCGCTCCCCCGCCCCAGACACAGGATGAGCCACTGTCCCCTCGCAGGGAGGGCAGCCTGATGGTCCCGAGAGGAGGTGGAAGCGGATGTGAGCTGGCGGCCCCTGAGGAATGCCTTTGTCTCTGCTATCAAAGGGGCAGAAACATCTGGCACCACCTTTCCCCTTCTCCTCTGGCCATGAACAAACACGTGCCCTGGATGTAGCAGCTGCCGTACGAGGGACAGACCTGACGGGTCAGGCGCCCCAGACACAGAGCCGGATGTGCACGGGCTGGGCGTCCAGGGCAGCAGCAAACCCACCCAGGGGTCCCTGAAAGGGCCTGAGGCAAGGGCCTTAGAAAACCGGGCCCATTCATCCAGAAGACATCGATACATTAATGAGTCATAATTCCTTTAAATCCAAACCGTTTGTTCTTTTCATGTTTATAATGTTAAGAAATCAAACACCAAATGAGATAGTTCGAAACACTAAAACTTTGTTAGCCTTTGTAATAAAAAAAATACATCTTGAGGGGTAGAGTTTATTATCATGTCTGAGAAACAGGCTAAGGAAACCTACAGTGTCCTGCTGTACTCAGGTTTTCATCTACGACTAAGACATAACGCACGTGCCCTAGAAATCTACCAGCTCCAAGTCCCCACGTGTGTTCCCATCTAATGCCTGCACGCCTTGGTCACAGAGGAGTATAATGCACTTTAAAAAAGCTATCATGGTCGGGAATAAGGGCTGGGTACTTACAAAATCCAGAGTTTACATGGACGGGACATGACAGTGGGTTTTTCAATAGATACATTAGACTCATCTCCCCAGGAATATATTTTCTCCACAGTCAATTGAACTTTAGAATCAAACCAAAATAGCCGAGTTATCACCTAACTTGTAACCCTCCTCTGTCATCTAAAAAACAGGAAAGAAAAAAAAAAAAAGAAAAAAACACTGAAGATTTAAGTTACTCCAACCATGACGAGACTGCACAGAAACACCAGAAACCCTCGGCTGACTTTTCAGCAGCCAAGATCACAGGCATTTCGCCCAAGTTCATTCACAGCTTTGGGGGGGGAATGGAAACATTCTTAAGCCTTAGCGGGGGAAAAATGACACAAACTAACGTGACTTACTTCTTCTGACACAGTAGCGCTTCACTCTCAGCCAGGACAGGGAACATCAAAAGCTTTTTGGTTGTGCTCCACGGGAAGGGGGTGTGTGCAACCATCTATCAGGCCTTCAGGTTGCCTGGGAGCCCATTTCTACTTTCTCCCCAGGCGGACGACTGAACGACTCACCAGCCAACCAGAGAGTTCCTTAGGTGTCAGTTCACGAAGGGCAGAAGCGTGCAGAGCCAGGCACCAAGATGACAGCTCCCCCACACCCCAAGGCTGTGCTATGCCCTCCCAGGTGGGGGCGGTATAACAGTCACCATGGCAACGCTTCAGCATCAAGGCCGCCTGTGAAGCTGGCTGTAGCCTGCCTTCATCCCATGCCCTGTGTTTCACTCCACCCTTTCAGGGACAGAACATGTCGCAAAATAAACATTCATCCGCTAGGCGCCATATGGCACTATTTGAGATGTTTATCACTGTGTTCAAAAAAAAAAAAAAAAAAAAAAAAAAAAAGCAGGAGGCAGCTATCTCCCATGACAGAGTATTAAAAAAAAAAAACTTCTGCCCGAGGACTCTACAAACAACATCAATGTAGGTAACAGTGACAGGTTCCAAACATAGCTAAAATACCCAAGAACTTTCTTTCACTAGATTTTGACATCAAAAGCACAACTTTGAGATAAAAGATGAAAAGCACTCTACGAAGAGAACAGTTAATTACATGATTTAAAAAAGAATTTAAAGCATCAGTCAATTACAAAGGAAAGAGTAGATGTTAACGTTCTTGCTCTCTTTTTAAAAGAGGGCCTTGAACATCTCCGTACCTCTCAAGTTATCCTTTGAGGTGGTTCTGACATGAAACTGGGAAAAACTACTTGTGCCATTTACTTGGGACAGATTTTTTTACTTTAATTTGGGGGTGGGGGTTTAGCTTTTATTTATTTTTTAATGGAGTTACTGGGGATTGAACCCAGGACCCCGTGCACGCTAGGCACGCACTCTACCACTGAGCTACAGCCTCCCTACTTGTACCATTTACTTGAAATCAAAGTCATCAAGGAGAATTTTGTAGTCAGGGCGGACTCCTGTGTTCCTCTTTCTTCCGACCCTTCTCCATTCAATCCAGCTTCCCATGGTCAGAAATTTGATTTGCAAGCTGCCATCCTGCGCTGCTCAGAGTTCACTCTCACTCATTACCGCTTGGTGCCTGCAGAACCCACCACAGGGAAGCTTCCCCACTGAGAATCTGCTGCCTTTGACTTCCACTCCTAAACAACTACGGGGTAAGAGGTCAGGCCAGGCTTCCCCACACCCGCCGGCTCTTCAGGAAAGCACACCGAGGATCCCAAAGAGAAGTAACCTGCTGTGATGGTTACTGTGCACATATGAAGGGGAGAGCTGCAATCAGCAGCTCCTGTGGCTTTAACATGGGAGAAGATGCAGAGGACAGGGAAAGGCCACTGCAGCCTGTGTCCCTGTCCCTCCCGCAGGTCAGGCTGCTCTGGCCTCGCCTCCCTCACAACGTGACAGAAGCCGGGGCTGGAGAAGGGCTGCAGCCCACCCACCCCACCCCCGCCATCCAGTGAGGAGACCCGTCCTTCCTTGTAGTCTAGGCACCCGAAGTGGTAACACGGGGGGGGACCCACGTAGGACCCAGCATTCTCCTGAGCTGGCAGTGACGGCCACAGTGGGAATCTTGCTTTTAGGATGGAATGGGTCATACTTGGGACCGATTTGATACAGGAACTTTGGCCAGAATCTCTAACTTAAATGCATTCATTGCTACCGACACTGCAATCTGTTTTTATAACCATGTGCCTCATAACAGAGTTCTCAGGAAGCCGCTGGGGCAAAAAAGTGAAATTGTTCAACACGACATTTTCCTAAATGAAAAACAGGAGACACAATTAAGGCTCAAAAACAGGACATGAACTTCTTCCTAACACCCTCCGTAGGGTATTTCACTGCAGAGCACCTGGTCTGAGGGTCCACAGTGTACAAGATACACCCTGGAAGCACAGACCAGACTGAAGAGCCGGGGGAAATGCCTTCCAACCGAGGTTTTCCTTAGGAGAGGCTTGGAGTGTGAGCGTGAGAGACACAGAAAGAGAGAGTGTCTTTGACACCTTCTATTCCTTCATCTGGGTGGAGGTTACACGTGCGGTTTGCAATGTGAAAATCCAACGCCTGTGCTTACAATCTGCGCACTTTCCTGTACGTAGATTATATCTCAGGAAAACAATTTTATGATCCTCTGGTATGACCTGAATGGTGTCCCCCAAAAAGATATGTCAAAGTCCTAGCTTCCAGTGCCTGCGAACGTGAACTTAGTTGGAAATGAGATCTTTGCGAATGTAACCAAGTTCAGACTGGGTCGTATCAGATCAAGGTGAGCCCTGACCCAGTGGCTGATGTCCTGGTAAGAGGGAAATGTGGACACAGACACACAGGGGAGATGATGACATGAAGCAGGAGGCAGAGACTGGAACGGTCCCTCTGTGAGCTAAGGAACACCCAGAGCCACCAGAAGCTGGAAAAGGCCAGGAAGGGTCCTCCCCAGAGCCTTCCGAGAGAGTACGACCCTGCCGATACCCTGATGCCAATGCCCAGCCTCCAAACTGTGGTGCAACACACTCTTAGTGTTTTAAACAACCTCTTTTGCGGTTCTTTGTTAAGACAGCCCTAACACACCCTCCTTTTGCCACAAGAAAAGGTTACCAAGATGAGCACAGAGAACTGCTGACACAGCCACCTAGGGGTTCCAGAAGGGGACCAGGTTGTTCCAAGCCTGGGTTTCCCTAAGAATTCCACAGCAGTGGACACGCCTCCAGCTGGCTGCCCGCCTGCCCGCCTGCCCGCCTCCCTTAGTCCTGGCAGGTAGATGGGTGCACACTGCCCTGCCACAGGATACGCTAATGGCTCCCACCCCCAGCAGGAAAGACCAACCAGGGCTCCCTGCGAGCCGGTGGTGCCAGGTCTGTGAGCACCCAAGAAACACATCCATGTAAGAAGAGACTTTCTTCTTATATAGGAAACAATTGACAGATCCCACCAAGAGCTACACTCTCAAAGCTTTAAAGATCCTGACCTTTCTGGATTGTTTTAAATGCATGCCAGGGGCATCGGGTGAGGCGGGTTCCAGGACTATACCATCCACGGGAGGAAACTCACAGGCTGGGTACCAGGAAGTGAAGAAAGAGCATAAACTCCCCGCTTTCCCCAGAGACACAAACACACATCAGGAACAAACCACCCATCCTTTCTGAGCCTCAGTTCCCTTATCCATAAAATCATCAGTTCAATGACGAATGTTCTTGAGATCTTTTAGCTGTGAATTTTCACAACTACCAATCCTGCAGTTATTTGAAGAAATAATTTTAAATGACTGTCGATATATTCTGGGAGTTGAAAAAAAGTGATAATAACACCTGTGGCTTAGAATTTCAAAGCATGATATATAAAATTACACTTGCATAGTCCATATACACACCAGCAGAAAATACCATTTCCCCCAAGGTACTTCTTAGGATTATTCCATGATTATCCTGTATCTTAGAAAATTAGTAACTACTTTTAAAAATTTAACTTTATCTATGAGCATTCTTATAAAAAAGTTTTAAGTTGTCATGTACTTTAGAGAACTCTGCCTTTCCTGCCCGACATTAATAGAGAATGTCGTACGTCTACTAGTAAATTTTAGCCTCCATTATTAGCATAAAAATGTTCTGCAACAATTCTATAATCATTTTTATAGCGGGACTAATTCAACAGTCCTGAAAAACTGCGATTCGTGCAGACGTGCGCACTAGTGAGGTACAGCGTGTGTGCATGCATGACGGGATGTAACAGAGAGCAAGCCTTGGGCAGTCCCAGCTCAGGTAGAAATTCAAGACAGTGGCAACAAGGATGCAGTCACAGATGCTACGAAGGAACAGCGAGGAGCTAGCCAGGTCTCGGCAGGACAACTCCTACAGGTGGCCTGGGCATCAGAAGGCTGGACGTTTGGTTCTCCCCACCACGGCAGGGAGGAGGGAGGAAGATCACTAAGAGCAGAGCATGGAGAGTAAATCTAGTGAACTGAATGTGCCAAGTCATCAAGGCTTTAGCTGGTATGCTGCTGGGAGCTAGTGTCGGATTTTTTTTTTTTTTTTTACAGACCACCCTGTGGCCTTTTCCAAGGGCACTAACCTCCTCCCAGGCCCTTTCGCCTGGACCTGAGCTCTTTAAAGGAACAGATTGGGGCAGAGACATGCCTCTTGTCTAATACAGCGAACTCCTGTTAATTCAAAACCAGAAACTGAAGGAACAAGAGAGACTCTAGTCATCTCGGGAACATCCTCGGCTCCAAGTGAAATTCCAGGCTAATTGGTCAATAACTGACTAGCTGGGTTGTACTACAGAGTAAGGTTCTGAACTTTTTATCCTCAGAAAAGCAGCACAGAGGTGGCAACCCAAAGCAGAGGCTAAAAGAAATACAGTGTAACCAGAAAGGGAACGCCGCAGTATTCTGACAGAGAGGAAGACTGTACCTTTCCACGCTGCTATTCATGCCAGAAAGGGAACGCCGTGGTATTCTGACAGAGAGGAAGACCGTACCTTTCCACGTTGCTATTCATGCACCTGGGACGACGGCCCGTCTGCACACATAGGCTTCACAGGGGAACTCTGCATCACCGAGCAAGGAACTGGAACATCGGAGGGGCAGTGCTGCACTGTTTTATCTGAGCTCCGGCCTCCTGGAGGCCGGTGAGCGCCCAGCGCGGCCTATTTGGCCAAGTCATCACTGGGATCTGGATCACCTCGGGCTCTGCCGGAGAGGCTCAAAAGCAAAGTGGAATTTATGACAGGGAGATGGGGAACCGTGCAAACCCCGGGACCAGGAACCGCCCCAGCAGGTTCCAGAGAGAGAAGAGGAGACCGGGAAATCAGCACTGGCCCGAGGGTGGAAACCAGCCGGTTGGGATGCCAAGGACAGAGATGGCTGCCTGGACATGCTCCAGCCCCACCCTCCTTCCTTACTTCCTCATGTCAGGACCAAATCCTAGGAGCGGAGAAGCAAGAGGCTGGCCTGAGGTCCTTCAGCAGGTGAATAGTATGGAGTACAACTCAGCAATAAAATGAATATTGACATGTACACGTGGCCCAACCTCCAGAGAATCATGCTGTGTGAAAACACCCAAGCCCCAACGGCGACATACACCGTCTGATTCCACTTACGCCTTATTCTCAAAATCACACAATCACAGGGACAGCAGCCAGGGCTGCAGGTGGGGGTGAGGGCAGGAGAGGGGGAAGCACGGCTCTACAGGGGCCATGTGCGGGATCCTCGTGGTGATGGAAATGACCTGTTTCTTGACCATACCCACATCACCATCCTGGTTGTGATATTGTCACTAGAGTTGTGCAAGGCGTTACTATTGGGAGTAACTGGGTAAAGGGTACATGGCGTCTCCCTATATCCCCACAACCGCAATCATCTCAAAATAAAAGTTTAGTTAAAAGAAGACTGGCTGAGAGATCAGAAGGCCATCATCCAGGTTGGACCAGGGGCAGGAAGCAAAGGGACTGGGCTGGCTGACCCTTGGAAGGCCATGGTCACAGGGAGGGTCCCCCCCACCAAGCCAAGAAGTAACCACAGGGAAGAGATTTTTATAAGGAAATCGGGGTGCCAGGAGGAGAGGCGCTGGGAGCCAGGAAGCCCAACACCAACCAGCATCCACTACTCGCTTCTGAGGAGGGGAGCCCTCCCCAAGCAGCCGATCAGCAGGCTACGCTTTGTCATCTGAAGCCACTTTAAAAAGTACTAGAACAATGACTGTATGTAAGTTCCACTGACACCGCCTGTCATTTACTGCCAGACGCTCAGAAGCCTGTGAGCAGCTCACCCCTTGGAGAAAACTGACAGTTACAGTGGTCAAAAGAAACACTTGGGGGGGGGGGGGGTCCAAAGCTCATGGAAGGCAGTGCCCTTCTCTCTACTGCCATTCTACGAGGACACAGAACTTGGCTTTAAAGCTACACCAGGAAAGGCATCCAGCTTTTATAATAAGCAAGCTTATTTCCCATCTTAATTGATGATTAGACATTTACATCAGTAATGCTTCACTGACGTGAATTCAATTCAGTTACACAAAACCCCGGGATTAGATGTGATGTCCGTCTGCACTTAACAGAATTAGCAGATGTCTGTATTGTAAGAGATGTCTAACCATATGCTCATTTGAGTACATAATTTAATGGGCAATATTTAAATGAACAATCCCTTGAGGTCAATAAAGCTAAAGTTTGTTCTGCCTTACTTTGGGTTCCCTACTAAAAACAAGTCGTGGTAAACATACGACCGTAAACTCTGCAGTAACAGCCTTTTGCGAGTTCAGGACACACACTATGAATGAGGCTGGTCTGTGACAGACCCGCGTCACAGCCATCTCCTCTTCCTCGAATTCTCCCCAAGCCTCCCAGGGTGGAACCTGGCCTCTGGGAAGCACGCAACTCTTCCCGGAACAAACACGGCACACCTGGGAAGACTGAGCAGCACCCCATCACTGGACCCCCACCACACTCAGGACCAAGGAGCAAGTCTCCTGTGAAGCAGGATGCTGAAAATCCTTTTAAATTCCAGACCCGTAACAAACATATTTAAACAGTCAGGGTACAAGAGAAGGGCGGGATCACCCAAAGCTATCTTGAATTCTGCTCACAAAACATGGATTTGTACATCTACACAACATGGCCCCCTTTTAACCCTCCAAGGTCTGGCTGGTATTAACCACCTAACAATATAGGCCTTTCAAATCCATAACATATTCCTCCCCCCACCCCTTTCCTGCATTATGAGTAAGAAGAAATGCAGCTACTGATGCCAAACAGATTAACGAGAAAAACTATTTTTAAAATGATACATTCACTGGGACATGAGCAAATCAAATGGAAGAAATCTTAAGAACGAGCCAACCCTGTAAACAACGAAAAGTCGACCGTGTCAGAGCGGTTTACACACGTAAGTTAGCACAAGCAGGCTCGGATAACAGCACGGAACAGGACAAATCCCAGGTAACACTCCGGTCAGGACTGGCCAAGGCTTGCCCTGAGGACTTCTTAGGAACGCACACTTTATATGACTGGACGTCTGATCAGTTTTTCTCCCAGTAAAACTTCACCTAACCATCCCTCTAGCCAGCCCCGTCTCCTCCCGTTTCCTGGACTTCTACTCATCCGGATGCCCCTGTAACAGTGTGTCTCTAGTGTTCCCCTGGACAGAGCACCTCCAAAGTAGCTTGGTACGTTCCGGCCACATCTGGATTCACAGAGCTATTGTGACTAATAAAAAAGTCATACCTCCCTTTGGTGTGCACTGCATTTCAACGTGCCATGGTCACTCGCCGTGGAAGACGGCTTGTGAAAATGTACTCTCGTCCCGTAGACCAGGGCGCACCCCGAAAGCCCCCCAACCTGACTGTCACTCCTCAAGCTCCATCTCCAAGTAACACCAAAGCCCCCAACGACGGACCCAGAGATGGATGCACAATTTCCAGACCCAATTCCTTGCCCTTGAGTTTGAATGCTGCCACACCAGGCTTATTCTACAAGGAGATCTGCCTGCCTTCATGGATACCGAGCTGAAGCCAAGACAAGCACAGAATACAGACAGTTCACAGCCTTAAGAAACCCAAAGGAGGAAAACCAAGAGACTCAAGGCCATCTGCTGGGAAGGGAATCTCACACACATTATGACTGAGTGAAAAACACCAAACACAAGTGTATTATTCCACGTACGAAGGTCAGAGGGGGCTTATCTATGTGGCTGACCCAGCTGCGTTCATTCCACGGAAATCCATCCAACTGTTGGTCATTTTGGGTCACTTTTTCTTTTTTTTTTAATTGTTTGGGGTGGAGATAATTAGGTTTTTTATTAATTTATTTGTTTCTTTAATGGAGGTACTGGGGATTGAACCCAGGACCTCATGCATGCTAAGCGCGTGCTCTACCACAGAGCTATACCTTCCCCCTGTCTTGGGTCACTTTTTCGAATGCAACTTACATTACCAAAAATATACGCAATCAACAATAGAGGGTGTCTGCTGTTTCAAAGAAATGAAAGGGCCACAAAATGCAGAAAACACAGGGCAGCACATCCCCAAAAGGTGACTGCAGAAGGGAAGGGGTGTCCAGAGGGTCTTTCCTGTCTGATGTCAGCACCTCACAGCCCTGGAGACCAGGAGGTCATGAACCCAACCAAGGGCTGCCCAGCTCGTCACCAGCTAAGGGGCCTGCGGCCCCTGGGGTCAAGGTTATGCTGATTGACAAAAGGCATCTCAGCAGAGGCTTCAGGAAACCCAGATGTCATCCTGAAGCGTTTTAGCATCTGTGAGACCTGGGGCGGGACGGGACGCCCAGGGGAGCTGCTGGGAGAACCCCACGGATGAGCGTTTTCACAGAGAGGGCCGGGGATGCGCGAACATGACAGAAGGTGGCCAGACACGCAGCCCGGTTCCACTGCCTTCAGAAGCGGGGGAAGTAGAGCTGAACACAGCAGCACTCGCTGTTTAAACACGACAACATCCAGCTCACAGAATCATTCAGGCAAGACATACAGCAATGCACTTTATTTCACCAAGAATAGCTTGAAAACTTACCAGTGAGCCTTTAAGGAATGGACATCATAATCATCCTCTCCTTCTGAAGGTGCGCTCACTAAATACAATGTATTACAAACGTCCTATAAACCACAGAAGAGCCAGGCAGGGTTCAGTTTGGTCCTTCAGTTTCCTTCAGCGAGGACTCAACAATAAGCCTGATTCTGACAGGGTCTGTGGATCTTCTGGCTGAACCCACGGGACTGCAAGCCCCTGCCAGGCAGCCGGCACCCAGGCCATCTGATGGGGGGATGATGTCAGAAAAGGGCACTGGAGAAAGCACTGGGACAAACTCCAGCAAGACGGCATCTCTGAGCCGGGTGACTCGGACAGCTTTGTTGTGGAAACTGAAGGATCAGGTTGAACCTTGCCCGGCTCCCCTCAACCTTCCACAGGACGGGAGACGAAGAGCAGGGAGGTGAGATCCCCTCGGAACCAAGGGTATCTGTGCCCCAAGACCAGGCACTGCCTGCAGACTCGGGGAGGGGACCTCGACTCCCCCTCAAGAGCCCAGCACGTGTACAAGTTAGCGTTCAGAGCCACGTAGCCCCTGCGCTCCTGGCGGTGTGAACACTCTGGAGAGGACCCCAGGACAGGATGGCTGCTGTGGTCAAAAGAGACATATGAAAGGATTTCAGAACAATGGCCCAGAGTCCCACAGGGACCTTCAGAAATTTACTTAAATAAAACATATCAGTCATTAAGCAGAACAACAGGTTAAGAGGAAAAACGTCCAAACTCCCTAAATTTACATAGCTTTAGCAAGAAATGAAAGCAAGCAACCTCAGGAAGTCATAAATAAGAAATTTACAACGCAGAAGGCTCATTAAAGAATCTGCCAGATTATCATACCACGCAGACACATGCATACCACCCAGCAGCAGGAACCTGTGGCCCGTTACGGAAAAGTCTGTGGTCATTTCTGCACGTAACTCATAGTAAGTAACTGCTGAAGAATGCCCAGGAGTGCCGGGAAGAGAGACTGGGACAGCGGAGACCCAACGGTCAGACTAAGCTGTGTGCCCGCCGGCAAGGAGGTGGGGGATACCAACTGCGGGTGCTCCGGGCGAGGGACAATGCGATGAGCATCCTGTGTCCGGCACAACGTGGACCAGAGAAGGCAAACGCTGCTGTTTCGCCACCATCTCCTTCACTATCTTCTCTCCCGTAGGCTCCTCTTTCCCTCCCGAGTTCAAAGCAGCCCCAGTTGGAAGCTCTACAGGGTCTTCATCATTTATTACATAAGCCAAAGGGAAAAGGCAGCCAACACATCAAAGGCACATAGGATAATTTACACTGTAATATATTCTGCAGTATAAAAATCCTCGTGTCCATATTTTATCACATTCACTGCAACAGACGACACGAAGACTTTTGAAAAGAGAGCAAATCTTTCAGTCTTCAAGTAACCCTAGTTGGAAAAGCTACGTTTTGCAAAACAGGTTGTATACAACGTTCATTTGCTTTCTTAAAAATAAGCATTCACTACAGAAAAGCTTTAAATTACATAAAACTATAAAGAACAGGGGTGGGGGGGAGACTCACCGATATTCCACAATCAAAAGACAAACACACAGCATCCTGCTGTCCTCTCAGCTCTTACTTTCTCCTTCTATGTTGCACAGGCAATTTTTCACTAAGTTATAAGCATTTGCCCTCCTATAAACTCCTCATAAACAGGAACTTGCATGGCCGCAGAACACCCCATGGGCTGAACAATCGCATAGAATTGTGAAGCTGTCTTCACTCACCACTGTGGGAACAGCAACACCAGAGTTTAACCCTGAGGTTCAAATTCTTGTTTTCTAGCATACATTCTCAGGAATTTAAGACAGGAATCAACTGTACATGGGAGTTCAATTTACAGTATTTTCTGTTTAAAGACTGCCTCTAAGCAAGTCTACATTCTTTCAATATTTCAAAAAAAAGGTCTTAGTACCGCAGGAGGCCTCGGGGGTGCACGCTGAAGCAGAGGTGGGAGGCTGCGTGAAGGATTGCACGCATCCGCCTCCCCCACTGACGTCACACCCCATAAGAATCACCTGAATACCTTCCACTGCTCTCCTGCAGATGATAAACTGAAGGTCTCCAACGACCTCAAATACAGTAGAACATAGGTCTCCTCTGAACTGGGAAAGTCAGGTCAAGGTTGAAGTTAGAGCTCACGGCACTGGAAATCAAGTCGGGACTCAGAAGAGGCAGACACATCCCTCTCTGCATCCGTCTGGAGCGGTACCCTTCACAGACCGGGAAACTGGCTGTTCTCCTTGCTAGCTCTTCTCTCCATTTCTAAAAATTAGCCTCCAATATTAAAAAAAAAAAAAAAAATTCCACTGCCATGTCACTCGCAACCTGCCAGTGCAAAACTACTCGGCAAAAAAAAGAGGGATGAATTATTAATAATATACTGCAACACGAGTGAATCTCAAAATAATTATTCTGAGTGAAAGTAGCCAGACAGGAATGAGTCCCAACCACAGAGTCCATCTGCGTGAAATTCCAGAAAACGCACACTGACCCAGAGTGGCAGAAAGACAGGTATGGGGCTGGGGGACAAGGTTGGAAAGGGAGATTACAAAGGGGCACTAGGACACTTTTGGGGTGATGGTTGTGGCTCGCCCTTCACTGGTGGCAATGGTTTCCCCAGCGCACATGTATGTCAGAACCTCCACTGACCCATTCAACTGAATTCTGTTCCTTGAAGTCTTTTTAAAAAGAATTCCTCTCAGTGTAAATTGGTGCAGCCACTATAGAGGACAGTATGGAGGTTCCTTAAAAAACTAAAAATAGAACTACCGAATGATCCAGCAATCCCACTTCTGGGCATCTACCTAGAGAAAACTTAATTCAAAAAGACACATACCACCCCAACATTCACAGCAGCACTATTTACAATAGCCAAGACATGGAAACAACGTGAATGTCCATCAACCCAGATGACTGGATAAAAAAGTTGTGGTATATTTATGCAATGGAATACTACTCAGCCATAAAAAGGAATGAAATAATGCCATTTGCAGCAACATGGATGGACCTAGAGATTATCATATTAAGTGAAGTAAGTCCAACAGAGAAAGACAAATACCATATGATATCACTTATATGAGAAATCTAAAAAAAAAGACAAATTTTATTTACAAATCAGAAATAGACCCACGGAAATAGAAAACGAACTGGTTACCAGGGGAAAGGTGGAGGGAGGGATAGATAGATTAGGAGTTTGGGATTAACAGAAACACATTACTACATACAAAATAGATAAACAACAAGGACCTACTCAGGGAACTATATTCAATTTCTTGTAATGAGCTGTAATGGAAAAGAACCTGAAAAAATACATGTATGTGTGTATACGTATACCTGAATCACTTTGCTGTACACCTGAAACTCCACTACATTTCAATAAAAAAAATAAGAACTAAAAAAAAAAAAAATAGAATTCCTCTCAAAGGGCTTTGTAAGGCCTCGTGGCTGGTTCTAAGCAGTTAGGAGGCACAGGGAGGCTGGGAGTTTCAGCTGTGGTTTTCAAAGACTCACCCTCAGTCATTCGTTTTCTGGAGGGTCAGGAGACGGGGAAGTTGGAGCCATAGGACAAGGCACACGAACAAACTAGGTTTCCTTTCTGGCCAGACTCCAGCCCTCAGCTAGGAAATGCGGGTGACGAAAGAAGGAGACCAATGACTTGAAGACACTGCACCCAAACTGCAGAAGGTGACCGAAGATGCCCTCCCTCCCCAGGGCCACCTCATTGCTATGGAAACCCAACGCCCATTGGCCCACAGGACACACAGTGGCTGCCGGCCCTGAGCACACCCAGAAATAATTAATATTCAGTGTAATCCGACCCTGCTCCATGTCACCTATCTCAACACCAAGAACCACCTGATGAAATTTCAGTCAAGAAAATGACGCTGCCGTTTTAATACACCCAGCCATCTCATTAGGCGTCCAGTTTCCTTCCACGGGAGACTCACGTTGCACCTCCACAGGTAACCGCTCTGCCCTGTAGGTGACAGACAGAGCTGAGGCTGATTCTGGACAAAGCACCGGCCCCCTCCGCAGATGTCCCACGCAGATGTCTTCCAAACTAAACTGAGGCAGGAAGGGGAGGGTGTCTTAACATTCTGTAAGGCTTAGTTTCCTCTTGGCTTGCTTGTTCGTTTTAATGCTGGAGGGCTTAGCTTTGCAATGGACTTGCTGCAGAAGTTGTGAGAAGAAACAAAGGATGTTGTGTGATGAGGTGCTCGCTATTCTAGACACTTCCGTGCAAATTACTCTAGCCCTTTCCAAGGGAGTGGACTTGATCGGTGCCGGGGCATTCGTCAACCCCAGCCTCCCACATCACGCAGGCTGTGATGAAATACACTAACAGCAGGCACTCCACAAGCAGTTTTCAGCCGCTGTGGAGGTAAGTAAGAAGCCGATCCCAGCCACCTCCCGGACTCAATCCTCACCTCCCTCAGCAAGTGTCCGGGGCCACCACATTCCCGCTCTTCTGGGAATTCCCGCTCTTCTGGACAAACCGTGACCCCGTGGCCCGATCCTTAACACGGGAACAAGCGTCAGCTGCCGTCCCAGGCCGGGAAGACTGACTGCAGAGCCGGGGCCGGCAAAGGACTCACTGACCCCGTGCGGGAGGACCCGCAGCACAGTGTCCCGGACCACCCAGGGCCAGTGCCACGCCACGAAGAGGGCAGACTGACAACACAAGACGAGGAATTCGGTCTCAGGGTGCAGCCCACAGCCCCCCAGACACCGTGAACCCCGCCTCTGCAGGCGTACACATTCCACATTTGCAGGAGGGCAAGACAGGACATGTGCACACCACACATTTTATCTTAAGAAAAGCTACGTGGAGAACAAGCCTCTCTCCATTTAGCTGTCATTTTGATGAAGCTGGGGGTTTTTCTCCACATCCCAAGAATTCAGAGTTACTTCCTGAGGTCAGACAGACACGACATGAAACACATTTTTCAAATATTTGGTTTATTAGATTTTCCTAATGAGTGTACGACATTTCTTAAACCCTGCTTGCTTACAGGTGATGGGACTGATAGTCCAAGGACTTAAGTGACCTGCCTTCTCCTGGTCACAGAGCCTGGCCAACTCCCCAGGTGCCCAGAGGAGGTGGGGAACCGCCCACGCGCACAGTCAGCGGGGGCAACAGTGAGGACGTCCAGCAGCTGTGATTGAACAAGCAAATGCAGTCTGTCCACGCAATGGACTCGTATTCAGCAAGAAAAAGGAAGGAAGTAGGACACATTGCTGCACGGATGAACCTTGAAAACGTTGTGCTGAGTGGATGAAGCCAGACACAAAAGGCCACAGAGAGGACCATTCCATTTCTATGAAATGTCCAGAATAGGCAAATCCAGAGAGACAGAAAGGAGATTCAGGGTTGCCTGGGACTGGGGTGGGAACAGAGTGATGACTGGATGGGCACAAAGGATCCTTTGGGGTGACGGACGTGTTCTGGAAAATTGGACTGTGGGGACGCCCTACCCTAACTTTACTAAGTCACTGGATTGCACACTTAACACGGGTGAACTTTACAGGATGGGAATGACAGACCTACATAAAGCCATAAAGGAAAGGAAAGGAAAGGGAGGGGGAGGGAAGAGAGAGGAAGATAGGGAGGAAGACAAAACACGGAGGCAAGCAAGGGAGGAGACAGGCTGGCAAAGGACAGTGCAGAGGGAAGACGGATGTCCAGACACACAGTTGAGAGACAGAGCCTGTCCTTGTGGTTTCTGGCTCCAACCTGCTGAGCACTGCTTAATGGTCAGGCAACACATCAGGCCCCACAGGTCCTGGAAACAGTGCTACAAGGGAGGGTTTTCCACCCGTTTTACAGATGAGGAAACCAAGACCAGTCATCACATATTTCAACTGTGCTCACCCACGAAGAAAAAAGAGGAGTGGGGTGAAGAAACTGGCCCCCAGCAGGAGACGGGCAGAAGTGGGGAGACAGAATTACAGATTCCCAGGAGTTATTTTCCACCAACACACCCATACATACATGTATACAACCCACCCCTTCTTCCTGGGGACTTCTGGTCCTTCAAGCAACCACAAAGTGTAAGTCAGATGTTTGAGTCAAATTTCCTGACTCCCAGTTTTGACAGGAAAGCATGTATTTACAGTCAATATCGGTATGCGTTGTTTGCATCAGCAAGCTGTGTCCAGGGTTAACAGAATAAACCGTGCTCTCTGTAAGGATGAGAAGCTCCCTGCAAGACGGGGCGTGCTGTGTCAAATGACCTTGACTGGCCTCAGATAAGCCCACGCCTCCCCATGGAGCCTCCCAGTTCTTGGCGCTGCAAGTGCAGAAGTTTCAGAACAAATCCAGTGCAAAGCTCCAGTTCCCGTGAGCTGGACACCAGGGACCAGGCACAGACAGCGGGCTCACACCTCCCTCCCCACTGGGCCCTGCAGATGGGCTCTGCCGCGAAACCAGGGGCGGCAGCTCTGCGGCCCCCAGCAGCCCGATCCTGCATGTGCCCTCAGGTGGGGCCGCTTCTGCTTGGGTCTGATGTGATGGTAACCCCCCTACACTTGCCCATCCGCCCCAGGGCTCCCTTTCCTTCCCAGGTGATCCTCGCCCTAACTCCTTCCAAAGAGGCTCCAAGGCAGTTTAGGGAAACCGTCCACCTCACATGGGAGTTTGCAGGCTGATTCAGAAGGCAGGCAGGCAGGCAGGCAGGCAGGCAGGCAGGCAGGCAGGCAGGCAGGCACGGGAGGAAGTGTCCCGCCAGCACAGAGGCAAGGTTCCTTGGGGATGCCTTCACACGCAAAGTCTAGACTGCCGCCATCCCATTGTTTCTAGTTTCTTCTCTGTCGGCTTCTTCAGCATTCATCACCATTCCTCTCCATCCACCCATTCCCTTCCTTCCCTCACCTCCTCCCTTCTCCTCACCCCGTCCCTGGGGACAATCTTCTGTAATCCAGAGCCTTCGAGCAATGACTTGCCCACCTAACTGGACCTCCAGCCCTTGACCTCCCTCTGGACACCTCCAAGAGAGGGCGTTTCCAGCACCTCCTGCTTACCTTCAGTCACCCCGAGGAAGAGACAAACGGATCTCACAGGCAGCACGGCCCGCCACACGTGATGCCAAGCGTGTAAGGACATCTAAGTCCAGGGCCCCCTGGGACAGCAGGTGGCAGAGGGCACGGCCAAACCACAGAAGGAGGAACAGAGGGACCAGAGGGCCGGGCAGGGACAAGAACCCGGGCAGGCTGATGGCACGGGAAGAGAAGGCTCCTGAGAGACGGAATGTGCAGCCAGATAAGACATGAGGGTCAGCTGGCCAGGACAAGACAGGACAAAGCCACACGGGAGGCGGAGGAAGAGGTGCCAGGGAACAGAGGGGACGGTGGCCCTCTTTTACAACAAGAGCTAATTTTAGTAAGCAACACTCAAAACATGACACACGACTGAAAGGACAGGAACAAACTTTGTATCTCAGCTAGAAACAAATTCCTTACAGGAGGTTTTAAACAAATAGAAGAGTATTTTCAGTAGTGGCTCTTGTTTGATCCCAACAGCAACTCTCAACAACGTTTTGAAGACGGTCTGGAACTGGAACGGGGCATGGTGTCCTCAGGGAATCTTCGGCCCACGTGCCCCGCCCCACTCAGGAATGCCAAGGCCACAACGGTCAGAGACAGGGGTGGGAAGTACCCAGCGTCTGGGATGAGAGCCTGGATTTGCACACCCTGTTTACTGGCTCACAGCCTTGGACAAAGGTGTTCCCCCTCCACTTTCCTCGCTTGCCAACAAGAATAACATTGCCCGGCTGGGAGCTGCTGTGGGGTCAAACACGTAGCTTACGTCCCACATGTGGAGAACTTGCTACATCATCAACAGTCACTGAGTGATATTATTTTCAAAGACATTGTGCAGGACAACCGGAGACCAGAAAGCAGCCGCCCAGCTATCCAGAGAAAAGGGCAAGTTTTGCGGCGGGGGGGTTGTGCAATGTATTTTTTGAATCGAAATTCAATTCTCTAAGGAGTTACGTGATTTTTCTGCTCCACAACTAAAAAAAAAAAAAATGGTATAAAAGACATGGAGGAAACTTGAACGCACATTACTAAATCAAAGAAGCCAATGGGAAAAGCTACCTTCTGTTATGATTCCAACTCTATGATATTCTGGCAGGGAGGGTATAGCTCAGGGGTAGAGAGCATGCACAAGGTCCCAGGTTCAATCCCCAGTCCCTCCATCAAAAAAATTTAAAATAAACTAATTACCGCCCCCAACTCTATGACATTCTGGAAAAAGCCACACTGTGGAGACAGTAAAAGGACCAATGGTTGGGCTAGAGGGGATGAAGAGATGGAGCAGAGAGGGTAGGATGTTGACAGTGGGGCAGGGTTGCACGTGTAGGGGCGGGGGCTATACTGGGCATTTCTGTAGCCTCCTCTCACTTTGATTGTACATTTAAAACTGCCCTAAAAAACAGTCTTAAAGACCACCCAGATAGCACCCCTATAATGTCACATCATCAGCCCGAAGACTTATAACTGGAAAAAAAAATGCCATGTAATACAGAGACTCAAAGGAGGTAAGTCTGTATTTACTTTGAACAAATCTCTGAAATCCCGGGCTGGAATGATTTTTTTTTAAAAATCAGTATGCGCTGCCATTGCTTTTATGAGTCTTTAGAAGTAATTACGTAATTCTGTGTCATTGTTTTTATGAGTCTTTAGAAGTAATTACGTAATTCTGTGTCATTGTTTTTATGACTCTTTAGAAGTAATTTTGTGTCATCCGCATCAATTTTTTAAAAAGAAACAGCCCCAGGCAAGCCTCTTAGGCATCTTCCTGCCATGTGTGACCCTGGGGAGTGTCCTGTACCTCCCTGGACGTCAGTGTTTTCCCCAACACACAAGGGTGTGTAACCAGAAGTCCCTTCTGGCCTCAAGACATCAACGGGGCCAGCAGATGACATGTGAAGAAAGAAAGGGACGGCGTCCAACTAAGTAATGACACCGACGACGCAGGGAAAGAGAATGGGTGTAAAAATAGCCGACAAAGTGACAAGGTCTGTACAAACAAAACCAAGGCAGAGAAAGGGGGCTGGGCAGGACAGCGAGCAGCAGTATCAGATGACTCTCCAAAGAGCTTATCAATTACCCTTGCTTGGTCTGCTCTCAGTTCCAACCCCAGCACCAGACCAGAGGTATCCACCCCGCTGTAAGAGAACCTGGGACGCACCCACAACCTACATCCATTTTAGCAAGCAACCACGGACCACCCGCTGTGTGCACACCACTCTGAGAACATACCAGAGGGGAGGGACCCCCACACCCAGCGGCTAACTCCCATAGACTCCTGCTTGTCTGCCAGCACCCCTTCCTCTTAGGGAAACCATCTGAACCCCACAGGTTTCCCCTGCCCCGTTCCCAACAATGAGGGCACACCACTAAACCCACGCACGGGACCAGCCGCTGGGTCCAGGGCTGCGGTCCTCAGCTCAGTATTGACACGTCGGGATGGATTGCTGCCTGTGGTGGGAGCAGCCTGTGCATCACAGTGTGTTCAGCAGAAGCCCTAGCCTCTACCCACTGGGTGCCAGGGGCCACCTTCCCCCTCCTTAAGACAACCAAAAGGGCCTCCAGACATGTGGGGGGCAAAGTCACCCCTGGGTCCAGGCTGATGAGAACCTTTGTGAGGCCTGACAGGGAGGAGGGACTCCCTTTGAAAAGGCAGCCTGTAGGGCACGAGCCCAGGGCCACCTGTGGCTACCTTTCCCATCCCGTGGGGACGGGGAAGTGAACCAGGAGGAGGGACACAACCAGACCCTAGGGGAGTGGAGAAGGAACGCATGGCCCTCTAGTATCAGCATGCCCCGCCTCCCATCATCCCTGACTCATCTTTGAGACTCTGCCAGCTGGGTGAGCCCAGGTAATCCCTTCTGCACTGAGGGTATTCATCTATGCTTTGGTCTCCTGCAACCGGAACAATTCTGGCTCTCTCAAGTCCTCTGTTCCAGTCATCAGACACAGGTATAAAAGTGCTTGTGGGTCTCCACTGTGAGTATTCCTCCGTGCTCAATGTCTTACTAACTGATACTTAAAGAGTTATGAGGTCCCTGAGAGCAAGGGGAGGCTAAAAATGTGGACAGAGATTCACAGCAGGGTTATAGCAAACATGGTTTGCAGATCAGACATCACGCCCAATAGTCTGAACTATTTCCTCAACCATGACCTCGAGAGGGGAATTTCAGAATCACCCAGGAAACTCAGAACGGAATCCTCACTCTTGGAGAGGAAAGACCAGTCACTCATTATTTTAACAGGAAAGCTGGAGAGAAAAGCAGGTGAGTTGCACAATCAAGTGCCCGGGGGGCAAGGAGAAAGGCTGGGAAGAGCACGCCCACTCCCCACGGAGGTCGCTCTGTTCCTGCTCTCCACCAGCGTGACCATGCGGGCACATGCAGACAGTGCTATAAGCCTGCGATTTTCAGACATGTCATTTCCTAGGAAGCACAGTCTAGGGACTGCCTGCAGAGTCCCTTTGCCAAGCGATGCCAGAAAACACTCTAAGAAGCTAGAGGGAAACACTCCCCGTGACTGCGTCCTCCCATCTCTCCCCTCCTCTGCAAGTGCATGGTCACATCAAAACGGCTGCATCCAGCCACTTTCTGCTGCCGAAACCAGGACAAGTCAGTCCTCTCCCTCCCTCTGACCCACCTACTAGGTGGGTTTCTCTGACCACCTAGACACAAACAAGAGACATCAAATATTTGCTGTCTCAACCTGAGCCAGGGGAACACCTGGTGACCCGCCCAGCTAGGCAGCACGAGGACGACACCCACTGGGGGCCGGTGACAGGGCCCCAGAGCACCGCGCACACATCACAGTCCACCAGCACTGGCGCCCGCCGGGCAACCCACCCAAGGCCCCGCCACACACTCACCCGCAACCTGCTCCACAGCCCGGATCCCGCTGGCTTTTCCAGCTTGTGGGGCGCTCCCAATCGTTCCAGCTGTGCCCACTCCCTACCCCATTCTGCCTATTTCTGAATAAAGGGCTTCCTAATGATGAGCCTGCCTACCTCACCAGCTCTCCTGATGACCTGCACATGCACCCCAGTAAGAGGGAGCCAGCAGAGTCCACGAGACGCATCAGAGAGGTACCCGAGCCTGTGCGCCCACCCCTGAACTTGATTTTTCCAACCAGATCACACTTACCAACAAAGTGCAAACAGTGGTCCCCTGCCTCTTCCAGGTCCAAATCCTCAGAACCCTCAGAAGCACCTGGACATGCCGCCGGGAATCTGAAACAATCCGATTATTTTCTGAAGCCATTAAATCACGAGCCTCACGAACACTGGCTCGAAATGCTCTCCCAACCAACCTGGACACGTGGATCCCTGCGTGGGGTCTGAGTCCTGGACCTGCACGCGGCATAACCAACCTTGGTACCCACGCAGCTGGGATGTTGTAACAAGCACATTCAGGTGACCACGCCACAACAAACAGATGTACACTCTTTTCCCACCTGAATCATACTTTCTATCTGACTTAGGTGCTAACTTCAGAAAATAGCCTCATTTGTGACTCATCTTCAGCCAACAGCAATTTTTCAACCCTGAGGTTCTCTGTTCTACTTTTCATGTATAAAAAAAGTCTTGGGGGGCGGGTGTATAGCTCAGTGGCAGAGCGCATGCCTAGCATGATGCATGAGGTCCTGGGTTCAATCCCTAGTACCTCCACTAAATAATAAATAAATAAATCTGATTACCTTCCCCCACCAAAAAAAAGTCATGTACTCAGGCTGGCTCCCAGTCTGTGAACCCTAGGACACTAGGTGGGACTGAAAGGGAAGAGAGAGTGTGCAGCCACCTGCTGTCTGGACTGACAGTGGTCCTGTTACTGCCTCTCCTGTCATGGTGACTGGGCCATAGTAACATGGCCAAAGCACAGCTCTGGGCATTGCCACCAGTGACCAGGTGTCGGCCTGGCCCAACACACCATCATACTTACTGCAAAGACATAGAAAAGCAGGGAATCTGACTGGTGTTGCTGGTAATACTACCATCAGAAACACGCTCAAACCAACCCATGCACTCCAAGTTTGGACAACTGCCCTCAGATTTTAAGCAACTGTCCAAGCTCAACCCAGGAGGAGCGGTCAGCGTCTGGCTTCCTCACTCAGACATAATTCTACGGCCTTTACGCCACACCTGCTGAGGTGTGCTTTTTGCCCGTTCCAATGGAAATAACCCCCGCTTTACCCTTTGTCTGTAGATTTATGTGTATGTATACACATGCACAGTTTTGTTTAAAAAGAAAAAAAAAACAAACACTACAGTCGGGCATAAAAGAGAACAAAAAAGCCACCCCCGAGATCCAGATAAGTGTTTTTTCAAAGCTAACCATCTAACACCACCTCCCAGCCCCACACTCACCACTCACGTCTCATTTCACCCTCAGCTCTGGAAGGAGCTGTAGCAAAGGCGACTGACTCGGGATTCAGGGGTTTCCAACGCGCAGCCCCAAGTCCCGGAGCCTCAGGGCTCCTGGCCCTCTGCGCGCGCGGCTGCGCAGTCCACCCGCTCCACCTCCAACCTGACTTACCCTCCCCTCCGCCCCACCCCCGCTCGACTTCCAACACCTGTAACGCGGAGAACACTGACTCCCTCAGCTGTAACGTGTTAAGAAATAATCAGCGCTTCCACAGAGCGGACGTGAGGAGTAAGTGAAAGGCTGCGAGCAGAGGTTCCCAAACGTGGGCCTGCAATGAGGATCCCCCGGAGGGGCCCTAAAACGCACCTCGCCGACCCCCACCCGAACCTCTGATGCAGCCGGCCCTGCTCGTGCATTTCTGACAAGGTCCCCCAGGAGGCGGACGCTGGCTCAGAGAGCCCGTCTGCCCAGAGAATGTCTTCTGTAAAGCACTTAGCCCGGCACCTGGCTGGTCTACACTAGGTAGCCAGCACCCCACAAACACAGCTCACCACCCCAACTCTCTCTTTTAAAATCCCTGGGCTCCAGCCTCAGCGTGGAGACTACCCCTCTCCCTCCCCGTGACCCCCTTGGCCAGGGGAGCGCAGCCAAAGCTGACCCCGCTTCCCCGCCCTGGCCAACATGTGCTACCTGGGGGGCAGAAAGCACACCTAGGTCACCCAGGGGAGCCTCTGGACGGATGGACTGAATTCTCCTCTTGAGTTTTGCAGAGAGCTCTTGCTCCCTGTCTGTAAACCTCCCAACACAGATAAAACCTTAAGTGTAAGGCCGTGGTTCTCCACGTGGTTGCACATTAAACTCTCCCGGCCAGCTTTACAATCACTGCCACCTGGGCCACCCCCGTGCTGCTGACTTAACTGCTCTGGGCTGTAGCCAGGGACCAGCAGCCTTCACGGCCCCTCCCCCTCCCACCAGGAGATCCCAACCTGCAGCTGGGGTCTCATTCCGCCGCCCCCAAGGAAATGTAAAGTCGAGCCCCTTTACCTGCTCAAAACGTACAGGACCATTTCCAGGAGTCAGTGTCACTTCGGTTTTAAATCTGAACAGAGGCCTTAAGGGTGGCCATCCTTTACCACTGTCCACCTTTCACATGCGTTTATGCCTTTGCACAAATTTCCTAAATCCTGCTCATCAAATGTACAGAGCGATTTTTTTGTTGTTGCACTGTTTTTAAATCATCAATAAGAGCTGAAAATAAAGTTATTCTTAGAAAAAGAGACCTAAAAAGATTAAAATGATAGCTATCAAAGAGAAGTTATCTGGAATAAACTTCAGATGTTACCATTACCTTATAGTGCTCATAAAGCTATTCTCTCTGGGCCACCCAAACCCAGTTAAACTAGGTTATCCACAAAAAGCTCGGCCTGGATGACTGGAGACCTGCTTGCAAAACCCAACGTGCAAAAAGAAAGTGAAGACAGGAAGACCTTGACAAAGGTCACTGAGGAGCTAAACTGTGTCTGGTGCCAGGCAGTGAGGGGGTGCTGCTGATCCTAGGGGAACCCCGGTCCCTGCTGCCAGGCCCTGGAGTTGCTGCTGGGGAAGCAGTGCTACAGGGGCTGGTGCAGCTGCTGGAGCCCACAGGTCAAGGTGGAATCCCCCCGGAGAGCTCTGAACATGTCCACGGGCCTGGCAGACCTGCAGCCTGAGCCCACCTCCCCTTTTCCAAGGTCTGCAGGTGACTCACAGGCACAGACCGGAGATGGGGGGGCACCCCCCGAGACGGACACAGCTCCCCACTTGTTCTCCCTGCAACACACATGTTCCCTGCTTACGGTACTGAGAACGCAGCTTGGGCACGCAGTGTCGAATAAAAACTGTTACAGAACACCCATCTCCCCAGGACTGTGCAGATTGTCCTTAACACCCAAGTTCCTGAAGAATGAGCTAGGCAGGCTGCATTTTTATCAGTGTGGTTATAAACACAGGAAGAGGAGAAACCACCAGCGTGAATTTCCCTAAAACACCAGCTCATTAATTTTCTCATCCGCAGCTGGATTACGGGAACAGAACACAAGAGCCTC
The DNA here is from genome assembly GCF_036321535.1 of Camelus dromedarius. Taxonomy (NCBI): domain Eukaryota; kingdom Metazoa; phylum Chordata; class Mammalia; order Artiodactyla; family Camelidae; genus Camelus; species Camelus dromedarius. The sequence continues at coordinate 108,649,656 of NC_087472.1, forward strand.
GCCATCTGGTGAAAACCCAAAACCTGTAAAAGCGAAAATTAAAATTTCAAGATAAACCACAAGGTCCTACTGTATCGCACAGGGAACTATATTCAATACCTTGTAATAGCCTATAATGAAAAAGAATCTGAAAAGGAATATATATATGTATAACTGAATCACTATACTACACACCAGAAATTAACACAACATTGTAAACCCACTCTACTTCAATTGAAAGAAGAAAGAATAAAATTTCATGCTCTCACAGGGCTATTCGGACAAATACCGTTTTCCTGAAGCAAGGACTAATTACACAATGTGGTCTCTACTAAGGACAGTCATGGCGTAATCACCTCGGTGAATGAAGCAGACTTAAAATACATTCCTCGAAATTCCTTTCCTTCTGTTCAAGGGCAGTCTGCTTTTCTCTTTAATATTGAGCCAGAAAGAAATTTTTTAAAGCTTGAATTTTCTAGACTGAGCCCTTTAAAGCTGTTCCAAGCACCTGTTACTCTATAACCTCTGCATTTTGATATTTAGGGCTTATTCTTCCAAAGCTCACAGTGTCAGAAAAAGGACCTTTCACTTTGGAGGAATCTTTCCTGCTTTTACTCCATCACATCTGAAAAGGAGCTCCTTCATTAAAAGAAGTGAAAATGCCTCATTCCTTTCCAGGAGCTATCCTGAGCACCCCACGCAGCTAAGAAGCTGGCAGTCCCTGTGAGTGGGGACCCACCAGGGACTTGTGGCCATGTTTGGCTTGGAGCATGTCTCCCTGCACATCCCAGGGCCTGAGCCCTAATGCGGCGTCCTAATGGGGGAAAACAGCCACATTAACTGGCCCGGCCTGGCTAAGACCCTGCACAGTTCAAAAGGGCAGGATTCCTGAGTGCTGGGATCACAGAAGCACAGCGGGGCTATAGATCCGCCGCCCGCCCGCATTCCAGTCCCCATCAGTGTTCCCTGGACACAGAGGCTCTGAAACCGGGAACTAAGGAGTTCCTGCAGCTACTTTGGTCCAAATGCATTATTCCTGGGGAGGAGAGAGAATCAATGAAGACTTCGAGGTTCATGGAGCTGAACTTGCATGTTCCCTTCTCTTATCTAGAAATCAGTGATTTTTTCTTAAACAGTTATACTAGAAAGATTTGAGGGAAAACCCAGAATCTAGTAACCTCGTTCACCTAAAACCTCAATGGTGTTTCCTCACTTAAATCTGGACCATAATTTCATGATTGCTACCAAAAACAAAACAAAGCAGAAAACCAAAAGTGACTTTGTACAGATCCTCCTTCTTTCTGAGAATAGTGACTAATCCTCGATTACATTTTCATGGCACACTGTGCAATTTTAGATGAAGGCATAACTACAAAAAGTATAACCTGGTGACAATTCAAATACAATCTATGATTAAGAATAACAAGAAAGGAGGGAGGGTATATAGCTCAGTGGTAGAGTGCCTGCTTAGCATGCAGGAGGTCCTGGGTTCTAATCCCCAGTACCTCCGTTAAAAAAATAAGTAAATCAATAAATTTAAAAATAAAGTAAGTAAACCTATAAAAAAAAGAATCTGAAAATATATATGTATATATGGATATGTATAACTGAATTCCTTTGCTGAACACATGAAACTAACATTGTGAATTGAGTACATTTCAATAAAAAATAAGAATTTAAAAAAATTTTTAAATAAAAATTAAAAAGAATAGTGAGGAAAGGTAAAAAGTAAAAAAAAAAAAAAAGAAAGAAATAAAAGAACGAAACACAGAAAAGATTTATTAGATTATATAACCATAGATTTTTATCCTAGAGTGCAATTAATTTGGCAGTAGTCACATAACCAGAATGGTTGTCAGTCTGCAAAATGAGGCCATCCATCTGATGAGTTACAGATTTGTGGGGATTAGTACTGTTTCTTCTGGGCTAATTCACAAAGGAAGACTGGCCCTGAATGCTCCTTCTGGAACTGGATCCCCCAAGAGCAGGCTGCTCTGCCCACGGTTGTTTGATATTTACTGTCCCTCCCAGTTGGACAGGACTTTTAAATTATTTTTTTCCCATTATGCACAGAGGTCATTTCTACATGGGGTCTGTAACCCCTCAAACAGGGAACACACTTCCAGGTGGAGACACTCTCCGTAACTCTGTTAGTGACAGGGACAACTGATCCTTCAGCTTTCCTGTCACTTCCAGAGCTCCTGACATTCAGTCTTCACCAGGAAGCGCTGGCTGCAGGTTATTTCAAGGAAAGGAAAATGCCTCTAATCTTCCCTTCCAGGAAAGCCCAGCCGATACCTGTCCTTTGTTCTGTCTGTTTTATCCTTATTTTGACTGCTGTTCTGTTAAAAGGAGAAAAGTTAAGTCAAAGTAACTCAAATGACTCAACTAGACAACTACTCGTTAATAATTCTCAGTCTCAGGGAACTTTTCCCACCTGATTCCTTCCCTTTAGAAGCAGCTAGGACCAAGCGTGGTAACACAGAAACAACTCCAGCCAAGTGTTGTTAGGAGCCGGCAGGAAGGGACCAAGGCCCGTGGGGAGGCGCTCCAGCAAACCTGTTCCCCGTGGCCCTGGGCGAGCCAGTTGAGACAGCACCTGCCCATCACACCTGGGCAAAGAAGCAGGGCCGGGTCTGCCCTGCACACACCTGCTCCCTTCCCAGAGCTTTCTGGAGGTGCCACCTGCACATAGGAGCTGGGACTCCCATCCCTGCCCAGCCCTGGGCCTCCATCGGGCAGGATAGGGAGAGGCGACTGGCACCTGCAGCCACAGCTTATTCAGGGCCACCTCCAGCATCCTCCATCCAAGCGCCAGGTGGCCCTGCTGTGACTCAGGGTACCACTCAGACCCCTTGCTTTTCTTTGTCAGCACCAGGAGCCTGATTCCTCCCCCACACCCCTGCACCCATTTGCCTTCTGCTGCAGAGAGACCCCTGCCACCACCTCCTGCTTTAAAACCTTCCCTGGCTCCCAGGGCCCACCTCACCTCCTGCAGCCTCCTCCCCTTCCTCTGACCTGCAGGAACAGCACCGGGGAGCCCTCTCCCCAGCCCAGGAGGTCCTCCAGCTGTCAGGGCTGATTCTCCCTGAGGAAGGAGCACTGACTGTCTCCCCAGGCTGTCTGCCTGTGGGTCCGACCCCCACCAGCAGAGGAATCCCGTGATGTGCACGGTGGGAGCCAAAAGAATCTGCCCAGAGGACCAGGTCTGCAAGGGGCCTTCCAGTCAGCCTCCTCTCGGGGGGTCTCGGCAACTCAAGAATAGGGCTGACCAGTTTGATCCATTTCTTTATGTTAAATAACAGCTTTATTGAGCTATAACTCACATTCCACAAAATTCACCCCTTTAAAGTGTAAATTCACTGGTGTTTAGTATACTCAGCTGTGTGAGTACACGAATTCTCTAATTCCAGCACATTCTCCGCCCACCCGCAGCCCCCTCCCAAACCTGCCCCTGACAACCGCCAGCCAGCTCTGTCTCCGCGCACCTGCCTGTGCTGCACATCTGATATCAATGGAATCACGAAGGATGCTCTTGACCTGTTCTCGTTTCCAATCCTGAACACACGCATTAGGAAATGTGGTGTGTAATAGCTATATTAGAGGGGCTTAATTTCAATTCCAGGAACTCCCAGCTGCAGGATACACATGAGGTGTTAGGAGAAAGAAATCCACCTTCTGGGACCAGGGACTCCAGGCACATTTCATAATAGAGTAATGCTGAGCCACCTCACCCCAATCTTCCACACTCACCCTCTTCTCACTAACCTCTCCACTCAAGTCCTTGAGAAGTTCCCTGACACCTTCCTCATTCCCTCTACTGGTCCAGAGACGCACTGCTTTAGAAACTGGTTCTTATTCCACGGGCATAAGACCATCTTGAGACCATGGTTAAAATTCAGAATCCTGGGCACCAGGAACCCAGACTCAGTGGGTCTGCACTTGCTAATTCTGATGCAAACGGCAGACGGGCCACACCTCTCCAGAGCAGCAGTTCTCAAACTGGAGCCAGCATCAAACCACCTGGGCAGCTCCCAGCGGACCCCTAGTTTGGAGTTTAGAGGGTCTGGAGTGGGGCCAAGACTGTGCATGTAACAAGTCCCTGGGTGATACTGATGCTGCCTGTCTGGGACCCCACTGTGAAAAGCTTGCTGGGGTGGCCTCCCTCTGCCTCTCCACCTTGTCTATGACTGTTTTCAGGCCACAGCAGCAGGGAGGAGTTGTTCAGTCCACAAAGCCAAAAACACTCTGCCTTCTGCAGGAAAAGTCTGCTGACCTCTAGTTTAGAGAGGATCGTCCAAATATTAGAAATATCATGAGTATGTTTATTGCCAAGTTGAGACTTCTGGTACTTCACATGGATTTCAGAGAAAGGGGGGCATGCAATTTTATAAAATCCTGAGGATTTTTACACTTTAAAAATTTATCTTAAGACAGATTTTAAGTGGGAGGAGGATATAGCTCAAGTGGTAGAGTGCATGCTTAGCAAGCACAAGGTCCTGGGTTCAATCCCCAGTACCTCCTCAGAAAAAAAATAAATAAATCTAATCACCTACCCCCAGCAACAAAAAAAAAATTTTTTTTAAGATTTTAAGTCACACAGAGAAATGGGCTCTAATGCACTTCTGCACTCAAAGGCCCCGACTGGAGCCCTAACTGACCTGATCACCAACAAATGGATAAACAAAATGCACTCCATCCCTGTAATGGAGTATTACTCTGCCATTAAAAGGAATGAAGCTCTGACACAACATTGTAAACTGACTATACTTAAATAAAAATATATTTTTTAAAAATTATCAAGACAAAAAAAAAAAAAAAGGAATGAAGTACTGACAGGCTACAATGTGGATGAGCCTCGAAAACATTACACTGAGTGAAAATAGCCAGATGCACGGGGTCACACTGTGTGATTCCATTTGATGAAATGGCCAAAAGAGGCAAGCCCACGGAGACAGGAAGGAGATTCGTGCTGGCCTGGGGCTGGAGCGGTGGGGATGGGGAGTGACTGCTCACAAGCACATTCCTATTTGGGGTGACAAAAATGTTCATTTAGATCATATTACATAGACTGTGGGCTGCACAGCGCAGCGAGTGTAGTAAAAACCACCCAACTGTATACTTTTAAAGGGTGCACTTTGTGGTATGTGACTTATATTTCAGTTTTTCTAATTTTCAAAACTTAAGATAAAAAAAATTCAGGCAGGCCTACCCTGCACCCTCTCCAGCCACCCCAGGACAGGGAAGGGGCTTCCTCAAACACTGTACAATACACCTTTCATCTGAGAGGGTGCACACTTGGAAGAAATGCACGAAGACCCAGACAACAGAATGCACTCGGGCCCACGAGGACCACCAGGAAGTCAGACTGTGGCCACTATGTGGATCCGCAGGAAGACCCCACTCCCCCACACCTCCGCCAGGGCACCAGCCTGGGGTCACGTGCTCAGCTGGGCCTGCCCCCCAGGCTGGTCATGGGTCAGGCCCTCTGCCTCCCCGACACTCACCGGGCCAGCCCATCCTCAACCTGCCTGCGACACTTAAGTCTGGTTCCAAAGGGACTTGGGAAGCATTAGTGGGAGGGCAGGGGACTGAGAGTCAGGGCAGCCCTCTGGGGATTCGGGCAGGGCTTCCTTTAAATGTGTGAGCACTCGCTCCTTTCCAGGACAAAGCAGCACCCTGCTACAAGCAATCTGGAAAAGAAGAGAGCAAAACAAGTGCCTCCGTCTTGGGATTCTGACACAAGCACTGATTGCTCTCCTTTTCGTGGTGGGGCAGGACCACCCTCTTTACAGGAGACCAGGACTCGGGGCCACTCTGCATCTTGGTTTTCCTCCCACTGCCCAAGTTCCGGGGTGCAGGTCACCCCCGCCACTGCCAGGCCTGAGAAGCATCACTCTGTAGCGCCTTCACAACATGTCTGGCCGTGTTCTTTAGAAACACTAAGGCCCCTTCCTTAGTCAAGGTAGGAGAAGTGACAGTGGAAGAGGCTGGGAATGGGCAGGAGATAAAACGTAAAGAACCTTCTGCACACAGGTAAGGCGCCCCACGAGGAGTTACCGGGGCCCTTCCAGCAAGAGCCTGCGAAGCCCAGCTGGGTTTGGCATACACGCCACCCGAGGTCGGCAGGCAGGGAGTCCAGACGCGGTGGGCAAGTTGGAGACCGGTCCTGGCGAGCAATCACGGAGGCAGTGACATCAGGGGGGGAAGAGAAGCTACAAACGCAAGACATGTAGGTCCGAGGACTCAGCGATCAGTTGGACATGGAAGGTGCCAGGGAGAGAGGTGTCAAGGATGACTCCTGGATTTGGGGATACACCTTCAACAGTGCAGGAGAACTAGGGAAGGTGCAGGGAGATGAACATTCTCCATCTGCATCACACTGGGGGCCTCGGCAGCGCCAAGGGGCCGTTCCGGAGGCTGGGGCTGCACCCAGAGACCTGGGAGCCATCTGCTGGCCTCCTGCAGCGCATGAGGCCACCTGGCCAAGAAAGGAGAGAAAAAGGATGGCTCTCCAGGAGAAACCTACACAGCGAGGATGGCCAAGGGGGAGAGAGCCGGTAAAGGCCGCTCCCACAGCAGTCAGGAAGACAGTTCTCCCATAATCGAGACAGCTACCTCTCAGGAGGGCAATCACAACAGGGATAAAGTGAGATTCAGACTCTAAAAGCAAACCTGGTTCCTGCCTCGGGCACGAGGAGGAGCATCCTGGATAACCAGCAGAGGACGTTAAACTTACCCTTGGGGGCAAAATTCCACAAGCACACACAGTGCTATGAGGTTCTCAAGGCCTTTCTCCCAAACACCAGCCACCGAAAGCGGGGAGGAGATGGGAAACAGCAACCCCACCGCAGCTCGTAAACCGCAGTGGCCTCGGCCGTGTAGGATCTTGGTGGGGAAATGAACACAAAATGAATACGATTCAAGCAGCAGCAGGCCTGTCTTTCCAAGTCCAGATGTTTCCTTTCCAAACTTTCATTCAACATTCAGGCATCCAAACATTCATGCAAATTAAAAGAAACGCTGCACAGAACAAGAAAGCACACAGTTGTTGGATCAATAGAAAACTACTCAGTTTTCCCAAAGTTAGGGCTTCCTTTGTTATAGGCCCGTTTAGAAAAAGCTAAATCACAATATATGCCACAATAACAAAATATAAAATTTTTTAAATTCCAAGACGCGTACACAAAAGTAACCTTCCTTTAAGCTACCATCTGATTCCAAAGATTGTCGACACCGTAACCCTTAAGAGCATTATCTTCAAGCAATTCAAAAGTAGATCTGCATGGTAGAAAGCCAAGAATTCCACTGAGACGGGAAAAACATTCACAACAGTTGCACTACCAGAAATAAGATTATTATATATTTTAGGCTACTGATGATTTTTTCCTTTACTTTCAATTTTTTAAAGATGGTCTTAATGTTTCTGCAACAAGAAAAAACAGTCTCATGACGCTTACAAACTGATAAGCACATGTACAATTAGCAGAGATAAATATCACTGTGTTGACAAATTTACAAACGTGTCATGATTCACACAGACAGAGGCAGAATTTTATCAGCAGCAGAATTTTGTCAACTTCAGCATTTCCAAGCCACAGGCAAAGAATCCCTTCGCCTCTTGTTAAAGACAGGGAGGGCCACCAGTCCAGGGGCTCCAGGCCCCTGGAACCCGTCCTTCGCTTCGCAGGTTTCCATACTGCCCAACACCTGGGACAGAAGAGGCCCTCCTTCCCCACCCCTCTTAGCACCCGCTGCCCCAAACCCTCAGACCCCCTCCGCAAAGCCACCTTCCTCTGGGGCCAGCTTTACTCCGCACTCATCTTATCTCCCTCTCTTCGACAGTCCACCTCAGGTGTCTATGCTCTGTCCCCCAGGGAAAGGAACAGTCTGCCACATAAGATCAGACTTCTTTCTCCTGCCAGAGGCAGCTCAGTCCATGAGGATTTAACGTGTAAGCCTCCCAGGCAACACCTTCTGAGCTGTAACCAAAGCGGTAAGTAAAGGACAATTTACCAGAAGATAGTTCTACTCCCTGATGTCATGCCAGCAGCTGGCCCCCGACTCTCCTCTCCTCGGGTCAGCCCTACCTGAGGGCCGGACTGAGGGTTCTCCCCGCCTCTGTCCCACCTCCCCACATCTCCTAGGCAAAAAGGGGAAGGTAAAGCAAGACAGAAAATTAAATTACCAGGTGAGAGAAAAAGCTAAGGTGGAAAGATGCTGAACCTCTGGGTGTGCAGGTCTCATTCTATGTAATAAGCGTGCAGGGAATAAGCCACGTGCTAACTGGACACCCACAGTGATTCCTTCTACACGGTAAATAATCACCCCTCCCGCATGGGTGTAAGTTAACATATAAATCAGTCTCTCAAAGCTAGTGTATTTGTGAAACGGAAAACTTTTGCTTTCTCTCCAGATTTCACTTCTTAGAATGGTCTACTCCTATAGCAAGTAATCCAAGAAATGTGCGACGGCCCGATGATGACAGAGGCTTCTGTCTGCTCTCACACTGGTACTACTAGGAGGGTAACCACGCGAGGAGCAGCTGCCCCCTCGGGCACTCAGGGGCCCGTGCTGATGAGGTGGGGCCTAGGGCCGTCTTCATTCCAGACAACCAGAGGGGAAGCAGTGCAGGCCCTAAATGGCCCACATCACTTCTACTCACACTGGACTGGGTAGAACCGTCACATGGCCACACAGCTGCAAGGGAAGCTGGGAAATGTGGTCCAGCAGTGTGTCCAGAGGAAGAGGACGTGGGGAGTCCAGTGGGCAGGCAGCATCTCTACCAGGCCTGTGGGTCCAAGTCAGTGCCCTGGAAGATTTCCTACTGCCCGAGAGCAAAGCAGTGAAGAAATGGGGCTTGCTGTCATGGCGGTATCTAACCCTCACTTCCCGCCATTGTCACTTCCCAAACCACTGTTTAAAATCCTATTCTTCTGAATGTCACATTGATGTGAAAGAGTGACCTTTCACGCATACTACAAAAAGAAAAAACAGTATTACTCAAGAAAAGGTTTTGGTGGAAAGCAGAAAATAATCACTTCCAGTGGCCTGTAAGTAGCGCAGCTGAGGCTCCAGCGCTGAGCAATAGATGCGCGTCTGCATTAAATATTTCTCTACACGCCCAAAACTCAGTGGTCAAAATCAGTAACAAACTCTCTAGGAGACACATTGAAACTCGAGCTCAAAGTCTTCCCATAGTAAACTGGTGGCCAGAATAAGGGGCAGACATGAAAAAAAAAAAAAAAAAAAACTTCTGAAAGTACACATTTAAAACTCAATGGAAGCATTGAAAGATAAGGTTGCCCAAAGTCTCCCAAGTAGAAGAAAAATACAGAGAAATTTAAAATAAGACAGGAAAAATTAGAGGCATCTCTAAAAAAAAAAAAAAAAGAAAAAAGAAACATAGTTTTCTCGCCTCCCCAACAGTACTGTACACCAGAAGAGACTAGAACACCACCTGCAAAGACAGTGCGCAGGGAAAACTCGCCAACTCATACCCCCACACTCAACAATCCACTTACTGTCAAGGTAAAATAACGGCACTTTCCGACAGAGGAGGTCTCAAAAGTCCACCCCCTGTGTGTCTGAATACAGTAAAAGAGCTCTCACGGTTGGGGAAGATTTGGAGGCTGAATCAGTGTTAAGCACATAGAAAACCACGCAAAGAAACAAAGTCTATCATTAACCCTGTGATTATGAAGACTCGTGCAAGAGAAATAACCATAGCTTGCACTACAGGCTCATAGCACTGGAATTCAAAATAACGTGAACACTGAATACTGCCAACCCAGTGGTTCTCAAAGGGGGCGATTTTGGTCCCCCAGGGCACATGTGGCAACGTCTGGAGATGCTTTTGATCATCTCAATTATGGCGGATGGGGGAATCTGCACTGCCATCTAGTGGGTGGAGGCCAGGGTGCTGCTCACCATCCTACAACGCACAGGACAGCCCCAGCGCAAAGAATTATCTGGCCTCTAATGTGGATAGTGCTAAGGTTGAAAACCCTTCTAACCATTATTATGACGTCGTTATGCTGGGAGTATGGGGGCCCAAGAAATGCTTCTGGGTAGCTGGCGGGAAAGTGGTGTGTGGGAAAAAAGACTAAATCCCAGGCTGCTGCAGTGGGAAGGTAGTAGTTACCCTAAAATGGAACAAACACAAGTAACAGCAACATAGAACATAAGCAAACGCCAAAAGAAATCCGCTAAAAAGTTTCAATAGCTTCTCTAGGGAAGAGGAAGTGACAGTGTGGAGCTGCTGGTATGATAACAAGCCCCCAAGAACTATTTGATTATTTAAACTGTGCAAGAGCCACTTTGATAAAAATTAAAACAAAACTCAAAAAGATACACTAACACTTTGTCCCTTTCCTCCCATGAAAAAGTAAAAATGTTGCCTCTGAGGATCCACCCTGCCTGGGTTCTTGGCGACCTTCACAATTTGCCTTTGACCTGAAGTCTTCTTTGGCCCAGAGAAAAGCTGTCCCAACCTTTCCCAGCCCCTCCAGAGCTGTGTCCTCCCTACCCACCACCCAACAGAGGCTGCTGACATGGCCTCCTGCTTAACACTCCAGAGATTTCAAAAACAGCAAAGGTAAAAAAAAAAAAAAAAAAAAAAGTTACTTTTGCTTTGTAATTCTGAACCTCCTGGCTTTTCACACAACCCTGTCTGTTTGAACTTAAAGCAAGATTAGTCCAATTATTTTTTTAATGATACACCACTACTGTCCTTCTACTAAGACGTGTTCCCCTCAAAGAGAGGCTGTAACACTCACACTGCTAAACGGAAGAGGCTCCATCAACCACATGGCCATGCAAATACCCCATCCAACAGTTACAGGAAAACAATTCTTCCAGAACACACCCTCCCTGTGTTGGACACTAGCAAGGTTTTAAAAAAGACCAAAAGAGCGCTGTGCAACCCTGAGCTTTCAGAATTCTTCATGTGGGTGGAAGCTTCAGCCCAGAAGAGGCATGGCTTGCAGAATTTCTCCTCAAAGGATGGCCCCAAGCCTGACTACAGTGTCTGAAAGGAAAAGAGGTGAGACTGAATCAAAAGTCTGTTCAGCCTTTAAACCCTTAAATTATCTTGTCGAATATTTACACTGTGCCCAGTGGACAAAAAGAAAAGCTCCACAGAGCCCTGGAGAAACCCACAAAGCCAGGTTTATTTGCATGCTGACACAAAACAGCTCTGCCAAGGGGACGACTCCCAGCTGCTCTCCAGACAAACCAGCCCTTTCCAAGCTAGGAGCCCAGTTTCTCTGGCCGTGAACTAGGAAGGTGAGTTAAGAAATCCCAGCTTGCTGGCCCAAGGTGAAAATGACTATTTTTATGAGCCTTTCATTCTCATTCTCTTCTACACGTAGCTCTCAGGCAAACTCGTTTTCTTTTTTTCCAAAGATGGATGTTAGGTCATGTTAAGAAATACTCCTAACTGAACCAGGAAGAGTAAACGCCATCACAGTGAAGAAGCTTGAGGCACAGCTGAAGTTTAGAGCTTTGCCCACTGTCGAAGTCTCTGGATTTACAGATGTGAGTCATGCTGAATTAACTTCTAGGAGAGGAAGGACCCTCCGCCAGGTGAAACCCAAAGCTGCAGACTCCAGACTCTTTACCTGACTTCCCACTTCCGCACCCAAAACACCTCTGGAGGACCGGTACTGAGCACTCGCAGGACAGAGTAAGGCAAAGGCTGGGACAGGGTGATAAAGAGATATTTGAATGGCCGTTGGTAAGGCAGGTCTACCGACTGAAAAGGTCTTTCAGCACAGGGGAAAAAAAACTCACTATTTTTTTTAACCGCACTATTAATTCTTAAATACAAATGAGCCTTTAGAATGACACTGCTCCAAATAATCAGAAGGCTGCAGGGGGCCTCAACGCGGCTGGGCCCTCACAGCGCCCAGGGGCTGCCGCGGCCAGAGCAGTACCCGCAGCCCCTCCCCACCCACCGCTCACCTCTCTGGACCCTGGGCAGGTGGCGGTGCTCCTGAGCGCACTTGCTGACTCTGGACTGTGCTGAAACACAGAAAGCAAGCAGAATCCCGACAGGCTTAGCTCCACCAGCTCCCATGCTGAATTCAACACATCGCTCTTTTTCCAGACCTTTAGCAGTAACTGACAAAGAAAGTGACTCTTGGGGACATACATATGGACATCAGGACAACATCTCCGGGCCAGGGCTGCCAGGTCACCAATGACCATGACTCAGCACAGCTCTGTAAAAGGGAGCCCCTTTTCAGACCAGTACGGAATGTGCCTCCCCCGGACCCACCAGCCACAGCCAGTCTCCGCCCTGAACGCTCGCTGTCAGGAGCTCTGGCTAGCGGTGGACACAGGACATTAGCCACCTGGCTGTGTGCCCCCACGCCCCACAGACACGTGCCCTGACTCCCTGCTATCCCACCCTCAGCATTCAAACTAGGAAGGACATTAAAGGACTGAGCCTCGCATCCAGTGCAACGTTTCCTGGTCTGAAGCCCAGTGAGAGGGCGCCTCAGGCCGGGGCATCCTTCCAGGATGCTTCTGTCCCCCAAAGGCAACTTGAAAATCAATGGGTTCCCAAAAGAGCCACCCTTGGAACCAGGCCAGGCCCAAACTACTGTCTTCTTTGGAGGTCGTGGCTAAGATGCCAGCATTCTTGGAGGGAAGGGACACCATGGGGGGTAGGGAGGACTCTAAGAAGTGGTGAAAAGGAGGGGCTGGGGCTTCATTCCTTCCCATTAACAAACATTCCTGAGGCCGCAGGGGGCATGCTGACACCCAGCTGGCACGCTGAATGCTTCCTAATGGATCCCCAACTGCCTTTTTGGAATTCTAGCCCCTCCGGTGACATTTGAGAAATCAGGCCCCTCCCTGCCCCCACTGAAGTTTTACACTTGCTGAGTTGATGGGGAAAGGAACCCGCAAAAACAGCAGGGCCACGGACGACGTCGGCTCTCCTCACGCAGCTCCTGAAATGTCTCGCAGCAAAGCACTGTCTCAGAAATCCAACAAGTCAAAGTCTTTGTAGTTTCTCAGGGCATGGACGTTATTTCTGCTCCTTTGTGGACAGCAGCGTGGACAAATGGGGTTTTGTGTATTTTCCAGCCCCAGTAAAACGTCAGGCTGCAAGTCAGTGTAAGTGTACTGAGTGGTTACAAATCCGGTTGCCACCTTTCAGCGGGACCTCACACATGCACCTCACATTCCAGGAATGCCACTCCTGGGAAGTCAGTTTCCCTTCAACCTCAATCCAGAGGAAAGAAAACCCGGAGAAAAGGCAGCTCTGCTGAAAGCCCATAAAACACAGCCCTCGGGAGTTCCTGCTTCGATTTCCTTTTTTCCAGCTACAAAAATGCAGATGAAGCAAGTATTTGTTTGAGTTTTACTATGTAAATAAAGCCTATTATCAGGGCCAGCGCTTAGGAAGAAAACAGCCCTCCACGCCAAGCCTGGCTACACCAGGGGCCTCCGAGCACACCACCCAACAGGCCAGGACCTTCAAAAAGAAGAATTAAGTACGAGCTTTGAAAGCTAAAACCCTTTCAAAGCAAAAGTGATATACAGTCAACCTAGCCAGGGTGACTGTGTGCCCAGGGGACATTTGGCAGTGTCTGTGGACTTTTTTTTGGTTGTCACCCCCGGAGGAGGGGTGCCAGTGGGTAGAGGTGGGGGAAGCTGCGGTACTTCCACCAGACACAGGACAACCCCACCAAGAAGAATGATCCAGCACAGAATATCACCGACTGGATGTGACAAAGTTATTGAACGTAGCACTGCAAGTGATTCCAGCTGAGAGCAGGTGGCACTGACTGGAGGGGAAGCAGGGACACTGAGAATCAAGAGCTTGTCCTCAGGGTCCTTCTAAGACTTGCCAGGTTTGTGACCTCCAGGCACACCATTTAACCTCCCTTGGTCTTAGCTGTTTCATCTCTAAAATGGGCTAACAAACTCCATCGGGAGATCAGGGATTGAACCAGCCTTGTTCTTGGCATCATTTGCAGTTCTAAGATGTACACACTCCCCGGAAGCTCTCAAACCAGACACTCATCATCATAAAAAGGGTGTATCTTCTTGCACTGGATCAGGTTTCTTCCAAGTCAGATTCTGTTAGAAATGATCTGTATAATCTCTCAGGGCTCTAATATGTAACTATTTAATTACAAGGGTTTTTTTAATGCAAAAAAAAAACTATTAGAAGAACTACTATTTAATGAGCCCTAAAGATTTTTCAATAGCTATTGAGAAAGGAAGATTCACAGCTTGGATTAATCCAAATTCTGGTGGTGGAACAATCCCCCCCAACTCCATCACAACCGACTATTTCCATTATTTAAGTGGTTATAACGGACACGCTTTCCTTCATCCTTTTCCTAATAATGTGACAGTTAATCACCAGCTGTTGGATTGTAAGTAAGCAACATTGATGACTTAATCCAGGAGACAAAACAAGTATGTGAAATACTGCCAATACCATGCAATACAATGCGTGGTTAAGAAACATTCGTGTGCAAGCATGCATGTACGCATGTATAGACAAGTGTGCGTGGAAATTTAGCACAGATGTCCCAGACTGCCCTGAATCCTCTCCATCCTAAGCAAAGAAACCACAAATCTCCAGTCACATCGAAGCACCTATAAAAACCTAGTAGCAGTTTAACAGAGGGACATACAAGCATCTCAGATAAGAATTGCAAACATTTTTATTTCTGCAGAACCCTGAAGCACCATCTGGAAAGGCAGAGCGTGTACACTGCTGGCAGGCTAGCCACAAAAACTTTCAAAAAAAACCCAAAAAACCTTAGCAACTACTGAGAGCCAAGAAAGGAGCCAAATCAGGGAGAAACTGCCTCCTGTGCTCTGAATAGGCCCTGGTGTGTGTCCGTGGCTTTTCCTGCCCACCTCCTTCAGTTTCGAGAACAGGGCGCTCCTGGACAGGGAGAACAGAAACCGCTAAGAATACACAGGGTTTTTTCAGAACTTGGAGTACACAGAAAGGAGGCACTTTCCCTTTCTTCAGCTTCTGGTAAAACAACTGAATTTTGGAGATTATGGTCTCTTCCAGCTTTCTTATACTGTGTAAATCTAAAAAGCAAGCCTTAAAAAAAAAAAAAGAAAAAGCAAGCCTTCACCTCAAATAATGTTTTACAACTAACTCCATCGGCTATAAAGGCAAGTCCAAGGAAGACAGATTGAATTGTGTGTGTGTCCTTCTTTAAAAGAAATACATGAAATACTAAAGGTGTAATTTACCTGCTATCTTTCAAACTTTTACCAGCAGAAATGCCCTATTAAAAAAGCACAGACTGATACGCTTTCATACACACATATACAGAAAGTCCCCTTCCTGCACAAGTTGTTCACACTATGACTGTCCCCCAACTTTTCAAAGAATACAGTTCATTACTGGGTTGCACACTGGTGAAATCTGTAATAATGACAGCCTCTTCTCCCAGTTCAACATAAACACAGTGCACACCTAAACAAGCCTCTCCTCAAAGTCTCTAGTTTTATAAATATAAAAATGAGAGAAAACAAAGAATAGAGAAGTTTGGTGTCTCATTTGCTATCTGGACAACAAAGCCACACCACTTTCCAAATTCAATCCTGGCAGAGCGGGTTAGGAGTCACTATTTCTTCTCGCAGTGGTGAAGCAGGAAAGCAGAGAAAGCCAGTAAGTCACCTTCAAACGCTTCTAGGAGCCAAGAATTTTTGCATTTTAAAGGGAACTTTGTCCCCAGGAATGGTGTGGCCCAGACCTTCCCAGAGAAACTGACCAATAGACAGTTTTAACTAGAAGAAAACAGGACGATTGGTTTGCTTTTTGTGTGTTTTTACAGGTTGATACAGGTTCAGCTGGTAAGTTTCAAGATGGGTTTTCTGTTTTGAGAGAAATGAATTCAGTTCTAAAGTAACTCCCTACACACCCCCCCCACATTCCTTATGAGACAGACTAGGAACTCATTACTGGAGATAAAATCCCACTTTTATAAAGGACGCTGAAAAGTTTCAGTATGTTTTTGCAGGTATCTGGAGTGCTGCGGACCTCGGGATGGAAGCCCGAAGTCAGTAAATATTAATGGGCTTTAGGGAATCCAAAAGCTAGGCTGGCGGCAGCGGCAGCTGCTAGTCTGGGCTTCTTATAATGATAAGAGGCGCAGGTCCAAGGGGTACATAAAGAAGGACGCGGAGAAGCAAACAGGTGGGGACGGGTCTGTTCACCCCCCGCTCCGTTCCTCCCCGACCTCTAGGCAGGCTAACAGGCCCGGAGGGGGAGGGGAAGGGACCTGGAACAGGAGCCATTTAAACTCTGAGCGGCGCTGGGAGCCAGCAAGACTGGGAAACAACACAAGCGGCCAAGGTGGCGCCCGGACCACACACCTATACGTGTCCCTGTGCCCACGTCCCCACAGGTGGCCCGGCCAGACGTGCGTCCCGGGTCCAGGGGCGCGACGGGGCGCGCCTTCCAATGCTCCTATCCCCGACGAGTCCCCTGCCCCCCAGCCACCTCCAGGGTGTCACCGTGCGGATCCCGGGCATGCCTTACCTTGGTGATGACCAGAGGCTCGCCGTGCTCGCGGCCGCCCTTCAGGGTGAAGCCCCACGGGGCGCCGCCGCTCAGCTGCACCTCCACCAGGCGCCCGCCATCGGCCGCCCGCGCCTCGGCCTCCGCCAGGCGCTCCGGCCGCGCACGGGGCTCGACGCCCTCCATGGCGCGGGGCTCGGGGAGAGGAGGCGGCGCGGCCGCTCAGGCCCCCAGGGCCGCCCGACCCGCGCCCATGCACTCCGGGGAGCCCAGGCCGGCCGAGGGCGAGGGAGGCTCCCGGCGCCCCCGCCGCCGCCGGCCTCGGGCGAACTTACGCTGCAACTTGGGAGGAAAGTGCCGGCCCGGGGCAGGGAGGGAGCCGGGAGGACGGGCGGCAGTGCGCCCGGGGGAGGGCGGGCCCCAGAGGGGGCGGGCCGGCCGGCCGGCCGGCGGGGAGTGGGCGGGGGCGGGGAGCGGCGAGGCCGGGCGCGCGCTCTGGGGCTCGCGCCGCTCTGGGGCAGGGGGCGGGGCGCGCGCTCGGGCTCCCGCGAGTTGCCCGGAGGGTGGGAGGGCGGGGGGAGGCGCGCGCTCCGGGACCCGCGCGGCCGCCGAGGGTGGGAGGGGCGGAGAGAGGCGCGAGGGCCGGGGACGCGCGCCCGGGGCTCCCCAGGTTGCCTCGAGGCTGGGACCGCGCGCCGGACCTCTAGCCGCGCGCCAAGGGCAGGGGGCTGGGGGCCGGCGCTGGCTGGGGGCAGCCGGGGTCGCGCGCGCGGTATGAGGGGCGCGACCCGCGGGGCCAGGGGACGGCGGCGTCCGCGGCTCGAGCGAGGTCCGGCCTTTCCTCCCGCTCGGGCCCTGAGCGACCCTTGGAGGCTCGGGGCGCCTCCGCCCGCTGCCCCGGAGGCCGAGGCGTGGCAGGTGAGGCGGCGGAAGCGCCCACGCAGGGTGGGCCGGGGCGAGGCGGGCCGGGCGGTGACCGGAGCCCCCGGTCCCCTCCATCTTGGGACGCGCGGACGTCCGGCGCCCCCGCCTTTGTTCCCGAGGCCGCCGGGCGGTGGGCGGCCGCGCAGGTGAGGCCGGAAGCGTCGCAGGAGTCCCTGCGCCGGCCTGTTCCCGCGCCGACCGACCCACTCTGCCCTCAGCCCCGGGATCCGGATGGCGGGTCCCGGGAGCCCAATGCGCGCGCCCACACTCCCCCGCGGTGCAGCCCGAGCGACGCGAAGGGGCGCCCCCGCAGCCCGGCCTGAGTGCTGGCTCCCCGGAGGGTGCTCGGAAGTCCGCGCCGGAGGAGGAGGACACTTGAACTGTTCCCGTGAGGACCGCCCATCCTCCCACTCCTGCCCTCGTGCAGCGCCCGGCGCAGATAGGGAGTAGCCCCTGTTGGCTCTTCCTGTAGTTACAGCTCAGGGAGTCTTGGGGTTCAAACCCTGCTCTCACCTTTATAGAATTGCACCATGAGGATTTGGTGTCCTATGTATTACTGTTATGTAGATGAACGCTGGTGAACACCCGATTCCTCAAAGAAGCTTCATGCAGGTGATGATGTTGGAAGTAGGAGGCAAAGACAAGCCGGGAGGGCACTGAACAGAGTTAGAGGACCCTGGGTCCTTGTCCGTAGTGCCAGAAGAGGAATCTCCACAGTAGTCCTAGTTTCTTTAGCGGTCAAGTGAGCGATTTGCACTCTACGGTCTGCATTGTATGGCTGATCTTTCAACTTCTTACCCAGACAATTGAAGTGAATGCAAGATCCCCTTGGCCCCAGTCACAGCCCTGGGCAGGGCTTACTGACCTACAAATAATGCCAAGCTACATGTCCAGAATGCCTCTAGTTAAAGGAATGAGATTTTTCCTTTGTAAACAAAGAATTAAGGAAGGTGCCAGTAAGAGTCAATCTCTAGTGTACCTTGGCTGTGGTGGTTACACAGATTTGCACAGATTGATTAAATTACACAGAACTAAATACCCACACACATGCATATATAAGCTTGGTGGATTCTATCAATGTTAATATTCTGGTTGTGATACTGTGCTAAATTTTATTAGATGTTACCCTTGGGAGAGGCCAGATGCAAGATGCAAAGGAAGCCCTGTAGTATTTCTTACACGTGATTCTATAATTATCTCCAGATAGAAAATTCAAAGAGTGGATGTAAAAAAAATAATAAAAGTAGATGGTCAAGCAAAAGATAAAGGACCATATATAAATGCACCTAGAGTTTCTGGAAGTCTCCTATCCTACAACAGTGCTCCCTCCCAACCAAAGCTGGTACTGACTTAACTCTTAGTTATCTCCTGGGGCTGACACTTAGACCACTAGACTCTACAAGCGTGAAGTCACGGTCTCTATAAATCACAGCCAAACCCATCTTTCACATTTTATGTTCACTGTATAATCAGTGTCAGATCATCCATCTGCCATTTGAAAGGGTTATAGCACCACTTTTTGAACTTAGGTGTAAATTTGCCTTCATCCTTACTAAACGTCATTTTGCTGAATTTTCTTTTTTTTTTTTTTTTAATCTTCACGTTAGGCATCCCTTCCAGCTTAGCATCCTTTGAATATTTATAAAGCTGCTGTCTATATTGACATTAACAAAGATGCTGAAAGGGACTGGACCGAGACTTGTGTGGCCTGCTGTGAGATAGATGCCCTCCTCTCAGCCCCTCAAATATCTTTCATCAGCATGCTTGGGATTATATAGTTGAGCACATCTACCTGTGCCACTGTCACACCTGGATTTCTGTATCATGTCTCACATATCATTACAAGACTGTCGAACAATCATCTTATGAAAATACCACTATCTTTTGACTGAAAGGCATAGCCCCAGTTTATCAATCTTGCAGCCCTTTTGGAAGAATTTAGTATGACATTGAACCAGTGTGGACTTGTAGTGGTGACAGCTTTCTTTTCTAAGAACTCACAACTCAGCCAGAATTTCCAAGAGTAGACTGTCAGCATCGAGCTTTCATTCTTTTGGAAAGCCTGGACCACTTTTGTTCTGTGGAGCTTCTTGCTTCTTGGACATTCATCTGCATTACTCAGGAGACACAAGGGTGAGCATATACCCTTCTGGACCTCAGAGCATAACCTGTGAGCATCCACACCTAGGCATTCAGTAGCCTTTCCATGTGCATGTGTTCCACCTTTTTGAGTCTGAGGCTAATTTCCCGTAATAGAGCAGAGACAGTGAAATGAAAGGGAGTTCTGCTGTCACTTTATCAGAAGGTACTGAATTCATCAACAAAAGGCAAACAACCAACTTTCACAGATTTAATCAATAGCTAATCCTCTCTCTGAAACAGAGCTCAAATTATTTTAGTTTTTTTTTGTTGTTGTTGTTGTTCTAACAAGGATTTATAATTATAAAATATAATGGAGGATGGAGTTCCAAAATACTGCTTTTACCTTTCAAATTATAGGGTTAAGTACCTTTCAGTTAGTCAGGTCAGCCTTTCCAAAACACCTTTTAATGGGGTATTTTTCAAAAGGCAGTTTTAGCCATTTCCTGCCTGACTCACTGTGTACCCGAGTTGGGGTCCCTATGATTCAGCAAGTGAGTTGACTTCCCTTTTAGATATTTAGGTACTTGACCACCTGTTGAGAATCCCTTGATCTTCAAACACCAATCACCAAACAGGAAAGAGTCTGAAACCATCAGTGAGAAAGCTTTGCCTATAAAACTGGATTCTCACTTAGGTCTGAATTCTAACTCCTTGACCTTTAGAACATGTTCTTTAAAATATTACGTATATGAACAGCCAAGTTTCCTGCTGGTAACTAGAAGAAACTAAATGGTGGCTAACTCCCTCACACAAAAATAAACTCAAAATGGCTCAAAGATTTAAACATAAGACACTATAAATCTCCTAGAAGAAAATATAGGCAAAACATTTTCTGAGCATAAATCTTAGCAGTGTTTTCCTACGGCAGTCTATAGAGGCAATAGAAATAAAAGCAAAAATAAACAAATGGGACCTAATTAGACTTATAAGCTTTTGCACAGCAAAGGAAACAATAAGCAAAACAAACAGACACCAACAGAATGGAAGAAAATATTTGCAAGTATTTTCTGACTGACAAGGGGTTAATTTCCAGAATACACAAACAGCTTATACAACTTAATAACAAATAAACAAAAAACCCAATCCAAAAATGGGCAGAAGACCTAAACAAGCAATTCTCCAATGAAGACATACAAATGGCCAATAGGCACATGAAAATGCTCAGTATTGCTAATTATCAGAAAAATGCAAAGCAAAATGACAATGAGGTATCACCTCACACTGGTCAGAATGGGTATCATTCAAAAGTCCACAAATGATAAATGCTGGAGTGTGGAGAAAAGGGAACCCTCCTACACTGTTGGTGGGAATGCAGTTTAGTGCAGCCATTATGGAAAACAGTGTGGAGATTCCTCAAAAAAAAGACTTACCCTATGATCCAGCAATCCCACTCCTGGGCATACATCTGGAGGGAACTCTAATTTGAAAAGATACATGCACCCCAATGTTCATAGCAGCACTATTCTCAATAGCCAAGACATGGAAACAACCTAAATGTCCATCAACAGATGACTGGATAAAGAAGTTGTGGTACACATATACAATGGAATACTACTGAGCCATAAAAAAGAATAAAATAATACCATTTGCAGCAACATGGATGGACCTGGAGATCATCATTCTAAACACAGTAAGCCAGAAAGAGAAAGAAAAATACCATATGATATCACTTATATGTGCAATCTTTTTTAAAAGACACAAATGAACCTATTTACAAAACAGACACAGACTCATAGAGAACAAACGTGTGGTTACAGAGGGGAAAGGGAGTGGCAAGAGATAAACTGGGAGTTAGGGATTTGCAGATACTAACTACTATATATAAAATAGATAAACAAGAAATTTCTTCTGTCTAGCACAGGGAACTATATTCAATATCCTATAGTAACCTATAATGAAAAGGAATATGAGAATGAATATATGTATGTATATGACTGAAACATGATGCTGTACACTAGAAATTGAAACACTGTAAACTGACTATACGTCGATAAATATTTTTAAAATGAAAATTAATAAAGTGAAAAAATGATGGTTAAACACACACACACACATATGAAACCATACCTAACTATTCAAATCAGGGGTACTTAGAGAGTACTTAGCTGAGGCTACTATTGTAAAAATTTTTATATTTTAAAGTACAGTTTTAGAAAGCCATTGGCTATTTTTCAGTTTTTTGGTTTTTTAATAAAGTGTCCAATGAGCATCTATTTCTTGAGCACTTTTTACTTGTCCAATACCAGAGAGGGCTTGTGAAGGAATGTAAAAGATGCAGGAAATATGAAACATTAACTCTGGCTGTGAAGAAAAAATCAGGAACCACTATGAGACAATTAAAGCACATTAAGGGCAAAACAGCTTTTAACTGCAAAAGTTTCAGCAGGAGAAAAATCGAAGTAGAGAAGACAAGAAAAAACAGATTCACAAAACCATAGGTGAAACTAAAAAAAAAAAAAAAACATCTTTTATCGTGGAAGCTTTAGGCAGACACAAAAATAGAACTCTTTTGTTTCATCCCCATCCACTTTTTTTTTTTTTCTGAAGCATTTCAAAGCACATCCAGGACAGACCGACTGAGCTATTATCTTGACGGCTGAGAGGAAGTGGGGGTGACCTTTCATCAGTGCTTCAACGTGAGCGAAGGCATGTTCTTTGTGGGGAAGTTGAACGCGTCAGGACTAAGAAGTAGAGTCTTGTGGATCAGTCCAGAAGTCCCCCAGTCTCGTTCATTTTGAATCTGAGTCTCCACTCCCAGCTCCCAGGGGCTGTGTGTATCCTGGAGGCTGGAGTCCGTCCAGAACAACTCCTGGGTTCCTGGCGGAAGTAACTTGACTTGATAAATGGAATTTGGGGCTGAAGAACAGGTGAAGGCAGGCAATAATGAGTTTTATTTGGGCAGGGTGAATTTGAGTTGCCTTTGGGGGATATGTTCATTTCCTAGGGCTGTTGTAACAAAGTATGAGCAACTACTTAAAACAAGAGAACCCTTTCCCTTTGGGAGGCCTGAAGTCTGGTATGAAGGTGTCCGCAGGGTCTGGAGGCTCTAGGGGAGAATCTGTTCCTTGTCCCTTCCAGCTTCTGGGGTCTACTGGCATTCCTGGTCTGTGGCAGCAGGACTCCAGTCTCTGCCTCTGTGGTCAACAGCATCCTCTTCCACCTGGGTCCCACCTCCCTCTGTCGCTTTCCCATAAGGACACTTGTGATGCCCTAAAGGCCCTCCTAGAGAATCAAGGGTCATCTCTTCACCCTTAATTTAATCACATCTGCAAAGACCCTTTTACCAACTATAGTAACGATTACAGGTTGCGGAGATTAGCACCGGTCATCTTTGGGGAACACTAGTCAGCTTACTGCAGACATGGAAATCACTCTAAGGTGTTCAAGACAATGAATGGGACTTCTCCTGTGAGTGTGGGGAACCCTGGTAGCCCCACAGCTCACACTGGTTGTTCTAACTGCTCTCACAAGGAGCAGCAGAACAGACTAGTTATTTGCCGACCCCAGGTGGTGCCTGGGGAAGCCTGGTCCCACCTCAAGCCTGGTGAGGACTGCTCCAAGGGCAGCTGTCAGGAAAATTTGGGATGCTATGGGCAGAGGACCTAAATAGACAATTTTCCAAGGAAGACAGACAGATGGCCAAAAGGCATGTGAAAATATGCTCACCATAGCTAATTGTCAGAGAAATGCAAATCAAAACCACAATGAGATATCACCTCACACCAGTCACAGTGGCCATCATCAAAAAGTCTACAAATAAGAAATGCTGGAGAGGGTATGGAGAAAAGAGAACCCTCCTACACTGTTGGTGGGAACGTAGTTTGGTGCAGTTATGGAAAACAGGATGGAGATGCCTCAAAAAACTAAAAATAGAGCTACCATATGATCCAGCAATCCCACTCCTAGACATATATCCAGACAAAAACAAAAAGTCTAAATCAGAAAGATATGTGCACCCTAGTGTTCAAAGCAGGATTATTTACAATAGCCAAGACATGAAAACAACCTAAGTGCCCATCAACAGACATTCAGCTTAAGAAGATGTGGCATATATACACAATGGAATACAACTCAGCCATTAAAAAGAAGGAAATATTGCCATTTGCAGCAACATGGATGGACCCAGAGATTATGATACTAAGTGAAGTAAGTCAGACAAAGACAGACAATATCACATGATATCACTTATATGTGGAATCTTTAAAAATGACACAAATGAACTTATTTCCAAAACAGAAACAGATTTACAGACATAGAAAACAAACTCATGGTTACCAAGGGGAAAAGAGGAGGGTGGAGGGGTACATTTGGAATTTGGGATTAGCAGATACTAACTACTGTATATAAAACAGATAAACAACAAGGTCCTACTGTATAGCACAGGGAACTATATTCAATATCTTGTAGTAACTTACGGTGAAAAAGAATATGAAAACGAATATATGTATTTTCATGTATGACTGAAGCATTGTGCTGTGCAGCAGAAATTGACACAACATTGTAAACTGACTGTATTTCAATTAAAAAATACAAAAGAATCTTGTAATAACTTATGGAAAATAACCTTTATACATATATGTATATGTATATAGTTCCCTGTGCTATACAGAAGAAATTTTTATATATATATAAATTTATATATATAATAACATTAAAAAAACTTTTATATATATATATATACACATACCTGAATCACTTGGTTGTACATCTGAAGCTAACACAGTACTGTAAATCAACTACACTTCAATTTAAAAAGATTTGGGATGCCTACAAAAGAGAGATCTGTATCTTGTTTTCAGGTTGCGTTTCAGGGAATAGGCTGTCTGCGCCAACAGGGGCAGAGGGCAGAAACAGCTAGCCCGACAGCAACAGGGCTGAGCAGTGGGCTGACTCTCCAGGACACTTGAAAATGTCACTTCATATCAAACTATCCTGAAATTTTTCGGCTTAAAACCACAAATGCAGGCCTGACCCAGGCTTCCTGCTCAGGTTAAGGGAGCACCCATTCCCTGTCATCCCAGCAAGGATTTGGAATGGCGGTGACTTCTTTGCCAGAGAGAAAACACTTTCACCTGGGGAATGAGTTGTAGAGGAGAAAAATCATCTGTTGTCACTGCTGTCCTGCAGATCTAACCTGGGACTCAGGATCTCAGGGGCGGCTTTAGGATTTGTTCTCTCTCCCTGGAGTCTCTGGTACTAGGTGGGCTCCTCTGCTTGAAGAAGAAAGAAGCCCAGGGCTCTCAGAGGCACCAGAAGCTTAACCTCTGCTTCAAAATTCAAAATTAGGGAGACTTGATGGAGGGAAGGAGGAAGGAAAGGCAGGATTAAAAAGCAGCCCCCTGCCAGGGCCAAGTCCACTCCCTGCCCCCGCTGCGGTGACCCTCAGCTGAGGTCAAGGGCCAGAGATCAGAGCTCTTCCCGGGGCAGGGCTTGGGGCTCCTGACAGAACAGGAGTGGTGAGGCCAGCCTGGCAGCCGTACCTTCATTTGTAGCACTGTATTTGGGGAATATCTTTTTCAAATCTTGAACACCTTCTAGGACCCAGCTCGCTTGTAAGTTGGGGATAGATTGGCCAACTAAATCATGGCATAAAAACGGGTCCCATATATCATCCAGGTTGTTCTAGTGAAAACCAGCACAAACAATTTCCAAGCAGCAAAAAATGACCTTGCACTGGAGATTTCGGTGACACATCCTTGAACATATTGGTCTTCCCAAATGCAAGATGAACTTTCTGCTCCTTCACTAAGGTATCATTTGCGTGGTTATGCAATGAATGCCTTTCTAGCTTCAAATACCACATTTTGAGGGGGAAAAAAAACAATAAAGATATTTATACAAGGCTTCCATGGACTTGACCTTCTAACGAGCTCCCCTGACGATGCTGAGTTTGTGCTTTCATTTGAGAGCACACTTTAAGAACCACGGAATAAAACGACAGCCAGGAGGGTCTGGACACTGTGGGGGCTCAATAAAATTTGAGATTTGCAAAAATTAACCACTATATATAAAAATAGATTTTAAAAATTTCTACTGTATAGCACAGGGAACTATATTCAATATCTGAATATAATGAAAAAATATGAAAATGAATATATGCATATATATGCATGACTGGGACATTATGCTGTACACCAGAAACTGACACATTGTAACTGACTGTACTTCATTAAAAAAAAAAAAAGGTTATTCCGTCCTGTCCCTCTCACCCACAACACAATCACTAGCGCACACACAAGGAGAAAGGGACCAACTGTCTGTACATCCTTAGAGCTGAAATAACTCAGGTGCTGCGTGGGAAGGAGGGGCCCTGGAAACGGAAGCGACTCACTTCTTTCGTGTTGGAGGGCTGCTGATTCGGGTGCTGGAAATGCCTTCACTGGCCGCTGGCCAAAATATTTGTTTCAATTCAATCTATTTGAACTTCAAGGAATGTAGAAGTATTTGACTAGCAGTAGAAATAACAGGAAGTAACCGAGGACGGCTGTCTGAAAGGTGGCAGAATTTTTACTACAACCGAGAGATTTCTCCCAGGCACAGACAGCAACTTTCTAAAAATTTAATTAAGTATGATACGTCTTTACTTTTGCTAATTACATTTGTAGAAGGCCTGCAGGAACTATTGTGTTACTGTATTTTAAAAGCTACATTTTATTTTATGTTGGAATAATTTTAGATTTACAAAAGATTGCAAAGATAATACAGAAAGAGCTTGCATACCCATTACCTGATTTCCCTGAACACATCTTTCATAACTATGCTTTTTTTGTCAAAACTCCGAAAGGAACATCAGTACGTTACTAGTAACTAAGCTCCCGACTTCACTGACTCTATTTGGATTTCCCGTCTGTGCACCAATGTCCCAGGACCGCTCATTGCATTTAGTTGTCACATCTCCTTAGCCTCCTCTGGTCTGTGATCTTTCTTTGTTTTTCATGGCGTGGACAGCCTTGAGGAGCACTGGTCATGTATTTCACAGAAAGCTCCCCAATGTGGGCTTGTCTGACTTTTTTCTCATGACTAGACTGGGTTATGGATTTGGGGAGGAACACGCCGAGGTGAAGTAGCCCCCTCAGCACACCACATCGGGGGTACTTGACATCCACATGGCTTGTCAGTGGCAACAGTCGCCTTGACCTCAAGGGTAAGGTAGTGGCTGCCAGGTTTCTCACCATTACCCAGAAAAATTTCCTTTTCCTGACTGACTCTGCTTTTTTTTTTTTGGAAGGAGGGGGCAGTAATTAGCTTTATTTATTTATTGTTTTATTTTTTTAATGGAGGCACTGAGGACTGAACCCAGGACATCATGCATGCTAAGCACGCGCTCTGCCACTGAGCTTTGCCCTCCCCCGACCAACTCTTCTAACATGGCCAGTTTTATGATTCAAAGGTATTCTGTGGGAAGTCACTTTGATTCAGTGGTGGCCACCAAGTTCATAACTGGCCAGGCTGTCCCTGAGACCGGATGGAGATGCTCGAGTCACGATGCTTAATGATGCTTAAATCACATTAAGTGATTTAAAGCACTAAGAGAAAGGGGGGAATGTGGGTACCTGGACGCATGCAGGGTGGGATGCAGCGGAGGGGAAGGGCCACATTACCTTAATCTTGAGTTCCCGGGTGAGCACGTGCCTCTCTCTGCCTCGGCAGCCTGCCCTGCTGCCCGTGCGGTCAGGAGCACCACAACTGCCGGTGAGCGAGGGGCTCAGCAGCAGAAGGTGCCTGCAGTCCAGGCCGCCTGACGGCTGGGCGACCTCGGGCAAGCTCGCCGGCCGCAGGTGTAGCTTGCTGGCCAACAGGCCCAGCAACGTGGGCGCTTGCTGTGTTTGTCAGGCAGAGGTGAGTGGCCAGGCTGTGTGTCCCCAGTGATGGCCAACTTACGACCTCACCAATGTTGAGGTCCTGATCCTGCAGTCCCTTTGTGTCTCTGCGCAGCGCCCATATGCTCTGCTTACTTAGACGTCTCATGTGTCTCATGAGCTGCTTGCTTCTTCAGAGCTTCTCATGTTTTCTAAAGTAGAATCAAATAATCTAGCAAATCTAGCAAATACACATGACAGAAGCCCATACATATTTCTTACTTTATTATTATTTTGGTGTGCTTAGTTTGACACAAAAGACCAATTACAGCCCAGGGGCCAGCTGTCTGGTTTTGTAAATAAAGCTTTATTGGTACAACGCCACACCCATCTGTTTACCTTCTGCCTGTGGCTGCTCTGGGACCCCCACAGCAGTGCTGGGTGATCGCAACAGACTGTGAGGCTTGCAAAGGCTAAAATATGGAGCCTCTTAATAAGTTGCCTGATCCGTGTCATAGACTAAAGAACTGTCACAGGTTTGAGAGATTGGGGCTGTGGACCGGGTTTACTCGAGACGTTCAACCATGAGCAATGCAGACTCAAAGACTTGGGGGGAAGAGCTATCATGTTTAAACCATCAGGTCCCCCCTCCCCAGGAATGAAGGACCCACACTTTCTCCGTGAGTGCCTTTCAGTCCCTCTGATACTGAGCTGTCGTCTGGTGCGTGTACCAGACAAACATTTCTGTGGTGCGCACGGCCAGCTGCACGCCAGCTTGTGTTACGCACCGCCACGTGGTAGTTCTCACCGCAAGCCAAGCCCTTGAGGTTACTGTGGATTTCCTGTTCCCTGCTCAGGGCCCCTGAAGTACCCATGAAGCAGTCACTTCAAAATCAACCGAAGTCTGTGGTTAACGAGTGGATTTAGTCCTTTTTGTGAGGTATCTGAGACTGGACAGTCTGGTATGCGTGGGGACTCCAGAGGATACAGCCTGCCCAGAAATAATCATTCCATTTCACTGTATTAGTATAGTGTGCACAAAAAGAAACATAATATGTAAACAAAGCTTGAAACACGTAACATGTATACATGCCTGTCCATCTGTTCGCCTCACCCCGCCCCCCACATACACACTCACTCACTTCCTTGAAAGAGCAAGGATGGCATCAAATTCAACTTGCTGCCTCCAGCTTCTCAAAAGTGTTGCTTCCAGGTGGTGTGTGGCGAAAGTGCTTTCCTCGGTCTGACCAGGTTGTAGACACGTTGACAGGGAAATGAGCCCCCAGTTCCCCTCCGGCGCTTACAGTGTAATCCTCCTGGGTTTGATTCTCTCTGCCACCTCCGTGACCCTGGACAAGTTTCCTCGCCTCTTCTGGTCCCTTATGCATAAACTAGAGATAAAAAGATGGGTGGATGGGAGTATTAAGCATGACTTCAAGTATCTAATGCTGCCAACGCATGGAAGGCAGTGGGGTAATAATATTCAGATTAATTTAGTTTCCTCCTTCTTCTCAGAACACAAACCCCGCCCTCTCCTTCCCTCTTCTGGTCTCACCTCTTCCCAGGCTGAGACCACATAGCTGACAGACTCACTCTCTGACCACTGCAGAGATGAAGTCGTACTTTTCCGCATTATTTTTCAACCCATCAGTTTCTGTTGCTTCTTCAGAGGAGAGGACGAGATTCCTTCAGAAGCCAAGACTCTCGTGTTTTGTTCGGGGAGGTCGATCCCCGACAAAAACCACAAATCAGACTCTCGGGGTTCTAAGCCCCGGTTCAAACCCCATTCATCATGTGAAATATTTGCAGAGCTGCTGAATTCTCCAGGGGACAGAAACGGGGCCCAATGCCAAGATACAAGCCACAGCAAAACGTTTTATCCTCTTAAAGCCCTGTAACTAACCTGGAGTAGTTCTGTCCACTCCACAGGGTAAAACCCAGCAAATTCAATTCTGAAAAGAGAGGACAGCAGATGTTTTCTGTACTCCAGCCGTGTCAGCCTTGCACCCCATTAACATACTCACTCACCCCCAACATGCAGCCTGGGACCACCTCAGGTGGCAGGAACTCACTACGCCAGTGATCTCAGGAAGCCTGGGGGGCCAGACGTGCCTGGGAGTTTAAGTGCCCACCCCAGAGGCAGCCCTTCCTGGCTGACGGACAGGGGTGGACACTGCAGCTCCCTCGCCCCAGCACACAACCTTGAGAGCAGCTGTGGTGGACAGACCCTAAGATGCGTCCTCCATGAGCCCCACCTGCTGGAGTTCTCTCTCTGTGTATCCCCTTCCACTGCTTGTGGGCAGGACCTGTGACTCGCCTCTAACCAAAAGGATGCGGCAAAGGTGATGAGTTACCAGTCCAGTGATTAGGTTACAAAGATTGGGACGTCTGTCTTTGCAGCAGAATCCTTCCTGCTGGCTTTAATGAACTGAGCCGTATGCTGTAAGCTGCCCTGTGGGGAGGACCAGGTGGCAAGGAACGCAAGGTGGCCTCTGGCCAATAGCCTGTGAAGAACGGAAACTCACCAATAAACGTCTAAGTTTAGAAGTGAATCCTTCCTCACTCACACCCTCAGATGAGACCCAGCCCTGGTCAACATCTTAACTGCAGCCATTGAGAGACCCTGCGATGGGAGACTCAGCCAAAGGGTGCCTGGACTCCCGAGCCACCGTAACTGTGAGAAAATAAAGTGTGATTTCTAGTCTGGCATGTCAGGAGTTAGCACTCACCACTTCATCCTAACAAGTAAAAAGTGGAAGAAGCTGAAAAGTCAACAATTCTTCTTAGATCCGTCAGGGAAGTGAGGTCACAGCACAAGCCATTGTCCCCCAAATTGAAGAGACAGTCAGGCAGATGCAGAGAACCACAACTTACAAAATATGTGTGTGTACACTTTTAGAGCCGCTACAAGACAGCAGATGTATGTAAAAGAGTCTGCTTTTAATTGGCTTTGAATGTTTGTCCATTGACCTCAAATACATGGCTGAGCACTGGGTTTCAAAATCACTACATTCCTTTTTTGGGTGCTGGAAATTTTCATTCAGCACAAAACCTTTTTCTCCTTTTTTGTTGCAGGGACCAAATGTCATCATACAGGATATGTCTTCTAAAACAGTGTATAATCAGGTGGGACTGTCTGCGATTCCATAGGTTAGTTGGAGGGTACCAAGATGCTCCCCAGTGCGAAAAGACATTCAGTAGGAGTTTGTCACAGCCCTTGCCTCTTCTTTTGTCTAGGCCAGGGTGAACTCTAATTTTCAACCTGAGAAGATTGCCAGAACATTCTCTCTCTCTCAACACAATGTCGCTTTTGTTGTCTCTCCCCGAGTCCTTATCTGGCCTCTTCCTCTTCCATTTGCTTCCTTTTCTTCCCAGCATCCTGACTTCTGTCCCAAGTAAGTCCCTGGTGGGGGAGGGTACAGCTCAGTAGTAGAGCTCATGCTTAGCATGCACAAGGTCCTGGTTCAATCCCCAGCACCTCCATTAAAAAAACCAAAAAACAAAACACAAAAGCAAAAAACAACCAGGTTAGTCCCTGGGGGGTGGGGCACAAAAAAACAACCAACCAAGTGAGTCCCAAACATCTGTCACTCACCAGGGCCTCCAGACCTAGAGGGAGACATTGCTCACCCCTCCTCACCCCTCCTCCAGCCCTGCGTCTCATCATTTGCTCTTAGAGTGGCTCTTGGGATGCTGATCATCTTCTCTGCATCTCTTTTGAATTAATCCCTCCCCAAGTTTCAGCATGGCCTGGATGTCCCTTTCTTTTTCAGGTTGAGATACAAGTTCTACCACCTTTGCTGTTCAAAGTAGGAACAAAGCAATAGAAATAAAAGCAAAAGTATGTAAATGGGACCTAAGTAAACTCATAAGCTTTTGCACAGCAATGGAAACTATAAACAAAACAAAGAGACACCCTACGGACTGGGAGAAAATATTTGCAAATGATGCGACTGACAAGGGCTTAATTTCCAGAATATACAAACAGCTCATACAACTTAATAACAAAAAAACAAACAACTCAATCCAAATATGGGGAGAAGACCTCAACAAGTATTTCTCTAATGAAGATGTGCAAATGGCCAATAGGCACATGAAAAAATGCTCATGTTAGCAGAGAAATGCAAATCATATCTACAATGAGGTATCACTTCATACCAGTCAGAATGACCATCATTCAAAAGTTCACAAAAGATAAATGCTGGAGAGGGTGTGGAGTAAAGGGAACCCTCCTGCATTGCTGGTGGGAATGTAGTTTGGTGCAGCCACTATGGAAAACAGTGTGGAGATTCCTTAAAAAACTAAAAATTGACTTACCCTATGATCTAGCAATCCCACTCCTGGGCATATATCTGGAGGAAACTCTAATTTAAAAAGATACATGTGCCCCAATGGTTATAGCAGCATTATTTACAATAGCCAAGACATGGAAGCAACCTAAATGTCCATCAACAAATGACTGGATAAAGAAGGTGTGGTGTGTATACACACACACACACACACACACACACACACACAATGGAATACTACTCAGCCATAAAAAAGAATGAAATAATGGCATTTGCAGCAACCTGGATGGACCTAGGGATTGTCATTCTAAGTGAAGTAAGCCAGACAGAGAAAGAAAAATACTATATGATATCACTCATATGTGGAATCTAAAAAACGACACTAATGAACTTATTTACAAAACAGAAACAAACTCACAGACATAGAAAACAAACTCACGGTTATGGGGGGGAAGGGGTGAGAAGGGATAAATTGGGAGCTCGAGATTTGCAGATACACACTACTGTATAAGAAATAGATAAACAGCAAGTTTCTTCTGTATAGCACAGGGAACTATATTCAGTGTCTTATAGTAACCCTATAATGAAAAGAATATGAAAAGGAATATACATATGTACATGCATGACTGAAACATTATGCTGTACACCAGAAATTGACAGATTGTAAACTGACCAAACTGCAATTTTTTTAATTGAAAAAAAAAAAAAAAAGCATTGACCAGCATAATCTGCATCTCCTGGGAGCTTGCTAGAAATGCAGTCTCAGGCCCCACCCCAAACTTCCTGAATCTGAATCTGAATCTGAATCTTCTCAGGGAGAGCTGCTCAGGTGGGACTGGCAGGCTAATTGTGATTTGTGGGCGATGGGGCATTTCCAGGGCACTAAAGTCCTGGTGGCCCAGACTGCGAAAACACAACATGGAATCTAGGTGCTAGACTGGGAGCAAGGAGGGCCGAGGGTGGATGCAAAACTGAACTTCATAGACTTAAAGGCCCCGAGCGTTACTGCACACATACCTCAATGCCCGTGCTCCCCTGACCCTGGCTCGGCAGTCACTGTGTATTTTTCTCATCCGCAGTCCTTCCAAATGTTCCCACCTCCAAGTGTGCATGTGAGTGTGTGTGTGTGTGCACTTTACCTGTTTACTTTTTTGCATACTGTAACTGCACTGTCACAAAAAATTCTGTCATCTCAGTGTTATTTCTCATACTGGTTTCAAGCTGTTTTACTTTAATGACAGTTAATAAATGCAATCTTTTCTGTCCTTCTGCAAGTTTGCTCTGAGACCCATCTGTAGCATAACATCTGAACTGATGGCCCAGGAATCGTCATTTGTAACAATTTCCTCCCCAAGCTAATGCTGACCGCTGATCCCCCTGGAGCCTGTCTCTTGAACACTGGCACCTGAGTCCTTCAGAGCCTGCAGGCTGGCCCGTGGAAAAGCAGAGAGCTGGGGTATGTGTAGCTTGGGCATGAAACAGAGATTGAAATGCAGTGACATTCCTACGCAGACTGGCCACCCGAACCCTTGGCATTACAGTAAACGAACAGATGCTCCTTTTCATTTTTATCTTTTAAAGCACATCCCACCCACTGACCTCCAGAAGCCACTTCTGCTTTCCAAGAGCCAATGAAGGAGTAGATGAACTATTTCAAAGCAGATTGCAAGATATATGCTTTCGAAAGGACGGACAAATTAGCATTTGGGGAGCAGTTCATCGATGTTTTCTACTGTCTTTACAAGCAAGTGTGTAACACCGAGGGCGGTTAAGGTTTTGACAATGCCGGTGTGACGTCTATCCAAGCAGCTGCCCCTACTTACAGGCATGCCTGCCGGATCTTTTTGCAGCGGCGGCGTCTGCAGCTCTTTGTTCAAGGCGCTGCTTCCATCTGGCTGCCTTCCGTGTATGGGTCCCAACAGGAAGCCCAGTCCTGTGATTTTCGAGGAAGAAGGCTTAGGAGCTGAGCCCAAACTCTGCCTTACTTAAAATTGCAAAGCTGGAGGGATGGTGTATATATAGCTCATGAGGTCCTGGGTTCAATCCCCAGTACCTCCATTAAAAAAATAAAAAATTTTAAAAATTGCAAAGCTGGTGGTGGAAATGCAGATGAGCTAGAAGTGTCTGCATGCTTACTATGAGAAGGGGAGGGAAACAGTAGGGATGCCTTACCTTTGGTTGGTTGGGAAAAACCTAGAGAGGGGCGCATTTACTGAGGGGAGAGGCCAAAGGGTGGGCTGCAAATGCGCCTCTTTGGTTTATTGATGATAAATATGATGGAGCCGGGATTTTTCTTTTTTAAAAATAAAGCTTTGGTTAGTAAAGCCATAACCTAGAGGGGGCTCTTTGATTTTCAACCTTGAAGAGCTTTTTTCAGAAAAACTTTACTCAGTATATTATCTTTAGTACTGATACCATTTTGAAATTTGCATGCATATAGAATAAAGTGTGGTTTTCAACGTATAATGAAATTCATAGAAAAACTGAAGCAGTTAAGAAAATCTGAATAAACTTGAACTTTTTTTCTAAACAGAATTACTCTTGAAAGCTAATTTACAACGCCCAAAACAACCCTACACCTGAAAGGTATAAAATGTGTGTGCGCGTGCGCGCGCGCGCGCGCCGGGTTAGGCAAAGCAGTTCCTCTTTTCTTTAAGATTTACGTGTTGGTTTTAAAAGGAAAATCCTAGCGCTGTGGGATTGTTTCCGTGGGGAAGAGGGACCGTAAAGAAAAGCACTGCCTTAATGCCAGTCACAGCAGCCACTGTTTATGAGTCTGTAACGAATCAAAATTAGGAATGTAGGAATCCCAAACGGGGAAGATCTGGCCCGAGGCGCGCTGCCTGGTAAAATCCGTTAAGACGAGGTGGTAGGACTGGGCGCTCTGGATTCCGGAGATTTAAGCCCCGGTTAGGCTGCGTGCAAGGGCAGAGAGCGAGCGGACTTCTCCCACCTGGCGCCCTCCTCCCCCTCGGCCCTCCGCCTCCTCTCGCCACGTCCCCCCCTCCTGACCAAGCATCACCCTCGTGAGGCCTCGCGGCGTTCGCGGAGGCGCACAGCCCCCACCCCGCCCGGCGCCTTTTCTGCCAGCGCGGGGGGCTGGGGCGGGGATGGGGAGGCCCAGGGCACATGACGCCCCCATCCCCCGGCGCGCCCAGCAAGCACATGACCCAGGCGGGCCGGCGGGGTCCCGGCAGACCCGAGCCGCGTCCCCGAGCCCGGGCCATGGCCTCCCCGCGCCTGGGGACCTTCTGCTGCCCAACGCGGGACGCCGCCACGCAGCTCGTGCTGAGCTTCCAGCCGCGGGCCTTCCACGCGCTGTGCCTGGGCAGCGGCGCGCTCCGCCTGGCGCTCGGCCTCCTGCAGCTGCTGCCCGGGCGCCGGCCCGCGGGCCCCGGGGTCCTCTCGGCCTCCCCGCCGGCCGCGGCCCGCGCCCCCGCCTCCGTCCGCATCCTGCGCGCGGCCATCGCCTGCGACGTGCTCGGCTGCCTGGGTAAGGGCGCGCGGCCGGCGGGTGGGCACCCGCCCCGAGCCCGGGCGAGGGCGCGCGGCCCGGGGCTGCTACCTGCCGGGGGCGCGGAGGAGTGCGCGGCTGGGACCCGGCCCCGGCGCGGGGGGACGCGCGGCCCGCGAGGCGGGACGACTGAGCCGGAGGCGGCTCCCCAGGGACCGGACGGGGCGGCCAGGGGACTCAGGGGACTCTGCAAGCTGGATGGTCGGTAAAAGGTGGCTCAGGGGACCCCCTTTTTTTTTTCTTCCTTTTCTAAACCAACTTAATGTGTTACTGCAAGCTTACCAGGGAAACTAGACAGCGCTGTTAAGGAAAACCCAGAAAACAGAATGCATCCTTAATTGTTACACCAGTGAGAGACTAGCAGTTCTTATTCTGTGTACACACACACACACACACACACACACACACACACACACACACACACATCATTTCCAATGTGAGCAGAATCAGGAAGAAAACTTTATATACGTCTATATCTGTATCTCCTTTATA
This sequence comes from Camelus dromedarius, assembly GCF_036321535.1. NCBI lineage: Eukaryota > Metazoa > Chordata > Mammalia > Artiodactyla > Camelidae > Camelus > Camelus dromedarius. Next base: position 108,685,308 of record NC_087472.1, read on the forward strand.
TATATATAATAAATCTATATTATATATATAAATAAATATATAAGTATATATAATATATAAAATATATTTAATAAAATTTTATCTATCCATCATCTACCATCTGTGTATCCATCCATCCATCCATCCATGCAAGTTTGAGTTTTATTCCACAGGCAGGCAAACTGCAGTTTAGGCCAAATACTGCCTGCTGCCTCTTTTCTATGGCGCATGAACTAAGACTGTTTTTAAGTTTTAAAGTGTTTCTTAAAAATCTAAAGAAAAAGACTGTTTCCTGACATGGAGATATTCCATGACATTTAAATGCCAGCGTCCGTAAGTGCAGTTTCATGGGAACACAGCCAGGCCCTGCGCTTGTGTGTCGTCTCGGCCAACTCTGCCCTACGAGGGCAGGGGGGTGTGTTGAACAGGGAAAGTATGGCTCATAAAGCCTGAAATATTTTCTCTCTGGCCCTTGACAGAAGCTTGGCTGACCCCTGCTTTCACCTCTAGCGTGGCATGTTTTTATAGGCCTCTAAGCTCCATATTGCTGAGCATTATAACTTTTTATTTTGGAAAATTTCCAACATCTACAAATGTAGAGACCATATGATGTGTCCCTTGTACCCAGTTTCATCTACATCCCATCCCCTCATCCCAGTCTCCACTGGATTAATTTGAAGCAAATCCCAGAGTTTATATCCTTTCATCCATACAGATACATATGAGTGAAGAAGATAAGAATTTTAAAAATATATATATCACGGCAGTGTCATTAGCATCTTAAAATAATGAAAACCAACTCCTTAATATCATTGGCATATGTTCAGTTGTCTCACAAATGCTAATTTACAGTTGGTTTGTTCCACTGCTGGTGGCATTTGCAGTGCCCTCCACCTCCACGCCCTGAGGGGTGGCGGCAGCTTTTACCTCCCCCCCCCGGGGGGGCAGATGTCTGGGCACTGGTGGCTGTGTGTCCCAGGGCCTGGTTCTCCCGCTCCAGCTCGTGCGATTGGAGGCACTGAGGACTCATGACTTCAGGTAAATGCTGTGGAACCTCTGCTCACTGTCTCAGACTTGAGTGAGACAGGACACAATAGTGCCTTCCTATTAGGGCTAAAATCAATTTGGGGCATGACAATTCCATAGAAAACTGGTTTCTTCCTGATTCTGCTAAAAAGCAGTTTGGAAACGCACCTTCACAGTAATTTAATTTCTGTCACTTGAATATCTGGAAGTAGAGATGTACCCAAAGATCTTTTGAGGGCCAGTGAAATAATACCTGGATGTCCTCCGGCCTTTAGAAGGGAGGACGGCATTGTGGGCAAAGGAGCAGAAGCCGGAGTCAGGGGAGGCCTGGTGACCAGACTCCTCACTGGAAAATAAGAAATACGGATGCCTACCTCTTAGGGCGTGGGTCTTGTTGTTTTTTGTTTTGTTTTTTTTCGGTTTCACTGGGCTGTAACTGACTCACAGCACTGTGTAAGTTGAAGACAGACAGCATCATGACTTGTTTTACGTTTATCCTGAAATGATGACCACAATAAATTTAGTTAACATCCATCACCTCACTTAGAAATAAAAAAAAAAAAAATTCGGTATTTCTTGAGCTCACATCAGTGCTGTATCCTGAAAACGACCAATCACTCACTGTGCCGAAGAAAAGCAGCACGCCACAGAGTGTGCGCTTAAACAGCGGGTATCACCTTACCCAGCAGAGACCCCTCATATGGACCGAAAGTGTGTGTACTGTTTAGAGGAGAATTCGATATTTGGGTCAAATAGCCAGGAGAACTCACAATTCATAAAGGTCAAAATCAAATTATCCAGAGCTAATTTGTGAAAATCTTAAATGTGTTTTTTTAAAGAATGAAAGAACTGTTTAAACTTCAGAATTGTGCTTTTTCAGTTCTTTTTTATGTGAGGAATATTTCACTTGGACGAGAAATACAGATTGTTATTGACATAATCATTTCTTAGTGCCAAGTAAACGAACAAAAAAAGTTAGGGCTAATGCTGGTTTCAGTTGAAATCAGAGTGCCTGGGATTGCTCCATTACCATAATAGTTATTTTCTGAGTCTTGTTTTTTCTGTCTGTCTGCACACACCAATGTGTGTGTTTATTTCCTTGCTCCCTACCTCACTTCTTTCTCTCTCCTTCCTATCCACCCATCCATCCATCCTTTTTACAGAGCAGCAAGTCAGCTTTAGATTTGAAATGGAACCACATTCAAAGAATTACCTGATTCTCCCTTAGGTATCATAGTCCGGTCCACGGTGTGGTTAGGATTCCCGAGCTTCGTGGACATCTCAGCTGTGAATGGGACTGACATGTGGCCCACCGCCTTCTGTGTGGGGAGTGCAGTAAGTGTGCCTCCCCTCATCTCTCCACTGCCCTTTGCTCCTGCCAGGCTGTGTCCTCAAAGTGTGGTCCCCACCCTGCCACCAACCCACTGCAGTTTAGAAACACAGATGCTCCGAGCTCCCCATCCCCACCCCCTGACCAGGAATCGGAGGGGGGTGGGCACCTGTGATTTAACAAACCCTCCAGGGGCTCTGACGCACACTCAGGTATGAGAACTGCTGTGTTAGTGTGCCCCCGTCCTTAAACACACATGCAATCCTTACCTTAGATCCAGCCACAATCAAAACCAGCTGGCCAAGAAAGAAAAAGAAAAAAGAATGTTATTGATTTATTGGATGTATTTTACTTTAACAAAGGATATATTTAAATACATCTGTTTGATGGACATATTGCTCTGTCTGCAAAGTCAGTGCTTCAGTGAGTGACCTCAGAGGGCACTGAATGCTGCACTGACCCCACCGTCTGTGGCAGCATTGTCAGCGTCTCTCCCTCTCGTTGCTTCCCAGCTGCATCCCGGTGGAATATCCGTCCCAGTATAAGTCTTGTTCCGTCTCTAACATCCGGAGCCCCTGCCTTCCCCTTCTGGGAAGGTCCTTCCTGCCCATCCTCCTTTGTTCTCGGCAAAAGAGCTTCTCATTCAAAGACCCCGTGAGCCTTGAGGTCATGCCACACATCTGAGTCCTTACCTTCCTGCCTACAAGGGTACCACAGGGAGAGTGCGCTGGACCAGTCCAGCTGAGCAGGCCGGGGACAAACGCACACGCCCGTCCCTGGCGACACCCCACCCTGGTTTCCAAGACGGTCCACGTGTCTCCGGAGGGCTATCATGTGCTGCCTCTTGACGTCAGAGGAAGTGGGCGTCTGCCAGCTCATTTCATGGTGGGGGTAGTCGGGAGCCTGACTCCAGGAGCTTTGATGCCCCCTCCCCCCCGGTTACAGATGTGGATCCAGCTGCTGTACAGTGCTTGCTTCTGGTGGCTGTTTTGCTATGCGGTTGACGCCTATCTGGTGATCCGGAGATCCGCTGGACTGAGGTATTCAGAGGAAGCAAGCCTGGCTTCTGACCCGGTTTGTTGCCTGAGGGAAGGTTGGAGAGACCTCTGAGTGCTCCAGAATGTCTTAGTTTCTGTATGACAGGCATAGCCCATCAGAACCTTTCAGCCAGCCCCTCTGCTGAGGAACATCTGTCGCAGCTCATTTTTATAAAAGGCAGGAGGCAGAACTGAAATATCAAGGATGTTAAAACCCTGAAAACAAGTAACTCAATAGATTAAATATTTAGAACTGGACAAATCTTGAAAAAGAATTGACATGAATGTAAACATTTGTGACGGCATCTAAAGATTTGGGGATAAAAATTCTTGGAAATATGTATTGATACTTTATGCCCAAGAATGCAGGAGGTGCGGTGGCTGCCAGGGAGGAACTCCACAGCGGTTGGTGCCTTGGCCTTGGTGGGTTCGAATCCCTGCCCTGTCACTCACCTGGTTGTGAAAATTTTCTAGGGAAGATAGTCAGGGTCAAAGGCAGCCAAACAGGTGTACCAGTGAGAATTAGTTTCGCCTATGTAAAACACATAAAATAATAGTGACTTAAGATAGGAGTTTCTCTTTCATGCTAAAGGAGGCCAGAGGTAGGCAACCTAGGGCTCTTCTGATGGACATCAGGGACCCAAGCTCCATCTCTCTTTCTGCTGCACCATCCTATTATGTGTCTTCCATCCTCAAGGTGTCATGAACCATTATAGCTGCTGGAGCTCCAGTCATCAAATCTGCATTCCAGACAGCAGGAAGGAGGAATGGGGCAATACAAAAGGGGCCTGTTTTCCCTTGAGCCAGCTCTCTTTTAAGCAGCCTTCCTGGGAGTTTCACACAGCAATTACATTTTTGTATTATTGGCCAGAACTTAGTTTCATGGCCACACTTCGCTGTAGGGGGAGGCAGGAAGTAGAGTTGATTCGCCAAGCATGCTGCTGTTGTGCATGGCATCCAGGTTATGTCACTTAGGAAAAAAGGGAGAATGACTTTGGGTAGGCAGCGAGCAGCATGAGAAGACCTTGTCCCTGAAGCCGAGTGCAAGTATGATGGTTCCCTTACTCAGTTTGGGGGGATCGGAGCTATGGCACAGAGGTGTCATGGACCACCATTTAGTTGCAAAGATGAGGAACCCTGCAGCACTGAAAGGAAGCAGAAGAGTATGCTTCCTGCTGTCATAGGAGGATGTATGATTTACTTCCATCCAGGGGACACTGGGGTTGGACAGGACAGTCTGACAGCTGTCTGGACCCAGAGGACAGACAGAGCTCTGAGAAGCCAGGACAGGCAATCAGGAAGCCCTGCTCACACCCAGGGGAGTGTCTGGATTCATCTTGGAGCTCAGTGTTAGGGTAGGCAGATGTTGGGGATGTGCCAACACTACAGGATGCCAGGCTTCCAAGGACCCACCCATCAAACAGGACGCAAATGTCCAAGGATGCAAAACATCCAGGCGCCTCCCAAGGACAAGCGCCACGGCAAGTTTCCAGCGCTGGGAAGACTGAGGCCCAGGCTTTGTGGAGCCGGACGCTGGGCTGGCCTGGCCATGACCTTGGCCGTGCTCTCCCACCTCAGGAGACGAGGCCACGGGCTCTATCCAGCCCAGGCTTGCAGTCTGGAATGCAGGGATTCCGCACCCTTCCACACCCTCCCACACCCTTTCAGCCTCTGCAGGAAGCTGCTCCTGGGTTTTCTGAGTGTCCTGCAAAGCCTCTGCCTTCTGGGCAAGACAGCCCTGTGTGCTCTCATACCTGGAGGGGCAGGGAGGGCTGCTCGGACCCAGAGATGATGGGGGGGGCAGAACACAGAGCTGCTCCTTGGGGCCGCCCACAGAGCCGGCTGTAAAGCTTTCTCCTCCCTGGAGCTCCCTCCTCATGAGCTGCCTCTCTTTACTCTCTTGTCTCCTTGGAGAGGGGTCCTTCGCCCAGAGCTCTGACTAATCCCTCGGTCCATGCAGCTGATCTTCAGGGGTAAAATCCTGCTGAGTTGGGGTTGCACCCAGGTGTCCGGCAGAGCTTTGAGTGACCGCAGGCACCTCTGAAGGAGCCTGATCCCCGTCTTGTTGTACAGAAGAGGCAGACTGACCGCTGTGTCTGAAGGGCCAGAGCCCTGCACGTGGTCCCAGCATCTGTCTTCCTGGCCCCACCTGCCAGGCTGACTGCTCCTAATCCTTGCGGGGTGGGGCGTGTGGGAGTGCAGACATCCATGATGGAGATGTTAACTCTGCAGGGAGTAGAGGGGTAGGTGGGGAGAGGGGAGGCCCCATAGGAAACCCCCCTGCTCTCCTGGAACATGGAGTAACCACCCAGTTCTTAGAGACCTTCTTCCTGGTTTGGACTGAGCACTGAGACACTTGCATACTGGGTACAGAGGTGACTTCGGGAAGGATTGGAGCCAGGAGCTCCTTGCTTACCAGGGGAGCTGGGCACTGAGGAGGAATCATGAGGTACCTGTGCCTCGCTCCTCCCCATCGGGAAAGCCTTAGGTTCAGTGAAAGAAGCCAGATGCAAAAGGCCACCAAGAGCAGGACTCCATTCGGAGGAAATGTGCAGAATAGGCGAAGCCATAGAGACGGACTGCAGATTAGTGGTTCCCAGAGGCTGAGAGAGGAGTAACGGGAAAGACTGCTTGATGGGTGCCCAGTCTCCTTTTGGGGGTGATGACAATGTTCTGGAACTGGAGAGAGGTGCTGGATGCCTAACACTGTGGATGTCCTAAATGCCACTGAGCGGTTCACTTTAAAATGCCTAGTTTTATTGTTTATATGTAGAATCTTAAAAAAGAGAAAAGGGGACACAAATGAACTACTTTTTATAACAGATGATTGATTTCTTGAACACGTGTGAGCACATTTGACTGTCCTTTATGATTGGGGGAAAAATGGCTAGTTTTATGATCCACGAATTTCACCTCGATTAAAAGCAAACAAACTCAAGAGGCAAAACAAGGCAGCGGTTTGCCGAGGGTTTGCAGTGTGCGGTTCCCGGCTCCCGCGCGGCGCGGGGTGGGCCCGCACTTCGGCGGCTGGAGCTGCGGCCCTCTCCCGACAGCACCGTCCTGCTGTACCACCTGATGGCCTGGGGCCTGGCCGCGCTGCTGTGCGTGGAGGGGGCGCTGATGCTCTACCACCCTTCCGTCGCCAGGTAAGCCGCCCCCGCGAGCCCGCCCACCCGACTCCCGCCCGCGCGTCCTCCCGCAGGAAAGGCCCGGGCGCCGACCCCGAGCGGGCGCCTTGTGGCCGTTGTGCGGGGCCGCGCGAGGCTGTGCGCAGGGATCCGCGCAGGCGAGACCCGCGCTGACTGCGCTGCTGCGCGTGTCCCGTGCGTGCGGGTCGGTGCCGGTGCCGGTGCCACAGGGCGCCCGCAGCGCCCGGGGCGCGGGGCCTCTTCTCTGCGCGCGCGCGCGCGCCAGGCTCCAGGCGAGACCCCCTCCGGAGTGACGCCGCTTCCTGGCGCCCACTCGTAATCTTTCATTCTTCCAGCCAGCTTCCTCTGCAGCAGCAGGTGACTCGAACAGCCTAAGGACGAGTTCGAGATGCTGGAAGAATCCAAGGGTGGCTCTGAGAGAGCTCATCTTAAGCGTCTGCTGGCTGTGCGTTCTCACTTCTCCATCCTGTGCTCTTCTGAACACGGTTGCTGGGAGACGTGGCCTTTGAAATTGTCTCAGGCATTTCTTCAGGTTGAAAATCCCATCCATGAACTTATTGGTAAAGCCTCTGGGCCCCTCCAAGGTTATATGCTCCAGTTTTCACTGGAAAACTGAAAAACAGGTTGCACACTGTCTCTAGTCTGTGATTTTAGGGCACTGCAGACCAAGGATCAGCATAGCACGGCCCTCAGGCAGATCCGGCCCCCTGCCTGCTTTTGTAAATAAAGTTTTATTGGCACACAGCCGTGCCCATTTGTGTGTGTGCTGGGTACGGCTGCCCTCACACATTGAGTCGTTCTGACAGAGGCAATGAGGACTCTAAAGCCTAAACTATCTACCATCTGTTCCTTTACAGAAAAAGTTTGCTGACCTGTGGTGTAGACCGTGTCTCTCCCTTATGTTTTGATTTCTTGTAGCTGCTCCCTGGGACGTCTCCACACTGGTGTTGCCTTGTCAACAGTGACTCCTCACAGGTCCAAACAGCCTGCTCTCTCCAGGAACCTTAAAAGGACAGGTGTAGAGTTAGCAGATGTAACAGAGGAATGCACTTAATCGGAAAGGGGATTGTTACCACTCACCCCCCCGCCATGGGACGCTGCACCTGGGCACAAGGGAGCCATGGTTGCAGGCTCCCAGGAGCGCCAGGGCCCCCCACGGCCTTGGTGATGCTGCCCCCGGGAAGCACCTTAATCCTCATCCTCTTAGCCCACCACCCGGAGCCCTCGCTTGCCCTAGGCTCCCGCCCTCACTGACGTGTCCTTTGCTTCCCTGCCTCTGAATGTCATCTTTTCTTCCTTTGTTCCCCTGTCTCCCCTTGAGTCCTTCCAGACCACATTGCACTTCCACAGCTGCAGATGAGAACGCCTGGTGGAAAGCCCGCTGCATCACAGGTGGTAGTGTAACCCTCAGGCCATAAGAGATGGGCACTGCGTTTTCCTTACCCTCTCTTCTGCATTCTCCGCCAGGTTTCCCCTACTGGTTTGAGCAGTCCAGGTGTATTCAAACAGGAGTGCTTGAATTTTTATCACCTTCCGTGGCCACGGGGGCTGTTCCCGCCTCTGCTTTTCCCCCTCAGTCTTGGTTTGGGCCCGAGCATCCTCTTTCCCCTTTGCTTTGGATTCTCTCTTCATTTTCCTGTAGATGATGCGTTTGTGCGCTGACAGTTAACACCCCTGGGTGTGGCTCTCTACCACGTCCTACAGTGACAAAGTCCCATGGCCCATCCACAGAAATCTCTCTGAACAGAACCACCCAAGTGATTACCCATCACCATGAGCACAATGTCCTTTGAAATAGGAAGCATGCGTATTTTCCGTAGGTCAAGGACAGACGTTGGGTCTTCTCCATGACATCGGCCAGGCTTAGCCCATCATAAGTGCTCCAAACCTAACTAGTTCACTGAGTGCCTTCGTCTTCCTTGAATTGTGTTTTTTCTTTGAAGAGACCCAGTATGCGGAAGCCACCCTCTCAGAGTCTTTTCCTCTCTCTAGCTTTTCCCAGCAGGGACCTTTAAAATCTCCCCTGTTTACGAGACAGACAGAACTGTGATTGATTCCCTCTATTCTTCTCCAATTTATTGCTGGTCCACAGACGTGAGAGATGAGTCAGATTTCCGCTGGGCAGAGTCAGTGTCCATCTGAGCATCTCCCTCTTCTCTCCGCTTCCCGGTAAGTCGGAGTAGTTCAGGCTGAGCTTTGTTTTTGAGAATGACTTGGCTTCCCTTGCTCAGGTGTGAGAGGGGCCTGGAGCATGCCATCCCCCACTACGTCACCATGTACCTGCCGCTGCTGCTCGTCCTCGTGGCCAACCCCATCCTGTTCCGGAAGACAGTGACTGCAGGTAAATGACAGGCCAGCCCCATCCTGTTCCAGGAGACAGTGACTGCAGGGCAATAACGGGAAAGCCCTCGGGTCGCGATGCCACGGGAAAGGCCCCAGCCCTTGGGCTCAGACAGTTATCTGGGACCGTTGACCTCATTCGTCATCCTCCAGAGACATCCGCAGTGTACAGCTGGGGCAAGTGAGTAGGTTCAGTAAGTGAAAGCGAGCAACGCTACTGAGTCGTGGGCGGTACAGATTCTTTGTCAGCATCTGATAGTGCGAAGCCAGGACCACCGTACTTTCCACTTCCACCTGGGCTCATCCTGGCTGTGCCGTGGCCTGCCCGGAGGCCCCAGAGGTGCCTTGGGAAACTGCAGAGGTGAGGGGAGCAGAAGAAAGGGCAGCCCAGGGGGAGGTCTGGCTGTGGGCCAAGGCGTCGTGGGAGCCTGGTTTCTCCTGTGACGTGTGGGCCAGTGTCTTTCCCTGGTGGGGCAGTGAACAGGAAGGAGCACACAGGAAGTGAGTCAGACGAAGCTGTAAGAACTACAGAAGAGGGAGGCTGTGAGTCTGCGAAGGCCCCTGACAGACCTGGCTGAGGCAGGGGGCTGCACTGCACCCCCCACCCCATCCTCAGGGAAGTGTGGCCTGGAGCAGGTCTCCACCCCCCTCAAGCTGTGTGGCTCCCCCACGTGCAGAAGGATGGAGGGAAACATACCCTAACAGAACGGTCGCTTGAGGGTCAGCTGTTGACTGTAGGACTTTAGAACATGTCAAGTACTGGACCACAGCGTCAAGGGGTGGGAGATCCCTGTGGGTCTCTGGGTCACTCTTTTCATATCACATTAAACACTAGTGTATTGAAGGTAGCTTTTTTTAGAATGAAATCATACAATTTGCAGCAACATGGATGGACCTTGAGATTATCATACTATGTGAAGTCAGAGAAAGACAAATATCATATGATATCATGCACATGTGGAATCTAAATTATTGGCACAAACTTACTTACAAAACAGAAAGAGTCACAGACATAGACAACAAATTTAGCTTACCAAAGGGGAAACCTATAAACTAGAAGTTTGGGATTAGCAGACACACACCACTATATATAAAATGGATAAACAATAAGAACTTACCATATAGCACAGGAAACTAACTTCAGTATCTTGTAATAACCTATAATGAAAAAGAATATGAAAAAGAATAAACGTATGTATAAGTGAATCACTATTCTGTATGCCAGAAACGAACACAACATTGTAAATAATCTATACTTCAATTAAAAAACATAGCTTTTTTAAAAAAACAAAGTTGCTGATTCGATTGCATCAAACAAATAAAAACGACTTACAGAAAAAAGACTGGAAAGAAATACACTAAGATGCTGACGCTGGTTGTCTCTGGGTAGACCATAGACCATTCATTCTTTTCTAAACTGTTTTATATTTTCCAACTTCTTTACAAGGAGAAATGCTAAATCTTTTCAACATTTAGAAAAAGCAAGCTTGCGTTATTTTTATAAGGAAAAATCTAAAGCATTAAAAATATGATTCCCAGAGGGAGGGTATATCTCAGTGGGAGAGTGTGTGCTTAGCATGCATGAGGCCCTGGTTCAATCCCTAGTACCTCCATTAAAAAAATACATAAATAAATAAACAGACCTAATTATCTCCCTCTCCCACCGAAAAAAAAAATATATATATACACACCACACACACAAAATATACATATGCGTTTATATGTGTATGTATATATATGTACATGTATATATGTATATATACACGCACACATATTTATACAGTCCCTGTACTAGTATCATCCTGGTAAAATCTGGAGTTTAATTGCTAGTATGGTAGCAGTGCTAATTTCTTCATGGCGATCAGGCTGACTGTGGTTGTGTAAGATGCTACCTTTGGGGTGAAGCTGGGTGTAGGTAGACAGGAACTCTCTGTACTATCTTTGCAAATCTTATGTAAATCTAAAGTGATTTCAAAGTAAACATTTAAAAAATGTCTATCCCCTCGAGGCTCTGAGAACTCCCAGGCAGAAGCTGTGAGGAAGGCATGGCGTGTCCGGCGGGGCTTCAGGCTCTCCTGGCTCTGCCTGTGGGGGGGTAGGTAAGGAGCCTCACGTGTAGTCCCCCTCTTTTCACAGTGGCCTCCTTGCTGAAAGGAAGACAAGGCATCTACACAGAGAGCGAGAGACGGATGGGAGCGGTGATCAAGACCCGGTTTTTCAAAATCATGCTGGTTTTCATTATTTGGTAATCTTTTTTCTTCTTCTTCTTCTTCTTTTTTTTTTTTTAAACTGTCCCTGGGAAGGGATATGCAAACCACTTGTCATTTGCTTTCCTGAGTGTGAGCTGAAAGTTCCAAAGGGAAGAGTCTTTGGAAAGGAAATCTTTGAAACTGCTAGGTGCCCTTGGAGGAAGTGCATGCCAGACAGGAAGGCAAGTCTACAATCGTGCACTCCTGGAGAGATATTCAGATCGACTCAAATTGGAGGAAGAAGCCCTTAGAACAAGAAGTCCTGGGTTTAGTTTTGATACATCCCAGCCATACGCATGCGGTGTTTTGTCCCTTGCTGGGTGCACTTTGAGATCAGTGCTCCATCGTGCCTTGTAAATCCACCCATTTGCATCAGTCTTGACACCAATTCCTGTGTCTGATGAGCTAGGAGGGCAGGGGCACGGCCTTGGTGTGATGACTCACTGCCCGGTCAAGAAGGGCAGGGAGCAACCTTCCTCTCCTACGCTCTCCTCCCCCACTGCTGTTCTGACCCAGTGTTTCAGGTGGATGCGTTGGGCAGAGACCAGTGCAAAATACACTGGAATCAGAAAACACTTTGCTGCGGTGAAGCGATGCTTTGCCGGACAGGGCGCGCCTTTGTAGTGTTACTAATTAACCTGATGTGAGGAGGTCGGTTTGAATATCCTCCCAGAAGAGACATAAGTTACCTCCCTCTAAAAATACACCAAGCTTGCCATTTCAAACTTCCCTGGCCTCCCGGCAATAACCTCAAAACATTCGAACTTAGAATGTCAAGGTAAGATTTGTTTTGGCCTTCATCAAAACGTCAGGTTGCTCTTCAAACAAATAGTGAATTCTGGGTTATTGGGTATGCGCTGGAACCTTACCCCGGATGTCACGTTGTGCGTTACCATCGGGAGGATTTGTCCGTCTCTGCTTTAGATGGACAGGAATGGCATCTCTTACACTAAATTCTTGGCATGCTGGTTCCCCCTTCCTGCTGAAGCAGTCACCCTTCCAGGACTTTTAGATCTTGGTAGACATGTTCCTGACCCCTAGCATTAGAAATGAATTCTGTGGGGGAGGGTGTAGCTCAGTGGTAGACTAGCATGCAGGAGGTCCTGGGTTCAATCCCCAGTCCCTCCATTAAAGAAGTAAACAAACAAATAAATAAACAAACCTAATTATGATCGCCCCCCCCCCCAAATTCTGATGCAAGTTCTTTTCACCTCTCGGCCATTTTCTTTCTAACAGTTGGTTGTCAAATATCATCAATGAAAGCCTTTTATTCTATCTTGAAATGCAACCAGATATCAATGGAGGCTCTTTGAAACAGGTCAGGAATGCAGCCAAGACCACGTGGTTCATTATGGTAGGTCAATCTTGATTTAAAATTTTCTTCTTGGAAAAAAAAAACAACCAGAAGGAATAAAAGCCACTCAGAAGTATGATGTATCTGTTACTTAAATATGTAGTGAGTTGAACAGGTTCCTGGGCTGCCTATCTCTGGCCTTGGTCCCCAGGCTAGCTTGATTCATTCAGTGTGGGGTTGCTATAAAGTGGGTATGACTCTGGTCAATCAATTTGGCAAGTGTATCACACCTTGGACTCAAAATATCAGTGAATTTATCTTGAAAAAAATATTTCAGACTGAAGAAACCATAGGAATGAAGATAATCCTTACTATCCATAATCATAAAGCATTATAGACAACCCAAGTCTTTAAAAAAACAAGAATGGCTAAGTAAATTATGGTCTTTGATACTGATAGAATGTTATGCAGATGTGAAAAATGACAATAATGAAATCTCTAGCATTAAGTGAAAAATTCAGGATTGAAAACCTATACTAATGGCAACTACCTAATAACACATATGTGAAAAAATGTTGGGTAGAAATACACAAAATGCTAATGAAGTGGAAAGACCACGGGTAGATGACGCCGTCTTTTCACTGTCCTGCGTTTCCAATAGGAAAGTCCCTATGTCAGCTGCCACTGGGGAGGCCACCCTTCCCCACACAGAATTCGTATTTACACTGCATCAGGGTCTGGGAAATCTGATTCACGGGGACTCTGAGATCAGACAGCGTTAACTGCCCCCGTCCTTGTCCTGTGGTTCCTTTGGTTCACTTCCTGTGCAAGACCACACGGAGCGGGAGGAAGGTTCCCTCAACTCACTGTTGGCCTCTGGAGCCTTTGTGACATGACGGTCCGCCCTGGGAGCACGAGGTGGCCGGCCCGGGTCTCTGCAGGACAGCGCAGCCTCCCTGGCAGAGGCGCAGACGGCGCTGGTTCGGTGGCCCCGTGCAACTCTCCCTTCCCTCCCTGGTGGGCCTGCTGCCAACTCCAGTCCCTCCTCCCCCCCCCCCCCCCCCCATTTTCAGGCGCCTTTGGAGGCCCAGCACCTCCAGGCGATCTTTGTCTCGCCGCACTCCAGCCAGTGGGCCCCAACCCCGCGCGGAGCCCCACGGACCTCAGGCACCTCCCTGCGCGCACCCGATGCCCTGCCTCCCACCTCCCTGCGCTGACCCTCCCCGTCTCTTTGTCCCCCTCGCAGGGGATCCTGAATCCAGCCCAAGGGTTCCTCTTGTCCCTGGCCTTCTACGGCTGGAAAGGGTGCAGCCTGGATTTCCAGGCTCCCAGGAAGGAGATCAAGTGGGAGTCGGTGACCACCTCGGCCGCCGAGCGGCCCCAGCCGTCCCCGGGGGGCTCCCGCGAGCCCCGGGGAGGCCCCGTGCGCACGAAAGTGGTGCGAGCGGGCGGCGGGCACACCTCCGACGAGGCCCTGAGCATGCTGTCTGAAGGTAAGAGCCCTCGCCCGGGCGGGCGGGCGGGCGGCGGAGCCCCCGGGCCCCCTGCAAATGCGCCGGCGGACAACCGGGCGGCGCTGCTGGTGCGCAGGAGCTCCGACCGCGTGGGTCCAGTGAGTGCGCGCGTCCCCGCGAAGGCGCAGCTCCGCGCCCACCGGCGCCGAGCCCGCACTCGTCCCATAGCCGCTGCTCGTGCGCGTCCCCGCCCTCCCGGCCTTCCCCGCGGAGGCACCCGAGCCTCGCGTTCATCATGGCTGGCTCCTCCGGGGCTGCCTGGCATTTTGCCTGCGAGATAACCTGTCCCTACAAACCCGGCAGTAACACTGGCTGTTAGAGTGGACCTGGCCTCTGTAGCTGGTCCGTGCGCTTTGGTGGTCTGGCTCCCTCGGGGGCATTTAAGACGAAACGCCGGTCACTCAGTGCTGGTTCTCCCAATCTGTCCTTTCCCGCCAACACTAGCACTGCGGTCTTCAAGCTGCGCTCTTTTTAAACTCCTGTCCATCGTATGTGGGGTTGTGTCCGTTAACCCAGCTGATACAGAGGAAGAACGTATCAGTTCAAGGTCCAAATAATGTTTCTCTGAAGACTGCCATTTACTAAGCCTATTACATATATTTCATACCTGTATATTCATGTAGGTCTGTGTGTGTGTATGTGTACACACATATATATACACACACAAATAAATCTGAGGGAGGGTATAGGTCAGCGGTAGAGTGTGATTAGCATGCAGGAGGTCCTGGGTTCAATCCCCAGCACCTCCATTAAAATAAATAAGTAAATAAACCTAGTTACCTCTACACCACCACCACCACTACCACCAAAAACCCCTGTAAAAATAAGTAAGTCTATTAGATGTAGTTTCCATGAAACATGCTATAACCTATGATTTGTCACTTGCTCTGTATTCTGCGTTTCCTATTACAGAAAGCTCATTTATATTCTCATCAAGTACGTAGCGAGAGAATAATAACCAGACCTATGGTCCTTATTCCTAATGAAAGATCAGTGACTGTCATGGTTATGATAGCTGATTAATCAGATTTTATCCCCTTGAAAGATTCTTCCTGAGTAAACCTTTTGCCGTTAGCTCTGAGTAACAAGACGTAAAGTTCTTTAGAGGAAGAGAGTGCATGTTTGCAGGGCCCTCCTCTGGGCATCAGGGGTGGATCCCCACAAATGCCGCTTGTGGAGGAGGCCACCTGGCCCCGCCTTCTGTCCCCACTGAGGCCCCGAAGCCCCTCCCTCTTCCCACTTATTACACTCGGGCTGGTCGAAAACACCTTTAAGCAGAAGGCAGGTCCACCGCCACTGTCACTGTTCAGCGGATATACGTCCTGCACGTGTAGCTCATGCTTCACCATTGCAAATGGTGCCCAACAGCTGTTTGTAATACTGGTGTTAAATTACACACTTTTGATGGAAAATTCTAGCAGCTCATGGTTCCAAAAGGCCTAAGAGTAATTAATGATAAGATTTAAAGAATTCTTAGTCACATAGGAGTTAGGGTAGCATGTCTAATACATCTCAAAAGAGCTTAGATTGTCTTAAACATTTTCTTACTAAGATTTCATTGGTAAGCACCTTCTCTGAATAACAGCAGTGTTTGTGAAGCTTATGAGAAGCGAGATGATGTGCGATCTGAGGAAGGGACCGAGCTCTGCAAGAGCTCACGGTAACCTCAAGGGAGGGCGTGTGCCTCTGGGCACCGGACCACTCATCTCTGCCTCCTCCAAGAGAGCTGGGGACAAGCTCTTCTGGCAAATCTCCCTTAGTATTTCTTGACCTCTAGTCGGGTGCTAGCGACGTGATTCCTGTGAGATTAAATAGATCCGTGTGCTGTTTATCTAAATGGTGCTGTCACACAATGGGCATTTAATAAATGCTAACTCTAGTAAGGATGAGTAAATAATAGTACATATCATCATTTGAGGGGGACAAGGGAGCACATGTCAGCGAGGAACAGAATTAAAAGGCCATGAAAATTTCCAGTTTGCATCTAAAACACCAAGGCAAAGCCATCCGGGCTAACGGAAGTCAGCCCAGGGCAGGACAACCCCTGCACAGCAGACGCCTGCTATTTAGCCGCAGGCAGTGCACTGCTGCCAGGACCCAGAGGAACGGACAGCCTTGTCTCCTAAAGTGACAGTCTTGGAAATGAGACATGGCTGGCTACATCTTGGGTTGCCTCCTTTCTCCTCCTTTCCAGCCACTCTAATTTTCATCTCTTTAGTGAAGGTACAGGGCTGTTCATAACACGGAAAATACTGTTCCATGCGGGAGAAAAGTCCAGAGATACAAACTCAAAGCATAAAACACAGTTAGGCTTCTTCCCATTGGCATTGCTAAGATGAAGCCTGACATGTTTATCAGATCCTAAAGCTCCTGCTACTTTTGGGATTCACTCCAAGGCCAGCAGACTTACACTGAGCTCCCATTATTAAGTATCTGATGCGATGTCTGGCACTTACTAGGCACTTAACATAAATTAACTGAATTTGAACTTCAACAAATATTCATTGAGCATCTGCAATGTGGTCAACACCATTTTAGCCGGGGGGCAGGGCGGGGAGGGGGGTTGTGAGTGTCCCTGAGAAGTATCATGTATGAAACTTACAAATAAGTAATGACCTTACTATCTATCTTTTATTCTAAAAAGTCTGAAGTGTTAAAGGGACACAGCAAAGGCAGAGACGGCATTGTTTTTTGGTGCATGGTTGAGTCTGTGGAGGAGGTGATTTTCAAACTGGGTCTTGGACCACAGAAGAGGAGGAAGCCCAGGGAGGACCCTGTGTGGAGGCACAGAGCAGAACGTTTGTGCATTTGTTTGAAGGTGGCCACTCGTGGGGTTTGTGGGAAGCTGGCGAGGCAGGCTGGGAGCAGATGATGAAGGGTTCTCATGAATCTGTATACTGAGGAGTTTGCGGTTTACCTCGCGGCCAGTGAGAGTCCGGTTAAGGTTTTTAAGAGGAGAGATCCACTCAGATGTGCTTGTAGGACTAGCCCAGTGAGTAAGTGTGGGAGAACTGATGTGGTGATGCTTCATGACCATGGCAACAGTTAACGTTGAGGAGATCTGTGTATAACCCCTTACGACAACTTTGTTCAAAATACCACCTTTGTAGGGAATTAGAATGTCCCTTGCGACTAAAAGTCAACAAAAAAGACACTTCTCACAAATGAACAAATACCTGCTTGATTTTCATCTTATGAACACCAGAAAACCTGAAACTATTATTTCCTCACCCAGGAGCATTCGGAAGCTTAGTGTCAGGTCTCCCGCCCTCCCTTAACCAGGACACTTTACTCTGCTCACGCGGGTAAAGATCAGGATCTGATGATACGTCAGTCTTACCATTAGCTTCAAAGTGGGGAGGGTGGGGGTTGTATCTCTCAGGGGATCGGCTCCCCTGCTCCTCCAAGGTCGCCCAGGATCCCGTTACCCCACCCCCACCCCGTGGGAAGGGGCGTGGCTCCGGCGGGGGGCGGGGCCACGATGGGGCATGGGTTGTGCCCTGGGGAGGGGTGCCCGGAGGAGCACAGAAGCCTGCCTCAGTGTGGACGGGTGGAGGGGCCACAAAGGGGGCATGTCGTAGGCAGGGGCCTGGGTGGGAGGGTGTGGACGTGTGGGCCTTTCCTGGCCGTGGGCAAGGGGAGGGGCATGGCCACAGGGTCCGTGGACAAGATGCATGTGGGACGTAAGGGCTGCGGCCAGTGGGCAGGGCTGAGACGTGCGGCGTGCGGGGGACCGAGCAGGTTGTGCTGGGAACGGAGCACAGGTAGCGTGCTCCCAGGCAGGAGGCCTGCGGCCTATTCAGAACCTAGTGGATGGGCTGAGTGGGGGCACCGCGTCTCTCCCTCGTGCCTGTGCTCTCCCACGACTGTCCTTCCCGCAGTACTCCTGTTCCCTCTGGGTTCTGCCTCACCCGCAATTCTCCGCCTCTCCCACAGTTCCCCTTCCTCTACCCTCACCCTCACCCCGTTCTTCCCACAGCGCGCCTGTCTGTCCGAAAGTCCCTGTGTCTCCCACCATACATTACTTCTCCCGCAATACCCTGCTTCTCCCGTAACGCCTTGTTGTTTGCACAATTCCATGTTTCTTCTGGATTCCTCTCTCCCTTGAGCCCTTGTCTTGCCTGCAATTCCTGTTCTCTCCCACAACACCCATTTCTCTCAAATCCCCAGGATTCCCCATTCCTCCCACAACTGTATTCTTCCTCGTCTCTCATAGACCTCTCTTCGGCAATTCTGTTTTCAACCAAACCCATCTTTCCTATAATACTGTTTCTGCCAGGTTCTCTGTCCGCACCCCCGACCCCATGCCTTCTATTTCGCAAGTATTCCCCCGCCACTTCTGCATTCTCCCCCATAATCCCTCCCTTCTGCTACACTCTCTGCTGTACTCTCTTTCTCCCACAGTTCCGCAGTTGCCTCAAGTTACCCCCATGTCCCGCAGTTCCCCATCTTTCTCACAGTTCCCTCTCTGTCCCGTAATTCTACATTTTCTCCCACAACCCCTTGCCTTTTCCACAATTCTCCACTTCTACATTCTCCACTTCTACATTCTCCATATACACTCTACATTACCCCACAATACACTCTGGGTACCATAATTTTCCATCCTATCCCACACTCCCTTCTCTTTCCCACAGTGCTCTATTTCTCCCAATACCCACCACTTCTACTGCAGTTACACACGTGCCACACAAGTCCACGCCTCCCACAATTCCATATTCTCTACAATAAGCCACCACACATCCCAAAATTCCTCATTTTCTCACACAATTTCATGTCACCCACTGTTCCATATTCTCTCCCACATTCCCTTGTCTTCCCACAATTCCTTGTTTCTCCCTGAAGTCTCTATTTGCTCACACAATTCTGCTTTCCCACTGTTCTCAGTTCTTTGTTGTGAGCTCAATCACCATTTTATTTTCCAGGATTGTTTTCTGAAACTATTTATCCTACAGTCCTCTGTTCTTCCAGTAATTTCTTTTCCAGAAATGCCTCTTCATATCAAAATTCCACACTTCTCCCAAAAGCTGCGACAACTCCCATAGTTCCTCATTCTCTGCCACAAGTGCCACTCTTCCCACTATTCTTCATTCTGTGCCTCAAATTGCCACACCTCCCACCATTCCTCATTCTCTGCCACAAGCTTCCACACCTCCCACCATTCCTCATTCTGTGACACAAGTTGCCACTCCTCCCACAATTCCTCGTTCTCTGCCACTAGCTGTCACACCTCCCACCATTCCTCATTCTCTGCCACTGTCACACCTCCCACCATTCCTCACTGTGTACCACAAGTGTCACACCTCCCACAACTCCTCATTCTGTGTCTCAAATTGCCACACCTCCCACAGTTCCATATACTCTGCCACAAGTGCCACTCCTCCCACTATTCTTCATTCTGTGCCTCAAATTGCCACACCTCCCACAATTCCTCATTCTCTGCCACTAGCTGCCACACCTCCCACAATTCTTCATTCTGTATGACAAGTGCCACACCTCCCACAATTCCTCATTCTCTGCCACAAGTTGCCACACTTCCCACCATTCCTCATTCTGTGCCACAAGTTGCCACACCTCCCACCATTCCTGATTCTGTGCCACAAGTGTCACACCTCCCACAATTCCTCAGTCTTTGCCACAAGTTGCCTCACCTCCCACCATTCCTCATTCTTTGCCACAAGTTGCCTCACCTCCCACCATTCCTCATTCTTTGCTACAAGTTGCCATACCTCCCACCATTCCTCATGTTTCCACACCTTCCACAATTCCTCGTTGTCTACCACTAGCTGTCACAACTCCAACAATTCTTCATTCTGTGCCACAAGCTGCGACACCTTCTACAATTCCTTTCTCTGCCGCAATTGCCTCACTTCCCACCATTCCTCATTCTGTGCCACAAGCTTCCACACCTCCCACCATTCATCATTCTGTGCCACTAGTTGTCACACCTCCCACCATTCCTCATTCTGTGCCACAAGGTCCCACTCCTCCCACAAATCCTCATTGTCTGCCAGGCTGCCACACCTCCCTGAATCCCTCATTCTCTGCCACAACCTGCCACAACTCACAATTCTTTATGTCTCCCACTATTCCTCATTCTGTGCCACAGGTTGCCATGTCTCCTGCAATTCCTCATTCTCTGCCACTAGGTGTCACACCTCCCAGAATTTCTCGTCTCCCACAATTCCTCATTCTGTGCCACTAGCTGCCACACCTCCCACTATTCCATACACTCTGACACATGCCACCACACCTTCCACAATTCCTCATTCTCTGCCCCCAGCTGTCACACCTCCCACAATTCCTGTTTACCACCATTCCTCATTCTCTGCATGAAGATATCACACCTCCCCTTTCTCTTACAGCCCCATATCTTCCCTACAAATCCCTACTTCTCCCAGAGTTTCATACCCTCCCATAATTCCGTCTCTCCCACAATTCTCTGTTGCGTAATTCTCCATTCTCTCCCAGAATTCCTCAGTCTGTCCCATCCCTTTTCTTTCCCAGTGTTCCATTTTCTCCCACAATTCTGGATTCTTCATCGTCTCTAACTAATCTGTTTTCTTCTATGATTCTGTTTATCACATTCCATCTCTCCCCACATTTTCTCTCCTACACGTATTTGTCTTCCACCATAACTCCTTCTCTCTCACAGTTCCTTATTCTCTCCAGAATCCCCATTCTTTCTCACAATTTTGTTTTCCCCATCATCCTTTGCCTCCCCACAACTTTCTCTTCTCTCCCAATTTCTACTCTCCCTTGACTCCCTGCCTCTCATTATTCTGTCCTCCCCACACGCCATTCTGCCTTTTCCCACAATTCTTGTTTCTTAACCCAAATCCTCTGTTCTGTCCCATGCTTCCCTATTATCTTCCACATTCCTCTGTTCTTTCATCCATCTTGCTCTTGGTCTTCTATGGTTCTCTGTGCTGTCACTTGCCCTCCTCGTAACACCAGGTGGCCCCCGGTTGTACTTGCTAGGAGAGTGCGGGAGAGAACACAGCCTGGGCCTCCGACTCGGGGGGGGGGGGGGGCTAGATCAAATTCAACACCTTGAAGGGCAGCCAGGCCCAGGTGGCATATGTTCTCTGTGGCTCATGCTCCGAGTCCCCTGGTTGGGGTTCCCGATTTAAGAGATCCAAGAACAATAGCTGAGGCACAGGAGACAGCCAACATGCCTTCCCACCTGTTAGATCTCCATGGGGCCAGGAATTTCCCAAGAACCTCCCTAGCTTGCAAAGCTCCTTCTAGGGAGTTGTTAGGAAGGGGCTTGGCCCTTGGCGCCGTGAGGTCGCCAGCATCTGCCTCTCCTGCAAGGACACTTGTCGGGCACTCACACTGCACCAGTAGAGGATTAGCCCACACACCCCACCAGCAGCCTCGCCAAGTCAGCTTCTGGGAGACTTGCTCCGCCTGCACATTCTCTCTTTGAGGAGACCCATGAGACCAGAACAGAAAACCCCTGGAAAGGCATGCCTGCCAGAAAGCCCAGGGTGGCAAGCAGCCAGCCAACTCGGCGTGGGTGGGGCTGGCAGTTGCTCAGGCACAAAGGGAATCTCCGTGGAGCCCCAGGGGGAGGGTGAAGGAGGCAGGAACTCTGGGAAAGCCACAGGGTACAGAGCGTGTCCCCAAGTGTGAGGTCATGGGCTGGGCAGGCTCCTCAGCCCAGACCTTGATCCCACCCCCCTCCCCCCTACTGTGACATACCAGCACAGAGTCTTTCTACAACAACTACAGAAATCGCACACAAGTTCCCATGAGCCCAGGACATCTTCATAAACAGGGGGTGACCCTGTGAGAACCAAGCCACCAGCACCCCCAGCAGGAACCTGGTTCCAGAACTGGAAGTGTTTTCTCGAAGCTGTCCCAGCTGGGGCCTGGGCTCCAGGCAGAGCAGGGTCACTGCTCAGCAAAGGGTCTGCGCCTGCCACCCTGCTCGGCGACCCAAACGCTCTTCAGGGTCTGGCTGCAGGGTCCGTGGCCACAAGGTCTGTCCTTCCCCAACTTCTAAATTCCTTTACCCTCTCTTCGTGGGTGCATCACACCTGGTCTGAGTTACTTGGACCTCCGTTCTCCCAGACTCATCTTAATCCTGCCCTGGGAGAAAACTTGGAGCGCCTCTCCCCTACACAGGCCACTGAGGGGGGGGGGCAGTGGTGGTGGGACACTGCAGCCCCAGACTTGCTTTTTCTTGGTAACATCGTCACCTCCTCCTGCAACTCAGGCTGCCCCAGGCATTTCCAAGCACAATTCATCACCCCCTCTGGCCCATACAATGCTGGCATTCTCGTTCCTTCCCTAAGTGTCCTCCAAAACTCTGCCTGCATCTCTTTCTAAGTTGTGCTTGTTCTTGCCATTCTTTAAACATTAGACTCAATTCATGCTCCGAGGTACCTGTGCTGCATCCAGCTGGTGTCAAGTCAGTGACCCCACTGCACTTTTCCAGTCAACATCTGTTGATCGGGCCTATTGGTGGAGGGAGTTTGGTATTTGGAGATTTTCATGAGGGACGGTCACTGGCCCCATGTGCTTCGTTGAAAAGGCCACCACCTTTCTCTGCGTCTTCCAGCTCTGTTTCCGACACACTTGCTGGGCGGCTGCACAGCAAGTTCTTCATCCACCACTAGGGGGCAGAGGAGGGCAGGCTTGGATCAGTGATTTAGCCCCGGTCCACGTTGTGCTGAGCAGTGATACAGACTAAGGAATCCCTGGAACTGACTTGGACTCATAACCTGGCATATGGCAGACATGCCTGAATATCAGCTGAATAAAAGAACAATTCTGACCTCTGTCCCAAAGGATTCCCACAGGTTCTGAAGGACGGTGTGTCACTGGGATGGTTAAACAGACCTTGCACAATTACTCTTCCCGCAGGAGTGGTGTTTGCTTTCATTCTACTGGTTGTTACCGACTTCCCCCTTCCCAAACCGTGTGGCATCATCCACGAAAGGGCAATTCTTAGTTATACTAAGAGATGCCCTTTGGACTCCGGCGCTTCCCCGGGTGAACGGGGGCGGTTTCCATGTGATCCGCAGCACTCACGTGGTGTGGCTGAGACCCAGCGGGGTGGTTCGGAGGAGGGGAGGTGGAAGAATGCAGGATCGTTCAGTCACCCTAGATGGCTCTGTAGGATTTGTTTTATCCTTTGGTGAAATGAAAGTATCACGTAATACGAACTATATGTGAAAGTATCATGTAACTTAAGAAAATACACGTTTGTGATGCTTGTGAAAGACCTGCCAGGACGTGGAAACCATCCCACGGCGGGTCTCTCCTTCCCTTTCCAGGTTCCGACGCCAGCACAGCTGAAATCCATGTTACAAGTGCGTCCCGCAGCGGAAACGAGGTTGGACCTATTGCAAAGCCCCGGGGAGACCTGTGAGAGGACGCGACGGGGCCCACACCTCGCATTCCTCAGGCTCCACGCTCCTCGCGCCTCAGAGCCGTGTTCTCGCCTTGCGGTCACCGCGGCCCCGGGGTGTAGTCCCCCCAGATCTCACTCTCGTCGTCCCGTTAGGGCGGATTCCCGCGGATCCCCTGTGTGAGGAGAGGTGACCCGTGAGTGCGCGCTGGGGGTGGGAGGAGGAAGAGTCCTGGACCAGGCTCTCCGCAGCTCCTGTCGTCTCCGTGGACGCGGGTTTTTCTGGTCCGCCTGTAACGTGAACGCCAGATCCAAGTCCTTGGGAAAGTGAATAAAGTAGTTGTGCCTGAGCGCCCAGCCTGACGTGGCTTCTGTCTGAACAACGCCTCTAGCGAGTGGTGCTGAGGACGAGGGGGAAGACGCCAAAGGGCCCCGCGGCGGAGGGCCCCGCGGGGCGGCTGCGCGGCACGTCCTGCACCCGCCACCAGGGGGCAGAGGAGGGCGGGCTGGGGTCCGCGATTTGGCCCTCGGGCCCCCCGTGGCGCTGAGCAGTGGTGCGGTCAGAGGAATCCTTCGAACCTGACTTATGCTCAGACCACTGCCCACGTCTCCATCTTCCCATCAGATGAAATATATATATATATATAGCCCATATATAATTATATATAGAGTTGCCCTTCGGTATCTGTGGGAGTTTTGTACCAGGATCCCAACGGATACCAAAATACGCAGACACCCTCTGCATCTGAATGGTCCGCATCCGCGGGGGGAGGGTGGGGGGGGGCGGCGCAGTGCAGAGGGCCGACTGTACATAAAACTTATACATTATAAATATATACGTGTGCATATACATATTTGGGGGCAAAAATACTGTATGTAACATGCACTGGAGAACAGCCACCTACGTAAGTGTAGAAAAGCAAGACACCGTTTCCTCCTCAAGACGCTGCAGTCAGCTCTGCCGCCCGACGCCCCTCTTCGTATCAAGATGAGGACTCCGTTTCGCTCTAGGAAAGCTGTCCAGGATGCTTCTGGACTTGTGCTTTCGGAGTCATACGGCAGCAGATAGACTCAGGGCATCTCATGACTGTGACCGGGGTGCCCAGGTCTGCGCAGCTCACATGGACCTGAGCTTCCTCACGGCCACCATGACCCAAAGTGTCCAGGAGTTATGAAGGAGTTAGCTCTCCCGGGTGGCATCTGCCTTCATCTCTGTACGGATTTTGTGCCTGTCCCCAGCCTCAGAGTCCCCCTCCTCTGAGGACTCCCACTACTGACCGGGGCACAGCCCCACCCCCACTCTAGCGCAAAGATGCGGGCCGCTCGCTTTCCCAAGCTCCCTTGCAACTAAAGCAGGGAACAGCCCTCACAGAGCCAGTCAGACACGTGTCCCGGGTCTAAGTTGGATGCTAGCGCCCAAGGGAACGGGCCGTGCAGGAGGAGCACTTCTGCACAGGGGTTGGCAGCGCGCACATCCCCTTTGGAGGGCAGCCTGGGTGTGCTTTCCGGGGCCAGCCCAGTGTCCAGTACTGACCTGCGGGCAGCTCCCAGTGCTGTGTTTGTGCCCGGGGGCATCTGCATGGATGCCATCCTGCACCCTGATTTTGGCTGCTCCTGTCTGCACAGCCTCCAAGCCTGGTTCTCCGGAGATTCCCCAGAGCTGCCCAGTACCCTCCTCACTCATTCTTTCTGGCTTACATCAGCCAGAGGCAGATTTGGAAGCTTGCAAGTTAGAACCCATGCTGATCTGACTGTCTCCTTAAAGCGACTCCTCGTAGTGGACGGGGTATCAGCACAACTGACAGGGCGGTTTTGACTGGGGCGGACGGACCCATGGCTATGCACCAGGACACAGAAGCGAGCGTCAGAGACAGAGGTGGTATCAGGTCACTCCTGGGCATAGCAGACACACGGATAAACGGGATGACAGCAGACAACGCTTGGTTTGAAGCAATTGCCCTCTAAGGCTGGTGCTGCAGGGGATGTTTTCTTGTTTTGCAGATGCTAGAGGGTATTAATCCCCAAGATGCTAAGGGGAGTGATCTGGTGGAGGGAAAGCGATGGTGGCGGGAGGGACGGAAGTGCTCGGAAAGGTGAGGGGTGTGGGACACACAGCCAGGAGTCTGGGTGGCTGGATGTGACATGTAGCTGGGAGTGTAGAAAAGAGGAGACTGGTCCTACCAGGTGGCTTCTGTTTCGATTTTAATTTACCACCTAGCTTACTTATCATGCCTTAAAAAGCGTTTCAGCGCGTCTACCCAGTTCCCCTGTTCCAAAGATACCCTCCTCCTCCTCGTTTGCAACTGGGGCATTTCTGGTGGAGTTTCTCTCAGTAACTTCTGTGTGAGTAACTGTAGTCCTAATAGGAGCCCCTATTCTCCAGAGTACCAGCTTCACGTTTTAGGGGGAGGTAATACTGCAACAGTCCCGGCCTCCGGCACCCCCGCAGAGCCCTGCCCTCCCAGCCCCCGAGGCTTCCTGTGCTGTCCTCCAGGTGGAGCTGTGTCTTACCTTCAAAGTGGATGGAGACTCTGGAGAAAAAGGAGCCAGACTGGAAAAACAAAACAAAACAACAACAACCCAGTTCTGAGTCTCGTGTAAGGAGACATACCCGTTTCCCTCCCCCTCCCACCCCTTCCATGCGCCTGGCAGTGATTCCCGGGCGTCCCCCAGAAGTGACCAGCACCCACAGGTGCGCAGAAACCTTCCCATGAAATAAAACACCACCTCAGAGAGCCTCTAGGAGCAGCAACCTGATGCGGGCAGTTACAAGAAGAAAGTTCTCTGCTCGCGAGTGGAAACTCAGATCCCCCCAGTAAGTGGGAGCCTCAAGGGACCAAACTGCCTTTGACTCCCTGCAGCAAAGGGTTCCATGTACGTGAAGACGAAACTTACGTAAACCTTGGACGGTCTGTGTGGTCTCAAGCCGGTTTTCTTCGCAGGACAGAGAAGGCCCTTCGAAGCTATTGACGTGCCACAGCATTGTGGCTGACGCCACCAAAGCCCACGTCCCGGGCACGTTTCTCCTGGGGACTCTGTCACGAGCTTCGCTGCTGGTCAGGTTCTCCGCAGCGCCTTCCCTTGGCTTTGGTGGCAGGGTTCAGGGCGCTCAGGGCTTCAGCGCAAACCCACCACGGGGGAACACACCCGGTCAGCTGTGCAGGGCTTCAGGAAAAGCCCAAGCAGGCAGGGCTGGACCCCAGACAACACTGGGCGGGAAGGATGCAGGGCGGCCCGGCCCGCACGGGGTCGGGAAGATGGCGCCTGACCGCGTGGTGCGCGACTTGGTGCGCAGCCTCCGTGTGCCTCCGGGCCCGCCAGCCGGTTAACCGGGCCACACCCACCAGTTGACTTAAGGGGCGAATGCAAACACCTGGCAGAGCCCACGGCTCCAGGAGCCTGTCCGCGCCCTGCACAGGAAGAACGGCCGGTCCCCCGCGCCCTGACTCTATAGGTTCTTCTACTTGCTCGGAGCTCAGCAGTGAACTAAACTCCCGGTAAACCAACCTGCCCGACAAAATTCACTTGCTTTCACCTTCTAAAAGAGCCAGCCTGAAAGAAGGAAACGTACTGAAAAAACACTCCCTTTGTGAGGTAACCGGGGGCGGCTGGTCCTCCTGCATCACGACCTTCTGTCCCTGTTGACTGCTGGGACCGTGCAGGCCGCCCTCCGGGATTCCCCCCCTCAGGAAACGCAGGGTCCCCCTTCCCTGAGTGCTGTCAGCACAGGGCCCAGAGTTGCTGACCACATGAGAAAAGCACACCACCAAGTTCTCTAATATCAAAATAGAGCAATTTATTCAAGACACTGAGTATGATCTGTTGATTCTCTCTTGGAACAAATGAGCTACGACACACAAGGTGATTCTTCTCCAGAGCGTGAGGCGGAAGGGGTGGAGCGAGAACGAAACGGGGTCGGTGTGGATGGAGCAGAATCTGGAACACGCGGAGGGAAGGCCGTCTGGCTGTACGTCTGACACAGACAATAAACACTGCAGAAGCCAGAATTCACAACCTCAGTAAGCGGCGGGAGGAACAACTCTGCATTTGACCAGAAACACGATTTGGAAAAAAAAAGTGGAACAGAAGGTTAAAAAAGGGGGAAATAACAAGGAACAAAGCAGAAAAGCAGACCCTAACGTTTGACAGTGCACTTCACTTGGCGCCAAGATCTGTTTTTAGAAAGACAATGACTGTCAAGCCCTGGGTGCCGCGGGTGGCCTGGCGTGCCCGGTGGGGTAGCCCCCTTTTCCCCGGTGTGTGCGGGACGAGTTCTTGGTCACTTCAAACCCAACCAGACATTCCGGGAAGGACTGTTACGTCTGCCGTCAGCATCTCGGTTCCGTTCGGTCACCGAGACTTAAGCATTTACTTCCAATTTTTCAGAGCTGTAAACGACGTCCCGTGGTAACACGGCCCAAGGGGCAGCCCTGATGACAGAGGTGACTCCATCGACTGCTTGTGGGGTGCACGCTGGCGCCGAGTCGGACGTGGCTGTTGTCGTGCTGAGACGGGGCTGGATTCGAGGGGCGCTGGCTGCATTCGCATCTTGGTCCCCCTTGTGGCCCTCAGGAGGTTCCTTTGTGACGGCCTGTTGGGGAAGCCAGACAGGCGAACGATCTGCCTTCATCAGCGTCAGGCTCACCGTGGTGTGCGGGACTGAGCCCCTGTCCTTGGCCTCAAAGCCCTCAGCTCCAAGCCAGCAATTCCCAAGTGTTCAGATGCATCCAGAGTCGAATGCCAACACTTCGAGACCCTGGCTACCGCCCTTCCCTGAGGACTGATTGGGGAACCCCTGCCTGTGTGTCCCACCACTACCCCCCAACAGCAGGCTCTGGCTTGTCAAACACAAACCGTGTCCTGACCCTGGACAACGGATGCTCTGTAGACATGACATTCTTATGTGGGGAGGGGTCCAGATGGTGTGCGTCCAGAGCTCCCCAAACTGCACCCCAAGCCTAATAATTTCTTGGGGCAAGAAATTAGCCATGTATCCAGGGGTGTCTGCTATCTTCAAAGGTGGGAATGGAGGAGACTCCGTAAAACTCTGACCTTCTTAGCTAAGCGTGTAGGTAACAGAGGCCCGAATAAAACACCCAACTCTCAACAGAGCGCTTTCGGGCCTTCCACAGATGGGGCCTGAATAATTCGCAGATCCAGGGAGGTGCGTTACTGATCCGACGCTGATGGACGCGCTCTGGCTTCTGGAGCTGTTCCTGGCCGGCTCCTATTTCTGCAGGGGCCCTGGTCGCGCCCTGACGGCTTGTTTTTGGCTCCAGGGATGGAGTCCACCCTCTGAATGACATCCTGGCTCCTTGTTGGAACAGACACGTGGCTGCAGCCCACCAGCCCCCGGGCCCAGCACGCCTCCCCATGCCTGGCTCCGCCCACGGACACGGACCAGCCCAGAGGCCCCAGGTTCCGCGCTCCCCACCCCTCTCCTGTAAGCCGGGGTCAGCGTCGGGTTAACAACGATACCAGGTCACCCGATGCAACGAAGGAAACTCCGCGAGGAACACAAAGCCATATTTAATTTTTTAAAAAAACAGTAAAAAGATTCATTATTTAAAAAAAAGAAAGTCTTCCTTCTAGTCTCTTGAGAGAGAAAGAAATGAAGACGACGGCAGAAGTGATCAGTGATGTCCTACCTACGTGATCCCCCCTCAGGGCCGAACACCCTCCCCGCTGGTTGCGGTCGTCAGATCCAGTGGGATCCTGGAGCCGGGCCGGCGGCGAGGCCGGGGCTGGCGGGCTGCTCTTGGCGGGCTGACCCCGGGGGCCGCGGCTGGAGTGACCTTCCTCACAGCCAGGAAGCTGGGCGCACATTCCGACGGCTTCTTTGGCGCCCACGGTGGGTTCTGGGACTCCCTCTCAGGTCCGGCCCCTTCTCCATTCCTGTCCTGCCGGCCACCGCCGTCAACACTCCCCGAAGGACGCCCAGGTCTGCTTCCAGCTGGGGGGGCCGGGACTGTCTGCCCACCCGGCGTCCTCACCGCCCTGCCGGAAGCTGACAGTGAAGGGAAGGCTACCTCACACCCTGCCTGTGTCTTCCTAAGATTCCTTTTAAAATACGAATCACACAAAGCTCTCTATGTCTGATGGCCAGTTTCGGATTTTAAAATTGCTTTAACATAAAAATATTTTTTTTTCCAAAAATACTCGGGGCTTTCTCTTATAAGTCACTTTTTTTTTTCTCCTGTAAAAAGTCCCCCTGCCCTGCCTTCTTCCATAAAGCACTTAGGATGTGCCTGAAAGTGCCTTTGAGACCTAAGCTGGGAAGAAACTCAGAAAGGGGCGGGGAGAGCTGGGGGGGGAAGAAAATCAGAAAGGGGCGGGGAGAGGGGAGGGGTTAGAAACTCAGAAAGGGGCGGGGAGAGCTGTGGGGGAAGAAACTCAGAAAGGGGCGGGGAGAGCTGGGGGGGAAGAAACTCAGAAAGGGGCGGGGAGAGCTGGGGGGGAAGAAATTCAGAAAGGGGCGGGGAGAGGGGAGGGGTTAGAAACTCAGAAAGGGGCGGGGAGAGCTGGGGGGGAAGAAACTCAGAAAGGGGCGGGGAGAGCTGGGGGGGGAAGAAACTCAGAAAGGGGCGGGGAGAGGGGAGGGGTTAGAAACTCAGAAAGGGGCGGGGAGAGCTGGGGGGGAAGAAAATCAGAAAGGGGCGGGGAGAGCTGGGGGGGGAAGAAACTCAGAAAGGGGTGGGGAGAGGGGAGGGGAAGAAACTCAGAAAGGGGTGGGGAGAGGGGAGGGGAGGGAGAGGGAACACCGTCTGCCAGAGACTCCGTCATCACGTCCGAGTCTGGTCCATAAGGCTGTGTCCACCAAGTGCGTGCTGCCCACCAAGACCAGGAAGGAAGGAAGGAAGGAAGGAAGGAAGGAAGGAAGGAAGGAAGGAAGGAAGGAAGGAAGGAAGAAGGACGGACAGAGGGGAGGGGGCCAGTGACAACAGGAAAGACGCCACAAACCCAAAACGGTTTCCACCTCAGACAGAAGGGCCCCGGACGACAGGATTCCAGCAGATAGAAAAAGCACGGGACAAAGATTGTAGAAAATACAAAGTGTTGGGGTTACAAAGTCGCCCAAGTCATTGGTACAAACTGGTCTTTGAACATCCTTGTGAGAGTAACTGTAGTGTCCAAACTGTTAGGAAAAAACGAAACAACCCACCACGTGGAGTGGTTTTTCTCCCCCCTTTTGGTTTCTCACAGCGTCTTTCCTTCTGTTTCTTTTTGGCACAGCTTTTTTCCTTCTTCGTTTCCTCTCAGCCCTCAGAGCCTGCTCTGGACGGGGTCCCACCCACGCGCCGTCTAGCTGCTGGCTTCCCGCTTCCCACGTTCCAGGTGGGAGCCATTCTTCCCCCTCTGATGGGACTGTGGGTATGCTTTTTGTTTTAAACTTCTTGATGAAGATTACAAAAAAATAGAGACTCCTGTGGCCAGGGATGAGCTGATTGCAAAGTACACTCTAACGTCAAGTTCGCACAGTTTCGGAGCTGACAGAGTTGTGTCTGGAGAGTGCTCCAACCCCACACGTTCACTGCTGGTCCACTAGGGTTCTTTTCCTATAGTATTTTGTGTTTACTTTCGTAGATCTAAAACACACACCTGGAAGGAAAGAGGAGGTGCCGGTTATCTTGAGAGACAACCCAGGAGGCCTTCAGAGAAGAGGACGGCCCACGGCCCACCACCCACTTTTTGTAAATAGACTTCCACTGGCACAGAGTCATGAGGGTTCAGAGAAACTCTAAACGACAGGCTAATAACATCTGAGCATCCGACCAGTCAACCCCTGCAAACAGCCTAGAGGGAAGTAGCCAGGTCCAGGGCAGCACCGGGAAGGAGTTCGGGGGGGGGGGGGGAGGGCGCAGCCCTTGGTGGGGGTCACAGACCAGACACCCACGTAGGGGCTCAGGCCTGAGCACCACTAGGGGGCCAGGCGGGCACTTGGCCAGCCACCCCCTGCCCTCTGCCCCACAGCTTGGGTCAATTTCAAGTGCAGGTGGGAACCAAAAAGCTAGACATCCCAGAAGCTGAAACTGGGCCCCATGGAGTGGAAGGTGGGAGCTGTAACACCAGAGGCCCAGGCTGGAGTCAAGACGGGAGCAGGCTTCTGAGTCTTGGCCCCTGTGTATCTGGGCCCTGTCATCTCTGCTGTGGGGGCGTCCTAGGCACAGGGGAGGTTCAGCAGCATCCTGGCCTCCACCCAGCAGACACCAGGAGCAACCCCACGAAGCAGGGACAGCCACAGTGCCCCCCGGCGGGGAAAAGTCACCGCGGGAAAGCCACCATCTCACTGAGAAAATCACTGAGAGTGAGGAAGAGACAGCTGCTCTCTGATGCGGTGCCAACCGGGCAGGATCCAGCCAGAAGTCTCCTTCACCCGACACACATCCAGTGAGAGCCAGCTGTGTCCTTGGAGACTCACCCCACCCCTGGGAAGCCCAGCCAGTACCAGGAGCCTGGAGCTTCCAGCCCCTCCTCCCTCACGCCCTCCACGCCGTGGCAAACCACAGGTGCTGCTTACAGAGCCGTCGGACGCGCTGGCGCCCACTTTGTCCCCTCGGGCGTTCCAGCACACCTCGAAGATGCCGCCAGTGCCTCGGTAGCTGTGGACGAGACTCCCACTCTGCAAAGCAAAGCTGCGGTCACTCACGGTGCCAGGGGCACCAAGGACGTGGACGTGGTCCCCCCGTGCATTACCGCAAACATCCTCAAACTCAGAGAAGCTAAGAGTATTTTCAGGAAACGCTCGGTGGCTGTAGAAATGCGTCTCACAGACTCGCTACACGGGCAGCGTAGGTGACCTACGGCTGCCCATGGAATCGGCCTCGACGTTTTGGCTGGCGTCACGCTGCCTCCCACAGGTCACCGCAGCCACGGCCGGATGGTGGCAGGGAGACCGAGGCAGCTGGAGACGAGCAATCTGCCTGTTACGCACTTTTGCACATTTAGAAAAGCCGTCGTGTCACTGAGGATTAAAGGGAGCCTCAACATGCCTCAAGGGTTTTGTGATTCGTAGGAAGAGGGGTTAAGGGACCTGATGAGCTGCCGACAGCAGGCAGGGCTGGACCGATGATGTCATTTTACAAGTGCACCCACCGCTGTTTCAGCAAGGGTTCAGACCAGAGGCTGCCACACGTCATTCCTGCGATGGGTGTTTTCCGGGGCCTATCCAGGGCCGTGAGGCTCTGCTCGGCGCCAGCCGGGTCCTACCTGAGGGCCACTATCGCCTCTGGCTGGCCGACAAGACAAGACTCATGGGAGGCAGCTCCCGGGAAGCCTGAGGTCCCCGTGGACCTCCCCCGGCCCCACGCGTTTGTGCGGCTCAGGTACCACCTCCCCCGGCCACCAGTGGGTGCGGACTGAGAGTCAGCCAGGCGAAAGGGAATCGGGAAGCTGGGTGCGGGTGAGAGAGAGGCGGGGGGGCTGTTCAGTCCACCCCAAGGTCACACGGAGTGTACCACTGCTGCTGGCCACGACCCCACATGACCATCGCTGCCCCACCTGCAGGAGAAGCGCGAGCTCAGCGCCCAGAGGAGCACTTTATGCTCCTCCAGGCCCGCTCATTCCCACTGTTCATGCTCCCAGTTCCCTCACCCTGAGGTGCGGCCAGAGACACCCACAGGGGCTGCGTGTCCTCAGACACCATCTCTTTCTCCTGTGATAGGACGACCCCACAGTGACACTCCCGTTGCTACCCAAACCTAGACTGTTTCCCTGGGACAGGCTGAAATGGCTTGACCACCGCCCACAAATGGTCCTCACATTCCTCGACGTGCTCCAAGGGGCAGCTCCAGGAGTCGTGTGGAGCAGAGGAGGTCAGGGGCCTGTGCACCCCCTACGGCGGGACCCTCACCCCAACCTGAGTGCCCACAGGGCAGCATCTCCGCTGAGATGACTGTGTTACAATTTTCCGAGCTCAGTGCTCACGTCCAAGAGGAGGTGGCAGGGGGAAGGTTTCCTGCCAAGGACTCAGAAAAAGTACCCGAACTGGGTGGGTGTGCCTGGAGGGGAGCCTCCCCCACCAAGGGGCACAGGGCAGAAGGCACTTGGCCTGGGGTCCCCCTGCAGAGGACCGTCTGAGGCAACGCGCTCCTCAGCACCGACGCCCCAGGCGCGGCTCCGAGCCCGGGTCACCGAACACACGACTCTCCAGGCGGTCCTTTGGGGAAGGGCTGGGCCACGGGGGTCGGGGATTACCTGAGTGTTCCAGATGTGCACACACTTGTCAAAGGAGCCGCTGGCCAGGTATTTCCCGTCGGGGCTAAAAGCTACACTATAGACTGGTTCCTGGTGTTTGGTGAGCGTGTGGATGCAAACGCCCCGCTCCACGTCCCACAGCCGAACCGTGGAGTCAAACGAAGCACTGGGGAGACGGGAGCGGAAAGTCAGCAGGACACGCGCGGGTCCCCCGCCATCTCTCTCGATGCCTCACAGACACCGTGGGTGGGCGTTCCTCCCAGCCTTCCCGTTTCGGGAGACAGTAAGTACACCCCGACTCTTCTAAAATGTGACGCGGCTATGCTGAAAACCAAGCCGCAGTCACAAAACAAAGCTTTTCTTTTTGTGGTGCCATTAATTAGGGAAACAAATTGATCCTCACGCTCACTGGTTTCTGCATTTTTCTGAGATACGAATGGGAAACACTTCTGCATTCACTACATTTTGTAAAATGCTCCCACAACTTAAAACACCACCTCTATCGCTGCCAACTAAAATAATGCTTGGGAAAATAGCAAACTGAGTGAATGAGCATTTTAATCCCCTGGGAATTAAAGTTCAATTGCATCCAAATAAACAATCACTCTCCTGGGAGTTGCAAATTTTAGTTATTTCCAAACGTAAGAGCACAGTACACACCACAAAGCTGCTTTCTCTGGCACTGCGGTTCAAAAACACCTTCCAAGTCATCAAAAAAACCACAAATGCCTACAGTGTGTCCCATGTCCTAGACATTTAGGTGGATTTTAGGACAACTACATGAAATAAAGAGTACCGGTCTTTGTGTTTCTCTGGATCAGCGTCTCAGCTGATGCAGGAATTCCCTTCGGTGTTTTCTAAGAGAGGGCCTTGCGTCGGACGCTCTCAGCCAAGAGTCCTTGCTGCCCGGCGAGGCCGCCCCCTCCCCCACAGGGGCCGCGCGGCCGAGCCGGAGCTATGTGCGAGGACCCTGCCACCTGCCACCCCCTCCCCGGTCCCGTTCTCTGCACCCACACAGAGCAACCGCACCGCTATTTCCTGGCAGGGAAACATTCTCCCAAGTCGCGCCTTTCCCAGGCTCAACAAGCACCCCCATTTCATTGGACCCTGCTCTCCAGACCCCTGGGTATCCTGGTATTCAGTCTCAGAATCTCTTTGGCTTGTTTTTCTAAGTGTTCTTATTAAAATACGGTACTGAGAGTGCAACTGTGTATCCTGAACGGGGCCCGATGAGCACTGGGACCCGCAGTTCTGGGGACCGCAGCCTGAGTGATGTGGTCTTGGGGAGGCCACTGTGGTCACTTAAAACCACTCTTCCCAATCCCAGCCTCTGACTGACCAGCTGCCCCACACCTTCCAGTGCTGGTGTCTCGGGGGCTCACTACATACACGGGTAGGTCAGACCTGGCTGGGGCTGGGGGGCCCCACCACTGCTCAAAATTCTGGCCACCTGCAGGCAGCTCCGAGTCGAACCCAATGAACCAAGCCCAAGGTCCAGGCTGAACTGCTTCCTCTCTCTGTTGTAATAAACACTTTCACCGAAGCAAAGTGCTGGGACCCGGATGACATGGCTGATTCCTCCTGCCTGCCTCGTGGTTAACACTGTCCTTACCTCGAGTCAGGCATCAAGGGACAACTCACAGCTCGTGGGCCCTTCCAAGAGTGCGGTACCTCTCCACTGGGTTTGGAAGGGTGTAAACACATTTGCAAGACACCTGGGCAAAGTTTTCCGTTCTCTTTGGCTGTGAGTGACTTGCTGGCTCAGCCGTGGTGAGCAAGGCTGCTTTCAGGGAGCGAGGCTGGGCTGAGGGCCGTCTTCCTCTTACCTCGCTAGCATGATGCTGGAGTTTGGGTTGCTGGTGGCTGGCCCGGTGGGGCTCCACTTTATGGTGTAGATCTCTTTGCTGTGAGCTTGAAGGTCGTGGACACACGTATCCTGCTTCATACTCCAGATCTAGAGAAGGCGTCGCGAACAGTGTGAGCAAAGGCTGTTTCTCCAGCCGGCGGTGGTTCCACATCACTCCCTCCGTGAGCCCTCACTAGTGTCTGGCCCTTGGGAAGCTCACGGCACCGTGAGGTGTGCAGCTGGCTAACTGGCAGGCGCTGCCCGGGAGAGGGGCCGCTGAACACTAGGGGTGCCCGTGAGGAAGGCCACGGGAGGGAAAAGACCCAGCAGGACCCGCCACGGGTAGGCTGGAGTTCCCTGCATGACAGCAACATCGAGTTTGCAACGGGGAAAGTGACAGAGGCGGGGAGAATGCTCACACGGAACCGCCAGCTGCAGAACCAGGGAACGTAAGACCAGCACTGAGTACAGGGGGCAGTCCAGGATCAGACGGCTTTACCTTTAATGTCATGTCATCAGAGCAGGACGCTAGCAACATTCCAGAAGGATCCCATTTGATGGCATTGACTTCATTCTGAAAGAGAGCACAGGGTTTTAAAAAGAAATAAGGGCCCTGGAGCAGTAACACAGCCTTCCAGCAGGGGGCAGGCGCACACTGTCCTCTCTGCAGAAAGCCGACCTGCATTTGCCCTGGACACCAAGGAACACGGGCAGACTTGTGCGTACTCGCCTCTTCCTCAGTCCGTGTTCCTCACCTCCACAAAACGCACAGCCATGTGCCCACCCGACCAGCCACCCGTGTCCCCAGTTCTCGAAGGAAAAGAATCACAACTAGGAAGGAAGCCAACTGAATTGACATGGTAAGGGCAGCACAGAAAACCAGGAAGACCACAATCACTGTAATACTGACTTGGAAAGTCATTTTCCTACACACTTTTAATACCACAGCTCCCCCGTCCGTCTAAGCTTCTCTTTTGGTCCTGAGGGGAGGGGAGGAAGCGCACAGAGACAAGGTGTCCAATGGCCAGAGCGGTAACCCAGGCCCAAGGCGACGTGACCTAAACCCACAAACGCAGACCAGCAGAGGTGTACGTACAAGGGAAGTCAGATTGAGAGGTTGTTAGGGATTCACAGGGAGGAGGAACCATCCTGCGGGGCCGGAATCCTGAGCAAACAGCCAAGGAAACGCAACGTTGCCGCTCAGTGCCCATGGAAAGTTCTAGCAGGCAGGTGCTGTGTGCAGTGGGGCGGAAAGGAAGGACGCTGCAGGAGCCTTCCAGTTCTGGGCGTCAGGGGATCCCGAGGCTGGATCCTGGAGGCTGGACGCCAAAGGTCCCCAGAGGTGAGGGAGAGGGGACACAGGCAGTTAGGAAGAAGCTCCCTGCAGTAGAGTGAGGTGGGGAGGGCGTGCCTGGTAAGGCGAGCAGGGACAGGCGGCGGGGGCGCAGCGGGGGCTCAGCCCCTATTCCCAGCAGGGGACTGTGGAGCCCCCTCCAGTCCCTGCGTGCCTGCTGCCCTGGCCTAACAATGAACTCATTTCAGGCTCGTAATTCATTTCCCAGTTAGCCTCACACCCCTCAGTGCTCTGGCGTGGAGGATAAACCGCACGGTCACGCTGCTCACTGAGGACACCGTGGTCTGAAGGCTGCGAGACGGGAGGGACAGGGCTGCGTCTGTGTTCCACGTGGTACCAGTGGGGGTGGCCCGGGAAAAAGGGAGGGATTGAAGCTTAAAGCACAAGGAGCAGGCCCAGGGTGAGCCAGGGGACGATGAGTGGGGCTGACTGCAGTGTGTGCGCACAGGAGAGTGGAGGCAGGACAGGCCCCATGCGAAGCCGGAGTCTGGTGAGAGGTGTGACCCAGGGGCAGGTTCACGCAGGACAACGACTGCTCGGGTGGCTCTGACCGTAACCGATGAGAGCAGAACCTGAGGATGGGTCCCCGCGGGCCTGGGAATGGGGGCCGGTCCCCACTGACTGTCCCCGGGCAGAACCTGAGGATGGGTCCCCGAGGGCCTGGGAATGGGGGCCGGTCCCCGCTGACTGTCCCCAGGCAGAACCTGAGGGTGGGTCCCTGCGGGCCTGGGAATGGGGGCCGGTCCCCGCTGACTGTCCCTGGGCAGAACCTGAGGGTGGGTCCCCACAGGCCTGGGAATGGGGGCCGGTCCCCGCTGACTGTCCCTGGGCAGAACCTGAGGGTGGGTCCCCACAGGCCTGGGAATGGGGGCCGGTCCCCGCTGACTGTCCCCGGGCAGAACCTGAGGGTGGGTCCCCGAAGGCCTAGGAAGGGGGCCGGTCTCCGCTGACTGTCCCTGGGCAGAACCTGAGGGTGGGTCCCCGAGGGCCTGGGAATGGGGGCTGGTCCCCATTGACTGTCCCTGGGCTAATCACCTTCAGTTCTCCAAGGGGAAAAGGACTCCTTCCTGAGAGTGGACTCTCCTCTCCCTCCCTCCCTCCCTCTGCCCTCCAAGCCACAATTCCCAGAAAGCATCCAGGAACAGCTCATAGGGCCTCGGGAGGAAGGAGGCTCTCTTCATTTAGCGCCTGTCTTGTGCAGAATGATGGCTTCAGTCAGACTTGGCTGAAGAGCCCAGTGGTGTGACTGCAATCAAGTCCCAGTGGGGCAGCTGAAGAGTCACAAGACCTCCTCTTAAGAGCTTGGGGAGAGTCTTGGATTAGAGGAGAAATAAGTTTAGCTCAGAAAAGTAAAGAGGAGGATCAGGTGGTGGCCATAGTGAGGTGTTAAGAGCACAACGGGCCCCTGTGCTCTGAAAGAGCCTTCTTATGGAAGCAGGGACCTGCAGGGACAGAAGCTGCAGAAAAGTGGGTACTAAGGAAAAAGGCAAGTGCCAAGGACAACGTGACTGATGTCAGTGAAGTCAGGGGCAAGGGATGCTGTGAGAGTCAAAGGTAGGGGAGCATAGCAGGTGTGAGGTGCTCAAAGCCAGCACGTCTTCCAGGCGGGCCGAGTAGTGGCGTGGACACTAGAGAGATCTGCTGGGGAAAGGCTGTGAAGAGCCTCATGTGTTATGCTCAAGAATTTGATGATCTATCCAAAGAGAACAAACACTAATTTGAAAAGACACATGCACCCCAACGCTTACAGCAGCACTATTTACAAGAGCCAAGATATGGAAGCAACCTAAGTGCCCACTGACAGATGACTGGCTAAAGAAGATGTGGTATGTTTATACAATGGAATACTACTTAGCCATAAAAAAGAATGAAACAATGCCATTTGCAGCAGCATGGATAGACCTAAAGATGATCATACTAAGTGAAGTCAGACATAGACAAATATCACACAATATCACTTATATGTGGAATCTAACAAAGAGAACAGACTAGTGAATGTAACAAAATAGAAGCAGACTCACAGAT
Organism: Camelus dromedarius; assembly: GCF_036321535.1. Lineage (NCBI taxonomy): Eukaryota > Metazoa > Chordata > Mammalia > Artiodactyla > Camelidae > Camelus > Camelus dromedarius. The sequence goes on from NC_087472.1 coordinate 108,724,006, forward strand.
ACAGAGAAGAGACTAGTGGTGACCAGTGGGGAGAGAGACGGGGGGAGGGGCAAGAAAAGGGGAGGGGATTAAGAGGTACAAACTACCATGTATAAAGCAAACAAGCTATGAGGATACATTGTACAGCACCAGGAATATAGCCAGTATTTAATGATAACTATAAATGAAGTATAACCTTGAAAAGGTATGAATCACTATGTTGTACATCTAAAATTTATAACACTGTACATCAAGTATACCTCAATAAAAAGTTAATTAAAAAAAAGAATTCAGCGAGAAGTCAGCTGGCGTCTGAGCTTCTTGGATTGAATGTTGGTATTTTCCACCAAATTTAGGAAAGTTTGGCTATCACTATTTCAAATTTTTGTTTCATTCTTTTTTCTTCTCTCTCCACTGCACATATACGGTAGAGTGCTTCATATTGTCCTACAGGTCATTAAGCTTCCAACCGTTTGTTCAATCTTGTATCAGTTCTTCAGATACATTATACCTCTTAGTTCTGAGATTTCCATTTGACTGTTTAAGAACATAATTTTCCTTTCTCTGCTGCCATTCTGCATCTGTCCACTCATTATGAGCAGGCTCTCCTTTATATCCTCAAACAATTTTATAATAGCTCCTTTAAAGTCTTTCCTGCAAAACCCAACATCTACCTCATCTCAGGTCATTTTTCCCCCTACCGCCTGTCCAGTTGGATAACTGGGTTAAGCCAACCACCTGAGAGCTGCAACAGCCTACAGAGCAAAGGGCTGCAGAACTGGTCTGCGGTCACAGTATCTTCTAATCCTAGGCACAGAGTACCCGGCTCCCACCTCCCAGCACATTCTCATGAACGTGAGCCCCAAAATCCGAACTTGCACTTACTGTGTGTCCTTGGAAGGTTTTGACTGGGCGGTCACAGCCGAGTCTGCAGACGTGAATACACATGTCTGTGCTACAGGAGGCAAAGGTAGTGTTGTTCTGCCAGTCGACATCAAGAGCAGGGGCTGTGAAGCAGAAAAGGGAGCGGGGGTGGGGGGGGGCGACATCTGCATTTACCAGTGGTGCACAGAGGCCAGCTGACTGAGAAGAAGTTAACAGCACAGTCAAGACACTCATCTACTGATGTTATAAACACACAGCCGCCAGCCTTCACAGACCTGTCCTATACGTTTGACGGGATGACCAGACACCTCCAGAGAGAGACCCTGTGACACTTCACGTGCCCTGGACACAGAGTCTCGTGCTCCCCTGACACAGGGCAGACACGGTAGGGGAGAGGCACGCTGCCTGCCCTGCCCCTGTACCGTGCTGCTCCGGGGAGCACCACTGTGGTGGGCTGACTCCACTTGTTTTAGGTACGGAGGAGAGAAAGGGGAGGAAAACGACTCCACATCCTGTGTGTAAGACATCCCCACTGAAAAAATCTCCCACAACACGTGAATGCATCCACCGACAGTTGACAAGAAGCACCCCCGCCTTTAGGGGACACAGGTGGCCTTGTGATGAACACTGTCTCTGCCTACATTTCTCAGGGGCTGGTGGCTCCAAGACCTCTGTTGAGGGTTTGGGAGACAGGGACAGCCCTCTTCCTTTCTCCCAAACTCCCAGGAGACCACGCTGCATCCTTGTTCTCTCCAGACACCTGACTGCTTGTAAGGAAAGAGAGGGTTCCCCATCAGCTGTCAAGCCCTAACCTTGTCTCCGTGTGTTTCTTCAAGGAAGTCAGCGCTGGATTGGGAGAACCTCACTTAGGATGTGCTAAGTCGTGTTGCCCCTTCTCATCCTGGGTCTTTAAACAAGAAGTGCGTGCCTGCACACGCGACCGCCTCCCACCACTGCAGGGACAGACCCCGTTAGCTTCCACGGCCCGCTGCCCCGTCCCCACAGAGGTTGTGGGTGGGGGGGTCTGGCCCAGAGGCAGCACTGGCTTCTTCAACAACCCAAGGCACCTCTTCTTGTTTCATCTTCACAGCCCCACGGTTCCCGCCACATTCCCCACGTGTGTCCAGTGGAACCAAGGAACTGGGTCCCAGGAGCCATGGAGCCAAGCCCGTAGCTGCTCTTGTGCACAATGCTGCACGAGCCAAGTCATGAACTCCGTGGCCAGCCTCTGCCTTCGTGCATGCAGTTCGCAAACCTGCAAGAGCGACAGCCTGGAGGGGACAGTGACCAGCACCTGGCCGTAAAAACTATCTTCTGCTGCAGCTTTGTAATCTGGATAGCGGACGCTGTGTACTCAGGTGGCTGGCCCCATTCTGAGTCGCTCCTGCTGCTGAGACCCAGGGCCTCCAACCCCCAAATGTGAGCTCACCATTCAGTGTGAGTGAGCGACACGTAACGGGGCTAAGTTAACCCTGGGCGGGGCGGGGCGGGGTGGGGTGGGGCGGGGTGTGTGTCCGTGTGCCCTCGCTGCCTACATGGCCAGTGAGGTTCAAGAGTCAGCAACCATTCCGAGCATAGCCAAACTTTACTTTGCTCTTTAAAAAAGAAATAAACTTTTAGTTGTGAAATGCTTACAGAATCACAGGAAGCTGTAAAGACATTACAGAGGCCCCACACGTACCGTCCACCCAGCGGCTGCAGTTTCTGGCCCCGCCGCACAACACGCAAGCCCGGAAGCTGCTGGGGTGGGACGTGCGTGCAGTGGCTGTGCCAGCCATGTGCTCACACGGGCAGATGTGTGTAACTACCGCCAAAGCCAAGACCCAGAACCGGGCTCCACCACCTCCAAGACCTCCCGTGTGCTGCTTTACCGTCACACCACCCCTTCCTTGAACATCCGCTCCTAAACCCTGGCTCCACTGATCTGTTCTTCATATCTAAAATTCTGGGCGTGGGGGGGTAGCTCAGGGGTAGAGGGCATGCTTAGCATGCATTCAATCCCCACGCCCTCCATTAACCGCTCCCCCCAAAATTACATCATTTCCAGAATGTTATAGAAATGGCACTGTCCAGCACTTGACCTTTGGGGACGGCCTTTCCTAACGAAGCAGACAGCCCTCTCGATGGTCTACAGATAGTCTGCTCCTTCTCCCTGCTGAGTGCTGTTCCACCACTAGCTCTGAGCTCACGCCTCCAGGAATGAGGTGCACCCACCAGGCCGGCGTGGGGAACACCTGACGGGCAATTTCTCTGATCAGCCCCATGAGTGCTAAGGAAAGGTGCCCCTCTTGCAGTCTGCATCTCACCCGGAAACACAGCACCCTTCCTTTTTTCCAGCTTGAACAATCCGCAGGCCACCACTTCACACTTGTAAGAAAGGGCACGTGACACACGGACTTCCTGACCCAGTGCTGGGACACGCTGCCTTGTGGGTTAGCTACAGGGGAGGAGCTCTCAGTACAGAAGAAAACGTGTCTGTGGCATGGAAGGCCCTCCTCTGGACCTTGGGAATGCTCCGGGGAATACTGTATTCTGTCAAATGACTTAGAAATTAATTCTGAAGATAAAACTGTTAGAGGAACCTTACGGATGCTTATCTGGGGCACATTATTCTCTGAAAAATAGAAGCCAGAGCTTCCTGCGTTACAGGCATTCCCCCCATTGCGTGGGTCAGCACATCTGACGTTCTGGGCTCTGACCCGGTCACGGCAGCCTTCGTGACAACAAAGGTAGGATGGTCTTGGCATTTACGGCAAATGCAACGGGCAGGCAGACCCACTTGCTGTGCTTTGTACAGTCGACAGCGTAGCTGCATGGCGTGGAGACGACACAGATCAAAACACACAGGCTGGGTCTCCAGGGGCTGGGGAAGTGGGGCTGGAGGGGGACTTCCTACGGGTGAAGGGTGACACGTATGTTCTGGAACTGGACAGCTGGGACAGCTGTGCACAATGTGAATGCTGGTGTATTCTGTCCACCCCGAACACACGCACGCACACGCACAGATGCTGGGGTGTCAAGGTGGCAGCGTATGTTGTATAATATCTCTAGCAACTGCCACATCATCCATGCTGTCAGAGAGCAGGACCCACAACAAAATTCCCCGCAGCCCCCACAGGTGTGTCTGGCGTGGTCCCCAAGCTCAGAGGACTGCGTGGAAGAGACGGGCTGCCTCTCCAGAGCAGCAGGCTGTAAACCAGCACCTCCCGGGTCTGCCCGGATCAGAAGAACCGTGTGCAGCAACAGACGCTGGTGCGCATGTGTCTGTCACAGTCCTGTGAAGGCCTCGTCGGGACTCTCCCTCAGTCTGCTCCCTGCAGGACCCACGTCCCCCACTTGCAGCCCTCCCTGGGCTCCGAGGTGGGCTGTACTGCCTGGGCCGTCCTCGGGGCCAGCCCTCCCTCCGTTCAGACATCCCCAGGCGCCGGGAAGTGCCCGTCAGGGAAGAGCCTCTGACCCCCTCCTCAACGTCACCCCAGAGACACCTGACCCAGCAGTAACGTGCACCCCGTCCGTCTGCCTGGTAACTCCCTCTAAACGGGGCAGGCGCCTCCTGCGGACGAAAGAGGCCTCTATTCCCTTCTGTCCACTTGAAGCCAGTTTCTTCTGTCAGTCTCTGAATTCTGGGGTGCTTTCTCTCTCTGAAGTCCAGAGGTCACATCTAACGATCAGATTGAATCAGGAGGTGGGAATCGGGGAACCCGGACTCTCTCGACCGTGGGCTCCGTGGGGCCTGGTGCGGCCCCAACACAGGGAGACGTGGTTCGGTCAAGAACAGTGGAGCAAAGACCCCCGCAGGCCTGACACTGCTCCCCATAGGAAGGCCCGGCGGCGAGGCTGGCCTTGGCCGGCCTCTGGGAATTTGGATTTCCAGAGGGGTCCTGGCATCCTGTAACTAGTAACGGCGGCTTCTGTGCCTTAACTGTCTATGCAGACAACATCCGTGGTTGACGCTGAACCCTCATGCTCCTCCCGGCAGTCTGGAATGTGGGTGCACGCCGGGCATGGGGGCCTATGGGGCCTCCCCGGTAGACGACCCTTCACGCATGTCACCGCAGCTGGCTTCTGGGGGGATGCGGCACATCCTCTGTGACCCCACCAGGAGAGAACCCTGAAAGCTCTGGATTCACCTCATGCCTTCTCCCCCTGCTGATTGTGCTTTGCATTCTTTCGCTGTAATAAATCTGAGCTGTGAATTTGACCGCATGCCGAGTCCTGGGGGTCCTCCAGTGAATTGCTGAGGCTCGGTATGGTCTCAGGGACTCCCACCCAACACAGCGTCCTTGGGGGCAGCAGCTGAAAGCAGCCCACGCTGGTTCTGGACTTGGTTCACTGTGTGCTTATAAACGTTTGAGCCTTCGAGAGTTGAGGGCACCAGGATGTCACAGGTCTCAAGAGCAATGCTTCCCACGAGATGGGTTTCCTCCCTGCCAGCTGGATTCCGTGATGCCTTCCTCCAAGCATTCATGATCACTTTAAGGGACATTTCCTAGGACTCTGAATTATTTTTTAATTACAAAAAATTTATAGAAATACTCACCGGAATGAAATGGAAACTGCTGTTTGGCCTCTCCTGTGTGGGCATCCCAAATTATTGTTGTCTGTGCTCCGCAAAAAAAAAGGAAAAAGAAAAAGAAAAAAAGAGTTAGTAATTAGTCTTCTCACAAAGGTTTCTCTAGAAAAATTTATCAGAGAAGAGCAGGCAGTGGGCCCCTCTTCCTTTTAAACCAGCACTGTCCAAAAAACAGCACGTGAGCCACACAGGAAATTTAGAACTGTATAGTAGCCACACTAAAAAAAGAGAAAAGAAACTAGTAAAGCCAACTTCAACAATCCAGTTAACTTCACTTCAACACAGCCAGAATACTGTCATTCTAACATGAAATCAGCACATACACGTCAGTGACGTAGTTCGCACTCCCTTCTTCATCCATGCCTTTGGAATCCAGGGTGTGCTTTACGCTTAACCATCTGGACGGTGGTCACATTTAGGAACTTAGCCACACGCGCTGGTGGTTCCTCCCCCAGACGCAGCAGCTGGAACTGATACTCGGAAAACCACCAGTTTTGTTGGGAACTCCCCCTTATCCCCACACATGAAAAGCTATTGCAAAAACTGTAACAACGCATATCCGAACACCTTTCTGGCACTTTTCCAAATGAAAAGCTGCACAAACAGGTATTTCTGAAAATTCCTCTGACCATCACTCCATGAACTGGGGACACTAGACATAGCAGAGCAACTGGGTTACTGATAGAAGAAACTGGCTTCAAGTGGACAGAAGGGAGCAGACGCCTCTTTTGTCCAGCACTGATTTATTAGTCCGTACATAAGGAGGAAAAAAATGATGTATACGCTGGAAAACGAAGTAAATCATGAATGCTTGATGCTGGGAGACACTCAGGCATGCCTAACAGCCAAAGGCAGCTCTATGAATACCACTGGAATTACGTCTTAATCAAGTGCAATTTTCAACAGAATCGGAACCCTGACACCTCCCTGTCGATGGCATTAAATGAAGGTTTTCCTTTAAAAAGAACTGGTTATATTTTGTATCAACTGCAGAAATTTTCAGAGGAAATACTCAGAGCAGTGAGGATCTGTGAAACTTGGTTCTCTAAGTCTGGGGTCAGCTCTAGACCAATTAACAATTTTTTGTTTGTTTGATGGAGTAGAACTCTTTCCTTAATGGAGCCACCTGCCAACAATTTAGCACAGAAGAGAACATATAAACCTTTTCACGATTCCGATACAATTTCATACACTACATTGACAACTTGTTCAATGTGTTGATGTTTCAGGTTAAACACACGCTGGACAAAAGAAAATATTAATTACACAAAGGTTTCAAGAATCCGAAATACCCTTTAGCCACATTAGGTTAAGCACATACTGAAGGTCAAAGCCAGCATCCCTAAGTTACATTTCCTCCCTGAGAAAATGTTCCTTTCGAGAACATTACTATTCCTGCCGTGGTTGACTAATTACATCAGGGAGTGTCTGACCCAAAGCCTACCAGAATTCTAAATGTACATTTTCACCAACCACCCAGTTCATCACCTGGTAGACTCAAATGATAATCAGGTAGAAAATGCAACACGAATATAAAAAGTAGCCCTGGGGAAGGAAGGAGCTCAGGCTGCGAAGGACTCCCCGGAGGCGTGTGAAAGTTCGAGGGCGGCAGGGACTGGCGCCCAGGGCCCGAGTTCCCAGCCCACCCGGCTCTCTACCAGCGTGTCCCAGGCAAGTCAGTGACGCTCTCTGGGGCTCCACATTCCCCTCTGTGAAAAAGGATGGACCTGCCCCCTATCTTGGGAGCATCGACTGGGCCAACGCATGTGGGAGTGATCGCTCGCACAGACGTTTAATAACTCCATCAGCAGTGCTGACGACCGGCCACGTAGAAGACAAAGTTCTGTGTGTGTGCAATATCTGAGTTGTAACATCTCTGGGAAAATTCAACACTGGTTCCACGAGAACATTTGGTGTGTCGACCTCAGCAGCTCGGCTTTTGTATGTCAGGTATTAGGCTGCCAAGTTGAACGCAGGGTTTGTTGGTATAAATGAGAGGAAGAGAAAGAAAGAAGGAGTAATTCAGTGCCCCGGTGGGTTACACTACTTAACTGCAGGGGCAACCAGCTTTCTCTGTCAAGGGCCAGGCAGCAGATATTTTAGGCTCCAAGGGCCATACAGCGTCTGTCCACTAGTTCACGCTGTTGTTGAAGCGTGAAAGCTGCCATGGACAGTTCTGAACAAGTGGGTGTGTCTGTGTGCCAATAAAACTTTATTTACAAAAACAAGCCATGGGCTAGTTTTGACCTATAGACCATGGTTTGTCAAATGCAACTATGACTTTTCCAAGACTGTGTCAATGTTTACAGGTCTTGTCTATTATTTTATATGCATTTTTAGAACTTGAATGAACAGATGGTAGCAATTTAATAAGGTTTTCAATTTATACTGAAGTGATTACAAAAATGTAAAACTTTTTGGAGAGCAAATCGAAGTATTCAGGCATGGTTTCTAGTTGTAGAGTCATAAACTAATGTGAGAACTTATTTTTCCTTCTTCATTTGTTGGTAATATTTATTTTCCAAAGCAATGACTTAAGACAGAATTTCTATTGAGCATTAAGGGTGGCACAACCATTCATGCAATATTCTTTGAGGGTCACGATTCCTGTCTCTTGGCAGCCGAAGAAACAGAAACTGGGACAGGGTGAGACCTGCTGGATTAATTGCTCAGAGCCAGGATGCTATCTACCCCTCCTGAGGTCATCTTGTGCTCTGTCACCCCGTAACGGCTTCTAGATGCATCTGGGTGTTGACAGCCACCGGACTTCGCGTCATCACATCCACCAGGCAGCCCCACCAGGAACAAAGCACACTGTACATCTGCTCTGCGGGCCATCGTGGGCAGGACCACTTGCATATGTGTCTACCTGCTCCTGCTCTCAGGGAAACCTGCCGTCTACAGTGGGAAGCAACCGGTCATCAAACTAGGAAACAGAAGCCTGGAGAGAGGAAACGGTGTGTGTTCACAAAATCACTCGGCAGGGGAAAGTTTACAACCCATGCAGGTGGGCTTCTTCAAACCCTGGATAAATGCAGCCTGGGGATTTCTTCTATCACTGAACTAAACCTCAAAATAAAAGGGAGGGGGAAAGGTTTACGTGTCAGTCTGCAGACCAGTCCACGGCACATTAAGAGATGATGTGTTACAAGTGAACAGTCAGATCAAAACCACAGAAACAAACAAAACCTACACAGGTCCTTCTGATTTCTTAAGGGGAGGCAGAATTCTCAGAATTCAAAGAAACCCTGATGTTATCTGAGATTAAACACAAGTAAACATCTACAGACTGCAGAGACGTATTTTAAGCAAACACTCACTTTGTCTACGCCGGCACTCAAAATGTAATTCCCCTTCTTGTTCCATTTCAAGGCGAAGATGGGGCCTTTATGTTGGCCTAAGGTGCTGGCCAGGTTACCTGCATGTGAAAAACAAAACACGGCAGCATGTTGACGTCCAAGTCTGCCCATGGGATGATTTCACAGCAAAGCACCTCTTCGCCGACCCCAACATGGGGAAGGCAGGACTTACCGTCTTCCGTCCATATTCTTGCAAAACCATCATATGACCCTGTAGCCAACAGTGTCCCGTCACTCTGTGGGCCAGAGAGAAATAGCAACAGACACAGCTCAGTGGAGGCAGACCTGAAAAGGGGGGCATCTCCCAGCATCCCAGGGCTAGAGCAGCCTGATGTCGGTAACCAGTTCCCACTTAAGACACTCATCAGTCACGGGGGACTACTTTAGCTCACACGGCTCTTCAACTAAAATGTAAGACAGAACAGGCTCCCCAGTAATCCCATCAAGGAGACGAGGGGCCAGGGAAAACACGGGACCACCACTCACCACTTGATGACATCCAAAAAAAAAGTATCGTGAGACTTTTAGAGACTTGGGTGAGCTTTTAAAAATATTTACAAATAGATAAGAGTGGCACTGGTGATGAAGTGACAGGATGTGCAGAAACATGACAGAGAGAAAGAGAAAAGGTCAGAGAAGCTGAAATGCCGAGTGTCTCACACACAGACACCGGTGCTGAGATGTCCAGGTGGAAGGTCATCTTCCCTTGGCCCCACGGCACATGACGTCAGCAGAGCAGCCTCCCCGGGTGACACCAGCAGACCCACCCTGCAAACCCAGCTGCTGTCTGCCCAACGCCCACAGTCTGCTAAGGAGCCCAGAGCCCTGGGGGTGGCACAGGCCTGCCCCTTCCCTGCATCTGCCTGCCCCTTTCCTGCATCTGCCTGCCCGGCTCAACTCCCCCATGCAGCCCTTGCCGAGGCCGCTGGTGGATTTTACTGATGTGAATTAAAGCGTCTAGGTGGCGGCAGAGGCTTACGTTCCAGTCCAGCGAGGTCACGTCTTTATTGCTGGGGACGTCGTGGCCCCCTTCCCGTATACAGTGCCTCAGCACGAGCTGGGTGGAGCCCCCGGTGCTGTTTTCATTCAGGTTCCATATCCTCGCTGTCGAATCTCCGGATCTGCACAAGGAACACACACAGCGATCAGCCTCTGTGTCCAGTGCGAGCAAAGCCCACTGCTCCCCGCCGTCTGGCTACACCAGGCATCCTGGGCATGAGGCCCTTGGTCTTTGTAACACCGCTCACTCCCTGCGGGTTTCCCCTCCTGATGGGAGTTTAGTAATGCTGAATGTCTCTGCATTGCTCCCCACCCCACTGAGAAAACGGCTAGGACTGAAGACTCTTCCTCAGCCTGGGGTACCCGGAGTGCCCCAAGCCTTGGTCCGCACACACTGGGGAGACGGCACACCCAGCAGGAAGGGAGTGCATGTCCCAAGAGTCAGAACGCAGACGCCCAGACCCTGGGGCACGCCCTGCCTGACATCCTTACCCGGACGCCAGGAGATCACTGACAGGGTTCCAGGCACAAATGAACACCTCAGACTCGTGTCCCCGAAGGACTGTGGCTTTGTTGGGTGGAATCTCCACGTCTCCGTCTATTTCCATTGGTTTCGAATGATTATCTGTTGTGGGAAATGGGAAAAGAGGCAGGGCTGACAGACACCAGAGAAACTCATCCCCAGGGCTGATGGTAGTTTTAGAAACACCTGCCTTTTCCACACTAATCCTGTCGCCTCTGAAGCTTGTACTAAATCATGGCTTTTGTGTAATTTAGTAAGTATGTAACATTTGTTTACAGTCTCCAAAATTTGACAGAGGAATAAAAACAGGTATTCTAGGGCCAGGCTAGTTGCTAATATCCCCCAGAACAAGACTGGACAGAAATGACAACAGTCAGCTGGCCCCTGAGAAGGGCCCAAACGTTCCTCCTCTTGACAGGACAAGATGTTTTATCTGGAAGCACCTTTCTGAGGTTATACAGATTTTTTTGAAGACCCCCAATTACAATTACTTTCTGGGGTGGAAGAGCAGCAAAACAAAGACATTTATTTTATCCCAGTTTATTTTCATAATCTTGAGGGTTGTATCTCACGGGACAGGGCAGCCCATAAAAGACATATGGGGACAAGCCACGTACTTCCTTCTTCTTTCCCTGCCCTGTCACTGTGGACCGCGTTAATAGTGACTGTGAGACCCGTGGGTGGGCGGTCTTCCATCTGACCGTAGGCAGACGGCCTTGAGGTCATCCTGTAATACCAGCACCAGTACAGCCCACATGGGCTTCACGCTCAGTGCTGGACCTCGTCTCTGGCCCCAGATGGACTAAAAGAACGCGTTCCTTGAGCTCGTGGTCAGGTCAGGCTGCGCCGCTGCTCTTGGAGGGAAATGATTTTTCTTTTTCTTTTAAAAATATTTTTATTTATTTTTACTTTTTAATCACTTTTTCCCTTCCAGTTTTATTGAGATATAATTGACATACAGCACTGTATACCTCCTTTTTGGGGGGGGGGGGGCGTGGAATTAGGTTTATTTATTTCTTTCTTTCAGTGGAGGTACTGAAGATTGAACCCAGGACCTTGTGCATGCTAAACAGGCACTCTACCCCTGAGCTGTACCTTCCCCCCAAAATGATTTTCAAATAAGGAAGGACACACGCGTGCATAATGCATGTGCGTGTGCGCACACACACAGACACACACACGCACACACACACACACACAAGCACTCTCTGAACTTAGACCCCAGAGCAGTCTCTGCATTTATAAGCAGCAGGTCAAAGTGCAGTCAGCTTCTCCCGTAAAAGTCCAGGCTCTCTGACTTACTGGTCACACACTTGGCGGCAACTACCTAACAGGAAGTAACCTCCTGGCCTTTGCAACCCCCGCACAAGAAGGCACCCGCGGCCTGGGGCCGGTGCCCTCTCAGTGACCGTGAGCTCCCAGCGTCAGCTACTCCAGAATCTGTCCCGGAGGCCGGAGGCCGGCGCACGGGCCTCCACACACACAACTCTTTATGCGGGCAGTGATCACAGGGGAGACAACTGCCTTCTACACCACACGAGTTCTCAGAGCAGCACGATTTCCTCAAGTTGAGGGCGCACAGCAAACAGCACCCTGTCTGAGGACTTGCATGGAAACCAGAGCGGGAAGCCCTGCCGCGATTCCGAGCCTAGGGGCCGTCAGGGCTGCGAGCCCGGCTGGCACTCACTCATCGCGTGCGCTCCGTTCTCCTCGCCGTTGACTGCGGCCTCGCCGTTCTTTGGTGGGTTCTGCTGGGAAACCGCGGCCGGGGCCGCCGGGGCCGCCGGGGGGGCCGCTGCCGCCGCCGCCGCCGCCGCCGCGGCCGCCGCACTGGCCTGCTGCTGCGCCAGCTTCTCCCGGAACGCCTGCTGCCGCGTCTGCACCACGTCGGGCATCACCGCGTCGATCAGGGACAGGGACTCTATGGGGCGGCCGTCGAACACCGTGCCGTCCTGGGGACAAAGCCCGGGCGCAGGCGTCAGCTCGGGCACAGCGCCGGCCCGTCCGGGCTCTGCCCTCCGGCAAGACAGGCGCAGGGCCCGGGCAGAAACGCGGGCGCCCGGGAGGTGCGGGGCTGCGGAGGAGGCTCGGCCTGCCCGGGGACCCGAGACACGCAAGGACTCCCGGCGGGCAGAGTGGGTGCGGCGGGCGAGGGCCGCATCCCCGGAGGACTGGTGTCACTGCTGCGTCAGCGGGAGGCCCGAAGTTCCCGAAACTGACCAACCCGAATCCTAGCGTCAGGGACACCTGAGCCCTTTCAGGTCCTGTCATGGGAAGAGGGCTACCCCTGACGCAGCAGTTTGCAAAAAGGGGTGGGGTGGGGTGGGGGGGATTTTACCCCCTTAGGGGACAGTGAGCAAAGTCTGGAGCCATTTCGGTTGTCACATTGGGGAGGTGCTGCTGCCATGCTGTGGGCAGAGAGCAGGGATCCTGCTCAACATCCTTCAGTGCTCAGGACGGCCCCACAGCAACGACTCACCTGGCCCTCAAAGATCAAGAGTGCCGAGGGTGCGAAACCCTGCCCAGACGCTAGGACAGTGTGCAACTAGTCCCCGCCTAAGTGACAGAGGTGGCTCTCTGGAGGCCTCAGGTGTGAATTACAGATTCCTGCACCACTGAGGATCTGATTCCTAATACATCTGTCCACCTGAGCTAATACAGTACATATTCACAGCCGTCTGAATTGCCTTCCTGGGCTCAGGGTGTTCACTAACTCAGCCGTGATCTGCTAACAGCAGCACTGTCTTCTTCCAATACCTATTTTGAACCTCCTTTGTGTCTCTGGTTTCCATCTACCATGAAAAAATTACCATACACATTTGAAAACACAGGAGAGAGATCTTTCCTTAGAAAGTGCTCCAAATACTAGTCACATGAACCTCAGCGCCTTTCAGTTGTGACTGCTGGACGTGCAAAGCGTTTCTGCACATTTCCTCATAAATTAGGAAGAACTGAAGGTATGAGTTTCAGCTACACAATTTCTAAATGAAACCTCACCCCAGTTGACTACTGGTTACTTTACAATATTTGAAAATAAGGAAACAATACAGAACGAGGGAAAGTGTAGCCAGGCACCTGGTCAGCCACCCAGTTCTGGCCACAGAGTGGCCAATGTTGACCGACTGGCCAGCCAGCTTCTACGTCACTTCTCTTCTTCATATACTCATGCCCCAAATGAATGACGATTTCACAAAAGGTACTAACTGCCCAGAGTAATAAAACACTCCTGGTTTAAACTCTAAAAGCACACCTCAGTTTAACAACTGGAAACCCAGGTGACAAATGAGACAATCTTTCATTCGTCTCTGGACATACTGCATTTTGAATTGCCAAGGGAGAGAAGGTATGGGGGAATCTCAGCAGATGAAAGACATGGACACTAGGGTAGGGGCAGGGAAATTCAGTCGCAGCATCCGAGCTGGTGGGGCCTCCGGGGTCCTGTACTCCTATCTCACGCTTGTTTGTTTTGCCAAAAAAGACTAGCTGGGGCCTCAAGGAGCCAGTGGAAGATCCTGGGCATCCAATGTAAGAAAAGGAAAGAGGAGACTGCCTGTCGTCAGGCAAGAAAGAGCACAGGAAAATATCAGATAAGGAAAGTAAAAGCAAAACCTCTTTTAAAATCACATCAAAAAAATAAAATACTTAGGAAAAACCCTGACTGAGGAGGTGAAAGACTTATATGCTGAGAAATATAAAACATTGAGTAAGGAAATTAAAGATGATTTAAAGAAATGGAAAGATGTCCCATGCTCCTGGATTGGAAGAATTAATAGTTAAAATGGCCATACTCCCCAAAGTAACTTATAGATTAAATGCAATCCCTATCAAATTACCCAGGACATCCTTCACAGACCTAGAACAAATAATCCTAAAATTTATATGGAATCACAGAAGACCCAGAATTGCCAAAGCAACAGTGAAGAAAATGAACAAAACTGGAGGAAAAACCCTCCCAGAATTCAGACTGTACTACAGAGCTACAGTACTCAAAACAGCATGGTGTTGGCACAAAAGCAGACATACAGATCAATGGAACAGAACCGAGAGCCCAGAAATGAACTCATATACCGATGGTCAATTAATATTAGACAAAGGAAGCAAGAAGATACAACAGAGAAAAGTCAGTCTCTTTCCCAAGTGGTGTTGGGGAAGTTGAACAGCTGCATATAAATAAATGAAGTCAGTACATTCCCTCACACCATACACACAAATAACCTCAAAACTGCTTAAAGACCTAAACACAAGACACCTTTAACCTCCTAGAATAAAACGCAGGCAAAACATTCTCCGACATAAATCTTAGCAGCGTTCTCCTAGGGCAGCCTATCAAGGCAACAGAAATAAAAGCAAAAATAAGCAAACAGGACCTAATTAAACTTACAAGCTTTCACACAGCTTTTGTATTAAACAAAAAAAAAAGACAACCTATGGAATGGGAGAAAATATTTGCAAATGATGCTTAATTTCCAGAATATACAGACAGCTCATACAACTCAATAACAACAAAAAACCCCCCAAACCCAGAAAACAATCAAATCAAAAATAGGCAGGAGACTTAAAACAAACATTTCTCCAATGAAGACATACAAATGGCCAACAGGCACATGAAAAAATGCTCAATATTGCTAATTATCAGAGAAATGCAAATCAAAATTACAATGAGGTATCACCTCACACCAGTCAGAATGACCATCATTCAAAAGTCCACAAATGATAAATGCTGGAGAGGGTGTGGATAAAAGGTAATCCCCCTACCCTGTTGGTGGGAACGTAGTTTGGTGCAGCCATTATGAAAAACAGTGTGGAGAATCCTTAAAAAACTAAAAATAGACTTACCCTATGATCCAGCAATCCTATTCCTGGGCATATCTGGAGGAAACTCTAATTCAAAGAGATACATGCACTCCAATGGTTGTAGCAGCACTATTTTCAATAGCCAAGACATGGAAACAACCTACGTGTCCATCAACAGAGGACTGGATAAAGAAGTTATACTGTGTGTTTGTGTGTGTATAATATACTTTATACTATTATTATTTTATACTATACACACACATTAAAATACTACTCAGCCATAAAAAAGAATAAAATAATGTCATGTGCATGGACCTGAAGACTGTCAGACTAAGTGAAGCCAGAAAGAGAAAGGAAAATACTGTATGATATCACTTACATTTGGAATCTAAAAAAATGAGGCAAAAGAACTTGTTTACAAAACAGAAATAGACTCACTGACATAGAAAACAAATTTATGGTTACCAAAGGGGGAAGGAGTGGGTGGAGGGATAAATTGGGAGTTTGAAATTTGCAGATACTACTATATGTAGAATAGATGGACAGCAAGGTCCTACTGTATAGGACAAGGAACTGTATTCAATACTTTGTAA
The DNA here is from genome assembly GCF_036321535.1 of Camelus dromedarius. Taxonomy (NCBI): domain Eukaryota; kingdom Metazoa; phylum Chordata; class Mammalia; order Artiodactyla; family Camelidae; genus Camelus; species Camelus dromedarius. The sequence goes on from NC_087472.1 coordinate 108,739,711, forward strand.
TAGCCTATACTGAAAAAAGAATATGAAAAGGAATACATTTATATGTGTAACTGAATCACTGTGCTGTACACCAGAAATTAACACATTGTAAACTGACTATATTTCAGTTAAAGAAGACTATGCAGCTAAAAATTTTTAAAAAGTACAGGATAGGCAGACACACGGTGTTTAAACGGGTTTTGGAAAACAACAGAGGAACCCACGTGACAAAACACAGGTAACAAAACACATTACTTCTGTAGTTTTAAAAGCTAAAGAGAAAGCGGAGTTAAATGGAACAAACAAGGCAGGCTTAAAAGGATGAGGTCAGTTCAAAGGAAGGGAGGATGGAAGAAAACGGTAGAAAGATTCAGGGAGATGTGTCCTAGGGTGATGGGACCTTGGGAGGGTCAGCTGCAGGAGCCTGTGACCCTGGAACATTTGGTGGCAAAGAGGAACACATGGGCATCCAACGGCGTCAGCTGTGCAGGACTGACTGTAAGGGGATTTGGGGAAGCTGGGTCGGGAAAGTGAGCCTGACCGAGGCGGGAGAAATGAGGCGCAGAAAAAGAGGGGGGGAAGTGCGGCAAAAATGAGACGGACTGACAGAGATGCTAGGAGGGCCGCAGCAGTCACAGGAAGCCCTGGGCATCTTTACAGGAGAATCCCAAGAGCAAAGCAGAGGGGGGTGAGGCAAACTGTTTTAAACCAAAATAACTCATTTACAAACTGGTGTAAAATTGGCCCAATACTCACTGTGACCCAATCTACAAAGAGGCAGGATATGTACACAAACTGGAGGGACTTAAATTTATGATGATTGTTCCAGCAGGTCTGCTATGGACGCGATAACAAACCATCCCTTGAAATCCTCTTTAACAACAGGCCCCATTTCATCTCCCCGATTCTCTATTGTGCCGTATGTGGGGATTACGGGAAATATATTAGATGCTACGCAAATGTTTTGGGCCGGGGTCCCCTCTTCAACTGAACTGCTCAAAGAAAACAAGAAGGAAGGGCATTTTCTGTGCACGTGCAAGGCCCGTGCCTGCCTGGAACCACATGAATTTGAACGGCAGGACATGCACGATCCGTGGATTTTTTTCAATACGTAAACAACTGTGTTTACCATCCACCGTTGGTAGAATCCGCGGTTGCAAAATTCGCGGGAACGGGATGCCGCGTATAGGACCTGAGCACTACGAATTTTGGTATCCATGGTAGGTCCTGGAACCAATCTACGGAGGATACCTGGGGACAACTGTATAAAGCAGTTGAAAATTTGCGGCGCGTGTTTCAGACTGGGCAGTGTATTGTGATATTGAGAGGATCAGTCGACAACCAGCCACGCTGCGCATGGATACAGCAGCACCACCGTCTAAAGGGCCTTGGAAGCTCGCTCCAGGGGCAGCGTAGGAGCCGCAGCCCCTAACCCAACCAAGTACTAACGCGAAGGGATAAAAAGCCCTCCCCGCGGCTGCGGGTAAGGAACTGCGCGCTAGGGTTGGATGCGTTTCCCCAGCTCCGCCCCGTCTCCCGGGCGTCCGCGCATACCTCGTTGATGCTGATCTCGGCCTCCACATACTGCAGGCCCTTCTGCAGGATGGAGATGAGGGCAGCCGGTGGCACTAGCGTCCCGTTGATGTTGGACTGGCTGATGTGGCTCTCGATACCGAATGTGAACGCCGAGTGGGAAAAACCTGCAGCAAGACAGGGGCGCCAGGGTCCGTGAGGCCTGGGCTGACGGGCGGAAGGCACAGCCACTAAGCAAAGGCGACACCGCGCTGATTTCAGACGTGCCTACTTATTGGGGCGGGAAGAGGCTGTGGACGCTGGGCTGCTGACGTGGGGTGTCGCGGGCAGGGTCAGGCAGAGAGAGGGAAACCTGTGCTTGCACGGGACCGAAGAACAGCTGTAAAGGTGGAGCCCTTTCGTTGTTACTAAAAGAAAAACAGAGGCCGGATCTGCCATGGTTACACATTTCTGTTACAGAAATCAGACTCCACTGCTCCTTCCGCTGTGTCTATCTGTGCTCCGCTCCCAGTCCTCATGGCAAATGAACCTCACCACCAACTGGGCCAGGAAAAAGAGGCTGTTCTGGACCCACCGGTGTGGACTTGAGTCGTCTTACAGAAAAACTGGGAATTTCCCTTTGGCTAAGATGTGCTGGCTCCCCTCCCCCGCCCACACCGCCTCCACCCCCATCAGCCGTTTCTGTAGAAGCTGGTGATAACACTTGGCAAGACAGATGTCTGTGTGCTGGCAGACAAGGTGTGGATGGAGCCGCTTGGATGAACACGTGGGGAGGAAAGTCAGGATGGTGACTGCACAAAGAAGGTGGCAGGGCAGAAGGCTCTAGGGGTCTGAGTTGGGGAAGAGGTTGTTCCGAGGCAGAGTTCCCTTCTGCTCTGTCAACCCTCGCATGTGGGGGTCCTGGGAATCCTGCTCCCAAGGTATCTCGGCTATGAGCACCTTCCCGTCAACACCGGCTCATCCTGCGTGCTTGGGGGGTCACGGGGGTCTCCCTGCCTCTGGGGCCTGCACACAGCCTCCCACACTCCCATTCCTAGGACACCACCTCCATCAGCTGAACAGGGAGGCCAGCTGGGCCTGGCTTCCACCAGATTCATCATCCTTGGTGCTCCTGCCTTTCATTATCCAAATACAACCAGACTTTGCAATAAACGAAACGCTCACCAGATGGGAATGTTCCTCCACCGAGATTTCTGTCTGCAGTCTCCACCCTTCTCTCTCCCCACTCCCTCCTCCTCAGCCTCTCCTGTTCATGCTTATGGTCTGATTATTAAAAGTATAGAAAATATGCAGTTGATTGATATTTCTTTCAAGAGCAGTATCATAACGGCTATTGATTTCTGTAAATGCCTTCACAAAACTGTAACCACCTAAATTAGATTGCACAGGAGAGCCGCCTGGAGGCTCCCTTCCCCACAGGGCCCCTCTGCTCCTGCTCTCTGAAGGAGGTGAGCAAAGGCCCTTTACTATCGGCCTCATCTTTTCCTTCTAACTTCTTTCCTCTCTCTCTGCCCTTCCTGTCCCCTACCCACTCCTCCAGAAGACAGCAACCACCCCTGTGTTACCAATGACTCTGTTCCCTGGGTCTCTGCCACCCCACACAACATGTCACCTCTAAGCCTTTATCACTGTTTCCGGCAAGGTGTAGACTAGAAAAATTGCAGGTTAACAGATGGAGCAGGACCAAATGGGTTCTTGGCCTGATCACCGCCCCCCACCCACCTCATGGACCCCTGCCTACAAACACACTCTGGGCCACAGTGGTTTCTCTCTCTCTCCTAAGAATTCATCACTTCGTGGCTGACAGCGCCACTCGCCTTTTCTAAATTTGTGTCTCCATCAGCTGATGGGAAAGAACCCTGGACCGAGAGCCATTTCTTATCCTCCTGGTACCTTCATAAGGTCTAATGCAGGACCACATCCACTGCAGTAGTAATAATTAAAATAACCTGAGCCAGCCCTTACATGGTGCCTTGGCCAAATGACACTCCTAGAACTTGCTCCAAATTCATGTAACCCTCTGCAGTCATTCCCTCGAGCTCCTCTTTCCCTTTGACCAACCAGGTGCCGCAATCTCTTGAGGGTAACTGACAGACCCCAGTCACTAGCTCCAACCTTGGGCAGTGGGACACCGCTCTGAGCCCACCATCAAACTCCACCTAGAAACTTCTACTGAGTGTTCCACCAGCGCACAGCTTTGACTGCTGACCGGGGCTCCTGGTAAATATATCTCAGGGACCAATGGAGCACCTATGGATGAGAGTCAAGCTTTTTGTGTCTGTCTTAGTCCATTCGGGCTGCTATACCAACATACCACAGACTGGATGGTAAAAGGAACAGACATTTATTTCTCATAGCTCTGGAGTCTGGGAAGTCCAAGATCCAGGTGCTGGCAAATTCAGGGTCTGGTCAGAGTCCATGTCCTGGTACACAGTTGTGACCTCACGTAGAGGAAGGGTTGGGGGAGCTCTCTGGGACCTCTTTTACAAGGGCACCAATTTCATTCGTGAAGGTCTCACCCTCATGACCTCATCACCTCCTACAGGCTCCACCTCAAAATACCACAGCGGGGACTACGTTTCAACGTTATGTATGGGCGGGGAGATAAAAAATTCAATCTACAGCAGTATATTCTACGAATTCACTACTCACCCTTCAAGCAGCACCCGGCCATAGAAACGCTAGTGAAGGCACACGAGACACAGCAGATTCTGACCACATTACCACCTTTAACCAAACCTGAATGCTTTGTGTCCATGATCTCAGTCTTCACAGTAGCTGGCCCAAGTGGTGGTATTGTTTTATACGCAAGAAGGGCACATGTGGGAGAAATGAAACAACCTGTCTAAGGTTCACAGACGTGATGAGAGCTGAACTACAGTCTCGACTCTGGACTGTGTGATTCCAAGATTCACCTTCTAACCTTACTGACTCTAAAAGCCACAAGCACAGGAACCAAAAGCCTGAAATTCCCTGGGTGGATGCCAGCTCTGTTCCCAGCTGGACCCCCGGCGACTTTAATCAGCAGCAGCTGCCCCAGATGCAGCCCAGGCAACGTGCAGAGAACAGGGTGCAAACCCACTTCTCACCCGAGACTTGAGAATGTTCCTGATGTCTGTCTTTATCTGGGCTGAGTATATAGTTTGGTTGCAGAACTTTCTCTCTGCACGTGCTACTGCTCTTCATGTGGATTCCGTTTCTAGAACACGCCGATGACAGTATTCAGTGAAGGATGGTCGGAAGAAGGGGATGGAGCAGTGAAGATGAACGGGGGTGTGGGAGCCTGAGGCTTCTGTAAAAAAGGGCTGAAAACAGCCTGCTGGGATGATGTCCCCTGACGGAAGCAAAATGATGACTAAGCAGGATAAAGCTCCACACGGGAACTTTGACCGTGAACGTCTGATGAACACCTGGGTCCACTATTGGAGACGACAGTAAACGGAGACGGAAACTACGTGTCTTCATAAACCCTCGCTGCAGTGTTCCACGTCACTGCTGAAAGAAGTCTTCCTCCTGGCTTAAATTTACATTAGTTGCATTTCTTTGGTAGGACCTATGTGTGGCCTCTAAATCAACGGGTTGTTTTCAGTCCATTTGTCTTTAAGATTTTCTCCTCGATTGCTGGCTGGCCTGATTTGGTCACGGCAAGTCAGAGGGCCAGGCAGACACGGCGTCAGGAGCGCTGGGTTTCCTGCTCGCTCTGGCATGTGGGGGCTGGGCCTCCGTGTCCCCTCCTACGGTGTAGGGGTGAGTAGGACCTCCAGGACCTGAAGGGAGAAGCAGAGGCGAGCGCGGCAGGACGCAGACACTCTTCCATCTGGAGAGAAGAGCACGAGCTAGTGGAAACGTCCCTTTTCATGTTGCCTTGTACATGCGACAAGGACACTGGATGAGACGGTCGCTAAGGTTCTTCCCAGTTCATTCACGGTGGAACAGGGGGAAGGGTCCACAGACTCTGGATGGGAGGCCTGCTTGAGCACTTCCTATTAGACCACGGGGCTGCAGCCCTGCCAGGTGCCAAGGTGCCATCTCGGAAGACTGGCATCTCCAGGCAGGAGTCTCTCCTGGGGCTGGCCCGGCCTCCACCAGCACCGGCGCCCCAGCCCTCCCAGTGGGACCCCAGGGCGGTGAGCACGGGCATCGCAGGTTGCCGGAGTGCTGTGACTTCCGTGCCCTACGCCTCTTTGGTTTCCCCTCAGCTTTCCATGCACCTCTTCTTCTGCCCAGCAGGACACGGGTGGGAACGAAGAACAGAATGTCAGTGACAGAGATGGAGATACTCAGAACAGGGTCAATGGCAGGTGTGGAAGTTGGTAAAAAAGAGCAGAATCAAGAGCTTGCTGGTACCTTGATGGAAGACCCGTGTGAGGGCTCAGTGTGAGTGTCCGCTGGTGTCTACCGCCTGGCCAGCCCGGAGCGACTGCTGAAGCCGGCAGACCTGCCTCCTGCTTGGTAGGAGGTGCCCCTGGTGAACCTCCTGAGCACAGGGTTTCTCAGCAGCAGCACAACTGACGTCTGGGCCCGGGCATCCTTTGCTGTGGGGGGCTGTCCCGTGCACTGCAGATGTTCAACAGCACCCCTGGTCTCCACCCACTGGATGTCAGCAGAAAGCCTCCTCCTAGTCGTGACAACCAAAACTGTCTGCAGACACAGCCCGCCTGACCCTGCCCTGGTAGGGAACCAGTGACCTAGAGGAACCACACCCCCAGGACACAATCCACACGTCTACACTACTCCCATTTCTGCCAGATTTATAAACAGCATGAGTGGACTGCTGCCATCGAGAATCAAGTCACAGCATCCAGACAACACCCAGCAATGGAGGGATAACCAGACGAAGTGAAAATACCTCTGAGCAGAAAAGGGTATAATCATGATAAACTGGGAGAGACTGAAAGCAAGCACTACATTTTACATAAAGCACGGGAAGATCGTCAGAGTGAAGTCCTTTCCATTTGGGATGAAAGGTGCTCCCGTCCCGTGAGGGAGGAAAACAGAGTGTGCAGGAAGGTGCCTCGTCCAACCGGCAATAAAAACAGATTTAAGACAAACCAAGTACACACTCCGTGTTTCCTGCAAAACCACCAAACCACACCCCTTTCACAAACAGCTTCACAAACCATTCGAGCTGTGCAGTGAACCATCCTGCCCAGTTAATGTCGGCCTGACTCATCAGCAAACCCTGCTGAACGATCACTCGCTAGCCCTCAGAAGCACTGCTTACTCGGCGGAGAAAAGCAGACACGTAATGCTCGGGCAGCTGGGCCGGTGTCTCTACACCTTCAGCCGGAGCAAATACCAAGGGCACCAACTGGAGGCATTAAATGCAGAAACTTTATTATTTAGTGGACTCCTGGAATATGGGCAGCTGTCCAAAGCCAATGGGCAGGATACGAAAATTGTCTAGACCAGAGACAGGCAAGCTGAGGGCCACACTGCCTGTGTCTGTAAATAAACTTTACTGGAACACAGCCGCGCCCGTGAGTTGATATATTATGTATGGCTCCTTTCACACTACGATGGCAGAGGTGAGGAGCTGCAACAGAGACAGTACAGACCACAAAGCCAAAGATACTTACTATCTGCTGCTTTACAGGGAAAGTGTGCCGGCCTGATTTTATATATATACATATTCATGTGTACACGCAAACACAATCACACACACACAAACAAGCGTCATGGCCTCTCAGGTGCCTCCTTTCATTTCTTTCTGCTATGGACTGTTTGTCTCCCCCAAATTCCTGTTGAAATCTTAACCACCAATGTGACAGTACTAGGAGGTGGGGCCCTTTGGAAGGTGAGGAGGCCACGAGGGCGGAGTCCTCAGGAATGAGGTTAGTGCCCTTATAGAAAAGACACCCCGGAGCTCCTATATCCCCTCTTACTGTGTGGGGCTGCCTGGGAAAGACGGCCATTCCTGAACCACACCGTGGCCAGTATTTGCTACTATAGGAGGGTCTGTACGCTGATTTCAACGGTTCTCAGCCTGTACCCTTAACATGAGCAAAAATTCAGTTCACAGTTATATTGGTAGGAGTAAATGTAACTTTCCTCCCGTAACACCTTCTCGGCCTTCCGGCGGCCCCACGGACCGCGCCGGCACCGTGGGCACCTTGGCCTCGGGACCCGAGAAACCAGCGTGTGGGCTCCCCGTGGCCCGCGCTGCTCTGTCACAGCGGCCCGAGGCCCTGACACAGTGCTCTGCTCAGACAGCAGCACTGGAGCAGCGGTGGCTGGTGCTCAGTGACGGCTCCCTCTGTGTGCGGCAGTGGACAAGCCGTCCAGGGACCATCGGGGGGACACAGAACTGTCGCAGTAACCTCGCGGACGCGCCACAAGGAACCTAGTACTTTCCCTTCTTCTCAAGAGCAGTGATGAGCCTCCATCCAGGGCCAGACCTCTGGCCCGAGCACGGTCCCGAAGCCCCTGCCCGCCCTGTCCGTAGCTGGGGCCATCTCTCCCTGCCTCCCCAGGGCCTCAGCTAGAAGCACACGCCTGCTTTCCCACAGGACGACTCTGCTTCTGTTCTGGGCTCCTGGTCTAGAGCAGTGGTTCGTGGTTCTCGAGCGAGGGCGATTCTGCCCGCCGGGGGTGGAGGGAGCTTTCAGCAGGGTCCGGAAATACTCTCCTGTCCCCGGGGGTGTGTACGCAGGTGCTGCTGGCGCTCAACAGGGAGAGCCCAAGGATGCTGCTGGCAGCTACAGGGCACAGGGCCGCTCTCTAAGCCAAAGAGCACTCCGGTCCAGAATGTGAGCAGTGTGAGGCCGAGGAACCCTGTGCTCAGTACCCTCCACCGCCGCTGAGCCTCCCGAGTCACCATGGCCGCAGCCGGCCTCCCTCCTCCGCAGAAGCCGTTGTTGACCCTGACTGCTCTCTGCTTCGAGCCCCCACCCACCCCCACCCCGGCAGCGCTCCCCCACCCATGCCTTGTATCTTGTGCCAAGGGCAGCCTTCTCCTCATTCCGGTCCATCTCCCAGCTCCCAGGAAGGCTGACGCTCCTTGAAGGCAGGAGGCCCATGTGCATTCACTTTATAACAAGGAGCAGCCGCCTCAGTACAGCGGCTGGGGCTCAAGGCAGATTTGAGAAAGGGCTGGGAGACACTGGGGAGGCTGATGGAAACGAGGGTGGTAAAAAACTGAGAAAAACCGAGTCCTCATTATTTTCGGAATACAAGCCTTTCAGGAGAAGGACAACAACGATTTAGGTAGAACAGCACAACAGAAGGAAAACAGCTTTTAGACAAAGATGACAGTCACATAAGGGAGTCTCAAAACACCAAAGAGGGTTCTTGGCTGTATGTGTACACCTGAATTAAAAAGCCATCACATGATTTGACAATAATAAGAATTAATAAAGGCAGTGGTATTAAGTTCTTACTATGTGTATCAGCCCTTTTCATGAATTAGCTTAGAGAGTTGGCAAAAACTCAAGTTAATGTCTCGATAAATCCCTATTAAAGATGGGGAAACCGAGTCACAGAGCAGTTCAGTGATTTCTCCGAGGGCACACACAAATGAAATGTGTTCAGAAACCTCTAAATGATTCAAAGTGGCATCCTTTTAAAAAAAGAGGAAGAAAATGATCTAATCAGCAACACCATTTGTATTTCAATTTCAACAAAGTAAGCTGCAAAAAAGGTCTGCACTGTGAAAACTAGGCCGAATGCTTTCAATATGAGAGAGGCAAACAAAGATGAACTGTATAAAGAGGGCTATGTTAGGAACCAAAGACCGCAAACAAAATCAGGTGCGGCGATGGAGGAATTTGGTGCAGTTTCGTTCTACTTACAGAGAGAGGCGCTCCGAGGCTGGGGCCTGCCTTCACTTGCTTCCCTGCCTTCTTTTCTTGACTAAGGAACATGCAGAATTAGATGATCCCCAAGGCCCCCTTCACCCCTTTCCATTCTAAGACTCTTTGGAGAGGAGAAAATGAGCTCACTGTCCCAACCAAACCCACAGGACTTTAATTTATGGAGGTGAGTGAGCGATGACACGGAGATTAAGGCCGCTGAAAGAAGAATATAGCACAATTCCCCGCGGGAAGGGGCCAGCCGTGCCATGCCACCAGGGCCACCAGAAACCTCATCACAGGCAGGGACCAGAACGCCGAGAAACAGAGAGAAAGGAACCGAGACCATGCCTTTATGAATACAGGAAGGGGGAGTGCCAAGGCCGGGATGTCCCCTATTGGACAGGAAGTGAAAACACACACATTAGAAGCTGTGGTTGGGAGGTCTGTAGTACAATTTTCACGCACCCTCGGAAGCTGCCTTGTGAGAGAGAGAGGTCAACAGCTCTGGCCCTTGGTGCAGCCCTATGACTAATGAGTGCCAATCAGCCACTGGTCACCCACTCGTCAACATCCAACTGGCTGCAGAGAAAGGGCTTTACAATGGAGTCATTCTGGAAGTGCAACTGTGGACTGCTGATTTGTACGCAGCACTTCCTTGTGTCTATAGCATCCCTGTACCCGGTGGAGTCAGCAGAGCCTCCCCGCTATCAGTACTTCCTGGATCATAGTTTTCTGCGACAGAACCTCGGCTGCCTGGGAAGCAGCCCGCCTCTGTCTTGGGGTGGGGTGGGGGGAACAGGGTGACTCAGGCAGTGGGGGCGGGGAGGGGACTGATAAAAATAAAGATGGGAGAGGGGCCAAGGGCGGCGAAGTGGTAGCTGGGTCAAATGACTCAGACAGGAACATACACACACACACACAAACACACACACACGGAGTTAAGGGCTGTAAACAGAAAAGGCGGGAGGATAAGAAATCACACCCTCATCTTTGGGGGCTAACTTATTATCGCTTCACGTCTTCTTTTTGGAAATGATAGATTAGTCTCACCAGAGACTCACATTTATGGTCTGAGAAGCAATTCATAACCATAACCTCTAGGTGCAACCGTGGTCAAAGGCACAAACATGCTGAGTTTTTTCTATTTGGCAGTCCACATCACTGTGCACATTCATATCAACTTTATATTTCAATGTGTTTATCTGAAAAAAAACAAATCCTCCAGTCCCAGCCCTCACCTTCTGTCCTAGTTCTCTGACATTTCACCGCAGAAAACTGAGTGCAGGGAGGGCGGCTTTGTGTGCTGCAGACCTGTTCCTGCTGACCTGCTGTAACATGGAATTTAGTGTAAAATGGAACTGCCTTGGATGGCGCCCAAAAGAAATACCAGAAGGGCCTCGTTAAAACAGGGTTTCACTTGTAACATCTGGCCTGGACCCTGGGGGTGGCAGCTGAGTACAGCTCGGGCCGCTGACTGTTGCAGACCGCGGGCCCCGCCAAGACTTTTAATACCCCCTAAACATGGGAGGCATCCAGGAGGAGAGAGCATTAGTCAGGTTATAAACGAAGGTCGCTACTTCCTCCCGGGCCAGTACTGGCTGGGGGTGAGGCCACGCCCCGCCCCGCCGGGGAGGGAGGCTGCTTTCCTTGAAATGCTCACTGAGAACTCAGCTCCGGCTTCTACACTCAGAGAAGCAAGGCTTGGAGCTGGTTCCTTCTGGCACCATTGCCCCAACAGCTTTGAACCCTCACAAAATTTGGATTCGACGTTTGTTAATGGGCAAAGAGAAGTGTGAATGCCAAACCAGTCATTTACAAAGGACAGCACCATTGAAGATTATAATAAAAAATTTAACATATGACTTGGTGACAAGCAAAGAAAGCAAATTGGAGGACAGAGGAAGTAAGTCACATCACTGTATGCTGACCCAGCTGCTGTTCTCCCCCGGGATCTCTCCCAGGCCATTTTCCCTATGCAAATTAATTTTTAAGGTGTAAGTCTTGTGGTCCTAGAACTTTGTATCCATGTTCTTTCTCACCTCACACAATCTAAGCACTTCCCCTGGCTCCTAACAGGTCTCAATAGCCAGCATCTTGATTGTTTCTCAATTTTCACTGAGCAGATACATCATCCTTAACTCCCATGACCTCCAGCTTTACTTTCAAAACCTAACCAATGGCTTCCCATCTGACAACCTGGTGTTCATCTGCTGCCAACTCAATGTTCTGGAACTTTCTCCTCTTCCCTCCTGCCCTGTGGCCCTTGTCCCTCTCACGAAGATGGTGCCTCCTCCCTGAACACGCCAGGTGTTGCCGAGCCTCATGGCATTAACTCAGACTCCAGATTTTGCTTGAAAGGCTCTTCTTCCTCCTTTGACTGAAACATTCTAGCTCAAACATTCTTCCTCTCCGCACCTTTCCTGTGCTCCTTTGCGAACACCTCCAACCTTGTACCTTTCAACCCCTGAGACACACGCCTCTTTAAGTATCTGTCCTGCGCCCTAGGTGGGGGGAAGACCTCCCCCTGTCATCTGTCCTTCCACCCCCAGCACCTAGGGCAGTGCCACCACCCAACGGAAAAGCATCCTGAGACTTTCATAGAACTGAAAGTGGTGACAATGGCTCTATTCGTGCACATCAACTCCGAAATAAGTTTATCTTACCTAAAATAAGTTAGGTCACACGGGGACAAATGTTTTAAAATCTAACAATTATTTGTTTCCATGTACATCATGCAAATACAATTCATAGGTATATTTGAAAATTTAGGAAAAAGTAACTGCTTCAACTTAAGGGAAATTGTTAGTAAATATTAACAACATACTTCTGGGTGTATGCAAACACAGCAAAAATTATGCAGATGGTACAAAAGAACTGAGAATGGGAAATACACGTATAGACCAGGGAGGGCTACAGAAGATTTCGAAGGACAAGGAAGTAATGAACACTCACTACACACACACTAGGCTCTAGATTCCCTGGTGGGGGAGAAACTCCTGCATTCTATCAACAGTCTCAGACGGGAGTCTGCAAACTATATCCTGTGGGCCAAACCTGGCCCCTTGCCTGTGTTTATAAATAAAGTTTTATTGAAACACAGCTACTCTCATTTATCTACGTATTTTCAATGGCTACTTCTGTGCTGCCAGGACAGAAGTGACTAGCTGTGACAGAGACTAAAAAATTTACAATCTTTTCCAGGAAGATTCCTCCACCCTAATCTAAGGGAGGGACCTAAACTGGGAGATGGGGCCAAGAGGTCTTAGGAATGCAGTCTTTGGTTCCACGACTTGTTTTATGAGGCCAGTATAACCCTAATATCCAAACCTGATGAGGACATTCAAAAAGGAACATCACAGCCCAGATTCTCTTGGTAAAAGAAATGCGAATATACCAGACACAGAATTAGCAAACTGGAAATCAGCAATATAAAAAGAAAAATGTCTGGGCCAAATGGGGTTTATTCCAGGAATGCAGGGTTTAATGCTGGAAAATAAATCAACAATTTCACCACATAAAGAGTCAAGGAAAGTCACTTAAGGGGAAGATTCTCGAGCCAGATGGCCCGTGTGACTTGAGCAAGTCAGTACCTTCTCAATGTCTGTGTTTCTCACCCATAAATGATGGAGAAGTGATGTACTTCTGAGGGGAAATCGTCTTATTGGTCACGTACTTAAGAGTCACACCTGGCACACACAGCAAGTGCTCAATAAATGGGAGCTACTGTCATCATAGCAAGGCAGTGACCATGACACAGAAGTAACACTGACCTGACACCGGGAGTGCCTGGCTGATGGAGGCATGAGGAGGAGGGGACTGAAGATGGAGGTGGAAGGAAAGAGACTGCGGACAAGAAATATCTGAAGGTGATTCTGAGGTTTTTACACTAACCCAGGATGAGATTATGGGGCAGAGGGAGCTTTTCTTTGGAGGCAAGGGACAGTGGTCGGGCAATGGCGATGGTAGTAAGTGTGGGATTAACTGTATTAGAGAAAGAATGCCCAGGAGGGTTGCATCCAAAATAGCAGAATGGAAGGCAATGCAGAGGCTGGAGGTGGACAGCCGGACTGGGTGTGGATGGAGAGGCTGGGGATGGACACCTAGACCGGCAGAGGGAGCAGCATGCTGGCTGCAGACACAGATATGCGGGGGAAAGGAAAGGACATCACCTTGGGGACAACGGCATTTAAGGAGTGGGTGGAGGAGGCACTGTTAAGGCAACATTCAGAAACTTGGGAGAAAAAGGACAGTGTTGTGTCTGACAGTCCAGATGACTCGCTCTTCCGTCTGGAAGGAAGAAAGGGGATTGAAGTTGGCAGGAAATAAAACATAGCAAAGCCGGACACTTTTAAGGTCGCATTACAATTTCAGAGCAGGCAGATCTGAAATGTAACGGTGTATGAACTTTGGAAACAGGCACCTTGGGAAGTGGCTATTTCATCTTAGCTAAAAAAGGAAATGTGAACCATCTTAGACTTTTTTCATATCATCACCAAGTTTTAAACAAGGAAACAATACTATAACAAGCCTTAAGGGCATCTTCAATAGAATCTGACCTTTTTCTGATGTTAATTCCAATGAAACTGTTTGGCTATATTGAGCAATATACATATTTAAACAACTGTAACTTAGAAACAATCAAGTGATTTTCAAGTGATTTCATTCTAATTGCTTTTTTCCCCTCTGGGACAAGAATGGCAGATCTTGAATCTGAGCTTTTACACACACAAAAATGAGAATAGTTAACTTAGAAAAGACTGCAGGAGAAAAGTGGGCTGGGAAGCGGGATGTCTGTGAACACCTGGGACGTGGGAATAGCCACTTCTCTGCGATCCCATTTCCCTACTCTGGGTGGTTACCATCCAACCCGAGGAACGGTTTAGGGAAACACTCTTTCTGAATGGAGAGGAATTCACTGGCAACTAGCACCACTACAAGAAGGTTTGTGATGCAGCGAGTCCCACAGCAAAGGGAAGTGGGCATGCTTCACTGGTGGAGAAGTGTGGACTGCGGATCCCACAAAGCTGTCTAGGGGGGTGTTTTATTCTTTTCTGTATGCAAGACACAGGGATCAGGTTCTCCAGTGACTTACCACCCCCTACATTTTCTTAGAGTGATTTTTAACACGTGATGTAAATGCACAGACAAATGCACAAATGAGAGACATGCACCCACAAAGCAGGCTCACGCCTGGCCTGGACCAAGGTGGTACGGACGGACAGCCAGGTTCTCCTTTTTTCCCCCTCGGCAGGTGCCGCAGCCCACGTGGATGACCTCCGATAAAAACCTGGGCAGCAGAGCTCGGTGGTGAGCAGCCCTGCCCGTGTCACCGTGCGTGCTGCTGGGAGAATGCCCACTGGGAGGGGACACCTGCTTTCTCCTGGACTGCGCCCCACACACCTTCTCCCTCGGCTGGTTTCAATCTGTGTCTCCCCACCCCGGATTTATTGATATGTAACTGACATATAACAGTGTATAAATTTAAGGCGCACGTTGTGATGATTCAATACACGCACACACACTGTGAAAGGGTTACATAATAAGCTTAGTTAACACAGCCGTCACCTCTCACAGTTAACCTTTGTTTACTTGAGTGGGAACATTTTTCAGATTTACTCTCTTAGCAACCTGCAAGTATAGAACACACTACTGTTACAAGTAGTCACCACGCAGGACTTTTATAATCTGTATCTCTGTGCTGTCATCAACTCAGAGTATAAGTTACCAAGCCCTGTGAATCCTTCCAGCAACTCACAGAGCCGGAGGGTGGCCTTGGGGACCACCGACACACCACCACAGAGGCACTGCTTCTCTCTCCCCGAAACATTTAGACAGGAGACGTTACTGTTTCACATGATTTTAAAGGTACATTCATCCTCTGGTCATATGGACAGACGATGCAGGTCTTCCTTATTATTTGATGGAACTGTTTCCCTTTATTATTGCTAAAGCAAAGGCTTCCATTACCTCAGAGAAATGCCTAACTCTACCATTTCATAAGAATTCTCTTTTTTAAACAGGGCCACACATTAGCAATGTAAAAGAGCCACTGCAGTCAAAAATATTTTTAGAGACTCAGCTGAACAATGAGCCCTGAACTTCTGTTTAAATTAAGATAGCTGAACCATTAAAATGACTTCCTGAATCCGGGGAAACGTGTCTTGCATAAGAAGGCATTCCACAGTCCTAGGAAACACAGTGGAGCCCACTGGGCGACCTGTCAGCTGCTGGGATTACAATCATTTCTGGAGATGCAATTATTCACAAATATTAAGAGTAACACTCTTTTCCTGGTTATCTAACCTCCCCTCGGGAGCCAAAAAAAAACAAAAAAACAAAAAAACAAAAAACCCCACCCCAAAAACATAAAAAACAAACCCCAGAGTGAAAGACTGCTACTCCCAATTATTCTACTATCTGCTGGAGAATGGTCTGGCAGACTTCCCCCTTCCTCCCTGGAAAAATGTAATAAACACAGGGACTGCATTATGCTCACTGGTAAAGTCTATGTGCGTTCTGCAGCAGAAGGAATCCAAGTGCAGCCCAAGGAGACGGTAAAGGGTGAAGAAATGAGAATCCCCTCACAGCTCATTACCAGTACAAACCACCTGGAAGGAAAAACATGCCACTAAAGGATGTGACTCAGTGGTTCTCAACTGGGTGCGATTCTGCTCTCTAGGGGACATTTGGCGAAGTCCAGAGACATTTCTGGCTGTCACAACGGAGAGTGCGGGAGTGTTACTGTCACCCAATGGATTCAGGACAGCCCCATCACAAAGGACGATTTGCCCCAAATGTCAACAGTGCCGAGGCTGGGAAACCCTGGTCTCTATGAAAGTCTCAAAACCTTAAGAAAACGCATCATGTTGCGGCCATTCAGAGTACCTCCAGACATGGAGACACTCAACGTGAGGCCCACCCGAGTTTGCCGAGTTCCCGAGGACGCACAAGTTCATGCTATGTGTACGTGACATGCTGTTCACCTGCAGATGACGTTTCATTATTTTTCACTATTTTCCAAAAGCCCCAGAAGGTTTGTGCAGCTCTCCACTTCTGCGTTAACATGGCTACTGCTCACATCCATTACACAAAAGACACCCCATCAAAACCTAGGCCCACACGCTGGCTAAGGACCTGCAAGATCTAATTAAAGTGCCTCGTCTGTTTGTGCGATGGGCCACTCTCTCCCTGTCACACACACACACAAAGCTCTGCAGACAATGGAAGCACGAAATTATGCTTCTGTGTACATTTTCTGTTTAATAATTTCGAAATTATCCCAGACTCACAGGAAGTCAGGAAAACAGCAGAGTCCTGTGTCCTTTTCACCTGGCCTCCCCTAGTGATGACATATGGCTCTGCATAGGACAGTATCAAAACCAAGACGCTGACATCTGCTGGCTGGTCACTTGCCTGAAAACCTGGCCTGTGTGCACGCATGCATGCATGCGTGTGTGCACCTGCACTTTCCCCGCGGACGCATCCAGGCTGCGGCGTGTTTCAGCAGTCCATTCCTACTTACTGCCGAGTGGGACTCTGGGGTATACAGACAGACCACAATGTGTGTAGCCAGTCACAGACATCTGGGAAATTTCCAGTACACTGCCATTGCAAATAAAGCTGTTTTCAGTGCTATGTTAAAAAATGACCAGATTTTGTCAGACTCCAATCTAACTTACAAATAGCATTATACGTGCCAAGGACTCACCCCAAACGCTGCACAGTTCTGTTAAAAAGCTCTTAAATAAATAATGTTACTATGGAATTCACGTGGTTCCTTGTCCTCCTTTTAAGACTATTTCAAGCTCTGAAATAATCTACACACAAACCTTCTCTCCTATAATAATGTGACTTATTAATAGTGCGATTTACTTAAAACTTGCTGTAAAACAGATATGACACAAAGGTGCCATGTTTAACCACTGTTTAGCATACAGCTCGGTTCATTCATACCGTTGAGCCACTGTCTTCACCATCTATCTCCAGAACTTTTCATCTCTCCAAGTGGAAACTGTCCCCATCAAACACTGACTCCCGGTCTCTCCTCCTTCACCCCCAGCCCTCACCTTTCTACTTTCTGTGACTTTCTCTGTGACTCTGACTCCTCTCGGGACCGTGCAGAGGTGCAATCACACGGAATTTGCCTTCTTGTGATGGGCTTCCTTCACTGAGCACAGTGTCCTCAAGTTTCATCCACATGGTAGCACGGGTCCGAACTCCCCTGCTTCCCAAGGCTGAGTAACACTCCACCGTATGGATGTACCGTGTTCCTCCACGCTTCCGTGCAGACACTGGGTTGCTTCCTCTGTGACTCATTTTAAAGAATATTTTTACTGCCCCCTCACGGGTGAAGCCCATCTTTCCCACTGAGTTCTCCAACACATCGCCTCCCTGACTACAGCAGCTTGCAAACCTGAGGTGAGGAGCCAGGGACAGAAAGGACACTTAATCCAAACTCCTTCATCTCGAGGTGAGCAGATACTCTAATGTAGTTAAACCAGAGGCTGGCCGAAGGGTAACGGTGACTTGTGACTAACGGACAGCTCTCTGCTCAGAAGTCGTCAAGTACAAATGGCCTCAGAGAAGCATTTGTCCTACGATGGACAAAACTCCCAGGACCCCTTCTTGAATCTGGACTGGCTGGATTTAAGGCGCACTCTGTTTTCCTGGTCCAGGTCACCTGGTGCTTTTTCAGAGGGGACCTCTTCACTCGCGCAGTGGGATGTTTCTGCGGAAACAGCTGGACGGGGACCGTGCCTACCCCCGCAGCCCTGTCCCCGCTGTCACAGGGACCACCTCACCCACAGCAGCCTGGCTCCTGAATATCCAGACAGGCTTCTCCTCCCAGCTGCTCCCAGGAAATGGCTGCACTGTCATGTGTGATGTTTAAACTGTCCGGTCATCTTTCTGGAAAGTCACACCTCTGTGTGTTTAGAACAAAACCGCCTTTCAGCTTTGCACTCGGGCTTGGCTGTGGAGAGAAAGTGAGGCCTAACTGTCACCCAGTCTAACTCTCCGGTCCTGAGCACACTGAGAGGGGAGCATCGCAGGGCGCACATGGCAGGGAAATCTGCATGATTTTTCCTGTAACAGAAGCTGAATGAAATGAGTGAGAAATGTCACCTAAGTTCTGTGTGAAACCTTGAAAGTCTAGGTATATAGTATTTCCAGCTCTTCCTTATTCCAAGGATGATACAGAATACAGAACTACGAGTAAGTTATGTGAGTTCAGGGAAACATGTCTGACCCCACCTAGCTAGCCACGTGTGTGCAGATACTGGCTCCTCGGGAGAAGGGCACCTGTTTATCATGTCAATTCTTACTTTTTAAAAAAGTTCTGTTTTTTGTTGAACTATGGTTGATTTACAGTGTTAGCTTCAGGTGTACAGCAAAGTGATTCAGTTACACATACACATGTTTTTCCAGATTCTTTCCCATTATATGTTATTACAAGACATGGAATATAGTTCCCTGTGATGTACAGTAGGACCTTGTTTATCTATTTTATATATATAATAGTGTGTATCTGTTAATCTCAAACTCCTACTTTATCCCTCCCACCGTTTCCCCTTTGGTAACCACAGTTTGTTTTCTGTGTCTGTGATAGACTCTTACTTGTGGAAACCACCGATGGCCTCTCTGAAAAAGACACACACAACAATGCTAAAGCAGGCAAAGCATATGTATAATAAATTGGCCTTAACCACGAATCGTGACAGATCAGAAAATAAACTCCAGCATGTAAGGGGTTTTCAACCATTCTCAAAGGTCTTTAAATCCCCACAATGAAGAAAGAAGTTTGCCTTCCTGGTGACTTGTGATACCGAATACGTGAATTTTAAGCATCTCCCGTAGTGATCAGCTCCTTTCATTACCTAAAAGGTTTAAAATGACAGCCACCGGGGACTTGCAGCCTGGTGACACACGCGCACCTGACAAAGCCTCAGTGAAACTCTCCTCACTGCTGCTTCTTTTTCACATCACGCACAGTCGGCAAGCGGTTTGCACTAAGCATCTGTCTGTTCCATGTGGTGTGCAGAGGCCGCTCACAGGGATCACAGTAGGGAAATACTTCCCCAGGTTTCAAGGACTTCAGTTCCACGGGTGTGACTGCAAATGACTGCATGGAAGGTCCAGTAACCACCCTACGGGGGTCCCACCTGCAGGGAGCCTGCACAGAGGAACACGTCCTGCCCGACACTTGGCAGGAGGGAGGGCTGCCCAGGCTGCAGTTTCCTATTTTATGCAGAAAACTGCACTAAGGAGGAATGGGTGTGCGTACAGGGCTGCTCTCTCACGCGGCAGATCTGGGCGGAAGTCACGGCTGGCGAAGCTGTGACCCTGGTATGCTCACGAAGGCTAATTTTAAACCCTAGGAGGAAGTGTAAAACTTCACTGTCTCCAGCAGATCTCTCTGTGGGGGCTGATGTCTTTTCACCTACTTTCCGACAACGCCCTGCGCCACCCGCACCAATCAGCTCCGCAGTTCCAAACTCAAAACTATCAAACCACCGATGTTCAAGAAGGGCCTTGCTGCCGAGTGAGAATGAAGATAAAGTCAAACCCTCACTTGTCACACGACCCAGCCACCCCATGCCCAGATGCTGACCCGAGAGAAAGGAAAACCTACATTCACCCCGAAAGCCCGTGTGCAAATGTTTCTGTAGCCTTGGCTGTAATCCTCAGGACCCGGAAACTACTCAAATGTTCTTTAACAGGACAAAGGACAAAGTGCCCTGCATCCTTAAAACGGGACAGGAAACAGCAATAAAAAAAGGGACGCTGATGTAGGTACCCGTGTGAACGCATCTCAAAGCTCTGAGGGAAAGAAGCCAGACTCTAAACACTCCGCTTCTGAGACATCCCAGCAGAGGGAAACTACAGACACAGGACACAGAGTGCTGGGTGCCGGGGCCGCGGTGGGGGGATGGGTACATTACCATGGTCAAAGGTGCTATTTTGGGGTGATGGAACCATTCCCTGTCTTGACTGTGTGGGCAGTTACATGACTGTAAACACGTGGCCAACGCTGCAAATCTGTACTCTTAAAAGGGTGACTTTTATGGCACGAAAACTATACCTTAAAAAAAAAAAAAAAGATGGTACAGACGAGGGTGGGGAGGTGGAGAAGCAGCCACATTTAATAGGGAAGGTCAGGTCTGTCGTCTCCAAGGCTGTCAAGTGAGAGCAATGAGGAAAAGGTCTTGTCACCCGGTAACTGTCTACACCATCTGGCCCCAAACCCCAGACCTTCTCTCCTTTCCAGAATAAACGGTGACACTGACCCAGCTCCTACGAGACCACCTTTCCACCCATCAGTCATGGAGCTGGCCCTGTGCACACGACAACCTACACTCTCTGGCTTTTCCGTGACATATGGCCAAACCGTTCATTCAGTGCCTTCATCCGAGCTTTGGCAACTCCTGGCACATAACCTCCCTGGTTACGTACAGAGCTGCCTTCCGCCAACAGTAGTGTCCCCAGGGTCCCTGCCCCAATGGATCTGGGGATGAGGCCCCAGAGGAAGTATCTAATATGCTTGCAGGGACTTCACTTACCGAATTTTCTCACTTTTCACACCACCGTCGGCCTCCCTGGCAAAATTCACAGAGGAGGGGGACACAATACACAACTTATCCAGGATCTGCAGGAGCTGCTCTCAGAAGCCCTTGCAGGCTGGAATGCATTCACAGTGCCAACAGCATGTAAAACATTGACCAGCTTAAACTGGCTCTGCCTCCTTAAACAGGCTGCTGATTGCTCAAACCCAGAGTTATTTTAGAGACAGCCCTGCACATGACCAAGATGGAACCCATGTCTCCAGGATGACCCTGCAACCAAGAATCCTCAGTCCACACAACTGGGAGGACAGAAGTGTTGTCACTGGAGCCCTTTACAAAGCGAGAAGTCCTCCGATGAGGAAACCCTGGCTTCCAGGAGTAGACACATGCACCAACCGGAGACTAGCTGATCAGTTTCCAAGTTGGAAATTCCCCTAACCCCTCAGGTTTTTCCCTAGACCCTGGACTGGGGAGACAGACTTGAGCCCTGCCTCCTGCCTCCTTGCAGGTCGACCTTGCAATCAAGCTCCTTCTTTCCTCCAAAGCCGGTGGGGGCCACAGCACTGGCACCCGTGCGCATCGGAAGGAGCCCTCGCGTGGCAACATTAGGACTTCCGCCCTCGCTTTTACCTCGGACCGTGAAGGGAACTCATGGGCTGGGTGACAAAGACGCCCTGCCACAATCTGCTTCTTAAATACCGCCCGGGTGGCCAAAGAGACCACACGATTAACCCCTATGAGGCGTAGGGCAATGGACTCCGAGCCCTCAAAACCGGACTGCTGTTAACTCATGCAAAAACCAACTCAGCGACTTTGGGGCTGGAGTGGAAGTCCCCTCCTGCTGACCTTAAAAGCCATGCTGACTGACCAGTTTCCTGTATCAGGCTGCCATAAAGCACTCGTGCGAGGTACCACACATCTAGGGAGTGCTCTCCACGGCAAGGCCCCTGCTTCAGACAACCAACAGTGACAGTGATGACGCCCCCTCTTCCTTAAAGGCTGTGGCATACACAGTTGGGTGAAGGCCAGAGGAGAATCTAAGATGATACAAATTCTGCCTCCTGAGGGCAGAAGACCAACAAGTCCATTCTTGAGACTCTTTGAGTTTGAAGAGCTGTCCCAAGTTCTTCAGGCAAGTGTCACTTCAATGCCCTGCCTTCCCGCTCTCTGAGGGGCTGAAAGTTCCACTGGGGATTCCCGTCCTTGCAGCCCAAAGCATCCTAACGGGTACAGGATACTGCTAGTGCGGGACTCTCCACTAACTCCAGGGTGAGGACCAGGAGCGCCCGTGGTTCCAGGGAACGTGTCCCTCAAGGTCGGGTGGAACATTCTGGGTGTATCCCTGGTTGGTGACGCAAAGAGCAGACCTACCGGAGACCCAGCTGTCTGCCTCATGCACAGTCATGCCCCACCCACCGTCCCCCACCCTACTGTCTTCTACACACAACCCAAGGACGACGACAACTGAAGGCTTGGCAACACAGACCTTGCAGCCTCGAGTGGGGAAAGCACACTGGGTGGCGGCGAGGAACCAATCACTTGTCGTGATACAGGGCTGACTGTTAACGCACCTGACGGTGGTAACGGAGAGAGCGCAAGAGACGGCGTTCTTTCTTTCCTTCTGTTTTTAAAGCTGGAAAGGAGACAGTAACAGGCCGAGGAGAAGGTGCTCTTTGTGCACGGTGGGCGCTCAGTAAATAAATCTCTGCTTAACTGGAACTTGAGGTTTTGAGATAAACACGTAAAACCGCCCAGAGTGAACCCCTACACCTAAGGCATTTCTTCTTTCCCTTCTTCTTTTGAGCACTCGGGTCAACTCCAGGAGACACACAGTCACGAGAGCGACGCTCGGTAATCTCGTCTCAACTTCTCACTCAGGTGTGGGGTTTCACGCTAAGGACCCTGACAAGTTAGGACAGCAGCCCAGCGGACGTTACACCCAATCGGCGCCGGTGAAATCCTACACGTTGTTGCCTCCCAAGTCTCCTTCCCAGTTGCCTGGTTACAGAAACTATCAACGAAAGTGAGACAAACGTAAACAAACACTAAAAAGGGAGTCTGGCCCCTCTGGGGGAGGGATGGAGATTTCTGTGTTTATTCACAGAGGCCGGCCCCGCTCCGGCCCGGGCCCGAGGGACCCCGCCACCGGGAGAACTCCCTCCCTGGGGTGCATGGAAGTTTTCTTTCACGCCCTTTGTTCATCCTGACGTTCACACACAGAGGCACGGCACCTCCAGCCTGTGCTTTGTTCACACATTCTGACCGTACTTTCGCCTTCATCCTCTCTCTGTGTGGAGGTATTTCTAACAAGAAAGAATCTCTATGCTTGAAGAATTCAGGGCTGGAGGCCATCAGGAAAGAAGGGTTTGCTACACAGAATCTTCACGTGCAGACATCCCTGGGGACCCCTCAGCTCTGTGCTAGGAGAACACCTGTAATCCCGTGAGGGATTCCCTGGTTAAGTTCCGAGGCTCAGGCGTCAGGGCAGTGGCTGCGACCTCCTTGACTGACGGGGGTGAGGCGGTGCGTATTTTGTTTTGTGTATCCATTTTTCATACTACGTTCTGGCAACAGCCGATCCAAATGATCTACCATCTATGTAGAAAGTATGTGCACTTTCTGTGAATAATGCTAGCCGAGGTCGCAAAGGACAGACATCCAGGCTCGGAGGGGGAGAGCTGTTTCTTTGTAACGTGCGGGATGTATTCCATCTTCTTTGCCCAGGATAACCATTTTTTGTAGGGAACGGAGGCTCCAATGGGCTAAATAATCTGTTCAAGGATCAGAATCAAGCCACTTGGTCTGCCTGCGAGGCCTGCTGATCTCACCCTTCTGGGCTTATCCTGGAAGAGCCGGGACCCAGGGGCTCACAGCTGGTTCACCGTCAGTCCTAGTACATGGGTCTCTGAGAGGCGGGACCTGAGAACCGCTTTCCTTCTTGAAAAGCCAAGTTGCAGGACGGATACAACATGATACCAAGTGCATAAAGCTTAAATATGTGCAGAACCCACTGTTTTGGGTTTAACAGTGTCCCACAGAAATTCTTATGTTGAAGCCCTACCCACCACACGGTACACCTCAGAATGTGACTTTATTTGGAAAGAGGGTCGCTGCAGACGTAACGAGTTAAGATGAGGTTGGACAGGATTACGGTGAGCCCCTCATTCAGTATGACCATGTCTTTACAGAAAGGAGAAGCCTGACAAACTTGGACACAGAGGTACAGGCACACAGGGAGAACGCCGAGATGAAGAGGATGAAGGCAGATATTGAGGGATGCTGCGGTGACAAGCCACGGAGTGCCAACACCTGCTGGGAGAGGCAGGGGCAGACCCTCTCAGCCTTCAGAAGAAACCACCCCGCTGATGCCTTGGTTTCAGACCACTGTCCTTCAGAACAGTGAGCTGGCAGCCCCAGTGGGAAGCAAACACACCAGTACCTTCCACGACCGAGAAAAACATCCCTGTGCAGTAAACACACAGGGGGTGAAAACACCAAATTCAGGAGAGCAGTTGCCTCTGAGAGGGGGGTGCACCAGCGGCAGACACAGGGTCCCCAACGCATTAGAAACGCAGCATCTCTTCAGTTGGGTGGGACGGTGGGCACAAGGTGTTTCTGCATTAATGTCCCTTTGCACATCTTAGACTGGGTATTTTGAAGATTGTAAAAAAGTATTTGCTTTAGAAACGAATTTTAAAAATGAATGATGTTGAAAGAATTGAGACTCTTAAGAATCTTAAAGCGCACCCACCAGCAGTCCTCTAAGCTGGGTTTAAGCTGCACAGCTGGGGCGGCCCCGATGGTGTATAATGGGGACACCAGGGCCCCACCACCCTAACCGACTCACCTGAGGCCCGCCAGTCTGTGTAGGCCCCACTGGTCTGGGACGAAGCCAGGCCAGACCCAGGCTTGGGCTCAGCGCACCTTCAGCTCCTTCCCAGGGAACACGTGTTTAGTCTGATCCTTACGCACCACAAGGCAACGCCTTGCTCATAATCAAAAGTGTTGGAAGAAACTCAAACAATTGCTATGTTTTAGAACATTTCATAGGATCCACTCTGGTGGGGCTGGGGGTGGGGTGGGAGCTCAATAAATCGTGGTCCTAGATCTAAGAGGTTCACACATACACACCATATGTATACACCAGGCCGTAAGCCGACCCCTTACCTGACTCCTGCAGATACCGATACACCAGGAAGTTCACCTCGTCACTGGTTATGCTCATCTTAGCCTCACCTCGCCGCGATGAGGTCTTTACGAAGCGGGAGCCACCCTCTGTGAGAAAGGTGAGAGGGAAAAGCGGAAAGAGGATTTTGAAACACTGCCTGTATTTTTTTTCTTACTGTATTCTTTTTATCACTTTATTTAAAAAATTTTTTTTTGGTGGGGGAAGGTATTTGGTTTATTTATTTGCAGAGGAGTATTGGGGATTGAACCCAGGACCGCATGCACGCTAAGCATGTGCTCTACCACTGAGCTGTACCCTCCCCTCCCTTACTGCATTCTTTGAGACGATTGAAAAAAAAACCAACACTCAGTTTGTTCTACACATGGAGGTAATTAATGGCTTATTTGTGTTATATTTTGTTATTATATAAAAATTTCATAATTATGTATATAAATAAACATACACACGGGTGAAAATTTTTCAGAAAAGGAGGAGCTGGTGTATTTTCTAATGCTGGGAGGGAGTCATCCATGAAACACCGTAAAACACAGCAGAAAATGAGAACAAACACCAACTTCTTATTTGATACGCATCCTGTGTGTGTTATGAACACAGCACAGGGCATACGGAGTTTGGAGGAGTCCTGACACGCACTGGGACAAACGCAGCTGGCTTAGAGGCCAGCACTCCCTTGGATGGGGGGAAGAGAACCGAGTGGACCAGCAGTCATGTCGACACCCCTCAGCAGGGGGACCACATGGTCCTGTCACACCTGCACTTCTGGAGCAATGATTAGTCATAACACCTGCCACTCACAAAAGTTTACTGATGAACATGATGGTCACTGTATCCATAGGCTGTACATGGCCCCGACGTCACCTTGATGTCACTTCCATAAAGAAGCCAGGTCTCAGGCAGAGAACCTGTGTATTTTGCCACAGAGCTCACTGCGTCGGTCTGCCCAAGCCCTGCGGTACCTGGAGGGCAGGTGAAAACCTAGGGGGCAGTGGGAACTTGGGGAGCCTGTGTGTCTGCAGCAGATGAGAAGAGCGAGCCTGGTTTTCTGCACCATGATTCTAAGTCAGGTGGATGAGCAACCACCCAGTCTACACAGGACAGAAGTCAATCAAACAGTAGTATCTTCCGTCCGTGGACAAAGCAGACCTCAAACATCGACAAGAGAATCTACTCCAAATGGCAGCAGGCAAGAAAGGCAACATGTTTCAATGATGTCCCCGACACCAAACATGTGAGGCTGTTTAGGAACTGTCCTCAGAGCCCACACCACACATTTCCAGGCACCTTCATGGTGGCAAATCTTTCATTACTGAATGACCACTAAGTTTTGGTTTGTTTAGAAAAAGACAAAAGCGCACATTCAAGTTGGGAAGATTTGAATTAAAAGCTGTTGGAAGGATGCACGCAAGATGCCCGCCTCCCTCCGTGAGCCCCATCTGGTACAATCCCCTCCCGTCTGGGGTGGGCGGGACTGGCTCCCGCCCCTGTGGGGTCTGTCAGAGGAGACGGAGGCCATGCCCTCGGCTGGGTCAGAAGGCAAGGTGACCAGACATCACTCCTGTAACTGTCACGTTACATCATGGGGGATTCCCACGGGCCTGGAGGAAGACCCCCCCTCCCCGCAGGCCTCGAAGATGAAGGAGACAAAGGCAGCCTTCACGAGAACTGGGGGCGGCCTGCAGGAAGCTGTGCCACCCCCCCAATCACGAGGGACAGAGCTCTGCCAACCACGTGAACTTGGAAGACCAGTCGCCCTCGCAGCCCTGAGTGGGGATGCAGTTCAGCCACTACCCTGCTGCGGCCTCGTCAGCCCCTGAGCAGAGGAGCCCGCGAAGCCGGGCCCAGCTCCCGGGCCCTGGAAACGCCAAGGTCATAAACATGCCATCTCCAGACGCTGAGTCTGTGGTGGTTGGTCACGCGGCAGTGGATAACCAACACAGCGCCCTCCCGGGTCGTTCCAGTTCTCACTCTGTCATCCTACCAAGATTTTATTTGGCAGTTACCAGAATTCTGCCGTGCAGAAATACTTGTCTTCTTCACTTAATTAGGTGATATTTCTGTACTTCTGTAGACACTACAGAGAAAGGTCGACAGTCAAAATACAGATCTGTCCTGAGATGTCTGCTTGAGCTCTGGGGAGTTCACGCATAAGACGGCATTAGGAAAATACAGGAGACTAAAAAGTTATGAAATCAGAGCCTACCTAAATGAAGAACTAAAACATTATTTCAGGGAAAGAAAGTAAACAACAATAGAAAAGCATACTGCAGAATAGCATAGCTCTAAACACACTTTTGATGCAGTAATGATGACTCCAACACGGTGAGGAATTCACAGTGTTAGGGTCTCTCTATGGTCAATGTGGGGCCACGGGGAGGTGGTGAGGTCCTGACGGTGGAGCCCACATGATTGGGATTTGTGCCCTTATGGAAGGACCCCAGGGCATCTCTCCCTCTTCCTGTCATGTGAGAACACAGGGAGGAGACGGCCATCCTCGCCAGATACCAGATCTGCTGCTGCCTTCATCCTGCACCTCCAGCCTCCGGACTGTGAGAAATCAGTGTTTGCTGTTTATGCCTTCCAGTCTATGGTGTGTTGTGTTACAGCGGCCTGAACAGACTCAGGCACCACCCCTAACCCCTTTCTCTTTTATTCTGCCATGTTGGGTGCTTGGCCACGGTGAAACCGTACCTAATCTAACGGTCTCTCAGCCTCAGTGCTTTTGCCACGTGGGGCCAGACGACTCTGTCACGAGGCCGCCCTGCACACTGTAGGATGCTTAGCAGCAATCCTGACCTCTTCCCAGCACAACCTCCCCAGACAGTGCCAGATGTTCCCAATTGCACAACTGCTGCTGGCTGAGAACAACGGCTAGAGAGGAGGAACAAGTCTTGTGTGTCTGAAATGAACTCCATTTATAAGGTTATAAGGCGACGTGGAGCTGGCTCATAGACATCACTTAACGAAATGGCCACACTACTAAAAAGGCTGATTCAAAATGCTCAAGGGGTTGGCTTTCCCAAAGAGTCCGTGTAAAATCCTCCTACAAAATTATCAGTGTTTTCATCAGTGATTTTTATCTTCCAGCATCCATATCTTTCTTGTTTTCTAACGAGAAGGTACCCAGATACACACAGACAACGTGCTTGTTCCCAGAGCCTGGTTCACACCCCACCCCCTGCCCACAAGTGTTTGGAATGAGCAGAGGTGCCTGCCCAGGGTCAGGGCAGGACTTGGAGCATGAGGATATGAGATCCTCAAGAGACGGGGAATCACGGACAACCTGTTGGTCTGGTGTCTAGTTTTCCTTAGAGCACCACCCTTTTCTCCAACTAGGAAAACTTCTGCTTAAGCTCCAGCTCTCTGATTTCTGATCACAGATTCACTTCCTTTCTAAAATTTTAAGTTAGGATGCAAGGGTTACAATGTTTCCCCCAATACAGCGTTAACTTCTTAAAGGATTTTTCACTTGTAAGCAGCAAAGAAAACAAAACCCATCACTGCAATGGAACCGGGGATGCAATGTCACCTGGTCCACAGAGGGTCAGGTGTCCCTACTGACTGGTCCACCTCCGTACAGACATGCCTGGAGGCAGTGTGGGCTCAGTCCCATACCACCCCACCCCAATGCTGCAAGTCACAGGAAACTTTTGGTTTCCAGTGCATGTAACAGGTTTATACTACACTGTTGTCTATCAAGTGTGCAATATCATTACATCAAAAAAACTACATATCTTACATAAAAAATACTTTATTACCAAAAAAATGCTAACCATCCTTCGAGCCTTTAGTGATTTGTAATCTTTTTGCCACAGTAACATCAATAGTCACTGATGACAGATCACCACAGAAGATATAATAACATTGAAAAAGCTTGAAATATAACAAGAACTGCGCTAACGTGACACAGCGACACAAAGCGAGCCAATGCTATTGGAAAAACGGCACTGGGAGACTCGCTCGATGCAGAGCTGCCATAAACCTTCAATCTGTCAGAAAGCCCGCTATGTCTGTGAAGCCCATGTGACATATATGAGGAACAGGTATGTACACATATGAGGCACATATGTCCACGAGGTACATATGAGGTGTGCCTGTACATGTTTTAATTTTTCTTTTTTCGTGTGTGTGTGGGGGGGATTAGATTTATTTACTATTTAAAAATTTCTATAAGTTTTTTAATGGAGGGACTGGGGATCGAACGCAGGACCTCATGCATGCTAAGCCATGCGCTCTACCACTGAGCTATACACTCCCCCTTAATTTTTAAAAACTGATCTAATAATTGGATCAAAGCCTCCACCACCAATAAAACACCTTAATTTAAATGACTTAAATGACTTGAGCTTCTTCAATGACTATTCCTTTTAAAACCTAATTAGTTCCAAAAAAAGGATTTATAGTGACGTGAACTGAAATGTGCACATGCATTCTTAGACTAGTCAATACACACACGAGAACACTCTTTGGATGGACCAGAAACCAGAGCAACATTCAACCCACTTCAACTCTAGGTGTGATTACACCGAAACCAAGAGACACCAACGATTAACGGTCTAGTTGTGAGTCCTGTGAGCAAGGTGCTGGAAGGTAGTGGTTGTCGTTTTACTGGGTCAGCATTACATTTTTGGCTGAAGAGAGTAAAACAGTTGTTCCTCACTTGGCAGAAACGACTGTTTTAGACGAATCAGGCCACAATCTACTCACAAGGTTAGGAAATAAAGGTACTGATCCTCTTTTCTCCAAGACAAGAGCTAAATTTCCACAGAGAGGTGTTTGACTCAAATTATAAATTTCTTCAACCAGGTATTTGCTGTATAAGTTCCTGTAAATAAACACACTGGTGTCCCAGCGCTGTTCAAAGTTCTGCTGGTGCAGGAAGACCTCAGCCCAGGGGCTAGGGTCACCCCCAGCCCAGCTGCGGGTGGGAGGAGCAGTGAGGACCTCTCACACGGCTCCCGGCACCTGCCCACGTGGGCCAGAGCTCGGAGGTCACCCAGAAGCCCAGGCCAAAGGAAGGGAGGGTGTCCTTGTCCTCCTCCTTAGAAAGGCCAGGCAGTAATCCCTTCAAGATCAGATTCCCACTGGAGTAACACTGCTCCTCCAGCCACTCCCCTCTGCCTCTGTTTACAGATGAAACAGCTCTTGACAACGGACATGCAGATGGGAAATCCCAGAAGGCGAGGCCGCGAGGCACACATCCCCCTCCCCCTCCAAGAGGGCTCTCCACGTTCTCGCAGTTTCTACCCCAGGATGGGGAGCCAGGCCTCTTGACTCCAGACTCCAGACAAAAGTTACACCTACGGGAATGGCTCACCTCCCAGGTCTGCTTTGAATTTTGTTTTTAAAATTGTGGTGAAATACAGATAACATAATTTACCATCATGACCATTCTCCAGTGCACAATCCGGCGGCATTAAGGACATTCATACTGGGGTGCAGCCGTCAACCCATCTGCAGAACTGTCTCATCACCCCAAACTGCCCCACTGGACAAGAGGTCCTCATCACCCCTCCCTATCCCTGGAAAGCCCTCTTCCAGCTGCTTTCTGTCTGAATGTGAAAGGAGAGGAGGGGTTCCGTCCTTGAGATGGGAAGCTGGCTCCCCTCAGCTGGGGGCGCTCTCGGATGGCAGACAGCACCACAGCGCCAACTCGTGCCCTGGGCTTTACTGACCATCGGTGCCCCCACGATTCCCTACAAACAGCTCTTAAGAAAGAAAGCTCAGTGCAGAGACCAGAAGCCCCCATGGTGAGAACTTCTTTCTTTTTTTAAAAAATGGAGGTACTGGGGATTGAACCCAGTACCCCATGCATGCTAAGCACACACACTACCACTGAGCTATACCCTCCCCACCCTCAGCAGTGAGAAGAACCAGCTCCTGGCATGAGATAGGTGTGTGGATCCTAGTCTCGTCTTTGCCATCATCCTGCTGCAAAGAAAGACGTATTTGCCCTACTTCTTCTGCACTTACGGAAAATGAGGTCCGAGGCATTGATAGAAAAAATCCCCAAGGACCTACTCTATTCAAGGCATGGTGATGGCAATACAAGGGATCGAACAAATTCACACACACACACACACACACACACACACACACACACACACGCTCCTTGCCAGGAACTTGTTTAGTAAGACGTCTACAGAAATGATGAAAAGCTCCAAGTTTAGCCCCTCCTCTATACCCCAAGGTACCACAAGGGGCGGCAGAGCTCCGGGGAAGGCTAAGTCAGGGAAGGGGGGAAGGTTTGGAAGAGGGAGAAGGTGAATTCTTGACTGATGGACACCAGCTCTGGGGGAGCAGCGTGAGAAAGCAGAAAAGGAAGGAGGGGGGTGCGTGTGCGTGTGTGTTCGGGGGGCTCTGTAAGAATGACTCTGACCTTTTACAACAATGAACCAAACGCTCCCAGGGACCCAGGGCGGGAAGCCTGCCTCTGTGCCATCATGTCTTTTGCGCGGGGAGAAGCCAGCCTGGGTCCTCTCTGCCAAGAACGACTTTTGTGGGCATGTGACGTAGAGCTCGCCATGCTGATGCTGGCTGCAGTAAAGTCAGGGCACACCAGGGCGGTGGTCCCAACGGCCACGGACTGACTGACTGGCTAGAGGTAAGGTGAACAATGTCCCGAGAGCCACGGAGGAGAGCGGAAAATGTGGGATTGGGGGTCTTGTGGCTCAGAGGCAGGCAGCCTGATTCCCAATTGTACCTTCATCCCTCTGGAGCTCCGCATCTATGGCAAGCCATATGGCTGGCTCAGCATTCCCTTCTCCGAACTGGGGACAGTGAGGGCCGCGACACTGGGAGAGGTGGTGCGGGTAAATGCTTTCGTACGGGCTCCTGGAGCTGGGTGCCACACACAGGAGAGACCCAGGACGTGGTACCACTCCTACAGAGGCACCCATGAGCATCCCCAAAGCGCAGAGCCCCTGAAAGGGCCAGAGGGACACACCACCCTCGCCAAAGTCGACTCAGAGCTGGTGTCCTCTGGATAGTTAACTGGTGATTTGCAAACCTGAAAGTGGCCTGGAGGGAAAAACCAGCTTCCCCAGGGGCTCGGCCGGGCCTTCCCTCCCTAACCGGTGAGCTGGCGACACAGCTTGCCCTCTGACACCTAGCTGGTTTCCGGGTGGCATCCCCGTCCAGCTCGCGTTCTGAGAACCCAATGGATGCCTTCCGACCTCCCCAGTTCTGGAATAAAAGAGCTTTCTCAGCACCAGTAAATACCCCCCAGCCTCCAACAGGACGAAAAAATAAATCAAAGGGTTCTTAATTAGCGCAACTGTGTTCATTTTCTGGGCTGACCCAGTTTTGATCTGAGGCACCTCCAATTGGGTGGATTCGAGGTCTTGGGGAGCTGTGATCGAGCGAAAGGGACAGACCCGCCTTCCTCCGCGAGGTACAGCCACAACATGCCCTCACTGTGCTGCTTAAGAAGAAAAAATCACTGCAGGCTGACAACATCTCTGGAGTTTCCCTGCTGAAGATAAGAATTCCAACATAAATAATAATTTGGGGTTAAATCCGTCAGGCAGCTGAAGGGAAGATTATTTATAGTATTTCTCCTTTTTACAACTTAATTTCAAGGTGGCAAAAGCTCCTATTCATCACGGTTCCGTTTGCAAAATGAAATCAGTTCGAAATCAGTTAGAAGAAGAGAGGAGGCGTCTGAGGGTTTCGTCTCACTGAGAGTGTGTGCGTGTGCTCACTGTCACACTCTCTCAGCCGCCCCCAAACAACAGAATCACAATTGCCGTTTAATTATCTTAAGGGATATAATCAGGAGAGAGCTACTTGAGACTTGGCACTGGTGGTTAAAGCCAGAAAGGGCAAGTGAGTTTCATGCCAAGAGGAGGCGAGTGAGTTCGGAAACAGTGAAGTAATAAGCACACGCTGATTAAAGGAGGGAGCTGATACCATGTGTGGCACAAGTTTCTCCTTTAACAATCTGCCCCACTGTGAGACGTTCTCTTAACACCCTTTAAAGCAGCCCTCTGTCTCTCCAGGGACAGAATATAGTTTGCCTCACGTCCTGTTTCTGCTATTCATCTCCTGGCCTGCCCACTGGAAGGATCCACTTCTTAAAGTCATCTTCTGGACGCGGCTCTGGGCCTTGGGACTCGACTCCATGCAGACTGGGGACCGTGGGCCAGAGCAGCCGGAAATCTGCTCCAAGTCTGCTCATCGTAAAAAGGCACTATTCCCCCTGCGTTTCACAAAGTCTCTGTTGACTGGAACCTCCTCGTTTGCTTTCCCCACCATGTTTTTCTCTCTTCCAAAGTGGACCGAGTTTATTTTCCTCTCCCTGTCAGTGGTCAGTTCACGATGAAAAATTTAACACTGATACATAAATCCTTTCCCACAATCCTCTGGGGGCCAGCTGACCATGGAGGTGAAGCAGGCTGGCTTCATCATGGGCATGCCTGCTCCTGCATGAGTCCAGTGACGCGGATGTGCAGCTACTGAAACACTCTGTGGTGCAGAGACAGCATGACTGTGATTCGGTAAACTATGGCATTTATAGCTGGACCCCAATTATAGGAGAACAGATATAGAAAGAAGTTTATTTCCATATTTAAATGGCAGTGCTGCTACTAGGCATGTGAACTCTGGTAATAAAATAATAGTTCTTTGATTATACTTATAATTTTGGACCATTTGATTCCCAAGTATATAAATATACCTGTAAAATTAGTGAAAAATCTTACCTTTGGGGAAATTTTTTTCTAACTGTGAAGTGATATGCATATACTCATTGGTAAATGAAGCTACTAGGTCTGTGAAAAAAGAAAACCCAAGATGAAACCACTGTTAGTATTTTCATGTTCCCTGCGCAATCTTGTCTATGTCTACAGTCTCCTAGAAGAATGTTCCCCATGACTGGGGGAAGTGTCCATGATACAATGCCATGTGAAAACAACAGGGCCCAAGATGGAATGTGCACTCCTAAATTTCATCTTGTGCACACACAAAGAAAAGGTCCCCTCTAAAATGTTCTTACACCTGTCTCTCAGGGGTGGGATTATGCTGGTCTTTTATCTGCATGTGCGTGTGCCTTTCTGTATTTTCCAAAGTTTCTCCTATGACTATGAACCATTTTCATACTCATTAAAATGTGATTAAAATCTGGCAGTGTCTTCAGAAATAATCAGTATGAGAGGAACTTGGCTAAGTAGGAAATCAAGCGGCAGGGCTGAGAGAGGACAGAGGAGGGGGTCTTCTTGGGTCAGAAAAATAATGCGGCCCTTCACAGAATCAAAAGCATCCCCAGGGCGAGGAATTCAGAAAGGGTCCCCTCTTCGCCTGGCTGCCCTTCTGGGTTAATTAATGGCTGGCCCGGGGGCTGGGGCCTTCATCCAAACCCCCTGCGCACAGCCATGAAGAATGCTGACGTGACGGGAAAGGCGTCCTGTCCTGGGGTTGCATCCAAGACCATCTGCACGCATCCGGAGGGGCCACCAGGTCCTCCTCACACCTTCTGAACTGCAAACCCTGTCCGCCCCACACTTCTCTGCCTGATGGGAGGCCGATCCAGAAGGAAGCCTCCCTAAAAATGTTCAACCTGGCAACAGCAAACCACTGCTAGGAAAGGCTGCATCAGAGAGTCAGTCCACGTACCTAAGACAAACAGCACAGTTATCCTCACACGTCTTCCCTCTACACAGTGAAATGCACGTTTGTGTCCTGAAGATTGAAAGCAGACTGCGCTGGGAGAACGCTGACAGCTAGTTTCCACATAAGAGCAGTGTGCCCTGTTTCCCTAATGACTTGGGTCTGTAAGCTAATGCTTCTGATTAATTTGTAAACTGACTTACAGATTTTAATCATCTCTAAGACTGAGAGACTGGAATCAGATTCTCCATCATGTGTACTAGGCCTTCAGACAAGTGTCAGGAATCCACACAGGCTGGTATGAAACCTCTAAGACACTGTGATTTTCACCCACACATGCAGGATTTGTTTTGGCCTCGACGATCCCCTGTTCTGCGGTAGGTGGAGTCATAAGTGAGGTTTTCTACACACAGTGTGGCCTCCAGAGTTTTGGGAAATAAATCCTATGGGTTTCTTTGTAGATACAAAGGCAGGCAATGCCTCACCCACAGGGTAGCCTGCGTCTCGAAAACCTTGGTGTTCTATCATTTTTCACATTTCAATTTAAATGAAGAAAAAAATTTTTTAATTAAAACTCTCATAGCATCATGAACCCGAGTGTTCGATGAGAGTCCAGTGAGCCTCCTGTTTTATGTCCACAAGCACAGGAACTCAGTGTTATAATCAAATGCTCAGCAGCTTAAATTTCTGCAGCCACAAGACTGATCAGCTCAAAATACAAAACAACATAGTGACGGCAGGAGTGAGCAGGGCTCGTCCACCTCAGCACTCTGGACACTTGGGGCCCCAGAAATCTCTGCAGTGGGCTGTCCTGTGCATTGCAGGACACTGACCATGTCCCTGGTCTCCACCCACTGGATGAGCGCGCTACTCCTCTCCCTGAAAAATGTCTCCAGACATGACCACACGTCCCCTGGGGAGGGGCGGGAGCTGCCTCAGACTGACAACCGCTGAGTGAGGGCGGCTCCATCAGTGCAGAGCCACCCTAATCACGGCAGGAGGGCCCTTAGTCCTGCAGGATTCCCTGGACATCTGCAGGGCCTCTGCTAAGGAACCAGAGCTGGGACCGCGTCTTCAGCACATCCTGGGCCTCACAGAGCAGCGCCGCCAGAGGTTCTCCAGCACAGGGCTGCCGCCAGAGGAGGCAGAAAGAAAACAAGTGCGTTTGTCTAGGTCAAGGTGGGCCCGCTGCGTCCCATGGGCCAGTTCCCACCTGTGGCTTCCTTCTGGAAGGCCTGTGAACTATCAGTGGCTTTTGCATTTTTAAACAGTTGAAAGAAAGCCAAAACAATCTTATGCTGTCTACCCAAAGATAACAGCACTTTTCCGGGTGGGGGAGGGGGCCCTCACCTGCAGTTTGGGATGTGTTTCAAGTCTCAACGCCAGTGCATCTGCAATTGTTTGCTCTGCTCTTCTGGTGACTTTATCATCTCACTAGATCTCTAAAGAGTAAGCTATGTGTTTTTCTAATAAGTTTCAAGGTTAAGTAGTAAATCAGTGGGCAGATAAGACACAAATCACATTAAGAAGCTAATAAAGCATAGAATTAAGATACAGACACCAAGTAAGAGCTGACTCATGTGCCTAATTAAACTAATTTTGCAGCCGAATTTGAATTCACAATGCTGACAAGAGGGCTTGATTTTAGAAGGTGTCATCTGCTCGTGGTTAAGACCCAGAAAAGTGTGTAACAGCTAGTTCAGTATCCAAAACTCTCAGAAGACAATGAAATAAAAGGCCAGTTCATCCCGAGGCATCGACTCTATCGCCTGTCTCGATTTAATGATGCTCCATCCACTACCTTGAACTAGAGCAAGGAGAAAGACCTCAACTTCCTCCTGAAAAAATCATTCTAAAACAGAAGGTGTCCAGTTTTGGCAAAATGCAGTTCCAAACGGATTTCAGGTCAAGCTCAAACGCAATGGCAGGCGATTACCTTTAGGGCGACTTCATGTGTAGACCTTCGAACCAGTGGGCTCCCCAGTAACCGATCATATAAAACACCAAGTGTCTGCCGGGGTGGGACCTGCCTGCTGAGAAACAGGGAGATTTGAAGAACAAAAAACCAACTTAAAATTCTTTGGTAATTCTTTACCTTTGACTTCTCCTATTTCTTGTTCGTCTTTTTCATCCCAACCCAAACTTAACACATTTTATTGTTTCATAATCTCTGTCTTAAACTTTAACTCAGACTATACATTTTTATTTGCGACATGAAAAAGGAGAAATTAAAACAGCCAGTCGGTGAAATGGTACATGCAGAGATTCTGCAAGGGAAGTCTCAAATAAAATTGGTTTCAGCTCAGATATTGTTTGTTATCATTTAATGATAATCAGTGCCCATTTGGACTATCTTTCTTTTAGGGACTGTATTATACAAAACCAATAAATTAAACTGTACACACCCTCAGGAGAAGAGAACATGCTTTAGAGAAACTTCACAGACCTCATGTTTATAAAAATCATGGCATGCATGTCTGTGTGCAGACATCCATCCTCTTGTGTGCTCATAAAAAGAGATAAACAACATCAGAATCTATTTTCCCCCTTTGGCTCCCGAAAACAAAGCAAAAGAAAGCACTGACTAATAGGTCTCAAGTTTTCCATTATTGTTTTCCTACACTTTCATTTCACAGGAGTTCCGTTTGTACAGATTTCTGAAGAAGCCAGAGTCATATCTCATTCGATAATCCTTCATACCAAAAACTTTAAATTTTTCAGTCAATGTAAACACGAAGCAGTCAACCAGCATTTAATTAATATTTACCTGCTCCTTTATAAACTGTCTTTGGTTGTGAGTGAACCCAGCCTCCTACAGGGTCTAAATTGTCTACAAGCTCCAGAACCAAGGAAATTAAACACCTGCCATTTTCTCTAAATTCTTGTTCAAAAGTCTTAAGCAATAATAAAAAGATGCTGGGCTTCATATAATTCAAATCCACAAGTGAGGCTACACATGAAGGTGTTCCTTATTAGTGAATTTATACAGAACCTCTTCAAGTGTTTTAAAGAAGTTCAAGTAAATTATTCCTGAGTCACGCTTATAGTTACACTGTTCAAAGAAAGGAGATTAAAAGGATTCTACAGGCAGGTTCATAGGCCCTTAAGTTTCATTACAGTACATTAAAAAAAAATCGTAAGGACATATAAGTTTAAAGTAATAACTAAGAGCAATTGAAAAAAAGTCTACCACTGAAGGAAAATAATGAGATTTAAACAAAGTTCTTCTACAGCGCTTTGAATAGAAGTGAAAGGGCATCAGAGTGAAGCAGGCACAATGGGATATTGACTTTGCTTATAAAATAAAAATCCATTTCATTAGGAAAAATATTCTCTAGTGGAGATGAAACAGGACAATATTCCTTACAGCAACCTGAAGCAGAAAGCAAATGACGATTTTCAGGATTGGACTGTAAATGGCCAGGGGGGAAAAAGAGCCTTTTGATGAAATTGCTTAATACCATAAAGTGTCAAAATAAGGAGCAGATGTCACCACAATAAACCCCAAATTGCTTGAAAATCAAAACATTAAAATCCATAATAATTCAATTAAGTAATCAATATATAAACAGCTCTTATTACAAGCTGTTCAGAAAAAAGCTTCAGAATCAAATTATTCTTTGGTCCCAAACAGATGGCAACTCACAAATTGAAGGTTATCTTTTATATAAGTTGTTAAACTCAGTAAGTATAATTAACATCATCTGTGTGTTATACCAACAAAAAATGTGAAATATGACTTTGGTTAATAACATTCTGGTTATGCAACATGTCATAATTAATTAGTTTCCTGCTAGAAATAATCAAATAAAACGAGAAATCTGACCTCCCAATACCTGGTCATTACTGATTTTCCCATTATTAACACCCAAATAAAACCTCTATCAGTAAACAGTGCTGGCAAAAAGTTTACACGTAAATTATTTTAACAAATGCAAAAGTCCTTTGAAAAGGACTCTGATTCCCTGGCTGCTGTCAGCTCTGGGCGTGGCACGGTGCACACAACTGTTGGCAGTCCCCTCCGTGTCAGAACTATAAAGCATTCACTACATTCACAGTGTTGTGCAACCACCCCCCACATCAAATCCCAAAGCATTTCCGTCACCTTGTGCCCATCAGGTGGTCACTCTTCATCCCCCTCCCATCCTCCAGCCCTGGCAGCCACCAGCCTGCTTTCTGTCTCGACGGGTCTGCCTGTTTGGACTTGCATAACAGAATCACCCAGTCCCTTCTGTGTCTGGCTTCTTGCCCTCAGCATGATGTTTCCGGGGTCCAGGCACATTGCAGCCTGTCAGTGCTTCATTCCTTTTCATGGCTGAGCACTATTCTATGAAGGCACGGACCACACTTTGTTCATCTAGCCCCCTTCAGCAGATGGGCACTTGGCTTGTGTCCACCTTCTGGCTACTGTGAATAGTGCTGCTAGGAACGTTCTTGTCTGGGTATGTGTGTGAGCCCTGACCGCCATCCCTTGGGGATGTGCTAGGAGGGAGGGGAACTGCCCTACGGCGCCTGGCTGGA
The DNA here is from genome assembly GCF_036321535.1 of Camelus dromedarius. Taxonomy (NCBI): domain Eukaryota; kingdom Metazoa; phylum Chordata; class Mammalia; order Artiodactyla; family Camelidae; genus Camelus; species Camelus dromedarius. The sequence continues at coordinate 108,778,890 of NC_087472.1, forward strand.
CATGAGGAATAAAGTGCTGGTTCTCTCCTTGGAGCAAACCAAACGCCTCTTCCACCCAGAAGCTTTGCAAGGTCGATCAGGGCAGCCAAAGGCGCTGGATTTGTTCTGTTCTGACTGCAGTTCAGTCCTGGCTGTCATTCTAACACCCCTCGCCCCGCCCCCGCCGCCCCGCAAACACACACACCCGCCGCCAAGGTAGTTTAGGTCCAGAGTTTTGAGCTGGGAGTTGCTTCCACTTCTGGCTGGTCAGGCCCACTCGAGTTGAACTCTCACACTATGTCCGTATTTTACACAGCAATCTTCAACCAGGGGTGACAGGGCCCCGGCCCCAGGGGACATGCTACTGGCACCCAGGGGCTAGAGACCAGGGGTGGCGCTAAGCACCTACAACTCACAGGACAACCTCCCCACAGGGAGGACGGACCCGCCCTGCAACATCAATACTACCAAGGCTGGGAAACTTGACTTGAATAGGACAGGCTTTAGACTCACCAAGTTCACCTCTTCATGACTTCTCCCTGAGTTTTACTGCGACGTATAAGCACGTGAAGCAACACTCTAATACGCAGGTCTCAGAGTCAGAAAGAATCATCGAGGCGATGTTTTCATAGACTTCCGTCTCAAATGGCCACATTTACAGAACAAAACCAACAGTCCATATGGCTAAGTCAAAAGGATAAACCTACATTTTTATTGATCATAAATGAAATGCTTAGCTCTATAAATACTGATCCTATCTGCTGATAAGCAAAATACCTTGTGTATTATAGAATTCCTTTAACTGCCTGCGGAGAGGCCAGACCGGAGCAGAACTAAGTCCGACAGCCAGCACTGGCCGCCAACCACGGGCCAGCCACCATGGAAGGGGACCCTCATCCTTCGTCAGACCTGCGGCTCCAGCTGACGTCTGCACTGCAAGTTCAGAGATTCCACTGGCACCACCCCCACTGAGTCACCCCAGCCTCCCTGCCCCTCAGAATCTAACACATGTGGAGGACGGGGAGGGGGAGATACCTGGGGCGGGGGTCTTTGCAGCAAGTGCCTCTGCACCATCCACAGAATGGGGACAATGACCCGCATGGCCGGTGCCCGGAAAGCCTAGAACCACGGGAACTTGGAGGCCAAGCACATGGAGGCGTCAAGGAAGGAGTGAGTTTGCCAAAGCACGTTCCTCAGAATGTTTTCCAGACTGTCAGTATGTGTTTAGTATCACCATGTGTACGATGGTTCCTTGATCCAATACTCTGATCCAATAGGATGGGTAACACCGGGTTAAATAAAGTTATTAAAAAACAGTAATAAGCAGGGGAGGGGGAGGGTATATAGCTCAGTGGTAGAGTGTGTGCTTACTGTGCACGAGGTCCTGGGTTCAACTCCCAGCACCTCAATTAAAAAATAAATAAATAAACCTAATTATCCCCCAAACCCAAAAAGCAAACAAACAGAAACCCAGTAATAGTTTACACGTAATTGCACCTAACATCTGCCTGGCTCTGTTGTCAGTGCTTTAAGTTATTTAACTCTTTGAACACATCCTGAAAGAATCCACCCAAGCGGAATCTCACAGTGCGTTTTCACTGATGTACCCGGGCCCACCACTGACGGCGTCACACCGGGGACTCCCCTGCACTACGTCATCACTCTCTGTCATGATTCTCTCGTGGCTCTAAGCGTAGGTAGCAGAAATGCTGGCAAGCACCGTCTTCCTCTGGCTCCTCCGTGTTCCACGCACCCACACGGATGATAATTCATGTCAATACGAGGGAGTTTGCCCAACTCTCCCCAGTTTCTCTCTGACTTTTCAGATATGCTGAAACTTTAAGGCAACCTTCTGATTGCTTTTGAGTACATTAGTCGCTGGACATTCCAATAAAGGCGGGTTTTGCTCTTCAAAGACTATAGGTTACCCAAGAGAGAGAGAGAAAACCAATGTGCGTTTCTTTAGGCTTTGGAAGCTGGAAATCTAAAGATGGCAGTACCTGATGAGAAGGAATGCAAGTGTGCCAAGATGGTAAAATGTTCCTTTTAATATCACAACAGTGTCAAGAACTAGGGCAATTCCATATAAACCTTTATCCACCAGGAATTAGAATCAGGCCACCACCCTGATTTCCCTTTTTACTCACCCAACTAGGAAAACGGGTACTGTGGGGTGAAAGGTCATGAGGCCTCAATCACTTCCTATCATCTCATCTTTTTAAAACATTTCACATTGGGAATACCTTTTATTGAGGTGGATTGTTTCTTGGCCACTGTAGTAAACATGTACCCTTCTCTGTATGTGGACCTGAAGCAACAACACCAAAGGGACCCCTTCCCTGTTAGTGTTCTATTTATGACACAGGAAAAAAACTTTTCTTTTCTTAATGACAAACAATACTAATTTTGTGCACAAATTCCAAGGGCCTAACATTTAATGTTGGTTAAGAATAAACACATACATCAGACACACACCAGAATGCTATAAAGTAAAACCAAGTCACATCCTAAAAGATTTTTCTTCTGAAAAAAGTCTGCATGATTAAACGATATTATCTGCGGTCCAATGTTTATAGAAAAAATTAAGAGTTTGAATGTTTTTTGGAATTAGCATGCCAGTACTGTTATCTGTAGACGGTACTCTTGGGCATGCCATCAACTTTCCTGTGTGTAATGTGTCAACAGATCATTATTGTACAGAATGTGAGAAAGATTTTGGTAAAAATTCTGGCCTGCTTTTGAGATGGAGAAAACAGTTACTGTTGGAGCTTGCCCATAAAGCTGGCGGTTACCCAGACAGTTATGGCTGAGACCTCATTCACAGCTAATAATGTTAACACGCTGCATAGGGGAGAGGTCCAAGAGCTTTCCGAGTAACCCAGCCCTCCATGGTCCAGAAGTCAATATGCACTGACAATCATGCAAAAATAATAAGCACTGATTTTCATCTTCATTTCCCAAACTGGACACAGTGTTCACATTACTGCTCATTCTTAAGATACTAGTTTTTAGAGATGATGACGTATTATTTGAAGCAAAGATTTCAAGATTAAATACGTTTGGGAAATTCTAGGTTTAAAAGAGGTAAAATAAATCCAATAAGCTAAACAAACCCTATGTAGGACACACACCAGAGGAAACACCAACAAGATACAATCCATTTCTTGAAAATCAACAACAAAATTAACTTTTCAAAGTAGCCAGGAAAAAAATACAAGTTACATTCAGAAGAGAAAGATAACAAATCCAGCAAGTTTCTTGCCCCGAATAATGCAAGCCAGAAGACAATCTTTAAAGGGCGGAAAGAGTGTCAACTAAAACTCTACACTCAGACAAAACATCTTTCAAAAATGAAGGCAAAAGACTTTTACAGACAAACGCGGAAACAATTCACTGCTACGAGACCTGCACCACGAGAAAAATGAATGGAAGTTCTTTAAGGGGAAGAATTATCTCAGATGGAGATTTGGGTTCATGTAAAGGAATGGTGACTGGCAGAAGCGGTAAATACAGAGGTGAATATAAAAATACTTTCTCCTCATTTAAAAACTTCTTTTACATGTAATTGACTCCTTAACGCAAAATTAGCTGTACTGCGGCATTTTAAATACATATGAAAGTAAAATGCCTGGCAACAGTAGCACGAAGAACTAGGGAGAGACCAGAAGAGAAATACATTGTTGTAAGTTTATAGTACATGATGTGGTAAAATATCACTCAAATGTAGACTGTGCTAAATCAAGATGCATATTGTAAACCTTAGAGCAACACTAAAGATAAAGCAAAGAGGTCTAGTAATAAGCTAACAGTGAAGTAAAATCAGAAAAAAAAATTGTGTTTATGCAAGCATATGCAGGAACGGAGGGAGAAAGAGAATACATGATACAAACAGAAAATAAACAGCTGGTGGTAAATGGTACAACCATTCTGATTAAAAGGCTGAGAGCAAGATCAGATTAAAAAAGCCACACTCAGCTCTGTAGCAAACTCACTTTGAATACGTACATACTCTTTGAAAATACGGATACATGTATGTACATCTGACACAAATACCATATACACTTACTACGTACTATTGATATGCAGGGTCTTATTCTGTTCACTTTATCATTCTCATCCTCTGCAATTTCTTTTATTCCTTGCCTGCCTAGTGAGTCTGGGGAAGCCATTTTAGAGGTGAAAGACATAAAGGAGGAAACGTAACAGAGGGACTCTGGACACGGAGAAGATCACCTGCCTTGAGGGAGGGATCCAAACGTGAACGGAACATGACTCGGTGATCCTGGTTGGCTGGAAGCAGGCTGCAGAGAGCCCAGACCATCGGGCTCCTGAGCAAGTCTGAGCACTGTCACACGGAGGCTGTATCCACCTGTTCACTGACACTTTTAGGGGACTGAGGAACACAGTTCTGAGAAGTCACAGCCTCTGCTCTAGAAGTCATGCTGGACGTGAAAAAGTGCTCTGATGGGGTGGTGCTTGGAGGGGTGGGGCAGCCGTGGATTTCCAGGAGGTGTGGCAGCTCCACGCCCAGCCCCGCCCTGCTCCCCACGCCCCTGCAGTTCACTGACAACCCAAGCTACCGTCCCATGTACCTCTCCACCTTAGAGTCTGTCTCCTGAGAAACCTTCTGAAACGACGGCCCCGGCAGCACCCGGTACGACACCCCGCATACAGCTGCCCTGATCTATCAAGTGCCCCCATCAGAGGATGCTGCAAACGCTTCTTTGAATCAGTGGAAACAACAGGTTTCTGTATCTTTGATGAAAAAGCACATGGGGCAGGCATTTCAATAAATGAACAGTACTCATGGTGCGCACCTTACATGCAGAGAAGCACGAGAGACGACCCGAAGTACTTAGGGTGAAACGTCCCTGGCGGTCTCCATCGCTGGGAGCTGAGCTCCTTTGTCTAGTTAGCCCACCTGTCTGGTAGCCTGGTTAGGCTACTCTGTCGATCAGCCTCCCGTTTTCTGAAACTGAGGTTAATTAATTTTATTTATTTGTTTATGGGGGAATTAGGTTTGTTTTTTAACAAAAGTACTGGAGGTTGAACGTAAGCATGAGCTCTACCACTGACTATACCCTCCCCCTGAGATAGAGTTTAAAAGTTGAGACATGTATCTATATGTGGCAACAGAAGACGGGAAAGTTCCAGAATGGTAAAGCAGGGATGAGAACACTTTTTCTGTAAAGGACTGAACAGCAGCCACGCTGGACTGTGCAGCCACGCTGCCTCTGTTACAACTACCCAGCCACGCCCTGGCTCAAAAGCAGACACCGACGATACGTAAACTGATGGGCTTCTGTGCTTCAGCAAATCTTTATCTACAAACATAGGCTGCTGGCAGGGTTGGCTCACGGGCAGGAGTCTGCCAAACCCCGTCTTGGGGCAATATCATGTCCCATGTATTAAGCTGTGCATTATAACTCATCACTAAATAAAGGAGACAACCAGACAGTATCAGTGTCAGCAGGGTGACTGCAGACAGCTCACTCGAGAAAGCAGCACTGTATTCCAGGAGCAAAGCAGGACTGTGCCTCGCTGCTGAGAACGAGCACAGCGGACGGGGCAGCAGGAGTGTGGGGTGGGCTTCAGCCCAGGCTCCTGGCGTCGAGGACACACATGTGGCCGCCACGGTGCTTTCAGACCCCAAGTGCAAAACGTCTCACAGAAGAGTCCCAGTTCACTATGGATCACAGAAGTGTGAAACTGAACAGAATAATCTCATCCGTTTGGAAATAACATCTTTCATTTTTTTCCTTTTTAAAAATTATTTTAAATAGGTTTAATGTTTAGTTTCAGGCTCACAGCAGCACTGAAAGGAAGGTACAGAGATTCCCCACACACCCCTGCCCCACATGGAGTCAGCCTCCTTCATTACCAGCAGCCCCACCAGAGGGCACGTCGGTTACAACTGATAAACCTACATGGACACGGCATCACCACCCACGGTCCATGGTTCACACCGGGGTTGACTCTTGCTGTGGTGCCTCCTGTGGGTCTGGGCAGATGTGTAGTGACCTATGTCCACCGCTACAGAATCATGAAGAACAGTCTCACTGCCCCAGCAGTGCCCTGCGCTCCACCTACTCCCCCCTCCCTGCTCCTTAAGGCCTGGAACCACTAGATCTTTCTGCTAGTTGTGGTTCTGCCTTTTCCAGAATCACACAGAGCAGGAGTCACACAGCGTATAGCCTTTTCAGCCTTTTCTTTCACTTGGTAATATGCATTTAAGGTGCCTCCAAATCTTTTCTTGGCTTGAGCTCATTTCTTTTTAGCACTGAATAATACTCTGTTGTCAAGATACAATACAGTTTATTATCCATTCACCTAGGATATCCCAGTTTCTTCCAAGTTTTGGAAATGAGGAAAAAGCTGCTATAAACATCTGCACGCAGATGTTCATGTGGATATAGTTTTCAACTCCTTTGGGTAAATTTTATTTTTTTTTTAAATGCCATTAAAATTATATAAATAACACACGTCCAGGGGAGAGATTTTAAGTGGTTCTCAATTGTAGGCAATTCTGTCCCCCAAGGGTCATCTGACACTGTCCAGAGAGATTTCTTGTCACAACTGGGGTCGGGGGGAGTCTCAGGCATGTAACAGGTGGCGGCCAGGGAGGCTGCTAACCGCGTACAACGCACAAGACATCTCCTCCACGAGAAAGGATTGTTGGGCCCCAAATGCCGCTTGAGGCAAGGGTGAGAAATCCTGACACGGGGGTGCAACACTGAAGTCCTGTAACTCTCCCAGTCGCCCCGCGCTGACTGGGCAGAGGCAGCCCCTTGCCTTCCAAGCTTCTCCTGTAGCCTTCCAACAGTTCCCACACGTGCGAGCTCCCACTTGTAACACAAGTATACTTTGCTAACGAAAACCTTTTAGTTTAGTCAGGAGGGGCACATACCGGTTGCCTTCATCACTAAAGCCCTTGAACAGCAAAGCTGCTTTTACTAACCTATATACAGTGACTCCCCATCCTCCCAGCCACACAGGAAGTGGACATTTATGAGGTCCCATTAGGTCCATTACACAATTTACCAGCACAGCAACTCTTTCATTATTCCCACCCTTTCGGTAAAGACGCCGAGGTCCAGAGAGTTTAAGTGAACGGGACAATCCACATGGGTTTCACAGCCAGTAAGTGGCAGGATCTGAACCCTCAAGTCTGGCTTCACGGTGGGGGCTCTCAACACTTCAGATCAGACCAATCCTCAAGTCACAATAATTGGGACAGAAGTGGGTTGTCACTTATCTTTACACCACGCAAATAATGTGGAATTTGCAACTGATAACACAGGTATTGGGGGAAGCTTTCCAAACATGTGGAACAATCAGTCTGAATATACACAATGCACTCACGACATACAGTTGTAACCCTTTCATTTGGTTAACACTTCGGATTGGTCTGCGATGTATTTAGTCATTACTCTGTACGTATAAGCAATTGTGTTGAACTCATTTTTGGATTTTCTAGGATACTTTCTTTTTTTCAAGCGACTCACGTCAGATTTTCCTACAGTCAGTCTTTACGTCTAGAACATCGCAGCTGGGACAGGAGGGGTTCTGCATTTCGCTCACATGGGCATCTGTCCCACTATGTCAAATCCAGACTCACGGAGTCTCAGATCAACAGCAAATATCTTATTTATAGAGATCACTTATTTATAGACAAGGAGGACGACCAAGTGGGTCATTCCGGCCACCAAGAAAGCCGCAGAGCGAGCAGTCGGCGGAGTACGTGAACGTGAGGAAAAGGAATTTCCTTTTTCAGTCACGGAATTCAGTTCTTGGGGAATAAAACCCAGGCAATTTTGACACACCCTAATCCCTGTTAAAATTCTTCCTCCGTTGGTCAATCTGCCTTCAAGATGTAAAGCCTCCCTCATTCCATCACTGGTACTGGAAACTTGTGAAACCATAGCTCAACACGTACGGAGAGCACGCTTACATCAGGCCTAATTTCGGGCAACAACAGCTACTGAATACGAATATTTTCCAATTAGCAAAGTGAGCGCGGCCTACACATTTTCAGAACTGTGGCTCCTCGGTGCCCTTTACGCTCTCTGACACTGCTAATCAGAACACACCCTGGAGTGAGTGCCATTCGGTCGCGCCTCTGGAGATGGGGCTGGAAGGACACGCGGGATAAACAGTCCTACGTCTTCTTCTTCCTCACTTTTGTGCGGCTGAATCACGTTGATGACGAATACACTTATTCTCACGTGTGGTGGCTGTAAAAGGCAGTGGTTTCTTTAAATTATTTTATTTTATTTGGGGGGGTAACTAGGTTTATTTTTTTATTTTTAGCGGAGGTCCTGAGGATTGAACCCAGGACCTTGTGCATGCTAAGCAGGCACTCTACCACTGAGCTATACGCATCCCGACAAAAGGCAGTTTCTAGTATGAAATCACTTGGGGAAACAAATGCTTCACACAATGTGCTTGAAGCATGACCAAGAAATCTACCAGTTAATGAAAACCTGCTCTCAAGGCGAGGGTGCACTCTGACAGAGATCCTGCAAGGTGGCAGGTGCTGCTGAACCCTAAGTTAACGTCACACAACGATGAAAGGTACTCACATCACGGAAGCCTCGGCCAGTGCGGTTCCCAGCCTCACACCTGTCAGAAAGACTTGTGCTTTCCTGTCATTTAAAACGGCGACTGAATCTTGAGACAGGAAAAAGAACCCCCAATCTAAGGCATGTCTGTGAGTCAAACAGCTCTGCTGACAGGTGATCCGAATTCCCAGATCCCCAAGGGCTTCTGACGGTCCCTGTTGGCTTTCCAGTCTGGGCCCAGGATGCTGAAGTCACGTGGCACATAGGGACTCTCATCTTGCGGGATCAGGAACATGTCTGCCCAAGTGTGCACGTGTGGGACAGAGGGAACCACAGCCCTTGTGCTGTGCTTCCAGGCTACACGAATGCAGTCTCCAGCCTTCACTTTGTCCCCAGCCTCCACTACGTCACAGACTTGAAGAGTCCTTCGGCAGGAGGTTGGAACCCAGAAGTGATCTCAGGCTGTCCGGCCCTGGATCACTTCCCCTTCCACAACATCACCTGGCCTATCTTTAGATGGCGCCTTCAAGGGAGTCTTAAAAATAAAAGATAAATAAATGCTTGCTCTTCTATCAGTTTACATTTGCCTTGAAGGCAAATTCTTGCCTATGTTTTCTTTACCTATCTCAATCACGCTGTATTTATATCCAGTCTAAGCTGGCTTTCTCGTCTCTGGCTTCCAGTGTGGCCTTGTTTCCCAGAAATTACACTCAGTGCTTGGAGAGCAGTGGCTCCCTTACAACACAAGTTGGCAGATTCCTCTGAGAAGCAGTGTGGTCCTGGAGTCACCTCGGCTAAATCCCAGAATCCTTTACTGAGGGCTGTGTGTCCCCTGGTGAGTGACTTAACCTCTCTGTGCCACTAAACAAGCATACAATTAATTTATAATGCACCAATTCACATATTCAAATACACATAAAGCCAGACATGAAGGCTTGTACCCAGCGACAGTTATGACGACAACCACAGCATGGGAACAGTGGCACACTGGTCACTGGGATGCTGCTGTGTTCTTTTTCTTTGATTTTTAAAGAAAAAACAAAAACCAAAATGAACCTTAAGTGAATTTTACCACAATTAAAAACTGAAAAATAAGTAAAAATCTGAAGCCAAGATAAACTTACAAACATTTTCACCAGTTACTTGTGCAAAGGAATAAATGTGAGAGATTTCCTAAAAGGGACTGAAACGGTCACACAAGTTAAAGTGTAACTCGGTGAGGTTTTCATTTCAGCTGGCACATAGTCACATTTATCTCTGGTTTTCTTTTTCTTCTCAAAATTCTTTTTCATTTTTTTAAAATTCAAGTACAGCTGATTTACAATGTTGTTAGCTTCAGGTGTACAACACAGTGATTCAGTTATACATATACATACAGATTCTTTTTCATTATTGGCTGTTAACAAGATATTGAATGTAGTTCCCTGTGCGGTATACAGAGTAGGACCTTGTTGTTTATCTGTTTTATATATACTAATTTGTATCTGCTAATCCCAAAGTCCTAATTTGTCCCCCCCCCCCCCCAATCCTTTCTCCTTTGGTAACTATACGTTTGTTTTCTGTGTCTGGGAGTCACTGGCTTTTCAATGGAATACATTACTTGGTTTTCAAACAACTGTATTTTTAACCAAGCAAGTGTATTTGAGAAAGAAAAAAGAATAGGGTCAGATGAGATAACAAGCCAGATTAGACTGAGTGCAGATGCTGGAATTCTTGACTTGTAATAGCTTCATGCTGTATTTATTTACCAAGTGATTTTATCTGCTGACCTTTCTGTCTTTCATTGATTCCATTTTACCAATCTAGTAGGCAACAGGCTTCCTTATGCAAATATAATTTCAAACACAATTTCAAAAAGGGAAAATGCAAACAGCCCATTTCCTATAAAAAAACAAATATAAAGGAAAAACAGAATTTTAAGTGAATCTCCTAGTTTAAGCTTAGCCTGATTTCCTTTGACCCTGTTCAAATTTCTCTCAGGCCCTAAGACCACCTTCATGAATTAAAGGAAATAAGACGTTAAATGCCTAAGAATATAAGTACCTGCAGTATAGTTGGGTGTGTATATTGAGAAGCTCTGGGGGTAAGACTTCTGACAACAAAGGAAACTCTAAACAAAATGTTACCCTAAAATGGTATTTTCACAGAGGGAACCAGTGCTCTGTCAGATTTCTGGTTGTGTGAATAGAACTTTTCACAAGTCCCCCCCCACCACTGCATAGAAAGGCTATGCAAAAAAAAAGTGCTGAAAACACCCTACAGTTCAGAGTATGACATTTACATGGTTTAATAGAAATATCACAGATTAAAAATAGAGGACACTGCCTTTTGGTAGGGCACAAATCGTGTCCCCAAAAATATGGGTGAGAAAAGTAAATGAATTGTGAGAAATCTTCCTCAATGTGGTTCCTCCACTACACAGAGATTTACCTCCTATTCAATGGGAAGAGACAGTCCCTTACAAACTCTGGAATTGGGAACAGAAAGGCAAATGTATCTGGAACGGGTGAGTCTTGAACTTGGTTGGGGTTTTACAGTCTGCATCTCCTACTAAAGGAAGGCTCCCTGGGGCTTAAGTCTCAAGGATTGACGCTTACATGTGAAACAGTGACAGAAATGAGGTTTAGAACTGTGTGCTTAATTAGGGAGATCGCCTGGTGTACCCACATACCTGGGCAGAGCTGTCTACAGACGTCTGACTTCTTGTCCCTTAAACCTGCTCCACTAGAGGTTGGTGGACCTGTTCCCAAACTGCCAGAGAGGAAATACTGTTGGCTGCACGGGCCACACAGAGTTACAACCACTCGGTTCTACCACCAGAGTGAGAAACAGACAACACACGATGCAACGGATGTGGCTGTGTTCCCAGCAAACATTCATTATGTACAATGTAATTAAGAGAATCTTCAAGCATCATGACTTGTTATTCTTCTTCTTTTGATTTTTTTTCCATCCACTTAAAAATGTAAAAACCATTCTTAGCTTGTTGACTGTACAAAAGTAAACTGGCCCACAGGCTATAGTTTGTTAACTCTTGTGTCAGATACGATGAGGTGTGGGCAGACTCCACTTCTAATTCTATTTTACAAAGATTACTTAAATCTGAACCTCCAGGAAAACATGATGACAGTTTCTCAAAAAATTAAATGTAGAATTACCATATATGATCCAGCAATTCCACTCTAGGTATAAAACCGAAAGAACTGAAAGAAGGAACTTGAACAGATATTTGCACCCCAGTGTTCTTAATAACATTATTCACAATCATCAAAAGACAGAAACAATCCAGAGGTCCACCAACCCAGATGAAAGGGTACGGAAAATTTGGTCTATATATACATAGTGGAATATTACACAGGCTACAAAAAGACTGAAATTCTGACACAGGCTACAATGTGGATGAACCCTGAAGACATTATGCTAAGTGAAATCAGACATAAAAGGACAAATCTTGCACGATCCCACTTACATGAAGTACCCAGAGTAGGTAAAAACATAGGCAGAAAGTGGGATGGTGGTTTCCAGAAGCTTGGGGGAGGGGGAATAGAGAGGAGTCATTACATGATGAGTATAGAGTTTGAACTTGCTATATGTGCTGCCAAAGCGAGCTGGAGTTTGAACCTGGGAAGATGGAAAAGTCCTGGAGACAGCTGGTGAATGCACTTAATGCCATGGAACAGTACACTGTACACTTAAAGATGGCTTAAAATGGAAAGCTTTATGTTATGCATATTTTACCATAATAAAAAAGATCTTAAAGAAAACAAACCTTCAATGCAAATATAATTCTTCTAAAATCCTGGCTGTTGGTTACAGAGAAACTTAGATCAAAATCTTTGTGACAGTTCAAATGGGCATTCACAAGTGCACTTGGAAGCCAGCAACTCAAGAATAATATCTGCTTTCTTTTCATGAGCCAAATTCAAACTCTTCACTGTGAAGTAAAAAAACATGTACTTTGTTAACTTCAAATACACAGGTGACATTCTGAGATACTTCCCGGTGGAGCAGAGGTATTCCCTGGAAAACAGTTTCAGAATCTTGTTCGTTTCTGGCATATCTGAATGTTAGTCAAACCTAAAAATTCTTAGGCCAGCTTCTGTCCTTGGAGAACATAGCTCCACTGTAGCAGAATGACACATTTTGATTAATTAAATTTGCATTAATCTTTGTGGTTGGGAAACGGGGATGGATGTTCTTGTTAAATCAAGGTTATCATAAAAGTCATTCAAAAAATTAACCTGTTATGCTGTCACAAGATGCTCAGGACTGTACTTGTGGTTTGTCAGCAAAACCTCTGAAGCCCAGGAAAAATGGCAGGTGTTCAGATGTAACTAATCTAGGCTGAATCATTTCTCCCACCTAAGGTGAAAGCTGTAAGGTGAGGAAAAGGGGAAGTTTAAGCACAATTCTTAATGAAAACTGTTTCCCTCATTTAAAAAAAAGTTCACAAGAATAAGATGATCTTAAATGGCACTTTATTTCTGTGGTCTTCCTCTCAAAAACACCTGACTCCAGCCAAATCATGAGAAAAACATCAGACAAATCCATTGAAGAGACATTCTACAAGATATCTGACCAGTTCTACTCAAAACTGTGAAGGTCATCAAAAAAAAAAAGAGAGAGAGAGAGAGAGAAATTGTCATAGCCAAGAGGAGCTTAAGAAAACATGATCACTAAATATAATGTGCTATACTGGATGGAATCCTGGAACAGAAACAGGACAACAGGTGAAAAGCAAGGAAAATCTAAATATAGTATAGACTTCAGTTTTAAAAATGTATCAATACTGGTAGATTAACTGTAGCAAATATACTATCTTATTGTAAGATGTTAATAATAGAGGAAATTGGGTATGGAGTACATGAGAACTCTCTGTACTACTGTCCCAGTTTTTCCAAAACTGCTCTAAAATAAAGTTTAACTGCCCCCCTCAAAAGGCAATAAAATCAATCAATAAGATTAAATATTTATAATTGCAATGGAAATAAACTCATCTACTAAAAGAAAAACAACTTTCTCAAGATTATAGCATTGATCACGGCAAATGAGCTGAATGCCCTTTAACGGAAGCTGGATGAAATACATACACCCATATGGTGGAAATCATGTGCATCGATTTGAAAGATTCTGGTAGCTCTGTATTTGCTAACACAAAAGAGCCTTCAAGATGTACTGGTAAATGAAAGCAGCAAGAGACCCAACAGGGTGAACACTATGCCCTTCATGCATTAGAGACGGGTCTGGAAGGCACATAACAAAAAGTAGCGTCACATCCAAGGAGAGGAGTTTAACAGTTGCAGGAGGACTTGTCACTAAACAATACGTAATGCCATTTGAATTCTGTACTATGCGTACACATTAGCTACTTAAGATGTTTTTAATAAAGCAGGCAAAGGAAAAGGAGGAAGGAAAGGAAAGAGAGAAGAGAAAAACAGAAAGAGTGCTTATCTCTTAAAAAAAAAAAAAAAAAAGAAAAGAATAAATGACCTTACTGCATTTTTTCTCAGAAAGTCTCCCAAAGGTAGGTTCACTAAATTCTGATCTCCTACAAGCTGAGGAGAAGCCTCTATGACATACAGGAGGATCCAAAGAGGCTTTGGAAACCTTTTAGGCACCATAAGCTTCCAAAAGGCATCTTCCTGACCTTTGGCTTTCTTTCTGGTCGACTGCAAACTGAGTGCCTTTGGACAGGACTGCACTGCCGTCCGTCACCCTATAAACTCACCCGGCGCCTGGCGCCAAATCCCAAATGCACACCTTGGGTCTCAGCCCTTCCAGTGGCACACTCATCCCTGGACCAGCCTGCACGATGTGTCCACATGGAGGTCCTGCCAGCATCTCAAACATGGCACGCCCACAGTGGGAACCTCCACCCTCCTGCCACAGACACCAACATGCCCTTCCCTCCAGCCGGCCACCTGAGTAAATGACACCTGCCTCCCACTCAGGGGTCACGTGCAGACACTGGCTCCTCTGGCCAGGACATCTGCACATCTGCTGGCGCTCCCCACAGATGTGCCCCAAATCTGAGCTATGTGAGTAGAAAATGAGACTGCCTTCTGCTGGGACCCATTTGGAGCCACTCCACAGCACCACCACCCCCAGCAGCCAGCCACCTTCAGTGCGGTGGGAAGCCCCTGCAGGACTCACGTCCAAGCGCATCACCGCTACCATCACATCCTGCAAAGAACTGAATGGCTGGTCCCCGCACACAGCTCTCATCTCATCTCCTGCTCAGTCACTTGCTCCCGTCATGCTAGCCTGGCCTCCTTGGCGTCCTTCAAGTCTCTGGAGCTCAGTTTTGCTGCCTGCCCTTTGCATGTGGAGTTCCCTCCTTCTGGAACTCTCTTCTCCCGGCTCTTCCTGGCTGCATGCTTCAGACCTCAGCTCCTCCATCTCCTCTTCCTCTCATGTAGGACCCTTTCCACCTCGAACCCCTCGGTCATGTCGCCCCACTCATGCTTCACAGATGCAGTCCTATCAGAGCATCTTGTTTATCTGTTTCCCTGTTCACTGCTGTCTTTCAAGCAGCCTGCGCGGCCCCTGCAGCCACGTGGCTGAGCTCAGTGTGTCCAGCTCATCCTCTGTGTCCACAAAGCTGAGCTTCACGACAGGCGCAACAAAAGACGCTTACTATACAGGCTGGGACATATGAAAACGGACAAGTATATGAACTTAAAACAAATTCAGAATACAATGTGCTTAACACCAAAGCTCCAGGAGGGATGGCATTTTCCTCCTTGCCGACTCACGTGCCACCTTCAGGTCTCGCAGGGCCTTTTATACTAAGCGTTAAGGACAACCATAAAGTGTGCGGGAAAGGAGAAGCTGTGTGGAATCACATCCCTGTAAAGTCACACGGCCGTGAGCAGATGGCGATGCTTCCCCATGTCACCGACTGTAAGAGTTTAAATCATTACATAAAACTTAGAACCCAGTCAGTCTGACACATACACAATTACTAGGCGGCACTCTTTACTGTAAGGGCTAACAATGAAAAGACAAACGACAACCGATTCTCATAAAGGATCCTGCCATTCCCAGCAGCCGAGCCTGCCGCTGCCAGCCAGGCATGGATCTACATGGGCACAACTCAGGAAAGTGACCCCGGGAGGCCCAGGGACCAGACATGCACTCAGCTGTGCCTTTCACTTCCTCTGAGGAAGAGACTTAAGGCGGAATGCCCGAGGCCCAAGCATGCCCGAGGCCCAGGGGTGTATGTGCACCTCCCCGAGGCCCAGGGATGCCCACGCGCCTCCCCTGCGCTCCCCGCCCCACCTCCGGATTTGCTGGCTCCCAGAGCAGGTCCAAGCTTGCTCTGCCGCCCTGCCGTTGTTAACTGCCCACTTTATTTAGATATTCCCCATGATGAAGTATGAGCCGGTTATGGGTTTTTAGCTAAAACAAAGTCGATGCTCCCCAGACAGGGCAAGTGGGAATGATCTGAACAAACGTGGTGCAATTAGATGTGGGCAAGAGCAAGACGGCTGGGAGGGGACGTGGAAATTCAGAAAGACGCAGAAATGAGGTTTCTGTGCAAGTGTCCTTAGGGTTTCACTAGAAACTGGAAACCAGGGGAGACCCACTCCGGCGGGGACGGTGCAGGAATCACCAGGTGGCACTTCACGGCGAGGAATCTTCCTCCCTTGGGAAGCCAAGGCATCGGGCTGCTCTCACCCTGCCGGCAGACGACTGGCAGATGACCATGTAGTCATAGGTTTTAGGTTAAAATGACAGAAAAGTAAGGTGTGTACGCACCATTGGTTCCCAGCATTTATTGGCTTTCCCAGTGAACACGGCAGCGCTCAGGTCAGATCGGGGGGTGGGGGGTGGGGGTGCTTCCACTCTCCTGTCAGAAGGCTGCCCACATTATCCCTGTGATAAGTAACTGCGTACAATGCACATAAATCAACGTGTGCAAACGCCGTGAGGTCCTAACTGTTAAAGCGATTACTTTCTGGAGTCCTGAGAAGACCCAAAATTAAATGGCTGTAACTTTACAATATGAAGTTACTGCAGTAGAATCATGCAATACTCTAGTCACCCTCAATTCTCTGAGGCCCCTTCACAAAATACAAGTGTCTAACTGCTAAATATATAACACACATAAATGAAGAGTATTTTCACTACAACTAGCTCCTTAATATTAGAAAATGATACACAATGGGATCTGAAATAAGTAAATTCAAATGAAATGAGTAAATTCTTCACTTTGTTGACTATATCAGCTTGCTTATATGAATACATTTATGAAAGGTTTTAAAATGCAGCTGCTTGTAAAGTGAGATATAAACCCATGAAAAAAGAATACATCAAGCTGATCCTTTGCGTCTAATTCCTCCCCCCACCCCCACCCCCCACCTTCAAGGACTGGCTTAAACCCGTCTTCTCAGGAGCTCATGAAGTCAAAGCCCTCTGGACCCCAAGAGGAATGATTTGCAGGGTCCCTCCTTGGGCTCCCACGGTATCCTGCCTTCTTGGCCACGACAGAACCTACTTCAAGGTGCTGTGATGGCCTCTTGAAGTTCTGCTGCCCCCTCCAAATGCAAGACCTAAGACCCTCATATCTGTTTGCATTTACCTCCTTATTCTGCTGGTTCTCACCTGGGGGTGAGGCTCCTCCCCCCCCCCCCCCGCCTACCTGGGACATCTGGCAATATCTGGAGACGTTTTTGGATGCCGTAACTGTTGAGGGGAGAGTCGCTGGAATCTAGTAGGGAGAGACCCAGGATGCTACTCAACATTCCACGGTGCAGACGACAGCTCCCACCACCGAAAATGATCTAGGACCAAATGTCAACAGCACTGAGGTTCGGAAACCCAGTCTATCCCCTTACTCGTACCTGATGCATTTATCTGTTCTTCCTGGAGCCAGTGTTCCTGTTCTAGACAAGTGTAACCTCCCCCTACCCCCGCTCCTATGTTGTCTATAAGGCACCTTCTTTCTGCTGGCAGGAGCTCTATCTTGCTGTCTTTTTCCAGCGCTCAAAGACTCTTCACATTGTAACCGGCAACGGCAGGGAGGATGGCCTCACAGTCCGGCAGTCCAGAGAGCTTTAACATTTCTCTCTTCTAAAGTTACTGTCCTGAAAAATAACGCTCACGCTGCACCCCTGCCACTCCTTCAGCCTCCACAGGTTAACTCCCACTGGGAAGCATGCACATGCTCCCAAAGCTTTACAGACTGAAGACACTGTAGATATGCCACTCAATTTTACGAATTATAGGTCAGACAATACCACTATCAATGCATCATATTTCCTACAAAAATATGTACATTTAGAGCATCAGCTTCATCAAAATGGAAAAAAGAACAAGACAAAAGCCCAAGGACGGTCTGAATCTTCTAGGTCTGAATGAGTCTAACCTTTTCCTCCACCTAGAAGGCACTTTGCATGTGGTCCTGCACCGCTCTCACCAGAGACCCCATGTGCACGATCAGGGCAGGCTCTGCGGAGGGATGGAGGGATGGAGGGAGAGAGGGGGAGAAGACCAAACTGATCAAACGTACATAAACGGGCTAAGAATTTACAAGGTATCTACATAAACACAGTAGACCATCATCATAAATACTGTTTCATCAGAATGCTTGCCACGAAAAGCAGTGCCTGCCACACACCAAAAATCTAGCCAGTTCAGCCCAAAACTAATCAGTCAAATAAAACATATGGTGTCTTGTAGCTGTTCATCCCCCATCGCACTATTCCTACTGGATTTTAATGGCTCAATTAGTCAGGTGGTGTCAGACGGCCCAAGTCCACATTTAAGCATGCCTCGTAAATGGTGCTGCTCCCACTGGCACCTTGGGGGATAAAAGTCCGCCGTACACGTGAGGAAGCGCTCTGCCACACGTTGCAGCCTCCAACGCCTGGGTCTGCACTGCCCTCTCCCTGATTTCCACAGGGCACAGACCTCCACTTAACTGCGTGATCCTCACCAAATGGAAATTCACGCTGGCAGGTCAAGAGGAGCATTTAGAATCGATGTGCTGCGTAAAAATAATTATAATGATTTACAAAGCTCCCTGGAAAGCAAAATACTATGAAAGGCTTAGTAACAATAAAAATGTTCCATTTGCATAAATTGTAACAGCACTGCCACTGTAAGAAAATACAGTCTGAATTTACCTTATTGGGTCAGAATATCTTATTAAAACAAAATCAGGGGCTACTTACTCATCAGTTCAGTTCTCCCCTGAATCACTAATAACCCCATTCAACCTGCATGGCTATAAACTTCTCAGTAGTTTAAATGAGATCATGCCCAGGGAAAATCATTACATCTGCTCATTTCTCCACAAACCCCAGGAGGAACCCACTTTTCTTTATAATCTTTCTAATTGGCAAAGATACACTACACAGTGTTGGTTTTTTTCCCCAATCAAGTGCTATTATATGAAAGAAGGTGGTGTTTTACATATTTGTTGGAAACAGAAAAAGATCTTAAATGAACTTTAATTTTCTAATTACATGGCTGATAATTATCAACAAGTAATTCAAACACACCATAATAACATTTAAAAGCATTCAATCAATACTCAACATTTCTGCTGGATTCTTCTTTGGTGGGTGGGGGAGTGTCTACAATTGCTAGTATCTGCGCTTTGGTAAATACTGCCCGTCTTTGAAACTTATGAAGTATAAGATAAATGCAAATATCAAAGTGACTTCACACGCTCTCATTTTTGGCACCAAACACCCAACATGCCATAGTGAACAGGTATTTTTACCCACTAGAATTTGAGATTTTTTGTCTGCTTTGTTCACCGCTATTTTCCCTGCAGCTACAAGAGTTCCTGACACATGCACTAGGTGCTCAGTAAACATTCATGGCTGGGGGACCGTGTTCCTCTAAGAGACGGAGTGAATGCAAGAGACAGAAGAACATCTCTGTTCATTGAGAGCTTCACATGTGCAGACAGTATATGACATGCTATGCAGTGGGAAGGGTCCTGGAGACAGAAGACAAGTTCCTCCTGTACAAGAAACTTGCGTTATAAACAGCACATGTTGTGCCAAGAGACAGCTCCCAGCACTGCATCAGAGCATCTCCCACCCGAGATGAGAAAGGCAACAAAGATGCTCCCCTTTCATCCCCATCACTCCATTCAGTCCTTGTGACACGGGGTAGATCACACTCCCACGTCGTCCACAAAGAAATCTGGTCACCTGGCTACAACTCAGAGTAAGCAGTGGGTGAGAGGCAGGAGGTACTCAAAGCTGCGCTTCCAAAGATGGGACAGCGATGCTCTCTGCAGAAGCTCTTGTCACATCATATACGACACTGTCCCACAGTCTACAATTCTGCATCTAATGTGTATTATTTTAGTAATGTCACTTTCCCACCAGAGTGAGGGCAGGGTCGAGGGTGAGCCACCTAGATTATCATTATCCACTTCCCCTCTTAGCCCTTTGAAAATAGGACACGTGGATTTTAGGTGGATACATGGCCACACACCCCCTTCCCCAAAGTATAAGCTTTCCATGGGTCACAGGCCAATGGCTACGAGCAGAACTCAAATATGAACCTTCACAACTGTGCTTGTAAAGGCAATGAAGTCCCCCTCCTCAGTCCTTCTCAGGGACTGGAATGGGGATGTGATGTGATGGCAGGAGCTATAGCAGCCATTCCACACATGAGGTACGACAGAATGTTGGAGCCTCCATTGTGAGGCAGTGCTGCAGGGAGAAAGAGGTCCCTCACCCCACCCCCCAAAGTTAAAGAGAGTTACATCTTAGGCCACCAGCTGACTTGAACGACTCACCTTCTGAATTCCAACCTACCTTCCAGAAAGGTTAAAAGCTGCTAACTAACCTCATATAACACAGATTCATCAACAGGGAAGAGGGAGTAAAGAAATAAAACTACAGCTACAAATGATTTCCTGGTCAGAAACCTAAGTATTCAGTGCATTTTCGAACCAGTTTTAATTCTCTGGCGTGCCCTGGGGTGTTTCACCACATAAACAAAGCTTGAAAAACATCCCCTTCATCAGAGGAGGCATCAGCTGGATGCAGCCCTGGGCGTAATTCCTGGCTCTGAACCCTTACCAGTTTCCACAGTCACCATCAAATTAGTCAATCTGTTTGAGACTTTGTCCCTTAAGTGAACACTGGGAATACCCATCTTTATCTCAGGGAGATGCCGAGCAGTAAGAAAAACAGCGTAGACCAAGGACCTGCTCCCTTCTAAGTGAGCCCCACCTGCTCATGGCCAACAACTGACATATCCAAAGTGGGGACTGGCACAGGGGAGGCGGATAGCCACACACGAACATGCCTCACGGTGAGCCAAACAAGTCGTCAGCCTGACTCACTCGAGTGTACGGAATGCTTTTCCGAGGGTGAGAGTGAAAGCAGGGCCCCGTGTTCAGGCTGGGATTTTATCGCCAACCAACAGCTTGGAATTTCAAGCATTGCTTCCCTCCTTTGTCATGTGAGAACTCAGATTGAGATCTGCATAGTCCAAAGGAAATGTCAGGCCAGCTGACATTAAGACTAAAAAAATTAAAAATATAAAGAGAGACCGGTGAAATGAATTTTCACTATTTATTTAAATTTAACCCATATTTTCCAAATAGTATCATTTCAACTATAGTCCGTACTAAAATAAAAAATTACTGAGATCTTCTGTATTCCTTTTTCCTACCAAATCTCCAAAATCCCCAAAAGTCTATGTATTTTCCACTTGTAGCACATTTCAATCAGGAAACTAAATTTTCACTGGAAATACATGACTTCTATTACAGTTCAGAAAATGTACACTGAAAACACAAACTCACATACCCATGGGGTTCTCAACATAAAACTTTTCCAAAAGCTGAATCGAGGACCTATGTTTAAATTCAAGTCAATTGAAAGCAAATACAGTTCTCACGTCTGTTCCTCAGTGTGACCCTAGCCACACTGGGGTACTCCACAGCTCCATGTGGCTAGCAGCCACCTTCCTGGGCAGCGCAGGTCAGCATGGCTACGAGGAAGTCTTCAGCAGCTAAAACCCTTTGCCTGTGGTCTGCAGGATGGAAGGGTACCGGGACTCTCTAGGCCACATGACTCTTCTTTAATTGGTCCACGTGCAAATTTTTAAATGATGTTCCTACAACATCCTTCTTCTCACCCAATTCCAAATAGATTAAAAACCACAAACTGCCCAAGTGTAAAACTCTTCCTTCCTAAAAATATTGTTTGAAAATTATTTTTCATAATATGAGTTTATTTTCACAATTTTTGGTAGATATTGGAGTTTGGGGGTCTCAGGTTGGACTGACCAATATGCTGAGTCCAAATGGAGATGTGCTGTAGGTGAAAATGAGACACTGGATTTTGCAGACCCGGTCTGAAAAAGGAAAGACCATAAAATGTCTCTTGGAAAACTTTTTTAATATGGATCATTTGTTGAAATAATACTATTCTGGATATACAGAGTTCATTAGAAGATATTGGATTATTATATATTAAAATATGTATTGCAAATAATATTAACCTAATATGCATTTAGATACATACTGCAGTATTAATTTCATGGTTTCTTTTTACCTTTTCTTACTGTGGCTACTAGAAAAGTTTAAATTACATTCGTGGCTTGCATTCTATTTCTACTGGACAGTGCAAAGCCAGATGGTTTCTATGGTGCCTGCAGACTCTAAAATGTGTAGATTAAAGTCAGCAAGATGAAGGCATAGAGCTTTTGGGGGGACCTCCTTTAACTGTATCCATTGCAAATATTTAATTATGTGCTGATAGCATCTTTATTCCTTGACCACTTTGAAACAGATTAATAATCACAAATTGTTCTAGTTGAAGACCAGCCTTCTCTAGGAAAAAAGTGATCTTCTGTTTGACGTTATTTGTAATATAGTGACTTACGAGAAGTTCCGTCAGACACCTGAGTGAGGTCCGGGTGAAAGCTCGTGGGTGTCAGAAAGCCACAAAGCGGTCATCAGAAGGATGCTTGTGTGTGGGGCAGACGCCGACCTCTCACCCGTGTGTGCACCGTATTTCGATTTCAGAGCCACCTGGGCCACTGAACAGCAAGGTGGACCGTGAACTTGCAGGGTTCACCGCAGAGCACCTGGGCAAGGACCCAGCCTGGCTGAGGTGGCCTCCACTGTAAACTGGAGGTGACATAATATCCCCACACTGGTGCCACTCTTACTAGTGGGTTGCCACGGGAGACCAAAGAGGATGATGCTACAGTGGGCAGTGCACCGTGGTCAACAGTACCAGCCTGCCACTGCCTAAGATGGGATGACCCCAGGTATCTTAACCAGGACTGCCCTGAGTTACTCTTGCTCTTATTGCTACTGTAAACCCCCCTTTAGATAGGATGCCCTGCCCCTTAAACTGTCAGCTCTCACTTTAAGGTTTCATTAAGCCCCACACACTCTAAGCCTGGGAGATTCAACACCTTGCAGATGCCTGGGCATCTGGCATGGGGTAACTGCAGGCAACCCACCAATGGTGCGACAAACTGAACACTCAATAGTCTCTGTTTTACCAAGAGACATGTGACGGCCACTTTAAGTTCTAATTTGAACTAATAAAAAAGCCACCCACAGAGGGGTTGGCATTAAGGAGAAGCAATTCATCTGGCAGGATGTAAATGACGCGACATTACAAGAGAGCATTTGAGTGTTATTATCTGGGCTGAGAAAATGGATTCCGTCTGTGCACGGACAACACTGGCACCCTGCACGTGGGTGCACCCACACGTGCCCTGAGAAACGGAGCCACACTTTGGAAGGAACTTGGCGGTGCTGCTGCTGCTGCCTCCATCCCCATTTCTCTGCGCGCCGCACCATGTAGAACAAAGAAAACCACTCCTAGTTTGTAGGAGTAAAAAACAGAGAGGAAACAGAATCTTGAGTCCTGAGAAGATACACGTTATTACAGAAATATGGCCATTTTCCATGTGTTATCTCATCCACTGACATTTAGAATCAGGAAATGATTCACGGCTAAACTCTCACCTATTCAACCTAATTCTGAGTGAAAATATACAAACACCAATAAGAAGCTAAGTCTGTTACGCTGTAGAACGACAGACACTGTAACCCCAAAGTACCACAGCAGTTTGTTTTTAGCAACCTCTCCATAATTTCTGAATCATCTTTTCCCTCCCCTTTCATTAGTTTCATTTCAAAGTTTGGAAAGCTTTCTTTAGAGAATAAAAAAAGAGAAATACTTAAACACTATAAAAGGAGGAACTGAAATTTGACGTTTGCAAAGCTTTCTAACTGTGTGATGTTACAAAACGGTGAAAGAGAGCAGTAACAGCCAGTGCAGAGACATCTGAATAATGACTTCAGAGCAATATAGAACACAAACAATTCTCTCTTGGTCCCCAGTGCACTACAAAACAGCCCAATGCTTCCAGCACAGCACAGAGCTTGTCACATAATAGATACTTGATTAATTCATTTGCATAATAAAACATATGTCACATGTATACACTCATTCACACATATACACACATCCTTGGGAAACAAACTTTGGCTAATGACAAGTAGAAACAAACTGGCAAGCTGGCCAGTTTATAATCACATGTATTTTTAAACCTTTTATTGGCTAACCGGGACCTGTGCTTTTCCTACAGATGTCATTCTATAAAAATACTGTCTTTTGACAAACACATTGGGAAATAAGAGATGAGCCACTGAATCAAGATTATCCCGGTGACATTCAAACACATCACCCCTCATTAACCAGCACTCATAACTCACACACACGACAGCTGGAGAGAAAGGGGTCAAAGAGCTAACAACAGAGTGCATGTGTAGGTAGAATCCAAGCAACAAATTAATTTGCTAACTTGCCTTCTTGCTTTCTGGACTTAACTTCTGTTTAACATGCAGCCCTGATATGCAAACTCACAGTATGGCTAAAGTCAGGAGACTAATGTCCCAGCAAACATCATAAATGGTTCATTTAGCTGAAATTTCAACATTGCAATCTTTAAAACAGCTGGCCTTCACGTGTAACCCGGAAAACAGAACGTTCAAAACAGAACCTGCGATGTGCCTGCAAAGCAGCTTGTGTCTAATTCATAGGAAAACAAACGCAAATGACTGGCAAACAAGACGAAATATTCCACCTCATTAGTAATCAAAGAAATGCAAAAAAAAAAAAAAAAGAAAAAAGAAAGAAAGCAAGAAAGAAAAAGAAGTGCCTGCATTCTCAGCTTGGTTGACCACAGTCATGTGAGCCGTCTGAAAGGCCGGCACCCAACCCCCAGCCCCTGGCAACGCATCACAATTGGCACAGCCTTTCAGGAAAGCAATTTGGTAATCGGTCTCAAAAGCCCTACAGCTCTCTTTGCAGCAATCTATCCTAAAGCAAAAATTGGAAGCAATCTAAATCTCCAATAGCACATGTTAAATCAATTACAGTACATGCACTTGACAGGATAGATACATGAAAATATTTTCAGTAAAAGTCAGCTGATGATCAAATGCTCACTTGTAAGGTTAAGTGGAAGAGCCGTGGCACAAAGCTGAACAGACATGACGTTACACACACATGAATATAAACATTTGGAAGAAAATACACCAAAATGCTGATGGGGAACTGCTCTGGGTAGGTTGAGACGTTTTTATTTTCTTTGCAGATTTAGTTCTATTTTTCCAAATTGCTCATTACTTAGAGCACATTATTTTTAAAATCAGGAAAGAGTTATGAAAACCCTAGCCAGCAAAGAATCATTACTAATGCCTCATCTGGTTGAGTATGACTACGATAAATAAGATATAGCTATTTACCTAGTTACTTCTTTTCTAAGGCTGTCAATGATGGTTTTCCTTACACACTGCAGTGTGTTAGGAGATTCTTTTCTCTTTGAGGTACACACCTACCAACCTCCTCTGAGTCACCTTTTTGAAGTTTTATGATGCCAAAGTCTATAAACACAACATTAAATATTTATGGTTGATATTTGCCGCTTCTAAAAATACGTGGAGAAGACGGTCTCTTAACGAGGCCTCCACTTGACCTTGTCGCTGAATTAACCAAGACTGTCTGTTCTGCGGACGTGCTGACAGCTGCCCACAGGCCCCGGAGCTCACTGGGCTGGGGCCGCCTTCCTTTCCATGGGCCCAGGGCCTTTCTGCCAGAGCCGGTGACCTGTGTGCTTCGTAATCCAAAGTGTCCACTAGACCCAAACCTGCTTATGCCAGTTGGACTTATTACTGCATTTATGAAAAGTAATTTATGTTATATAAACTAATGAACTAGGAGCACAATTTTATCTTCCTACCAAAACCAGTCCAGATGCTTTGTCGTAGACTTACCTAACAGAAATGGTCACACAAAAATGGATCCCGGAAATGATGGTAGGTGGACAAGGTATGGGAAGAGATCTGGGGAAAGGGATAAATCTGCAGGTGGATTCTGCACTGAGGCGGTTGCACAAATGCCGGTAAAGTCCCACTCCACTTTGAAGAAATCAACACTGGCAACCACAGAGGGTGCGTCAGGGGTACAACTTCCAAGGAAAGTTGACCTCAGACTAGAATGATTGGATCCACATTCCAAGAAAAGGGTCTGTTCCCTTCTGTCAAGAGGTTGGTGGATCCATTTGCATTTCAATATTTTAATGTAAGCTCTCTAGGAGCTGACACTTAACTTGCACCCCCTACACCTGAGTATGGGTTTGAAGGAACAGCACAGGGAAAGGAAAAGCGGTACTTGGTAGCAGAAACCCAGGACATGGCCTCCGAAGCCCAGGATCAAGCTGAGCCCATCAGAGGAAGTCATGCTGATGGTCCATACCTTCAATGTGACATGACCAGAAAGGCCCTGACCTCTGCAGTCCTCCTTCCCAAACTCAGAACCCCAGCCTAACGCCAGCCAGACCCACACTGAAGGACATTCCACAACATTCATGACCAGTATTTCCTAAAACGATCAGAGCCATAAAAAACAAGCAAAGTGTGAGAAACTGTCACAGCCCAGAGGAAACATGGGCCCACGACGACTAAATTCAGAGGGGTGGTCTGGATGCGATCCTGAGACAGAAAAAGGACATTCATGGAAGAAAGGGTAAATCTGAAAAAAGTTTGAAATACAGTAACTAAAGAAATTTTAAATAATGTATATGTATATCATTCCTTCCATTCCCGATTTACCTAACGCTGTTACTGAGGCAAAACCACCCATCACTCTTTCAGAGTTCGGTGAGTTTGCCCCCCTGCGAACCTTCAGCACGTCACAAACCACTAGCCCTGCCAACCCTGGAGGAAACACACACACACCATACTGTCAAGCTGCAACCTTTACAAAGTCCCCATTTCCACCATTCAAAATGTCATTCTCTTTCTTTCTTATTTTATTTTCAGCTTCTTCCCACCTTAGGGACCTTTGGCTATCTGCTGTCACTGAACTTGAAAAGCAGGGAAGATGAGAGTCCATCAGGGAAAACCTCAAGCAGGAAGGGGCTGGCCACCAAGCCCTGGGTCTCAGGCTGAGGGCCACGAGCTGCCTTTAAAGATGGAAACACTGGCATCTCCAAGGTTCATGCCAAAGTGATCTGCAACACGCAGGGCAGGCTAATGTAGCCCCAGAGCTGAGACATGCACGCGAATGAATCACCCGGGGCCCTCTGACCATGCAGATGCCGACAGAGCCAGCCTGGTGCGGGGACGCCCGCTGCCGTGGGGGTCAGACTCTCGGGACCCACCTCGTGACAGCTCCAGCTCTGTCTTCGGGGAAGCGCTCCCCTCGCTGCTCTGTAGCTGCCTTGTCTAGAAAACATGGGAGAATCTCGAAGATTCCCCTCTCAACTGTAAAATCGTAGGATCCTCTGAGATGTTCATTGAGTCATCCTGATTGTCCAAAGTCTACAAAATGGAATTCCTGGGCACCAGGTTCATTTCTTCCTATCTGATGTACCTTATGTTACTATTAAAAGGTTGTCTGCCCTGATACCCTACTCTGCCTTCACAGCACCAACTCCAGCCCTCACTGATGCCTGCACACAGAGCTACAGTATCTGTGTCAGTATCTGCTGAACGAATGAACGATTAGTGCTATGCGATGTTATCATCGTTGAAACCATAAGTAAGATAAAATTTTGTAAGCTTTGTGAATGGAAAAATTCGCATTTCTTTTCCTGTTAACTCTGCACAGACGACAATTTTTAAAAAGGGGGTAATTCAGTTCTTTCATTATTTTGAAAAGGAAAGGTCAGCATTTCCTACATGCCTTGGAGCAGAAGGCACGGGGAGCGGCGGTGGGATTCTGACAGTGAGTGGGAGATTAACGTGAATTTATGGCGGAGACAGGAGCTGATGGGGCACGTCCTCTATGGGCTCAAAGGATGTTTTCATTTGATGGGATGGAAACCATTTTTCTGTCCAAGAATATAATTAAGAACACAATCCTGATCCATAATTTTTATTTAACTATGCAGTAAAGCAAGAGTATGTGTAGATTCCAATGCTCCAAAGGTTAGGGCACACACGTGGCAAATAAAGAACTTCCCCAGCATTTTCTGGTAATTGACTATGGACTCAAATGAGTAATTCTCTAACCGAGACGCCAATTTATGGTAAAAAGTGAAAGAGGGCTGTGTTTAGGCAGCCTCTTAGATGGTGTCCAAAGAGCCCCACCTCCTAGTATCTGAATCCTGGAACAGCCCAAATCCACATCCTCCAGGATGGTCTGTGTGACCAGAGAACATGACTGAAGTAAAGGCAGTCACTTAAGAGATGAGGTTATGCGAGCACTGTGGCTTCCAGCATGCCGGACCAGGCACCAGGCACCAAGAAGCCAGTCATGGGCAGCCCTGCAAAGAGGGGAGGAACTGGAGCCTCCCGCCAACTGCCACGTTTGTGAACGACCTTGGGATTGACCCTCCGGCCCAGGACCACTTTCAGAGACTGTAGCCTGGACCGATGTGCTGACTACAATTTGTGAGAGACCTTGAGCCAGAACATTCCAGCTAATCTGTGCTTGGATTCCTGACTCTCAGAAATGGGGGGGGGGGGGGGCGAGGATAATAAATGTCTGTTGTCTTCAGCAGTTGAGTGCTGGGGCAATTTGTTACACGGTGACCAACAACGAAACAGGGGCCGAAGCTGGAGTGTGTCAGTGAAGATGAAAGAAGAGTGGCACAGAAACTAGTCCCATCCGTTCGCGCCCCCTCCACCCGCTCTGAGCCAATTATTACTTAATTCCATGGGTTTGCCTTCAGCCAAGCATGCAAGCAAAACAAACATAAGATCCAGCAAACTACATGGATCTATCTGCCACTACCAAGTAGTTCTTTTTTAGTAAAATCTGGGTCTACCTGATAAATCATTTACCTTCCAGATTCATGCAGCCTTACAAACCAGACTGGTATTTTTCCCCTAAATTTTCCCCAGGCAAATAAATCACTTGCTGCCCTCAGCTAGGCATTTGCAGGTCCAAATGGTACAAGTGGCATTTTTTCATTAGATTTGAAGAAAAGTTCCTACTTTAAGTTCTCGATTCACTATGAGGTAAATCCTAAACTTGTCTGGCTTATTTAAGCAAGTTTTTGACATAAAGACTTGAGAAGTTGTGCTGTATTTTGTATCACATGAAAGACTACATTTACCTGAGAGAAAGAGTCCTCTCTGTAGCTTTAAATTACTTATATTACATAAGAGAATTTATTTTCCTCTGATGCAGAATTTCAGTTTGTTTCGTTAGCTTTCTCATGAGTCTGACATCAAGGCCCAGAGTGAACAGACCCGATGGATGTGTACATGCTCTAACTGGGACTCTAAATGAAGCTGGGTCTTGTTTGGGTGCCGTAATTACAATGTGAAGTCATATTCCCTGTGGTCCAAGCTGCAACTGGAAGCTGATCCTCCAAGGCCCCAAGTCCGTCTCCAAGGGACAAACACAGTGATGACACCCAGGCAACCTCCTGTTTACCATCTGAAGCCACCACTGCCCAGAGAGGCAATTCACAGGACAAGGTTTCACCTGCCACGCTCTGAGGCTTCCAAATACAGAACATTTCTGAGCAGACATGTTGTGTGTTTAATCTGTTTCCCCCCTCAAAACACTGGAGAGTCTTGAAAGATGTCTAACTCAGCACCAAAGCCTTGTCCACAGCATAATTTCCTGCAGAGGAAACTGGACAAAACTTCATGGGCACCAGGTTCATTTCTTTCTATCTGATGTGCTTTATGTTACTGTTAAAAAGTTGTCTGCCCTGACAGTCTACTTGGCCTTCACAGAGCCAACTCCAGCCCTTACTGACGCTAGCACACAGAGCTACAGTATCTGTGTCAGTATCTGCTGAACGAATGAACGATTTTTAGTGCTATGCGATGTTATCACTTTGAAACCATGAGTAAGACAAAATTTTGTAACCTTTGTGGAACGTCTGGAAAAATTCTCATTCTTTTTTTTTCCTGTTAACTTTGCATAGAAGATAATAAAAAAGGGTAATTCTTAAATATAAGACATGACACCATAAAACTCCTAGAAGAGAACACAGGCAAAACATTCTCTGGCATAAATTATAGCAATATTTTCTTAGATCAGGCTCCCAAGGCAAAAGAAATCAAAGAAAAAATTAACAAATGGGACCTAATCAAACTTAAAAGCTTTAGCACAGCAAAAGAAATCATAAACAAGACAAGCTAGACTGGAAGAAAATATCTGCAAACGATTTGACTGACAAGGGGTTAATTTCCAAAATAGACAAACAGCTCTTACAGTTCAATATCAAAAAAACTAACAACCAAATCAGAAATTGGGCAGAAGAACTAAACAGATATTTCTCCAAAGAAGATATAGAGATGGCCAATAGATACATGGAAAGATGCTCAACATGGCTAATTATCAGAGAAATGCAAATCTAAACTACAATGAGGTATCACCTCACACCAGTCAGAATGACCATCATTCAAAAGTCCACAAATGATAAATGCTAGAGAGGGTGTGGTGAAAAAGGAATCCTCCTATACTGTTGGTGGGGCTGTAAATTGGTGCAGTCGCTATGGAAATCAGTATGGAGATTCCTTAAGAAAGTAAAAATAGTTACCATATGATCCAGCAATCCCACTCCTAAGCATATATCCAGAAAAGAGGAAAACTCTAATTCAAAAAGACACATGCACACCAGCATTCACAGCAGCACTATTTACAACAGCCCAGACATGGAAACAACCTAAATGCCCACTGACAGATGACTGGATGAAGAAGTTGTGGTATATTTATACAATGGAATACTACTCAGCCATAAAAAAGAATAAAACAATGCCATTTGCAGCAACATGGATGGACCTAGAGATCACTATAGTAAGTGAAATAAGTCAGATAGAGAAATCTAATATAATATCACTTATACGTGTAATCTAAAAAAATAATACAAATGAACAAACAAAAAACAAAACAGAAACAGACTCACAGACATAGAAAGCATATCTCGGTTTCCAAAGGGGAAAGTGGGGGAAGGATAAATTAGGACTATGGGCTTAGCAGATACATACCACTATATATAAAATAGATAAATAATAACAATTTACTGTATAGCAGAGGGAACTGTATTCAATATCTTGTAATAACCTATAATGGAAAAGAATCACACAAAAAAAGTTAAAAATAATAGAACTACCATATGATTCAGCAATCCCATTTCTAGGTATTTTCCCAAAGAAAATAAAAACACTAATTTAAAAGGATATTTGCACCCTTATGTTCACTGCAGCACTATTTACAACTGCCACGACATGGAAACAACCTAAATGTCCATCAACAGATGACTGGATAAAGAAAATATGACATATACACTGGAACAGTGCTCAGCCATAAAAAAGACTAAAATCTTGCCATTTGTGACAAAATGGATGGACCTGGAGGGCATTATGCTAAGTGAAATAAGTCAGACAAAGAGAAACACTGCATGATTTCACTTACAGGTGGAATCTAAAAAAACAAAATTCATGAACAAACAACAAAACAGAAGAAGACTCACTGAAACATGTGGCTGGCAGAGAAGAGGGGGACAGGGGAATGAGTGACACGGAGGGAGACGAAGAGGTACAAACCCAGCTACAAGATGAACGGGTGACAGGGATGAAATGCACAGTGTGGTGAATACAGTCAGAATAATGTCGTATCTTTGTGTGGTGACAGAAGGTAACCAGACTTATTGTGGTGATCATTTTATAATATACAGAAGTATCCAATCACTGTGATGTGCACTTGGAACTAACACAGTGCTAGAGGTCAGATATAGATCAAATAAATAAAAATAAAGGAGGGAGAGAGAAAATGCATCTAATTACACACACACACACACACACACACACACACACACACACACACACACACACACACTTCATTAAATGACGGCACAGTGGAGTGGAATGGGCCCTTAATCCAAGGTGGGTGTCCTTATAAGAAGTGGTTGCATGAAGACAGAGCTGCACAGAGGCAGCAGAGATGGGAGTGACGAGCCCACAGGTCCAAGAGTGTCCAGGGTGAACGGAGAGCACAGAAGCCAGGAGAGAGGCAAGGGAGGGGCCCCTACAGCCTTCAGAGGAGGGCAGCTCTGATGACACCTGGATTTGGGACTTCTGGCCTCCGGGACTGTGACAGAACACATTTCTATTGGAAGCCACAGCGCTTGCGGTCAGGCTCAGGGCAGCCTGAAGAAATCGACGTGACCACAAACAAGCTTCCGTCACAGCCTTCCAGAGGAAAAGCCCTGAGGGTCGGCTATGGTCCTGGCTATGGGATGTTGGCCCACCCCCACCCAGACGAATGACCCCGCTCCACCACAGTCACCCCACCTCCACCATTTGCCTCCACGTCCTGGGACGAGCTTGAGGCTTGGGTGGGAATGCAGATCCCCATACAAGATCCCAGATCACGGAGATGACATTTCATGGCTGACAAAACACTGCCCCCAAATATACATACAGAAGCATGTTTGTTTAAAAGGGTGGTCTCTGCATGCAGGTCCACATTTGCATCTTTGGGTCTCTCAAAACAGTACAATTTTTATGGGGTTTAGCATGGCTAGATAATTATTCTGAAAACCGAGGTGGTGTGCAGGTTTTAGATCAATAAAAGAGGCCCTGGAACCACCGCTTAGACAGGTCCCCAAGGTCTGTGACATCAAACCACAGAAGGGATGAGAAACCATTACCATAACGAGCTCTCCCTCCATCCCCCCAGCGATGAGTCCTCTGGAAGAATTAATTAAAAATTCTGAAATGGTTTTTCTTAAAGGAGAAAGACAGTCTTGCTGAGAAGCGAGTAACCAGATCAAATCTCTGCGCATGTTTATACGCCTGCCTGTAATTTTCACCTTCGAGGACATCTGCAGGGAAAGGGACCTTCATTTACTCCAAGAGTTCTCCAGTGTATCCCTCTACGATTCGAGCAGTGGGGTGTCTCATTTACAAGGACGAGCAGAATGTCAGCTCCACGTGGACTGATGACAAACAGTTCAATATGTGATCAAGAACTAAACCTGCTTTTCAAATTTCTGGATTCTGTTATTCCACATCCAGCCAACCGGGACCAACAGTTAGAAAAGACAAGGGCCACCATGGAGGCTTTCCTCACATTTATAAAAGGGAAAGAACAAGGTCTACTATCATTTATTAAACAGCATGTATAAGAATTGAAATTCAGTGAGTTCATACATGAGAAAGAAGGTTGAAGAAATTTTAGTCAACTCTATCCAATACTTGTAATACATTCGGTGTGGAAAAAACCACCTGACTTTATCTAATTAATCAATCACCATTTAAAAAAATACATACATATATATGTATATATAAAACCCCTCCCTGTAATGGAGGTACCGGGGATTGAACCCAGGACCTCATGCATTCTAAGCATGTGCTCTACCACTGAGCTATACTCTCCCCACCCCAACACCGCTGAAGCTATATATTTTAAAGCAGATGAGCTTTGAATCCAGGACCAGTCACTGCTGTTGATTTGATTTCACAGCAAAAGTCCAAGAGCCAGGAGTTGTCAACCCAAGAGGAAGGGGTTTATAAGGGAAATAATTCACCTTGGTCAAGAAACCAGAAAACTGGAGGTGAGACAAGCTGAAATTCAAATGTTCCTAGTCCACAATAAAAGGAAAGAAACCAGAAGACATAGCCAGAATTTATCCTTAATGATTATGATCTGTATCCTTCCCAGCCTTGAAGTCACCTAAGTGAGCTTTAATAGTAACATGATAGTAACAGAAATATGAGCCATTCCAGGTCATTCCACAGATGAGAACTACACACAGCACAGAACACGACCGAGCCCAGAACCATCTCTCTCAGAAACACAGTATTTGCGTGCGATACTAAGGAGGAGAAGAAAAACGACACTGTGGTAAGCACGTCTGACTTCCCGCAGGTGTAGTCAGTACCTGTAGCTAACCAAGCACACAGCCATGGGTCAGGGCTGCAACTCCAGCGCCTCGTTCCCTGGGATCTCTTCCCGAGGTCCTGCAGCTCCTCGGTGCCACAGTCAGAGGGCTGGGAGGGGGATCTGAGCAGAGTGACGGGAGCGTAAGACATCATGCTGGCTGCCTCATTTCCTTCAACGACATTCTTTTCCAAGTTACACTTCTAGGGGGAGTGGACGGGTCTGCCTCTGCTACTCACATCCAGAAACAAGTTCTGCCCTTACAGAGACACCTTTGCCAAGCATGTGATGAAATACCCTCTCTGTGCACCCAGCCCGGGAGCACACTCCTACCAAGAGATGCCAGCCCTCAGCCCTCACCCACACCCCCTTCCTGAAAACTCCATGGAGACCACACGTGTCCGCGAGAATCCAGCCGTAACTAACCCTACATATTTATGCTGGTCCAACCGTGAGGTCAGAGATTAGCTGGTGAAGGCCGATGCCGGGTGCGTGGGTGCCGCCCTCCAGGCCCTGAACTCCCCCCAGGTTTCTGCCACAATCTATCACTGATTTGCTCACCCCAGAGACTCGCACCCCACTGCTGCCAAAGGGAACGAACGCCCTAAAACCCACATCGATTGCATCATTCTCCTTTCAACAAACTCTCCAGTGGTCCCCTGAGCACATGTAACGAAGTCCACATGAACTGACTGGTTTGTTCCCTCCACCAATCTCTCTGCTCCCACAATATTCAGGGGTCTGGCCATGGTCAGGCCTGTTCTATCCAATCAGATGATAAAAAAGGAACTTTCATTAACCAGTATACCTTGGTGCCCAGCACAGAGCTCGATGAACACAAGATACACCTCAGGTAATGGCTGCACTGAATTAAACTGAGAGATAATACTGTAAAAGCACTGTAGGAAAAAAGCAGGGCTTTCCATGGATCTGGAAACACAAAGCAAGCTTCTGGCCCCGTTCGACTGCATGACTCGAGTACCTGTCAACAAGTATTTCCGGCCGGGGTCAGAAATGCTCGTCCACGTTACCCAAGTGGAGAGGTGAGTATTTTTCTCCATTACAAAGGAACGATGCCATTCTCTGTGGAATTTTTTCCAAGCTGTGACATCCTGCTGGGTTTCCATCATAGGCAGTTTAAAGCAAATGAAGTCCTCGGGAGCTTTACTGCTCTAATTGAGAGAGATGCAGCAGCGCCCAAGATTGATTTCCCATCATGGATGCGGGAGTAATACGCCCACTGACAGCAGAGAATCACAGAGTGAACAGGCGTTCTTTCTCCCTGGTTATCCCACTCTCTCTCCAGTGCTTCTGTGGGGTTCTTGTACGATCGGCAGTCTGAGAGGTGAGGGAGCCCCTCTTCAATTTTATAAAGAGCCTCTTCTAAAATGGAAGTTTCAGTAATACCCCGAGAAGTCCAACATTCCTGATCTTTAATTAAAGGGCCCACTGCCCTGTAGCTACTTCAGTACCCCACTTCCAAAGTGACACTGACCATCCTGCGTTGTGCTCCAAGCTGGTGCAGGAAAGCTGGGCACCATCTTCCAATTCTTCATCCTCATTAAGACCACATCAGCTCCTAGCAAGCAGAAGCTGGTGGGAAGGCACAAGTTTAAATTTTTCATGACACCTACTGCTTTCCTGTGAACTCAGGAGAGTTTTTATTCTTCCCACCAGGGAGCCCCAGTGGCAGGGAGGGGGATGGGAGAAGAACCTCAACTCCAAGTCTAATTAAGAGTCTACCTATAGGTAGGCTGCCTGACAGTACAAACTGCAGGACTCTTGGAAGCTCACATCCAGTTCTGGCCAAACACAGCTCTGGGTACTGGCTGCGGTCCCTCCTTCTCTCCCACCTCCAATGTCTGAGTGCTCAGACACTGTCCAACATGCGCTGGACACATTTACTTTCCCTCCCAGTGTGAGTCTGTCTCCACCTCCCCCACCCAAATTTATTCATGGGAGATTCTGAGTTGGCCATCCACTACCAACTGGTGCTACTGCTACATCTGAAATGATGACGATTAAGAGAACAAAAAACCCTTCTTTTCCTTGTATTCCAATATATGATATATTTTACTTTCCAGTCAAGATATTGCTTGTCAATCACATACCCTTATCTATGGGCAAATTTTGTAACATCTTCAAGGGTGCCCTTTTTTTTAAACTCTGGGGAGACCTAGATCCAAAAATGAATTTTGAATTACAAACAAGTCACTGAATCAGCTGCACTGGAAGGAGTAATCCGGCCAGAGCCATCCCAGGAAATGAGGGAGGATACAGACAAGAAGACTTAGAGAATTCCAAGAGAACAGTTCTGAAAATAGTCAACTTGATTCTCTGTAAAAATGCACAGATTCATGGCTCACACACTCTGACAAGAGAACCCATCTGCTCTCGTGGCTCTCCTCCTCACTGCAAGGACCCTACCCCACTGAGAAAGACCCTCCCAGCACTTCTAGCTGGGGGTTCTGCTGACCAGGCCGCACTGCATGGAATGAGAAAATAGAACCTTCCAATTCACGATGCATTGGGTTGACTTGCGTTTCCCCCCAGAAGATATGCTGGAGTCCTAACCCCCAGGACCTCAGAATGTGACCTTGTTCGGAAACAGGGTCTTTGCAGAAGGAATCCAGTTAACTTAACCACAATGTTCCTTCTCTCCCCGTCCCCCCACTCCCAGGAGCTGAGGAGTTGCCATACAAGTGCTGGGTACGTTTCATGGACTGAACTCTCAAGAAGGACCAGTCCCAACATGTTAGTCTCATGGCTCAAACAGTGTCCGTTTCACAGCGCCACCACAACAAAGGACCACAAGCTGGGTGGGTTCACAGCCATGTATCCCTTCACAGTTCTGAGTCTCCAAGTCTGAGATTAAGCCGTTGGCAGGATGGGTTCCTTCTGAGGGCTGGCAGAGAAGTCTGTTTCAGGCCCTCCTCCCTGACTTGCAGGTGGCTGTCTTCATGTTCATACGCACCTGCATCCAGATGTCCTCTCTGTATAGGGACACCAGTCACACTGGACCAGGGCCCACCCCAGAGACCCAATGCGTCTTGAGAGGGCATGACGAGAGACACAGCTCAATCCATAATGGTGACATTGACTAATTAATTTATAATGTCCTAGCAGTGGCAATAATTAACAACAAATGCACGGAAGGAGAACACTGCTTAGACACAGGACTGGGGCTGGCCTTAGAATTCCTTCCTCAGGCTTGAGCTTGAATAAAACATCTGAGTCTGCACCAGCGGGGGCCGGGCCAGGCCAAGGGCCATCCCACTGCACAACTCCTAAAAGACACACACTTGACTCGAGGGCGACTCGATCTAAACAATTTCCATAAATTTTGGGCATACCAGGCATTTCTTTCTTTAAAAAAAAAAAAAAAAAAAAAAAGCATCCCATCAGCGTCTGTGACTTTCGGCATTTAGAATATATTCTGTCCAGTGGGTGGTTGAATATGTGTGTGGGCTGGAGAACCAGGAGAGAGGGGGCATTCACTGTTGTTCCCGATTAATATCTTCTGGAGGAAAAATGCTCCCCGATCATAAAGAAAATGGAAGGCAAAGAATTCTACAGGGTCAAGCGGTAGACACACTCCAGTCCTCTGAAATCAACAACTGAACTCACATCTAAAAGAAAGCAGTACACATGCCTCAAGCCTAAACATCTTTCCCCTTTTTGATCAGCATGGAATCTCTTTCTAATTCGCTTTCCCCTGAATTTCCTATCCACTGAGCTCTTATGTTTCTTAATGATTAGTCTCATTTACGACTTTTTCCTTATGAATGTTAGAGAATCAGTGTCAAAACTGTCTAGCCTCCACCAATTGTCTATAACTCGACACTCCAGGCCTGACTGGTGTTAGGGGAAACCACGGGCGTGGGGCTTCAGGGTCCTCCAGCTCGTTTCTAGGTCTTCCCCAAAAGGGGTGGGGGAAACTGCAGGGGGCTCTTAATGGTTACATAGCTCTGTGCCTGGGTTGGACATCTGCACCTCGTGTGGCTTTAAGTGAGCAAAACCCACAGCTACGGGACAACCTGGCACATCAGGGATTATTGCAGACAGCCTGGACACAACCTAGTCCACACGTGGGTTTCTGGCCGGAAGACTCTGTGATGATCTTTCATTCTCCCGCACGTGTGCTTCACACGTCCACCAGCCCCCACAAACTACTTTAAAGTCACGTCTAAAATAAGAGAAAATTGATGTGACCCAGAGAGTGTACCCCGAGATGCTAACGTGTGCATTTCCAGACACAACGACAGAAGTCAGTGGCATGTCCGTGGCTGGCATGCTACATGATATGAAAAGAAGACCTGGGGGGTTCTCCTTCTGCCCCTACAAAATATTAAGCCAGCTCCGAGGGGCCACTTAACTTTCCTGATGTCTGCAGACACTGTGGGCTGCTGGCAGTGGAGGGGGCAGTATTCCCAGCAGAGATGGGTGGGGGGATTCCTCACAGTGGGGGCATCCTCTGCACTGCGGAATATTTAGCAGCACCCCGGGCCTTCACCCACTAGATGGCAGTGACACCGTTATCCCCAGTTGTGATAACCAGCAATGTCTCCAGACCCTGCCATGCGTCCCCTAGGGGCCAAAACTGCCCTGGCCTGGGACTGCAGTCTAGGTTAAAGGCCAACTTTGCTGACCCATGTTTTCCATGAATACTCAGATTGAGAGGGCTGGCTTGTATGACCAATAATTACAAAACATTTCTTATCTTCCCTGCCAGCTGTAAGCAAGTTGAGACAAGGAGCCACGTCAGAACTGTCTTTAGCTCAACATCTCCAAGGATTTTTTAAAAACTTCACATCTCTTCTTCACTAATGAAGCCACATATTTGCCTATGACATCCTCCCACACTTGCTACTGTAACATTCTTCTCCCCGAGGTAGCCTCAACAGTCTCCTCGGGATTTTATTTACAGCATAATTTATTTTTCTGAGCCCAGGCACATGGTGAAATGTCACCAAGTGCAGACCAGAACCCCGCCGCCCGTGCACAGGGTTTCCACACGTTGATTTGTAGCTCTCCTGACACTTACAAGAACGACTTTATG
The DNA here is from genome assembly GCF_036321535.1 of Camelus dromedarius. Classification (NCBI taxonomy): domain Eukaryota; kingdom Metazoa; phylum Chordata; class Mammalia; order Artiodactyla; family Camelidae; genus Camelus; species Camelus dromedarius. The sequence goes on from NC_087472.1 coordinate 108,817,853, forward strand.
TAAACAACTAGCAAAATAAAAAACAGAATTACCTAAAACTGCAGGAAGGACATCCCAATGCTTGCTGCACGATTTCCTGGCAAGCTGTTTCAAATGCAGCACAGAACAAATCAGACCAGAGGGATACGTTGTGAAAACCTGGCACTGGTTTCAACTCAGGCTGGTGAGCAACCCCACTCGGGGCACTGGTACTTAGAAGAAAAGGAACCTCCATTTATAAGCTGTGCTTGTTGGCACTGAGGGGTTTCAATTCTTCAAATGTCCTAGGGATTTGGGGTGTGGCTAAGGATTCCCTTCACTTTCGTCTACCTTTTCCTAAAAGCCAGTAGGACACGGAGAAGGGCACCCAACACCAGCTCCCAGGAGCCAGGCCGGCAGTGACTCGATTAAGGGAATTATTTATGATGTGACCCCTCTAAACGGAAAAACATCAAACAGATTAACATTTTGGCAAAAAGGTACTTCCATTTCAAACAGAAATGATGAGTTCCCTCTCATCGGCAAGGCTGGGAAGCCACCTCTCAGCCACAAATGGAGTCAACACGGGGTACGCTGTCTCATCTCATTACTGGCAAGAACACCTCCCGATCTGAGTTACTGGACCACTTCCCAGCCGTCCCTGGCCTTGGGGGAGCACCGCACTGCGAGACTCCGAAGCCCCCTCCCCATTAACCAGGCTGCCAAGCAAGTCTCCCTCCACAGCATCATTTCTATAACCCCATTCAAAGAAAAGCACAGCTGCGGAAACACCAAGGGGAGAAGGGAAACCATCTCAGAGGTTAGAGACTTAGCAAAGGGAGGGAATTCACCTGCCTGGTCTGTTCTGTTCTGTTTTGACGTGTCTAATCTTAACATCACGAAACTGATTTGATTTGACTGTAACTCTGCTTTGGAGACCTTTGAAACTGTGACCCTTCCACTCCGGTAGCTGACACTGTGGTGAGAGTGAAATGCAAGTTTTGAAACCTCAGCCTGCTACTTACAGGGTTATGCAGTCAGACAGATTACGTGTAAGTTAGGGTGTGTGGAGAGATGGGGGATGGGAAGGCTAGAAGGAGACCAGTATATGCTCATAACTGGAAAGGAAAATAAAGTAAACTTGCCAAGGTACAACATAGTGATTCTAGTATGTGGCTCTAAAAAGTCCATTTTGTTTGAAGCTCTAATTTCAGAAGCCAATGCAAGGATCCCCTAAGGCTAAAATCTATTTCCTGTGTATTCTTAAGAAGTTAGTTTCCCAAATGATTCCCCTCGCCCTGCATCTAGGAAAAGCACAACAAAGATGGCTAAAGATAAAGTCATATAAACCCCAGGAAGAAAGTAAACCAGGACGGGGGTGGGAGCAGCATCAACAGGGAACATTTTCATGGAGAAATTTTCCCAAGACGAGTACTATTAATACCAATGCTATCAAATTACCGCCTAGGAATTTCTGAGAACGAAAACATATTATTCTCTGCCTAAAAATGTGCTCACCCACAACCATGTTCTTTTTCAAATAAAGATACCTAGAACCAGGAAGGTAACTTCAGTAACATACACAGATATAAGAAATCGGTTTCAGGGGTCTTCTCAGGAATGTCAGACGAGTTCATGCTGGGAGAGCACCTGCCTGATAAACGTGGTTTTAACTCACCCTGTTGCTTTCAGGCCCCTTAACTGTGATGCTCTAGCCTAAGAAATGCATTTCCTCTAATAGCTGTGCACCAATGACGTCTCCTTGCATCTGATATTCAAGGCATGGGTGGGATTGGGGCGTGGTGAGGCAGGCTGTGAGGGTGAGCTCAGGTGGGCGTGGGCATGGGAGAGGGGCAGCTAGGAGATGGGGGAGGGGAGGGGGATGGGAGACGCGTGTAGGGCGGAAGGCCTGAGTAGGGCTGGGCTTCAGGGGGTGCAGTGGGAGATGGAGGGCTTTGGGTGCGAGGGGAGGGAGACGAGCACAGATGGGGACAGGTGCTGGCAAGAGGACAGGTGAAAGGGCACTGGGGGAGGGGAGAAGGCAGGGGAGGCCTCTAACCCGGGGACACCAGGACCCACCCCCAGATCAGAGCTGTTCCTGTGGCCCCCGCCTAGTCTTAGACCTCAGCCTGCTAGCTGAGATGCAGGTCACCAAGGGTGATATGGGGGTCCCGGGAGTCCCCAGTCTGCTAGAACACCTGGTATTCTCTAATCTGGGTGACATTCCAACCAGGTAAGCATCATCACCTAACACCTTCCCTCCTCCTGGACACTGCACTAGCAGAGTGTATCTGAAGGCACCCTGCGGTGCTGGAGCGGAAACTAGGCTAAACCGCGAGCGTACACTCCCTTCCCCTCGGAGCGCACCGGTCTTAACAGAGGTGTGCACTGGGTTCCGAGTTACTAAGCAGCACTCAGCGGTGCAGGAAGAAGAATTTGTTCTCATTAGGGCCGTAGCCAAGCCTTCACTTGCCATCGTGTTTCCTATTTACTCACCATTCAAGGCGTGAAAATACGCCCAATTTCTCTACAACACAGAATACAGAAACATCATGGCTTAATTAGTCATCACCTTGATGTCGGCTGTGCTAGTCTTCCAGGGACATGCAACCACCAGGACAGGGTAGCCAGAGAGCCCCAGAAGCCAGAAAGATGCCCCACACCTCCCACCAGATACACACACATTTATTTGCCCCTCAAGTAGAGAGGGATTACGTAGACTGCACTACACTGATCTGAGAACCACTCCCCCCAAATCTGACTTAGAAATCAGTTACAAATAGTGGTGACGAATCACTCCTAAATTGATTTTTTTCATGGCTGTGGCTGCTCTCATGTAAAAGAGAAAATAGGAAACACGGGTTTAAAAGGGCACTAGGTGAGATATACAGAAACAAATATAAACCCTTTTATCTGAAATTAAAAAGTCTAACAATTCATTGGGAAGGCAAGATAAAGACATACACAGGGAAGAGGACATAGCTGAGCTAAGTACATCCCGAAGCTGCAAACTCACACGGGAGACTGGTCTTGGGCCCGTCGGCCAGTGTAACCGGTGTACCCTCAGTGCTCACCAAGGCGCCCACTCGGTACCTGCTCAGCACATGCCGGCAGAGTGATGAATGAGTGAATGAGGCCTCTGCCTGGTCTCACTGGGCAGGTGGGGGCAATCCCATGACCACAGTATCAACGAGACAAAGCACACATCTCCACGCCCAGCTGGCGAAGCTAGGTGTGAAAACAGGCAACGTGCATGAAAACTCACGGAGGAAACATCTCTCCTGAGAAGGCACAAGGTACAATACGTAACATGGGACGGCCTCTCCCACCCAGACAGACTGTTTCAAAAGGACAGGTGACCATACAGTGGAATATTCAGCCACAGAAAGGGATGCAATTTTGACACATGCTACAATACGGGAGGATCTTGAAAACACTACACCCGGGAAATATGCCAGACATGAAAGGATACATGTTGTATGAGTCCACGTCTATGTGGGGTCTGGAATAGTCAGATTCATAGAGACAAGAGTCAGATTCATAGAGACAGGAGTAGAATCGAGGTTACATGGGGAAGGGTGAGTTGTTTCAGGGGTTCAGAGTTACCTGGGGGGATTATAGAAAACATGTGAGTATAGATGGTTGGTTACACAACATTATGAATGTATTTACTGCCACTGAATTGTACATTTATGAATGGTTAACATGATACTATGTTATATGTATTTTACCACAATAAAAACAAACAAAAAAACAACAGAACATGTGACCAGACATGAAAAGTTTTTGTAATTACTTGGAAGTCTCTTTGACCTGCTATAGAAATAACGACTCAAGGGTTAAGAATTTCCTAAATGTCAACAACCAAGGTGGGTGAGAAGTCTCAGGTTCCAGAAGCCACAACTACACCCCAGGAGCTGGGACCCGATGTTGCTTCCTTAAAACACTGCATAGCAAAAGCTGGGCAGAGAGGTTACACCGCTCGGGCAGGAAACAGTGTGGACACGTGGGAAGAAACAAAGGAAGGGCTCGGATGCGGAGCAGTGGGAGATAACAGATGTCAAGAAGGCGAAGACTATGGAGGAAAAAGCAAAAGTGGAAGACAGGAACGGGAGTCGGCAACAAGGGGAAAAAAGACATCAAAACTTAAGGATGTTTAAGGGAATGAACAATTAAGAAATGCATTTATCTCATGGAAAATTTAGTTTCACATTCCTATTCAAAACAGTGCAATGACCGTTCTTCAGAAAGCCGTTCTTCAGCTGACCAAGCGGCTCTGGTTACTCATTAGTAACGGAGCTGGCTGCTTCCCAGGCCATGTGCTACAGGAGCCCCTGTCCCTTAGGCATTTGCCTGTGTCCCAGCTGCACCCCAGGCCCCATTTCCCAGACATGCCCTAGGAGTAAACGGGCCTTGTTAGCCAAGGGCGACGTCTTCTGGACTCCAGAAACCTCTTCGTCACCAGTGCAATGGCCCAGATGTCACCTCCCTGACCTCCAGAAGGTAGGTGTAGTCCTGTATCTGATCCCGCAGGATGATGCTCAGTGGTCCTCTCTCCCCAGCAGAAGGTGGGGCTCTGAGCCCCACCAGGCACTCTGGAAGACAGCTGATGACCAACTGGTTCTCTGCACCCCCCAATGCACCCTGACTACAACTGGATCATAATAACCAGCACAAAGCCAGAGTCACTACGTCATCCTTGAATGAATACACACATTTCAGGTTACTGCGGATTTAGTTTTTAAATACTTAAATCAACAACATGAGACAGCTTAAATCAGCTGGGACAAACGAGAGCTGGAACAGGAACACAGAGATCTAGCGAAGAGAGGCAGAGAGGAGGCTGTGCAATTCAGTGACCTCTTCTGCTACAAAATGATGACAAAAGATAACATCACCAACTGGCCTAGTGTCTGCGGAAGGGCCAGGCACTGTGCTGAGTGCCTGCCATGAAGAAGTGTGTTTAATCCTCATATGAGGGGAAAGATACGATTATTCTTTGACAGAGCACCAAACTGAGGCTTAAAACCTGAAGCTTTCGCTCAGGCGCACATGGCATGAACGGGAGTCCCCAGGAAAACAGGCCCGGCTGGGGTTGCAGAGCCCAAGAAAGGCTGAACCAGCTCCAAGCTTTGGGATCTGGGCCGGCTCTTCCCTGCTGGGCTGCTCCTGGACCCGACCACTCTCCCATTACTCCTCCCCTCACAAGACCCCCACACTCCATCGTAACTCAAAGGGAGCCCCCGAGTCTCTGAGAGGGGCACAGCCTCCAGAGGCATCCTCTGCTCTCCATGATATACCAGTCAAGATTCAAACAGCCCCATCTTCTCACTGGTTTCTTTTAACATCGCTGAGAATGGGAAGGAGGTGCCCCTTCCAGTGACTTTGAGGACAAGACTACACATCAAACAGAATGATATGTAGCAGTGACTTAAAACCTGAAGTCAGAATATCGCTTGCAGGGAGGGTTATACCTCAGTGGTAGAGTGCATGCTTAGCATGCACAAAGTCCTGGGTTCAATCCCCAGTACCTCCTCTAAAAATAAATAAACAAATAAACCTAATTACCTCCCCCCACCAAAAAAAAAAAACAAAGAAAAAAACCTCACAATACCCCTACTCAGCCCTACCCATAAAAAGCAAAGCAAAAGAAAGGAAAAAACTTTAAAAATTCAAATGCACCAAAAAGATGCTGTGTTTTGAGCACAGGTAGGTTTTCCTCCAAGGAGAGGAACACAACAAAATGAACTTCCTAAAAAAAACTTGTAAATGTTCAGAATTCCAACACAAAACCAGCTCTGTCTTGACATGTTGTCCAAACTAAATAAGGTCTCAGTTGATATTTTCGTATGAAAATACATTTTTATGCATGCTCTTTACAAAGAAATATGACTACAAAAAGTTATGGCAATGCTGACCAAAACATTAGTTAATCACATAAAATATGTATAATAATTCCTTAAAAAAAACTCTTTAAAAATAAGTTTGGTCTTAGAAAAAGTTGCAGAAATAGTAAAAAGTTCCCATATCGCCTTCATCTAGCTTCCTGTTATGCTAACATTTTAAATAAACACAGCAATGATTAAAACAAGAAATCAATGTGGACACAATACAGTTAACTACAGCCTTCATGCAAACCCACACGTCCTTTTCCTGTCCCAGAATCGCACCCAGGACCCCACACTCCGTTCAGTCATCCGCAGATCTGTGACACTTACTCTTTCATTCCTTGTCATTGAGGGCTGGACTCTTTGGATGAATGTGACAAGTTATTTCGTAGACTGCCCCTTCGTTTGGGCTTGTCCAATTCTTCTCTTGATTAGATGCAGGGTATGCATTTGGGGCAGGGATACCACAGAAGGGACACTGTGGCAACACATGATGTCACTCTGCCATATTCCTGGTGCGGTTAACCACAATAACGTGGCTCAGGCGGTACCTGCTGGGATTCCCCCCATAAATCGCTGTTCTTGTCTCCTTGGTAATTGGTAAGTATCCTGGGGGAGATACTGTGTCCTAATATCACATCATGATTCTTCGACGTTATGGATACAAAAATTAACATGTGGCTCACGGTGTACAGCTTAAATGGTTAGCTCCATTTGTATCCTTTGGAGGAGGAAAACTTCCAAGCTGAGATCTTCAAAGATGCAGTTTTAAAAACAGCCCCTGCATTCAGTCATTGATGAGAGTTAGATAAGAGTAAGCACAGTACTTAGAATGTCGAGGGATTATTCGTGTGCGAGCAGCAGTCCAGGCAGCTCCACAGCAAGAAGGCCAGTCCCAACGACACAACCTGCACAGAAGACCGGGGTCCACGTCTCGCCAGTGATCCATCCGAGGGGTGTTCGAATAATCACTTAATTTTGTGTAATTTGTATCCTGAGTATAAACAAACGTTCTTAGAGTATCTATTTCAAAGTGATACTGTAAATGTAAGTACATTGTTGGCTAAGTTTAGTGCCAATAAACACTTCCATTGAAAAGAGGAATGATCTCTCTACACTGAACACTGCTTTTAAAAGAATAAAGTCTATTACTTTAACGAAAATGAGTTATGATGCACTGTCATAGAAAAGCATCCACTTGACCTGAAGTCATGAACAAACGACACTCTAAACCCGTCACTGAGACCTAGGAGCCCCGCCCAGCAGATTCATTTACCTGCAAGCATCAGGTAACCTTTGCAATCTCAAAGGGGTCGACCCAACGGAAACACCCCCTCAGACGGGCATGGTGGATGGTGTACCAATGAGAAGAACGGCCAGTTCAGCACACTTAGAGAAAGACACTGAAGACAGTTATATAAAGTTGCAAAACACATGTAAAACCCTAAGGAAAAACCGTATATTTTTAAAGCACCAACAGTTTTCTTAAACAGATATAAAGGAGTGGGTGTACAGCCTGACACAATCACAAAGATCATCCAACATACAGTTTATGTGCCAAAAGTTCAGGCAAACAAGCATTTCTTGTGAACCAGCATTCTAAACCATGGCCATTTTCCTCGGATTTGGAGCCAGACAGGGTTCCTCCCCAGCCCCGCCACTCACAAGAGGTGTGACGCTGAGCAGGTACACCCGCTTCCCTCCCAGGGACGTGGCAGCCTGTAAAGACACCTCTCAATCAAAGGTAACCATTTGTATAATGAACCCCCCACGTTCCAGCAGTGACTTCTGGTGGCGGGTGAGTTAATCAATCCGGCATAGTTGGCTCAGAGGGGTTGCGCTCACAGTCACTGTGCGTGTGTATGTGTGTGTGTGTGTGTGTGTGTGTGTGTATCTGTGAGTGCACTGTGTCCCCTGAAAACACATGTTGAAGTTGTAACCCCCAGTACTTGTGAATGTGACCTTACATGGAAATGAGGTCTTTGCAGATGGAGTTAAATTAAGACGAGGTCACACCGGATTAGGGTGGGCCTTAAATCCAATGAATGGCATCTTTACTAGAGAAAGGAAAGATCTGGAGACAGAGACACCTGAAGGTAAAGATGGAGGCAGAGACTGGAGTGATGTGGCCACAAGGCAAGGAACGTCTGGAGCCACCAGAAGCTGGGAGACAGGCATGGTATAAATCCTCCCTCAGGGCTTCCCAAAGGAACCAACCTTTCCAACACTTTGATCTTCTGGTCTCCTGATCTGTGAGAAATCCATTTCTGTTGTTTAAGACCCCTGGTTTGTGGTAAGTTGTGGTAGCCAGGGGACACTTATCCAGAATAATGACGGTATCTTGGTACATACATTAAAAACAAAACTCCTTCTGTATTAGAGATACATTCTGTAATATTTATGGGTGAAATAACCTGACGTCTGAGATTTGCTTTAAATAACTCTAATAAAAAGGAAAAAACAGTGTGGGGACAGGAGACACAAGCTCATGAAATAGTGACAATGGTGGAAGCAGGGTGAGGAGTACATGGAAATACACCGAGTATTCCACATACTTGGGTATGTCTGACAATTTCCGTATTAACAAGTTAAGAGCGTGCATGTCAGGGGTGAGCAGACTAGCTTCTAAACTATATATGGAACATGTGTCCCAGTGCAAACAGTGCTAGTATCCCATCTTACTCACTACCCTCTTTGAAATAGAAAAAGCAGCAAAACCAGCGGAACTCTGTTCACTAAAGCCGCCACCACATACTGCCGTGTGAGCAGCAATCATCCAACTGAATTTCTTGAGTTAAATCTTAAATTCATAAACCTCATCCCCCTATACGCTTGCTCAGATAAGTAACATCAAAGCGTCAAGGATACACTTGCATTCTGATAGAAATAAAGGATACCTTTCTCCACTCACTACGCCCGCAGCACTCAAACAGAACTAGGGAAGGGAATTACCACGTGGAACCCGTGACCCTTTCCTCAGGGTCCCGCTGTGGGAACCAGGTTCCCAATGGGACACATCAGCAAGCAGGTGCTCAGCTCACAGAGCTAATTAGTGCCACGTGGGCGAGCCTTGCGATACGACCATCGGGGGGAGGTCGCACATGAAGCGTCCACGAGAACAGTTCTTACACGTCACCCTGCGGCTCTGAAGCAGTAATGAAGGACGTGACTGCACTGCTGGGAGCCTCGGCCGCACTTCGTCTGCGCAGTGCAAGCCACAGTCGTCGGCTACGTGGCCTCCAACCCGACAACACTCTGGAAAAACGGTTAGCAGCGTCCTGGTAAAGTGCTTGCAGCTTCCGGACACACTTATTTAGCAGAGGCCAGGCCTGCTTCTCATAACCCCTCCTCAGAGAACACTGAGCTGCAGCCTCACCTAAGTTGCACTGGAAAGAAGTATAATCAGGGGGCAGCCCTGAGTCAGCGTCCTTTAGGGGAAACCTCGGTGGAACCGAAATGAAGAACACAGCCAGGCCTCCACCAGCTCTCAGGGGCCCCTCATTTGTTCGATGTGCAGTAACGCTTCCTTTGATTTGACCCTTACATTTCCAGCTTCCTTTCAGAATTCAGAGACCTGCCCAGCTGGCCAAGACAGGGACCGCACCCTCTCCAAGGGGACAGTCTTGGGACAGACAGCCCTTCCTACAGCACGGAGCAAGTGTAGAGGACCCTAGAACAGGGTTCCTCAGTCTTGGCCCTAGTGACACGGGGCTGGGTGACGCTCCGTCATGGGGACCGCTATGTATGCTGCAGGACGGTGAGCAGCACCCCTGGTCCCCACCCACGAGACGCCAAGGGCACGTCCCCACCTGGGACAATCAAAATCCCCATTCAGTGAGAACCAGAGTCCTAGAAAGCTCCCCACTGGAAAGCCCAATCACTGGAATGTTCTGGGGCCAAGTGTGAACTCTGCCTCCTTTCAGTGCAACCTGGTGGACAAGAAATGTAGGAACCAGTAGAATGTGCGGAGCACAAGAAAAGAACGCAGGCACGCAAACATGCATGTTTCATCAGAATCACTCAGGTGGCCTTTGCAGAAGGTGAAAAAAAAAATTCTGAATAAGTCAGTACCCTCCTAAAGGGGGTCTTTACAAGTCTCCCTCAGCTGGGTTGCCATCTCTAGGGACTTAAGACAGATGTGCCGTGGTTTTCCCAGCAGCATCAAGAACCATCACAGCAACACTAATAGTCAGGGGTGGAGGACAGATGGGATTTTAACTTAAACCAAAGCCAGTACTAGCGTGGCTCCCTTCACTTTTATGAACTCACTTAAAAGACTCCCTGCATCATCTCCACCTTCCCCTTTTCCTTCCTCCACTGTCTGTCAATCCTGGTTGCCCAAGCGCACTCAAAATCCAGAGTCCCCTCCTCTGCTGTCTTCCCAGGGGGAGAAGGATCAAAAGGCTGACATGTTGCGTGAAGCCGGGGTATAAGCCAGAACACGCCCCCCGTGCACACTGCTTCTCGTTCACATCAGCACGCGGCTCTGTCACCACGGGGCTCAGCGGAAACGAATAACGTTCCCCAGGAGGGTGTGGTCACTCGGGGATCCTGCTGTCCAACCCGCTGGATCGGGGATCCCCAGATGCTGTGCCACGGACAGGACAGTGACAACCAGCTCGCAGCAAGTCACTCCCATCGTGTTCTCCCTCAGCCCTACAAGAACAAACAGGGCATGGCTTCGAATGCCTGCTCAGCTCACCCTCGGGACCTAGAGAGTCAATCTGATTACTCTGGTTTCCATCTCCAATTCTAGCAGAAACCTCGACACAAGAAATGTCAAAGCCAGTCCCTGAAAGAGGGAAAATTGAAATCCTGGAAGTGCACACTCGTTACCCCACAGGCAGGTGTCCAAAAGCCCCATCACACCCAATTTAAGACCGGGGCTTGTGACGATGCCTGGGAGGGTGTCGCAATGCACTGACGGTGGACACGCATGTCATATTTCAGGTCTGTTACAGCTTCTTGCATCATGTTGTTGTGGAGACAGATTCTGCTGTAACAAGATGCTTCAATTCTCTGCTGAGAAGGAATTTATTTGACACCTCCCCTTCCCTCTCTGTGGTTTTATCTTCCACGGTTGGCACAGAATAATTCACACATCCACAAATATTTAGAGGGAAAAAAAAACAATAAACTGCCTGGAACTGTAACATAATGCCTGCTAGTCTTTGCTTCAAGGAATTTTACATTAAGTAAGATCTAAAATCCCCCTGGGGTTTCAAGTTTGCCAGAGAGCTTGTTTTTGTGAATGATTTCAATTTAACTCCAAGGATAACTGTCTTATTAAGTTGCTGACACATTTGTCCAACTGAAATCTACGGTTTTTGCAAACAATATAAAAATGATTTTCACGGAATAGAAGCATCATGGTTTCATTTCATTTATTTATTTATTTTTTTAAATGTCGATATTATCTGTTTGGCAAGCTGTCCGAGCTTCCTTAGGATGACAGAGGCTGCAACAATTTGCAGTATCCTTAGAAGAAACGGCCGATTCAATTCCACGATGCCGGGAGCGGCCTCGCTGCCAACGCCGCCCCTGCGTCCTGCCCCGGCGACCCATTTGTGCCCGAGCACAGGACGCCCTTGTTTGACCGTGGCATCTCGCTCCAGTTCGCACCATCCACAGAGCCCTTTTCAGCCCTGCATCTCCCAGGCCCCTTTCTGCCTCCTCTAGCTTGGCCTGACGCAATGCTCAGCCTCGACGCTCAAACGTGTGCCTGTTACTAATGACAGCCAGTGGATCTCAGGACCAGGGCCACCTCCAACCAGAGCTCTCTGCTTTGGGGAGGGCTGGGGAGTGAGCACTCTGCGCTGGGAAGTTAGGGAACCACCTGCAGCTGGGGTGCGTGCTGGGAAGGTTTAATGTACCCAGGAGACACCCTTAAGAACTTCACCAGGGCCCTTAACGAGAAGTGGAAGCTCCTTTGCAATTACCCAGTGGATTATCTGTTTGGGCCCCATACTGCCAAGGCTGGTTTGCAAAGAAAAGGGCCTTTCCAAATGCTTTCTGAACGTCTTGGAGGGGTAAGTAAACAGACCTCAAGTGACAAGGACACATTTGGGCCAGGGGGTCACACCACCCATTATGCTGGTCAACAAGGGCGTGCACAGTCGAGGGGCAGGTTTCCCCAAATTCAACCTGAGAGAAAGCAGTGCAGAGTGGGGAGGAGATTTGGCTTCTCTCCCTTAACAAGGAAACTGCAAGACCACTGCCATGTCGCCCTTGTGACTCCTGACAAATGCCACCTTCCCAGTCTCCCACGCAGAGGATGAAACACAGGGGAAGACTCTCGCTCACCAGCTTAGCCTTGGCACCGCCAGGCTGTGCACCTGCCTAGGCTCAACCCCGCGAGCAAGCTCCATCTCTTCATTTATAAGGCGGGTCCACAGCTGTCCACACGGTATGAAGGACCAGGCCAGCCTCGTGTATCTGCAGCAGGGTTTCTTCCCCAGGGCATTGGTAACATTGGGGAGCAAATCAATTCTCCGCTGGGGGCTGTCCTGTGCACTGTAGGGTACTGAACAGCATCCCTGGTGTCCACCCACTAGGAGCCACTAGCACCCCTACCCCCAGCTGTGACAACGCAAAGCTGCAGGATGTCAGAGGCGGGGGCAGGGGAAGCAAAGGCAAGATCACCTCCTCAAGAGCTTAGTTCCACACTGCTTTCCAGGTATCCACCCAAACAAAAGCCCAGGTCAGGCTGGTGCATCTACAAACGTGTCTTGTCTCATACCACCACCCTGGGCCTTGCTGAACTCAGCCAACAAATAAGGCTCTTGTCTGCCTGCTCTGTCCACAAAGTGTGGCCACTGGCCACACTGGCTCTTTAAAGAAATTAAAACGAAAAAAAATCCAGAATTCAGTTCCTAAGGCACACCGGCCACAATTCAAGTGATCAAGGGCCACGTGTGGCCAGTGGCCGCTGCAGGGGACACCACAGGTGTCCTCACAGCAGGTTCTGCTAGGGGTTTGGTCCCGGGCCGTCCAAGATGTCCCTTCCTGTCTCAGCACCACGCACACGGCTCGAAGACTTCAGGGAAAGAACAACTGGGAGGCGAATTAACACCAGGCATATGTGAAGATCTAGGCTTGGGGAAATGAGAATAACTCATTTTTTTAAATGTGGTGGTTTTTAAAGATTTAAAGAACTGGAATTTCTACAAACTGACCAGTAGATCTTGGTCAAGTTTATGATTTTCAGAACTGTATTCTTCAAAAACTGGAAGTCAAGAAGGCATTTATTCCAAATTTACATGCAATAAGTGAAAAATGTATGAACCTGGAAAATATTTAGATTGGCCTAAAAATACAGGTCTGGGGAAAAGGAAAATGGTTGACACCAACTCCAGCTATTCATCCAAACAAGCTATGTGGACCCATTTAAAGGAGTTACTTCATCTCACCATGTAACCCAATCTTTTCCGATGGGCCTAGTCCCAGGTTTGTACTCCTCAAGTCGTCCAGGTCCAACTATAAATCCATTTCGAGACTGCACCACATTAAACCGGCTGGTATCTGCCCAAATGTGGAGACAGACGGCCGGGCCTGACTCCTGGGTACAGGGCACTCATGCACCCTGGTTCGTCCCAACCCAGGCAAGTACTCAACACCTTCTAATTGTGCAACAGCCCGGATGTGCTAGACTTTGGCGGGGGTGGCTAAAAAACCCCACATATTTAAAAGTATACTTAACATCCTTAACTTTAAAAAGTATACATTTTCATCTTAAAAACCTCCCTTTTTAGTTATGGTAGCAAACAGTTCACTGGGTCATACTGATCTTCCTTTGCACATGTCCATGCAAAACCCAGTAATGGAATGTTCACAGCAGCGTGATTCACATGGTCAAATGGTGGAAACCACCTGTGACCATCAGCCGATGAGTGGGTAGACAACACAGGGTCTAGCCATACTGAGAAACAGTAATACTTGGCTTGCAAAAGCTATGAAGCACTGACACATGCCACAACATGCATGAACCTTGAAAACATGATGCAGTGAAGGAAGCAAGTCACCAAAGGCCATACATACATTGTATGACCCCATTTACAGGAAATGTTCAGACTAGGCAAACCCACATGCACAGAACGCAGATTATCGGTTGCCAGGGGCTGGGAAAGGGGAGGAAGAAATGGGGTGTGGCTGCTAAGGGGTGTGCGTTTCTTTCGGGGATACTGAAAACAGTCTAAACTAACTTAGATTGTGGTGATGGCTGTACAACTCTGTGAAGACCCTGAACACCACCAAATTATACACTTTAGATGGGTGAACTTGATGGTAAGTGAATCATACCTCAAAAACCTGTTTTAAAAAATGGCTTTGGCTCCAGCAGCTACAACCCACTTAGTCTGGTGGATGAATCAGAGAAGCACTAGTAAAGCTCATTGCTTCTCTCTGAGACGGGGGACGCAGGCAAGCAGGGGTATTTCCACTCTGGGGAAGTGAGGAGGTGTGGGCGCAGGGTTGTCAGTTTTGCACAATCGAGAGAAGGTTAACATTCTCAAAACTATTTCTGCACTTTCCACAAGGAACCTTTCTTTCTTGCTGGTGAACAGCAGACATGTGGAGGCATGAAGTCTGCCCTGGCCAAGGCTCTGGGAAGCAAGTCACCAAGCTGAGCTTCTTGGACCTTTGCATCAGGCACATTTATTGGTGCATTTTGACCCTCAGCTAAAGTCAAAAAAGGGATTCCAAAATGTGTTAATTCAGCCACCATTTCCAAGATCCCCACGTGGCCCAGTACACCCACTCCGATCATTCTGCATCTGCAGCCGTCCTCTCAACGAAGTCACACAGATGATGACACCAGGAGGATCCCTGCTCAGCCGGGCCTCTCCTGCACCCCGACCTAGCTGACCTGGAGCCTGGGGGGCAGATGCTCCCCAAGAGAGACTAAAAGGACCCAAGAACCTGCTTTAGCCAGTGGGACCCCACAGCCTCTTGGGGATGGAAAGCTGGCCTGCCCACACTCGGGCTACCCGCATGACGGAGGCCCCTCACCCTCCTCTCAAAGGGAGCCCAGTGCTGCAGTAACACAGCATCAGGACCAAACCAGAGAAGGCGCATCGCAGGGAACAGATCCCCGACACGGTGATGTATTTTGTGGCAAATTAGGTCACGCCAGCCCTTGCAAGCCACAGTCCAGAATTTCTTTATTCATAGTTCAACAACTCACCACAGCTACACAGTTTAGAGGTTTCGAGAGCCATAAATCCATGTGTTCCCTGCTTATCTGAATTTCAAACGAGATTAATATTCTACCTACATCTGCTGACAAAGACAAACAGCTACAGTGCAAGGTAACAGTATTCTCTGTAAGTAAACACTGTGGAAAGACTTCGTCGGAAACATACTTGCAGTTTAAATGTGATGTTTTAGAGGGATATATAGTTTTTAAACCAAGGACTCCGTGGTCACACAGAAAAATGTCTTTAAAGTGGATGAAAGAATATTAAAGGTCAAGAAATACCCAGTCTTTCATCACTGTCAAATGCAGTGCCTCCAAAAAGGAAAGTTTGTAAATGAAAGAAGGAAAGTACCCAATAACGTAATTAATTTAACAAAGAAGCTGTAAGTGAAAATGTGAAGCATACTTAGAATTAATCAGCAACATAAAATAAAGGCAAATGCAGCCTCCTGTATAAACCAGGAAGCCCTCCTGCCTTACAAATGAAGCTTCTCTTCAGGTTTACAAAATAAAAAGTGGCTGACAGTGCCTCATTTAGTTAGTCTGAAAAGACAAAAGGTAGCTGCATGTTTTAAGAGACTTAAAAATGCCACCAGAGCACTCTGTTGGGTAATGTAACTTGCTGTGGATAATACAAATTTTGTAGCAGATTTTTTAACTATGTCAACGCCCTTACTACAAGCTCCAAGTCTGCCCAACCCCATTCTCCATCCCCAACAAAAAATCAGACCAAATCTTTGGGTGGCAACGCTAGCAAATCAATATTCTGCCTGATTCTCAGCACGCAGCACTCAGATGGCACTGAACACACGAACACATGCACAGTATCAATTCTGTTTTCCTGCTTTGCACCAAAATGTCAAAGAAATTCATTTTGATTCTTCTGTGTAAATTCAGTTACAAACTCATCAGAGTTGAAAAGATACCCCTGTAAGTAAACAGCAGTTGCTTTAGGATTAAGTATTGCAGTAACGTGTCAGGACCAAATCAGCTCCCAATATAGAGCACTGATTTTAGTAGATGATGCTTAAGTTACAGACACATTTCAGAATAATCAAGAATCCTTTCACATACGGACTTCATCATGTTGATTGCAAGGAGTCTCAAAAGTTTATACACACAGAGCGAGTTTATACTTTTGCAGAGAAGTAAAGTCACAGGAGGAGGAAAGAGGAAAGCATATTCAGGGGCAGTTGGGGGACAGTCCCACCTCCCTGTTGGAGGATTGTGGTCAAAAGCTAGGGAGGAAGAGGTCTCCTTGCAAGAGAGCGGGGCGGGAAGTGGGCCGATGTGGAGCACCAACTGAACACCTCTGCTACCGATCAAAGAGTCCGTCTACTGCTCTGCTCTGTCCTTCGGAAGCTGAAGGGAACAAGGCATAATACACACAACGGAGTATTATTCAGCCACAAAAGGGGAAAAGATTCTGACACATGCTACACTGTCACTGAACTGTGAAGACATGGTGCTGGGGGACAGAAAGCAGGTACAAAAGGACAAATATTATATGGTTCCACTTACATGAGGCCCTTAGAATAGTCAACTTCAGAGATAGGAAGTGGAGTGGGGGGGTCCCCAAGGGTGGGGGAAGTCCGGGAGTTACTGTTTAATGGGGTTTCTGTTTGAGAAGATGACAGAAGTTCCACACGTGGACGCTGGTGACGGCTGCACAACAGTGTGAACGGACTTAATGACACTGAAATGTACATTTTTAAATGGTTAAGATGGTAAATTAAATGTCATGCATATATTATCACCATAAAAATAACCCTTCGTAAATCCAACTTAGACAAGTTTTAAGTAAAGGCATGATGTTTCACTTACAGTCTTCTGAAGGACTATTTTCATGTTGGAGGTTCCATTAAAAACTTGCTAATTTGTATATGGGTGTCTTATAAAAGTAGGAACTTGGAGAATTCCATAATTATCCTAAATAATAAAGATTCAGAATTACTACTGACCACAACAAACCCAAACCATGCAAACTATTTTCCTTTTTCATAGACTACAAACTAAATGGAGTGCAACTGAATCGATACCTATGAATTTACACGCATGATCGTAGTGTCAAAAATACATTTCTTAATGCAAAGGAAAACACAATTTGGGAACAGAAACCCAGGGACATTCTTTCGTAAACGTATAGTCATGCTGAGTACTGAGTCATCGCAGGAGGCTCAAAAGTGTGTAGTTCCTTATCCTGGTGCTTCAAAATCAATGCTACTAAACTACTGTGAAAGCAGATGGAGAGCAATATTCAACATATGCAAAGTTTGGGGTCCTATCCCCACCAGCTAACCTCGTGCTATTGATATCTGGGGGCAGAAAACTGTTCGGTGTGTGAGGGGCGGGGGCTACCCTGTGCATCGCAGGATACTTGCCAGCATCCCTGCCCTCTGCACACTCAGTGCCAGTATCACACACACACACAGCCCCCAATCATAACCATCAAATTCGTCTCCAGACTTTTCCACGTTTCCCCTGGGGGTGAAAGTTGCCCCCAGCTGAGAACCACTGTCCTAAACCAAGAAATAGATCTTTGGGAACTGCCGTGTCTACAAAGAAAACCAAATAGAAACATGAAGGAAAAAACATACTTTGATTTGGTAAAAGAGCCTGAAATAGCCAAAGATGTCAGAAAGGAAAGAAATCTCTCATTATTTTCAGGGCCACTTTACTACCAGAATCTACAGCCAATTTTAAGAGCTTATTCTTGAATTTAATTAATCAGCCCCTAACATCCGTCTGGGTCAGATTCCACCGCGAAGGAATTCACTAGACTTTCAATCCGTTAGCTGGGGCATCACTGCCCCCAACACCCCTTTCCCAGTCTGCGAGGGTTCGAGAGGGAGGCAGTAAGCAGTAGCTTCTTGAGAGAAAGAGTTTCCCTGATAATCTACAGAGAGGCAGTGTCTGCGGGGCTCCTGTGTGTGGTCTGGGTACTCAAGAAGACAAACCTGGTTTGAAAGCCGTCTTCAAGGGGGGAAGCAGCTCAGCAGAACAAGGGGCTTGGCTGCATCTGGGCGGGTCTGTTTCTGTCCATGAAAGGACAGGGCCGGGTCCAGCGCTGCTCCTCTTTAGGGGGTTGGGGTGCTCACTCTCCGCATCTGCTTGGCCAGAGCGCTCCCTCCCGAACAGGGTCCTGAAGGTGCAGAAGCCCAGCATGACTGATCGCTGGAGCCTCGGCGCCTCCAGCCAGCAAAGGGATGCAGAGAAGAGCCGCAGGAGGGGTCAGTTTGCAGTGCTGGCTCCTCGCTGAGCAGGCTGCCTGTGCTACCCCTGAGGCTCTGGGCTTCTCCAGGACGCCCCGTCCTTGTCTGGAGAAAGAGGCAACCCACCTCCCCAGGCGGCAGGAGGAATAAACGGGACCTGAAAACAGTCTGGCCCACACACTGAAGCCTGTGCACTAATGTTTACGGCAGCCCTGTTTGTCACAGCCCCAAACTGGACAGATCCCAAACGCCCTTCCACCAGTGAGTGGATGAATAAATGCTGGTGCATCCACACACAGACCTCGAGTCAGCACTGCAGAGGCAGGAGCTGCTGACACACAGCACACCGTGGATGGATCTCAAGGGCCGCAGGCTGAGTGAGTAAAGGCAGTCTCACGAGGCCACGTGCGGGGTGAGTCCATTGATGTAAGTCTTGAAAGGAGGACCCACTTGTGGCCTGGAGCTGGAGAGGGTGACCCTGCAGAGGAGGCATGATGAACTGTTCTCGCGGGGATGGAGCGGTCCGGTCCAGCCTCAGACTATGGTGGTGGCTGCTCACGTCTGCACGTGTGATTACACGTCACACAACTGCCACATGTGCGTGCCCGCACACACGTGCACATAAACACTGGTGAAATCCAGATAAGGTCTGCCTGTGCGCCAGCGCTGGCAATGTCTATGTCCTACTTTTGATAAGGCCGGATCTTTGCACACAACGTCATCACTGGTAGGGGAGGGTGCTCGGGAACTCACTGTACTATTCTTGCAACTTCTTGCGGAGTCTAACATCATTTCAAAATAGAAGGCTTCAAAAATAAGTGTCTGATTGTTGCACAGAGAAACAAAATGTGGCCTACTCGTACCATGGAATAGTACTTGGCAATAAAAAGGAGTGAAGTACTCACACGTGCTACAAGGTGGGAGAACCCTGAGAACATTAAGCTGAGTAAAGGAAACCAGTCAGAAGGAACACAAGCCGTGCAACCTCATTTATAAGAAACATCCAGGGTGCGCAAACTCACAGACACCAAACGCAGACTGGTGGCTGTCAGGGGCTGGAGGAGGCGGGACTGGGGAGTGACTGCTAATGGGCAGGAAATTATCTGGGGAGTGGTGAAATGGTTTAAAATGGATTGTGGGGATGGCTGCGCAACTCTGGGAACATACTAAAAACCACTCAGCTGCACGCTTCAAATGGGTGAACTGTCAGCTATGTGAATTGTCACTCAATAAAGTTGTCACCAAATACGGCGGTGTCGGGCACAGGTAAGTGTGACATGAGTGTTTTGCCATAATTTACTGTTTTCTCTTCACTGTGCGGGCTGGTTCTAAGAGTCATCCTTGGTGCTCTTTCAAACGACCCTGGTGGGGAGTGTCCGTCAGGTGCGTCCAGGCAGACGAAGATGGCAGCACTGACGCTAAGAGGATCAGAGCGGGTCTCCCGTGGGCACTGCGTAGACAGGTCCGGTTCAAATTCCCTGTCTTTTCCTTACGCCTTCTCTGCACCCTCCCCGCAGCACTCCCCAGCATTCCACCAGGTAGCTTATCAACTTTTCCCTAAAGACAGAAAGCTTTCTTATTCCTGGTTCCTCACCTTTGCCCTCAGAGTGGCCCATCTAGAATGCACTCCTCCAGTAGGTCTCAAAATGCCATGCATCACCAGACCCAAACCAGCCTCCCTCAGCTGCTCCAGCACGGGCGGCCCCAGGACCCCCGCAGCAGGGGAGTCTGCATACCTACGGGACAGCCATCCACTCCGGCAGGAATGCCGCACCCTAAACAGCAAGACGCATCTCACACATCTCAGTACACTCCACCATGCGTGGTCATCCCAGAAATGGAAGAGTTTCCACACAAACTGGTCTGAGCTGCGGTACAAACCAGGCCTCATCGTAAACAGGGTGAAACACGGCAGTCAAGACGGCAGCTCCAGACCCCAGGGGGCCCGGCCTTCTCTCTGCCGACAGGAGTCCACTTGGGGCCCAGTCGGAAGGAAAATGCCTCCCCTTGGCCAACACACAGGCCGGGCTGCCTCACTGGGGTGCCAGACAGGCCTGCACTGAAAACTCTGCTGGCCCACAAGCAGTGACACACCGCCTGTCCTCTCCAGACACATTCTGCGGGGCACAGCCAACACCTGTAATCCGCGCAAGAGTCGGAAACCTCTGTTTGTCAGGAACCAGGCAGGCGTCTGAGTCAGAAGGACCTGACAGGGACGTGGGAAAGAACAGCAGAAACGGAGCTTCTCTCAAAAGCACACGTTTTAATAACCACCTCCGTTTCTCTTCCCTCAAACTTCTGACTTCCGGAAGCTAAATAAAAAAGGAGTTTGTTATGAAGTGCTGAAGCAGATATACAGCATTCTTCTGTTAGCAAATCACCTGTTACAAGGAATCTTGAGAAATCACTGTTTCTGGCACGTAAACCTAACACAAAAATGGTTCATTTTTAAGCGCAGAAAATACGGAGAGGCTGACAAGATACTCGTTATGGAATAAGAAATACATTTTACAATTTCACTTACTCAGAGTCAAATGCAGGCAAATCCCTTCTTCCTTCTGGGGTTTATTTTTAGACCTGTCTTCTGTCTTCAGTTACCTGTCAATGAAAAAAATACCCAAAGTAAGGCAAGAAATGTCACCGAATATATCTCAAAGCACATTCTCGACTGTTCCAGAAGCAGGCGGATTTCTGAATTCGGGGGCTCTCGTGAAGCTGAAATAGTAATGCTGTCAGAGGGTAGACAAACTTCGTCACTGACTCTCAGGCTTCCAAGTCCATGTAAAGCATACAGCGAGGTTGTTCACAGAGATCTGTTCAAGACTCACTATCTCAGCACCAATCACCATCACACCAGGGGATTCCAACAACTGAATCAATCAGCTGCTCAGTTCTCAGGATGGGCTCATTTTTCTCTATCTTCCTAACATGCTAGGTGAAAACACAGCTCTTTGAGGGGAAGTGCTCGAATGGGGCCAAAAGCAAGTGGCCAGCAAGTGCAAACGTCCTGTGGTGAGAAGGATCTCGGTGACAGGGAGGAAGGCCAGTGGGCCAGGCTGCAAAAGTGAGAGACAGGAGGACCCGGTCATGGAGGACTCTGCTGCCCTCGGAAAGGGGTCTGATCCATTCTTCATCTTTCTTCACTCAGCACCAGACTGAAGGAGAAAATAAAATCTGAACATGCTTCTACTTAAGAACCCTTCAGAGGCCCCCATCGTGCCTAGAACAAAATGCAAAGAAGCTCTTGCTTAGTAGAGAGATGCAAGGGGCCCGCGCAGTGCTGGCGGGAAGGCGAGGTGCAATGGGGAGACACGACGAGGTCTCAGGTGTGCTGGAGGTGTGGTCTGGAGGGCTCCGGGGTAGAGCGGATGTCGGCAGGTGAGGGGACAGAAGTAGCAAGGACAACATCCAGGTTCAGAGCCTGAGCAACATTCGGAAGGTGGTGCCAGTGCCCAAGATGCAGGAAGGCTGGGCCGAGGACAAATCCAGACTTCTGTACGGCCTTCACTCTGAAATGCCCGGTGGCTCTCCAAGCCAACCGTTAACTAGGTAGTTAAACACGGGTCTGAGCAAGTGGGAGCGGAGGCCTCCTGTAACCGAGACCTTTGAAGCTTTGCACCGGGATGCAAGTGCCGAAAGCCGGGTTTCTCATCCCTGGGACTGCCGGTGCTTTGGATCAAACCGTTCGCTGTGGTGGGGCTGCCTTGTGCACTGCAGGATTTTGAACAGCATCCTGGGTATTCTCACTAGGTGCCAGGAGCAATCCCCGTCTTCCACCCAAGGTGACAACCAAAATTGACACCAGATGTTGCCCAGTGTCCCCTGGACGGCACACTTGCCCCGCTGAGACCCAATGGTCTCAGGACTGTGAGCTGAGGATGGAGCCCTGGGGAGAAGGAGCTGGTGAGACACAGGGGGGAAGGGCAGGGAGGCAGGAGGGAATCCAGAACGGGGTGGTGTCCCTGGCACCTACTGACAGCCCGTCTCTCGGAAGTCAGGAAAGATCAGCAAATAGCTGCTGCTGAGATGGGTGACAAGGGGGACCAGCCGATACTGATAGGACAAGTAATCACGCACGCCATCTTCTCTGCACATGTTCGATGCCTGGAAGAAATCTAGACAGGCTTCACAGAGGAGGCGGCACTCCTGCTGGCGCATGAAGGCAGGTGAGGAGGAAGAGAAAGGGGCTGCAGCTCGAGGGGTGCCAGAGGCAATGAACGGGAGCAAGAGAAGGGCACAGAGGTTTCCAAAAATGGTGGGGTACCCGTTCATGGTGCTTGGGAAGGGAGGGCTGACAGCAGAGGACTGGAAGGCTGCTCAGGGAAGACGAAGGGGCTGCCTGACCAGTAGGGACCAACTTCACTCTCAGTCACCATGTGAGGGTGGTGCACACCGGTTCCAAGGCCACCAGGACGACAGAAGGTGGGAGCCAAGGGGCTTCCCTGTCTGACCCACTCCTGCGTCCACTAGACCTCTCCCCTCAGGAAGGGTACCATCAGGAAGTGGGGTTAAGGAGCACCTAATGAAAAGATAATAGACACACTTGCTGCCTTTTTTTTTTTCTTCATTTTCTCTACACTTACAAGGAAGTGCCCCCACCCACCCCACAACCATAGATGATGCTCGGAACCCTTAACGCTATGACAGTGCTGGCAGACTATGCCAGGGGCCTGAGCCGCCCCACTGCCCGTCTCCCTTCCACAGCATCACTGTGCACATATGGTGTGTTTTAAAAAAATGAAAACGTTTTTTTAAAAAAAAAAAGAAGAGCAGAGTTACAGGCCTCACTTTGCTCCTAATTAATTACACGAAACTCTCTCTGGACCAGAGATTCCTCAGCTGTGAAATGAGGGTATTAAATTATTTATGAGGTTTCATCCACATCAAAAAAAATCTGAGGAACCATTTTCCTGTTGACTTCCTTTTGTAAATTCTAAGAGAAGACACCTTGCAAGTAACTGAACCAAGAACTTGCAAAAGAGTTGCTGGGGAAGGGAGGAAAGGAGGGAGGCAGGGAGGAAGGAGGGATGTATCTCTGTCCTGCAGCCAACAGAGCACAGAAATAGATCCAAAGAGTGCAATTTTTTTCCAAGTTGCCATAATGATTAGTATTTCCGCTCTGGAAAAATCCAAGTTGTACCATCATGAAAATAATGTGAAAAATCTAAAATATGTTTTCTGAAGTCACTGAGTGTGACAGAGGAGCTACGGTTTCCTCCTGAGGCCTTTTCTTTTTTTAGTGAGCCCCGAATTAACCGGGTGAAGAGCCGAGGCTAAGACACATTGCAGCATGAGGACCGGGGTGTCAGAGCGCCCCAGCGCCCCCAGCCACTTGGCTGGTTCCGTAAGGGGCTCAGGTTCTGTGCGACAAAGCTGCTGTTTCCTGCACTACCAATGCTGCCCCGCATTTTTATATATTGAGACGACTCACTAAATATCAGATTTTAAATCCTTTAAATCAGTGGTTCTCAAATGCGACTGATTCTGCCCCACCTCCCCACCCCCTGGGATGCCAGGCAATGTCCAGAAACACTTCAAGTTGTCGGGAGTCAGGGAAGAATGCCACTGGCATCTAGTGAGGCCAGGGATGCAGCTAAATTGCCCAAGCACACAGCACAGGCACGCTTCACGAAGAACTATCTGGCTCAAGTGTCAGTATCCCCTAGGTTGAGAACCCCTAATTAGAACCATACTAAAATTTCTATAATTTTATAGAAGGCATATACTTTGATTTTCTAAACAATTTTTATTCTTTCCAAAGTAATACACATACACAGGTGAAGCAAAAGACTCCTCTATTTAATTGCAAGCTTTCTAGCACCATTTAGCCCCCATTCTACTTCCCAAAGCAACCACTCTCAAGTCTTAGAACAATTTTTCTTACTGACGGTGCTCTCTGGTATAAACTTCCATGTTCTTAAATAAGCAGCTTATAATATATCCTATGAACTTCAGATATTACTTGATTTTCTCACATATGAACAAGGATTTTTGGTTGTTTAAATCCCCATCACTGATTCTGTGCTTACCCTCCCACATTTCCCCAACAGCATCACATTTTTTGGTTAAACCTAAACTCTACACATTTTATTTTGTCAATGGAATGGGCACCGCTGAGCAAGCAGTACAGTGTGATTATGATTCCTTTCTTATGCAACTCTTAAATTTTCCTGGGATTATTAGTCGCCTCTGTTCTTGTTTTCTTTGGTAATTCTTCCAACACTCCACAATCTTTCAATTTAATTTTTCACTCCAATAATCTGTCAGCTCCAATGTACATCATACCCCATCCCCCAACTCTCAGATATATACACACACCAGACTTTCCTTTGGAAACTTCTGGTCTCTTGTGTGTGCCTGTCAGAGTTAAGTTTGCTACTGAGCAGATGCCCCGAGACCACACCAGCATCTTCAGAATTCCTTCTGCTTCTTTCTGTTTCCAGGACCCCAAATCTCCCCTTTCTTGGTTTAGTCTCTCGTTTTGATGGGACATATTCCCTAGTAGCTTCCTGAGAAGTGATGTATGAAAGCTGAATTCTACCAACATCCTGAACATGTACAAACATCTTTATGCGATTCTTAATGAACAACTAGTGAGGGAATGACTTCAAATTCTGACTGAAAATAAATTTGCCAGAATTCAAACCTCAGTCTGTGTTCCAACTTAAGAAAAATGATGTCATTCTGATTCCAGATCCTTCATATGATTCTTTTCAATCCAGAAAGTGCTTAGATACTGCCTTTATTCATAATTTTCTAAAATGGCATAATGATGAGCCTTCTTTATGTAGTAATTTTTTTTGATGGGCTTAATTTTTATTCTAGTCTGGAAATTTCTCTCTTCTTCAGATTCGAGATTTTTTTCCCCTGTCTTTCTTGGAATAATTATTAGGCAAAGATCTGAATAACCATATCTCATCTATCTGATAGAACTTTCTGCCCTGTATCCTCACTGTCCAGTAAGTTATCCACTCAGTCACATGTGACAACTCAGCACTTGAAATGTGGCTAGTACAACTGAGGAGCTGACTTTTAAATTTTATTTAATTTTAATTAAAGTTTAAATAGTCATATGTGGCCAGTGGCTCCCATGAGACAGCACAAATCTGAAGACTATGACAAACAGGAAAAAAAGACAACAAAGGAAAATCAGTACCTTTAGCACAACTCTAACATGATACTGAACACAAGTTTAGAAGAAAAAATTGAGACCAAGGTCTAAATCCCCGCCGTTACTATTTCCAGTAAGAATTTCTATGATGTAATTCCTTACGGCCTCCTTCCTCATAAGAACTTGAGGACCTTTTAGAATGATATCACACAAGCAGAAGCATCCCTTTGCACCTAAGAACAGATTTTATCACACCTAGTGCGTAAAGAGGGCAACTGATGTCCCTCTTTCATCTGAGGGGAGAAAGGAAGGTACCTTCCCAAACAGGAATCCGTTTTGTACTTGTATCATTAAAAATTACGAGACACAAGGACAGATAACTGGTAAGCTGCTGATGGAAACTTCTCTGAATGCCACCCCGCAACTGCAGTCAGAGAGCGCTCAGCCCACCACACGGGGGTGAAGGACATGGTTCCTCCCACGCGCTCGGGTAGGAAGCACTACTTCTACACAGCAGGCGCTTCAGGGGACAGAAACAGCACCCCAGGGCCTTCTCTGTGCATTCGTTCATTCGTTTACTCACTCAACAAATGTCACAAACAGCACAAGTATTATCCAGACACTCTATGAACAATCACCAAGACAGAAAACAGAACAGAACCAAAGCGCACAAGTGCTGTGCACCCACCAAAAAGGCGACCAGCCTGCCGCTTCGTCGGAGCCACCTTCATTGAAGCTCAGGGCGGAGGACAGCCGGCCTGTCGCAGGTGTGCGTCTCTAACAAAGAGCAGATCGCAACGGAAAGGAAGTCACTATTCCTTTTTCAACTTTTAAGAAAAATAAACCTACCCGCACTGTAGGTATAGGGAAATAAATATGCTGGAAACATCATTCATTTTTAACGCTCAATGGGGAAACATATTTTTTTCATCTTCTCTTCGGATAAGTCATTTAATATCCATTCGTTCCTGTAAAATGACATTTTATTATGCTTGTAGGTTTTACAAGTTCAGTGTAAAAGTATGAGTTACTCAAATAAGGAGAAAAAGAGACACTAACCAAGACATTATAAAACTTGTTTCTTCCTTCATGTATTATGACGCCAATAAGTATTTCATGCTTTCAGAACTGCCAAAATCAATACTGTGAATGCGTATTACCGTCTGAGTGCACGCGTCTGCACACCTGTACCACCCACCCACCAGCCCACGCCCGCAGTCAACCATACGTCACACACGACAAATGGAAAGCACTCTCAACTCACACCATGATACGCCAAATAAATTCCACGTAAAGACAAGCCAGGACCTGTCACACGGAAATCTGGTACGAGATAGGGGAGTAATATGACCCAACTGGGCTTATAGTTATATAATCCACCCAGAGCTAATGTCAACAGGAAAAAACAAGCCCATGGCAAATTTTAATAAGCTACTGGTCACACAATATTGGTTTCCAAGCATTAAATTTTATTTAGTGGCATGAAATTTTATTTGGTTAGAGAAAAAGAATCACAACATTTAAAGATGATAAACTATTAGGAGAACATGCTCTTTCTGATTCAGCAAATTGTCCATCAATAGTGATCTGAATTTCTCCCCACAGATACGACACCAAATGATAAAGATAATCTTCACATGACACAGGTTCCGGTTAAGAGATGACACGTGAGGGCATCAGGAGGTATGAAAGAATCCTGATTAATCTCTTCCTCATCTCCCAAAGCGCCATCTCCAAGTCTGCAATCAGCATTCAGCACACTTTTAGGTTTGACTGTCAAGCACATTATTTATTCACTGAAATTATGACAGAAGGCTCTGAACACCATATGGTCCTGGTGTGCGTGTTTTAGTTTCTACGATTTCCAAACACATCCTATTCCCCCCTGACCTGGAAAGGCCAATTGTAGCGTCTTCAATTTCCTTTAACAACACAGCAAGCAAAGCCCTTTAGAAAAACAATTAAATTCAACTCTGCTTACATGAAGGCCTCAAAATCTAGGACACCAATGTCAATGATGAGCTAATTCAACGAGTATTAACACACACACGGGCGCACACACATACACACAGTCCTGTTCACAAACCCAAGTGCTTCTCCAAGTGTCACCTCCATATGTAGGACATCAGAAAGCTGTCCTAAATAAAAATTAAAGTTAAAAACGAAAACAAAAACACCCGACACTCTCAAACTCATCACTACCAAGGCCCGGCAGCTCAGCTTTCAGTGCCTCTCCAATCCATCCACATCTGCCTCGAGACCACCACGGACTCTGAGTGGTCCAACACCCCTCCACCCAAACTGTCCTGCCCGCACAGTTAACAAGCTCCCCCAACCGGTTTCACATTCCCCAGCCTCGCGCCTTTGAGAGAACCCAGGCGTCGGAGCCCGAGAACTGCGTCGCCGGTAGCATCTCCACGTGACCTGTCCGTCCTGCCCTCTCTGCAAGCTCCCTGTGGAACCCACGCCTGGCTGCCGGGGCACCCCCTCCAGGCCCACCCCTCTGGTGCCACAATGAAAGTGAGAACGGAGACAGCCCTTGTCATCAGAGCCTCTGCTGGTGGTGATGTGGACACGTTCTGTTATCCTACCTGGGATGCAGTCGGCCTGGTGACTAAGAGCACAGATACTGGGGCCAGAAGGGCTGCGACAATCCTCCCCTTGGGCCAGGCTTCCTCGGGCCCCCAGGTCCTCATCTGTACAAAGGGGACAGATAACTAACAGAATCCTCACAACGACACAAGGGGTGGACACCACCGCGCATATGCGGACAGGGCAGAGAGCCCTCCCTGGCACACTGTGAACACCACGCAGGCATCGGATGTAGTCCACACGATCTGGAATCAGCTGGCAGCCTCGTCACCAGGCGCACGTGTGGTCCCAGACAAGAACCCGTGAGCCTTGTGGGTGCCTCTCCAGTAAAGACGCGATGAGGACGCCTACTTTACATGGCAGGCGGGAGGAAGAGCGACCTTGTGGGTCAGACACACAGCAAAGCTGTTACTCAGAGGCTGTTACTCCTGGCTGTTATTAACGGAACAGCCGAGGCCCTGCACTGATCCAGAAAAGTCACTCCAGATCTTTCCTTCTCATATACTGAGGAACAGCTAATCTTCCTGCACTAATTCTTTATTCTTGTTTAGGAGCGACTTGTAAAACCTTAGACCTCGGTTTCACTTCCTCCTTTTCAACTAAAGTTATGAAACATACGGAAGGCTCTGAGAGCCAGTTTTCAATGAAGTTTAGAGGAAATGGCTCCAACACCCTGATGGAGACAGAAAAAGAATTTCCGCTTCATTCAATGCATCTTTAAGGACAAGAATTTTTTTAATGTTTTTTTTTCCCAGTAAAATTAAATGATTCAGGACCTTTGTTAACTCGCATGAATCTTTCTTTCATAAATTGGTTTAAAAGATCTTTTAATTTTCAGGTTTGCAAGGCCTAGAAAGCTCAACTTTGGTGAGGGTCTGCTCACCAGCTGCTTTTGATAGCCCTCGTCATACTAAATTTAGACATACACTTTGTATGGACAGACTTCAACAGGAAGCTGCCAGATTAAAAGAAGATGCCGCTAGTGCATCAGAATTCAAAAGCCACTGAAGGCCAGCAACTTCCCAGAAGCCACAGTGCTCTCTTATTCACAAAAATACTTCATAATTTCCCACCTGGGAAAAGAAAAGAAGAAAAAGATTTGAGGGGAGGTCCCCCACACACACACACAGTAGCAAAAATAAAATAATTAACTGTGAAAATCAGGGCAAACAGAAGACAATGGCACAAAAAATGAGATAAAGCTGAAAGGTGAGGACAGTACTCAAAGTTCGCCATCACATAAAACTTTACTTCAGTTGGAAGGGAACTACATAAATCAGATTCTGAGTTTCCTAGACATCTATTCAAAGAAACATGTATGATTGTATGCCTGATTTACAGTATCCAAAAACTGAAGAACATACAAGTATCAAAAACACAGTTTCTAGGGTTTGACACAGGGGAGGAACGTCTCCCACGGATCCCAGAGCACGAACAGTGCACTCGGGACAACTCCAGCCTCCGTAAATGCTATCGGAGAGATTTTCACCGGGCCGCTTCTTGAAATAGCCCTCAATGTTAGGTAAGTGTACAGCACCAAGGGACAGCTACATAAATCAAATTCATGAGTGGATTAACGATATGTTAGCAGCATGCAGATCTCCCGACAGCCTGGTTTACTCCAAGGATGTGTCTCAGCAGTGCTCCAAGTCCCAACTGGGCTGTGGGTCTCTTGGGGTCACAGAAACATATTACACTATATCGTAAACACATTTTGGTGCCAATAAATACACCACTTCTGCAATATTGCTTTTAGTGGTTGCCTAGTAACCCACTGGGCTAGATTATACTTCGATCTTTCACCATGGCATTCAATTCCTTGCTCTTGCAAATGATGCCTCAGTAAAGCAGGGAGAACCATTTTTTAACTGTCAAAAACTTCTGCGGACCACCTACACTAGCAGTACTTTACTGCCTAATATTTAAGGGAAAGGTTCCCAATGGCAAGACTAGGTAACGGCACTAAAGTCAATGATGCCTCTGACATTTCTTGTTTCTGTTCATCACAACAGGGTCTGCAGAGGTTTGCATGAGAGCAGCACACAACACGGGAACAGTGCCTGCTGTGTGTACAGACACATTTCCAGGCTTCCTCAGAAATAAACACAAAATACCTGGCATTAAAACTTTCCCACAAGTTTGAGTTGAGAATTTCAGGAAAAACATCATGAGCTAAATGTTACCTTTATTTCAGAACAGTAACACATTCACCTGTCTTCTCACTTGAGACAATCCTGGTTGATCCCCACTGTCTCCAGGTCATTATGAGCAGTGCTGCCTTTCTCTCTCTAAAGTGTCCCAATTTGGACAAGAAATTACATGGCTACTGTAGGTATCAGAGACAAATCATCAACCCAGAGGTTCCAGAACAACAAACTAGGAATGCCAAGGTCCCAGGCGAAGGTTTCTGCACAGAGAGTGAGTTAACTAAACCTGCAGACCCCAACGCAGCGCAGTGAGGGTGATGGCCCTTGGTTAGAACCATGTGAATTGTCAAAGGAAGCGTCCTCCCTCTGCTGTCATGAAATAATCAGTTCCTTCCACACAGTCAACAAACGGGATGACCAAGCCTCATCCTTCCCAGTCGTCAGGGCATCTGGCACGGCTGTGCCTCCAGCCCCCTGCTCCCCGGCTTGTGCCGTGGCCTCCCTCAACCACGGGAGCGGGTCCAGAGCTGTCGAGCTGGACCACACACTCCACGTGGGCAGGAGCTGCGTGGGCTTTTAGTGCCCCCGTGCCTGGTTGAGTGGAGCCGCTCGTCAACACGCAGTGAATGAATTTAGGAATTTTCATTCTTTTCCTGTGTCGAACTACCCCCTTTCTCAGATCCTTTCCCTGGTTCCCCTTCATCCTCGATGCATGAGACACAGGCATTTCCCCAACATCCCGCCCCTGAATTCCCTTCTCTAGCTCCGTTCCCATGGAACGTCATCCAACGTGGTGGCCCTCTTGCCCAAAACGCTGAAGCTCTTTCCAAGGCATTTTTTCCCTTTCCTCCGCCTGCTTCGTATCTCCATGTCCAGCCCCCAAAGGACACTATTTCAAAGGTAAACATCCATCTCCTCCAGTCTCTTCACTATTTCCTCTGGCTCACCCATCATTACCCTTCACTCCCAGGCTCAAGGCTTCGCTGCTCCCATTTGGACTCATTCCTTGCCCTTCCCGACCCCTTCCCATCCATCCATCAGGCACCAAGACTAGTCACTTCAAGCCCACAGTGTCCCTACATGACCTCTCCACGCCAGTGCCACCCACCTACATGGTGCCTCTTGAGGTTGCATACGGTTTCCCTCTGCCTCAACTTTCCCCCTGAAAATCCACAAAACTGCATGAATCTTCCTAAAGCAGAGGTCTGATCCCACGTTGTCCCTCAGAAATATGTAACAGATGACACGACTGCTCGGGAAAACAAACCCAGCTCCTCGCTGTTCCTGCTGAAGTGCTGGTTCCTGCACAGCCAGGAAAGCAGGCGGCGGGGGCCAACAGCATTTCAGGAATAAACGATTACAATACCGTAACCAGCACCATCTGTGCAGCAGAATCAGGCCCCTGTCACCCAAGCTGAGGCCCTCCTAACCCCAGAGCCTGTGACTGCGGTCGCCCCATGGCACGGAGTGTGCAGTCGGACCTCGGGGGGCTAATTCAACCTTAAAGAAAGACATCACCCTGCATTACATGGCGGCCCAGAGTAATCGGGGGGTCTGTCCAATGGAGAAGAGGGTTTCAGGAGAGGCGGTGTCAGCAAAGTGACTGAGAAAGACTCAACTGTGGCTGGCTTTCAAGAAGGAGGAAGAGCCAGGAGCCAAGGGACACAGGCAGACTCTAGGAGAGGGAAAAGGTAACTGGAAAAAACAAAAAATGAAACAAAAAAAAAAAAAAAAGATTTTCCCAAGAGCCTCCAGAAAAGAAGGTGTCCCTGCAGACACCTCAGTTTTCATCCAGGGAGACCCGTTTTGGACTTGTGACCTCTAGAACTGGGGGATGAGAAACGTGTGATGTTTTGAGCCCCTCTGTTTGCGGTCCTTGTCACACTGACAGCGGCCATGGAAGCATATACCCCTGCTCTCTGTGGAGCTCCTGCTGTGCTAGTCACACCGCAGCACTCTGCCCTCTGCCCTGTGACTGTCGACATCTCACAATCCCTTTAAGAGAGAATTCTGGGCGTCAGGGAGCTCACAGAGCAATCCGCCTGCGGTTTGCACAGCACCTCAGACAAGGAGCTGCAGAACCGATCCCGGTAGCCTGGCAGAACGAAGCAGCAGGACACCTGTCACCCAGG
This sequence comes from Camelus dromedarius, assembly GCF_036321535.1. NCBI lineage: Eukaryota > Metazoa > Chordata > Mammalia > Artiodactyla > Camelidae > Camelus > Camelus dromedarius. The sequence continues at coordinate 108,850,086 of NC_087472.1, forward strand.
GCGGGATGAGGGGGTGCAAGGGGAGAGCCCGAGAGTGAGCGCCCCCTGAATCCTGTCACTCCAAGGGCCTCACTCTCCTCAGCGTCCTGCTCCCACTCCCCTGTGGTTCCTCCAGTGCCACAGGGTCATGCGATCTGGTCCCTCCACGAGGACTTCCGTTCTGAAAACCTGCACTCTGGCTCCCAATGCTTCACACCCCAGCCTGGCCCTCAAGAACGCAGCTGAGTCTCTGAGCAGGAGCTTCAGGAACAGAGGATGAAGAATAAAGGGTTGGGAAAGGGTGGTGCTCAATCTGGGAACTTAGGTCCTGAGGATAAAGCCTCCAGGGTATAAACGACACAGAACCAAGACTCACCCTTGTGCCTGAGCCCTGAGTCCCCGCAAGCCCCAGGAACCTCACTGCCCACGGGTCCTTTCTCTGCTGGGCATCGCTCATTCATTCCTTTATTCCCCCATCTGCTCAGACCAGGCTTTAAAAGATGCTCTTGATACGCAGAGACATAAAAGCTGGCCTGACACTCATGATACTGCAGACACAGAAAGCTGGCCCAGCCCCTTTCTTCAAGGAGCTCATGGTCTCCAAAGCAGGTGGTCAAACCCCTAACTTCCTACTCAACAAGCAACACTCTAGGTGTTATTACCAAGATTCAGAAAGTTCTATGAGAGATGATGACAAGTGCTGGTGAGGATGTGGAGAAACTGGAATGCTCACACGCTGTGGGGAGGAACATAAAATGGCACAGGCACTCTGGAAAACAGTCTGGCGGGTCCTCGGGAAGCACAGCCACCATATGGCCCAGCAATTCCCCTTGGAGGAAATACACCCAAGAGAACTGAGAACTTATGTCCACACAAAAACTTGTACACTAACATTTACAGTAGTTTATTCATAACAGCTAAAAAGTAGAAACAGCCCACATGCCCATCAGCTAGGGGACGGATAAGCAAAACATGGTATATTCGTAACAATGGAGTATCACTCAGCAGGAAGAAAGAGTGAAGCACTGATTCAGGCCACAACATGGATGAACTCTTAAAGCGTTACACAATGTGAGAGAGGCCACACACCAAAGACACATACTGTACGATTCCGTTTACTTGAAATGTCCAGAACAAGCAAATCCATAGAGACACAAAAGAGATTAATGGTTGCTGGGCGCTTCACGTGGACGGAAATACTGCCAATGGGCAGAGGGATTCTTTTTAGGTGGTAAATGTTCTAAAATTGTACTTTGGTAATGTCTACACAGCTCTGTAAATTTACGAAAAATCATTGAATTGTTCATTTTAAACAGGTGGATTTTTGTATGTCAACTATGGCTTAGTAAAGCTGTTTTTTTAAAAGAACCTCTCTGATATCCTTAAAGCAAAGATTTTCCTATGTATGTACGCATAAGTGTTCAACAAAATATATAGTTACATTGCTTCCATACAATCAGAAAAATGGAGACAACTTCCAACTTAAAAAAAAAAACAAAAAACGCTTCATTTGCCTGGATACAAAGGATTTAAACAGGTATACTGCCTCTAATGTCAAACACGTAATTGCATAATTTAAGTTGGTAGGAGGCCTGTAGATAGGCTTTCTCATTCAAATTATACCTGAACAGTAAGTTTTCTTGAATAAAAAGTCACATTTACACATAACATGATTTTCAGCTGGTTTGAGACGAAGACTGAAATCCTACAACATTTCTTGTTACAGTCACAGCAGAAGCCAGCAGACACAACTCAATAGACTATCTGCTCATTAGGACTCAAGAATCCTAACACCTGAAGCCCCCGGTTTAAGTGGGTTTTAAATTCAACGTAAGTGGATTAAGAAATTCCATTTTCTGTTGTCAGACATGACAAAAGCTTTGAGAATGACGGTGAAAGATACTTTTCCAAACTGCCCAGTAGCTAATACAGCTGTTGCAGGGCTTTTTCCAGGCGGTGTGGAGTTCAGCACTGCTGAGAAGATGGGCAGAACACAAGCGCTTTCGCGTCCTCTCATACCTGTGAAAACACTCGCCCAGTTCGGATTGAACTATCATTATAAACAGAATTTTGCAAAAGAACACGGTCCAATTGGGTCAATCTTAGCAGCACGTGTCACAGGAGCAGAATTAGGATACAAAAACAGCAAACAAATGCAGCCAGGCCGTGCCCCATTCTCCCTGCTGGAGGAAGGAGCCAGGCCCTGGGCCTGACTCACCGGACCTGGCAGCCGGAGCCCCTCCCCAGCAGCGCTGAACGTATCCCGTGTCTTTGTTCCCAACGGCGCTGTAACAAATGACCACAGGCTCAGCTGCTCTAAGCAACACAGCCTGGCTCTGGGACAGTTCTGGAGGTCAGGTGTCCGCCCCAGGTCACAGGGCTGTGCTCCTGCTGGAGGCTCCAGGGAGATTCTGGTCCTGACCCAGTCCAGCTCCTCCAGGCCGCCCACCCTCCTTGGTCCGCGGGCGCGCACCGCTCTGACCTCTGCTTTGCTGGACACACCTTCTCTCTGAGCCTGACCCACCGCCTCCTTGTTGCTTCCACTCAGACGCAGCTCTGTGGTGACACTGGGCTCAAGACAACTTCCCCATCCCAAGTTTCCAGAATCACACCCGCCAAGTCCCTTCTGCCATGAGACATCACATTCACAGGCTCCAGAATCGGATCTGAGATGTCCTTCCAGGGCCATTCCTCTGCCTACCACGCAGATCAGGACCAACATGAGAAACGAGAAGAGTCTGGAGTGTGAACACAACACAGAGCAGGGCGGTGGTGGCGGGAGCAGTGACTGACAGCGGCGCTCACATTCACGGCGCTGGCCCGCAGGAGCAGCCGTCTTTCTTTGCTTTAAGTAAATCCCGGCGATTCTGCCTGGTTCGGTACTTTGTGCTCACGGTGCTGCCCCTCGGCCCCTAGTAATTACAGAGGATTGTGGCCAAGGGAGCAGGGAGGCAGGCCTGGGCTCCAGCTGTCAATGCAGGCGCTCAGGCCAGAGCGGTATATCAAGAGCAGAAGCGGGGCGCGGGGCCGGCTGCTCCCACTTACAGGAGTGGGACCCCAGACGGCACACAAATGCTTTCTGAGCTGTCAGTCACCTCATTTAATCTGCACGTGGACCATTATGCCCAAATCACAGATAAACAGACCGAGGCTGGATGATTCTCCTCATCACAGAGCCCAAGCCCACGGCCCCTTCCACTGCACATCATGGCCAGGTGTGCTCCTGTCCTCAAAGACTGTGGGGTCAGCCAAGGCCCCAAATGCTTCCTACCCCTTTTCCCAAAACACCCAAACCAGAAATGCATGACCTCGAAGCCAAGAGAAATGCAACCACAAGATTTACAGCCCCAAACGAAGGCCCCATCAGGGACCCCTGGGCAAGCTGGGCCCGGCTTGGCCCGACGTGGCCCTGCCCACTTGGGGCCCCGCACACCTCACCTCCTCCCTCAGCTAAGGGCTTCGCATCCACACGGCCAGCAGGCCCTTCCCAGGGCGCCAATGCCCATAGCTTCACTCCAGCTCTGCCCCGGCAATGGGGGCCACCAGCACCTCGCCCGCCCCCCCCCAAGGAGCTAAGGTTCGACGAGGGAGAGCCTGTACTTGTCTCGACGACTCCGGAGCCAGCTGAGCACCAGGCAGAGCATGTGCTTATGTAGCGCTGGCACCACCAATCCACATTCTTTTCTCAAGTTCCACGGTCAAAGCTAGACATGGAGAAATATCCCATATCCTCTCCACAAACAATGCGGAGCACAAGCATTTCCAAAAACTATCACAGGCCAACACAGCTCTTCCTCTGAATTGCTGGTGACTCCACGTCCACGTAAGGGCCCCCTCCTTTTTCCACCTCTGCTTCTGTACTAGGAGGGTGTAACGGAGAACACTGCAACATAACCAGCTTACACATACAAAAGAACATTTTGCTGAGATTTGCCACAGTAAAACTCAGAACGTGGTAAACTACATTTTGAAAATAAGAAATCACCTCTAGTCTGGACCGTTGAGCAGAAGAAAACAGGCCCCTTGGTCTTAATGTCACTGCCACCAACATCACCGAGATACATGCCGCAGCGCACAGGAAATTACAACCCCTGGGAGCATGTTGAGTATTCACTTAAAAATAGGTATCAAGGCCCAGTCCCATGGCACATGTCCTGTGTGCTGTGTGTTTGTGCAAGCGTGTGTATTTATGTGTGTGCATGTGTGTCTATACACACATAACATTCATGTTAAAAAAAAAATTCATGAAGAAAGGCTCCAGTCCAGGGTTTCTTGACTTTGGCACTGCTAACATCGCAGCCAGCTCATCCTCGGTGGTGGGAGCTGCTGTGTGCATAGCTAGTGGCACCCCTGGTCTCCACCCACTAGAAGCTGAGAACATTCCTCTCAGTCCCCACTTGTGACAACCAAAAATGTCTCCAGACATTGCCAGATGTTCCCTGGGGGCCATGGTCACCCCCAGTTGAGAACCACGGCTCTAAGCTACTAAAAAGTCCCCAGGATGACTGTGTCCTGATTATTTAAAGCATACACGGTCCTCAAAATCAGAACAGTTGACTTTCTCAGATTATTATGATCACAGTCAGAATTATTTTTCTTTGGGGGGGGATCTTAAAAATGCAATAAATTCTGCATTACACTTTGTTCATCCACATTCCATTAAAATGACCAAAATGTAATAAGCTCTTACAAAGGAAATCTGTACAAGTCATTTTTCTATGCAAAAAAAAAAAAAAAATTTTTTTAACGAGATGATTTTGGAAGAGTCTAACAAAAATCAAAATTGCCTTCTTTCATCAGTTTTACACCGAAGCCTGCAATCAGGGAAAGAATGCGGGAAATGGTCCTCCATTAACCCAGATTCCATCTTTCCCTCATTTGACCGAGATTTTTGTGGGTTACGTAAATATTACCTTTAAATTACTGTTTATTTTCACCTGACATGTGGACAAAGAATCAAACGGATCGCTGGAAATAGAGTCTACATCAAAGCTCTTATTTTCCCCTTTTAACCACAAGTCCAATAAAAATTTTCACGCTTTCGTCTATCTGACTCTTTCTCCGTCAACTGACGGCACAGGGCCTCGGGCAGGATCAGAGAGGAGTATTTCTGGGATTCCAGGCCCACGGCCCCTTTTGAAAACAGCCGTGACCAGACGTGAAGGGGCTGTGAGTGATTTCTAAGACCAACCCCTCCAGGTGGGCACGGAGGGAACGCGCCACGCCCGCACATTGTGTCCTGAATCCTCAGCAGGCTCTCTCATATGTCCTCGCTGTCCCTCCAGGTTTTCTTCCCCAGAATGAAGGCTGAATGAAACACACACATGCTTCACGCTGCTTTTAGGGCCTAAGCAGGGGGGAGCCGACCCTGTATTCTTTTTCTCCAAAGTTCCAGACGGAATTCACTGTTGCCCATGACTAAATCCAGACTGTGGGGTGTCCAAGCCACATCCAACCCCCCAACACACACCCACCCCATGCTCAGAAACCCCTGGCAGGTGAAGGCATCACCAAAAGAATTCTGCACAGTGAGCCCAAAGTATGATGAAAGTCTTGTCTGCAAGAAGGTCTGCTTGGTACACAAGGAAGCAAATCATTCCCCTTACTTTTAGTCACAAAACATTAGGATTCAGGCGGCTTTTATAACCGCTTGGGACGCACAATCCCAACATCTGTTTGGAAGGTCTAATTCCATACAGCTGGGGTCGACAGACTCTTTCTGGAAAGGGCCAGATAGGAAATACTTCAAGCTTGGTGAGCCAAAAGGCAAAACTGAGAATGCGGTGTGAGGTTATATAACAAGACAGAAAACAAATTTCCCCCAAACTTTCATGGACAAAATTTGAAATTTTATGAACACTGATTTTGAATTTCACATCGTTTTCATGTATCATGAAATATTCCTCTTCGATGTCCCCTCCCCCACCTCAGTCAATTAAAAACGTCAAGCCCATTCTCAGCTGGAAGGCTGACCAGCAAGACGTGGTGGGTGTGTTTAGCATGGGGGCTGAGTTTGAGACCCTGCCCAGGAGGGGCACAGGCAGACCCCACAGGCCCAGCTCTGGACCTGCGGAGGAGACAGGTGCCGCTCAGGCAGCAACAGGCGAAGACCAGAGAGAAAAGCAAGAGAAATCCAGACTATGGCATCAGGGAGGCAAAGGGCTTTCTGAACCCAGAACACTCTCTTTGTGCTGTCTGTACTAAGAAACGTGTATCGGGGGCAACTGACACCTTCAAGCACGAGAAAGTCTTGGGATTTTTTATATATATGACACCGCCTACCACCATAACTCTGTGCCTTTCAGGGTCGCTGGTGTCTTATAACCTCTCCAGTTACACATACATTGTTGTGCGCATCAGGTGTTCACAAATGGACCCAGTTCTATTTCTTTACACCATGTCACCAGAGAAACCCTCCTAACTCCAAAAGAGCATTAAAAATCCTACAAACCAAGCTTAATAAACAGTAGAACATTTGATACTTAAATGGGATGCATCTGCAGGTTAGCTACTGACTTTACGAGAGGTACACCCACCTGGAGAAGACATCTGACAGAGCAAAGTAAATTTTATTGGCAGTTTGCACAGAATTTGTCTCCAAGGACAAACGCCCCACACACCCTCGTTCTGCACACAGTCCAAGACCACCACGGAGAGAACCCGAGGGCCTTTACCAACATTCACAGTCTTCATGCTTCCATCATGATGTGTCACAAACCCTACTTAGAAAGGGGACGCTTTGTTTATGTAAATATACAAATAGATCTTTAAAGGAGGCTTTAAACAAATGCAAACAGGGACAAAGAAAAGCAGCAGGAGGCCTTGCAAACAGACTGAAGAGGTGAAGTGGACATGGTGCGGGAGGGTGAGGAGGGAAATAGGAGTTCTCAGGACACCTATGAAGAGTGGAAACTTCTGGACCATGTAAGTGATTTTTATATTAAAAAATATCCTTATTCTCCAAAGGTTCATGAAAGAAAGAGGGAATAGAAGGAGGTAGAGAGAGAGATGGGGTGGGGGTAGAAAGGGAAAGAAAATTACTGCTCAAGAGAGTAATAATTCTACCTAATAAAACTGAAAAAAGGAAAAAAAAAATAATCGAGCAAGGGAATAAAGAATGTAACAGTTAAAAAAAATGGCAAAGTGTTACCAATTGATGAATGTATTCTTTGAGTCTTCCATGGGTTTGAAATTTTTCAAAATATAGAGTGGGAGGAAAAGGATGGACTAAACCTTGGCTTTAAGTGAGTTATTCTGCTCCCTGCCAGCTCCAGTGGCTACTATTTGTCTTCAACAAAATACCTCAGTCTTAATACTGAAGTAAAAGTCCAAATTACTCCCGTTAAAAAAAAAAAAAAAACGCACTGAGTTTGCATGTGTCGAGCTGGACATTTCTGGATCATTACACAAGTATTTCTAGCTTCCTGAGTCTCTCTGGACCCTCCCACCATGAGCCAGGCAGGCATGACCAGCCTCCCCTCTGCAGACTCTGCAAGGCCAGGCATCACTCAGGTGACCTTGGGTGCCTCAGAGTGAAAACCGGGCCAGAATTTCAAGACATCATGCATCCCCTGCTCTCCAGCTAGGACACCTCCCCAGAAAGCTTCACAGATCCCAGGGGAGATCAAGAATCATAATTCTCATGCTCCTGACTGAGCAAATACTTAACTATAGGAGCTCAGAATATTTCAAAATAATTCACAACAGCATCTGCATGCATTTCCCAGAATGCTGGGTGGGGGTGCCAGATGGTGGTGCTAGGTGATGGTACCAGGTGGCAGTTGCTAAGTGGCGGTGCTAGGTGGTGGTACTAGGTGGCAGTGCTAGGTGGCGGTGCTAGGTGGCAGTGCTAGGTGGCGGTGCTAGGTGGCAGTGCTAGGTGGTAGTACTAGGTGGCGGTGCTAGGTGGCAGTGCTAGGTGGCGGTGCTAGTTGGTAGTACTAGGTGGCGGGGCTAGGTGTGGTACTAAGTGGTGGTACCAGGTGGCAATATTTGAGCAACAGGGTGAAAAACTTGCCTCTCAGTCTTCACCAGGGTGTACGTGCAGGTGGGTGAAGGGATGTGGATTTTGGCCGCTGTTAAAAACAGAGGATTACCCTTTCAAACACATGAGTTCAAACCCTAGTGAAGTCTGCAAAGAACTTTCCATTCTCACCCAACATCAGTGGCCTGCTCCTTAGATAAGGCTTCCTGGAGGCGACATTTAAGAGTGCCTAGAACCTTCTTCTCCTTGGGTAAAGCTCTCCCCTCAAGGGGAACCCCAGCTGATACCTTGAAGCTGTACGAGACCCATAACCTCAACGGAAGGCAGGACCTCCATGCTGGACGCTGCCTTGAAGGATACGTCTTGCCCTTCCCAGACCCTTCATGTGCACTGAAGCCGCTGGGAGGCTCTGGCCTATTCCAGAGGGAAGTTCAAATTCCATCATGAGTTTTCCAGCTGGGCTGAGCGCCTCCGTCTGGGCCCCAGAGCAGCCTCATCCTGGCTCACACTCTGGTCCTCTGGGTCTTCAGCCTTGCGGGCCACTCGTGCTGGTGAAATGCTTATTGTTCCTAGGCTGGAGTTTCTTTTTCACACATCATCTTTGAGGAGCCAGACTGTCGCCAGCGCTTGGTTGATTTAGGCACCACCTCATTCATGATCCTCTGTGCATGGGGGTCACCTGTGCAGACGGAGGGTTGGGGTTTGTGGCTACTGACTTTTGTACTGGAACCTTATGTTTGTGGGAGAGTATCTACCTCGCCCTTCAGGCACCAGATCCGTCACCTAGAAGACCTCAGACAAGTCCACCCAAGTAAACTACTGAAGAGTGAGACTTAGTGGCCAGTCCCCAAGCTCGTCCTTTGTAAGCACCGACAGACCACCAGCACCGCAGGCCACCAGGATTCAGACAACACATCCTAACGTCTCTGCCTCATCTCGCTCCTGGTCTCCCCATGTTTGCTTTCAGTCCACTGGGGGGACTTGAATACCCCACCCAGGATGTGAGTTGGCACCGAACAGCAGGAGGAACAGAAGGAGAGGAAAGAATCCAATGGTCTTCCTCAGTCAGGGAAACACACATTTGATGGCCACGCGCCCAGCACGCAGCTGCCTTGAGAAGTGAGACACACAGGGCTTCATGTTGGCCACAATTGCATGGACGGTGCACCCAGATGTCTAGTCTCCCTACAGCCAGCCGATTTCCTGCTCCTGGGCCCCTGGTCCCACCCACGACAGACGCATGACTCACGCGAGCCCCTAGAAGAGTCACAAAATCAAGTCCAGCGAGGCACAGAGGCAGCAGGGACACTCAGCTGGAATGGCACGGTACAGGCTCTTACACCACTCAGCACCACTTCCTGAACCTTGAACTGCACTTCCCTGGTTCCTCAAATGGGACAACGCCCAACCTGCCTGCCTCACAAGGAGGCAGGCAGATCAAAGACGAAGGCCTTTGGAAAACCACAAAGCATGGACAGCTGTTCACTACGACAACCACTGAGAGGGGGACGGGCGAGGGCTCAAGCCACATTCCCCCTGCGAGCGCCAGGGACTGAACAGCTGAGCTGTCCCTGCACTGGCCAAGTGACAGCTTCTCAGGACACCACAAGTCTTGCAAGCCGGGGCTCTTCTACACACCAAGAACACGGAGTGCCGCGGCACCCCGTTACTACTCCGGCACAGTCTAGGGTAGCCCAGCACGCGACACGTACTCAGTTTTAACTGCCCCTTGTCTCCCCCTCTTCCAAACAGGACCCCAGCTCCTTTACAGGGGACTTCCTTCCTTTTCCATTCACGAGATGGTGCTGAGAACTGAGGAGCGTGAATGAAGACGAAGCTCCCTCTTGCCCTGGTCTCCTCCAAGGTTTTAGGAACAAATAGTTGACAAGCTCATACAATTATGAAAATATGCAAAAGCAAGACACGTCCCCATCAGTGCCCAGCCAGTCCCCTGCCCCCTCTCCCCGTCAGCAGAGGCTGCGAGGATGCCATACGCTCCGTCCTGGCTGCGCGCGTCCAGCCGGAAGAGTCCCAGTACCCCTGTGCTGCTGGGGCACTGCTGGCGGTGTGGGTGGAACGCTGGCTTCCAGATACACTGTATGTTAGGATAAACTATCTAACGTCAGGGCACAGTGGGCAGGGCTGGACAGAGTATCATCGTATAAACAGCATGAACGCAGAAACAAAGCTAGAAACTATCACAGCCAGAGCTAGCCTCTGGAAAAGTTTTCCACAGAACTTTTGTCACTTACCAAATTGCTTATCAATGTTTATCATTTATCAAATAAAATTACTGGAGACTTTCCAAAACAACAAGACAAAAAAGTTCACAGGCCATTACCAACAAGGGGCTGTAAAGAACCGTCACAGCACAGCAACTGGTCACCAGCCCATGGGGACCCTGAACTCTCTCTGTCCTCTCTGAAGACGATTTTGCAAACCCACTGTCACAGAAAGGGGTGACCTGAGAATATACAACCTAAGGGAAAAAAATACAGAGGCATATCAGGCAATTAATTCATTCATAAAAGTAATTTTCCCAGAATGTGCTATTTGCAGTATCTGCCAACTTTGAAACATTGTGTAAGTACTTGCTCCAGGCCCCTCAAAACCTGGTGAGGGCAATTCCTCACAGGAAGACTGCCAGGGGAGCTCCCCTTGGCCCCTGGCAGCCAGTACATGGGCACAGACTCCAGTTCAGCCAATTAGATAGGGCCTTCCATCACTTGTGCGTGCTCACCGACACACACACTCACACTCACAATCACACACACTCTGAATCTTGAGGTAGTGACACAAGAACAGAGATGTATTTGGAGTTTCTCTTATGGTCTTGGTTACACTAGTGTGATGATATGCAGGCCAGGCTGTTCCTGCCAGAGTGAAAATTCTCAGTTCTGCAAAGCAACCTTGATTCCTGGGCTCCCAAGACTGGCCTCGCTGCCCTTCCTCAATTCCCAAGGGTCCAACTTTAGTTGGCCAGGAACTGTTTCTGTTGTTTAAAATCAAGAACCATAATGGATACTCATTTGATGTACAAGGGGATGTCTATCAACTGGTATACCAACATGTCCAAGACATATGTGCATACCTGTGTATTTTATTTATAGGTTTGCTTCTGTTTAAAACCACGCTGTAGGGGCGAGGGTACAGCTCAAGTGGTAGAGCGCGTGCTTAGCATGCATGAGGTCCTGGGTTCAATCCCCAGTACCTCCTCTAAGAATAAATAAGTAAGTAAACCTTATTATCTCCCCCCACCAAAAAAAAAAAAAATTAATAACAATGAAATTTTTAAAGAGATTTTTTTAAAATTTTAAAAAATGAAACCATGATGTAAATAAAGTGCACATAACACGCACCCTTCTAACTGTATGTAAAACATCTGGAAAAATACACAAGAAATTATCAACAGTGGTTGCTCTGGGAAGTGGGATTAAGAGGAAGAAAGAGGTTTTTACTTCTTACTCATACCCTTCAGTACTCTTTGAATTTTACGGATTTTAAGTAAATAAACAGCATGTACTATAACAAATACATACAAACAGAAAAGAAGGGCCAAACCCAGAGAGTAAACTCTGTCCCAGGAGAAATGCTTAACCTCCTCTGAATCTTATTTCCCCTTCCTTCTAAGGCAGTTCCCTTCAACAACATTCACCCTCAGGCCCATCGGCATCCGGGGACAAATTCAATCTGAGCATCCAGTGTTTCAAGGAGCAAGAGAGAAACCTTTTTTCTCTCTGAGACACAGAATTTAATTGCCAAGTCCAGCCCAAGAGGCCCAACCCCAACATATGTCGTCCCCACAGTAGGTGCTTAACATTTAACAAATAAAAAGTTCATGAATGAACAAGCTGCACTAAAATGTCCTGTGATCATTTGTTTCTACAATATTGAATTCGTATGGTTAATTACAGTTAAATTCCACCAAACACATTTTTTGCTTTTTTGTTTGCTTTGGTTTTGCTCTTATATTGCTTAACTCTCAACCTCTTTTATCGTGGCGAATGAAATTCTCTCTTTAAACGTTACTCACGCTTTACACAAAAACGACGGCCTGCATTTATTTCCAATTAGAAAGGAGAAGCAAAGTCAGAAACTAGGAGAAAATTAATGCTGCATTCATACTTGATTTAAATGGATCAAAAAAGCATTTTTACACCCTTTAATGACAGCAAAAGAGGAACACACAAACAATTCAGGAGGTTAGACTGACTTATCCCAACACTCCCTGCGGCTTGTCACCATATTGGAGGGTCTTCCAAAGAACACCCAAGCATTAGTGACGGCAGAAGCGTCTTCTCTCCCACTTTCATCCTTAATAAAAGTTATGCGTAGGGGAATCCTGCTTAACCCACTGAATTTAGATTTGTTTGTAATTAATGCTCTTTTCTCAACTGTTCATAGAAAACAATCTGCTATTTCTAAACCAGCACATACTTGAAGGGAAGACAATTCCCTTCGGCGTCACTTCCCCTCAGCTGCTCCAGCCTTGTACTAATGAGCCCCGGGCATTTCATTTCATCCTTGTGAAAGAAGGTTAGCTTAATAACGAAAACACAGCCACAAGGCTTTGTCTTCAAAGAAGGAGCTGGACTGTTCTGGTTGACAGTTCCTCTCTGGCTTTGCCTTCACCTGCCAGATGACTTGGCCCCTGCAGTGCAAAGCACAATTTCCGACAGCCGTTAATTAGGGCACCGGGAAGCCTGGCTGCCTGTCTGGCTCTGGCCAGGTCCCGTGATGGTGAGGACCAGGCTCCAGCGTGCCTCAGTTCTATGACTCACTAGCCACCCAGTGAGGAGTCTGTTTGTCACTTGTGCTCCATGCCTCATTCTGACCTGGTGAGCCACCTAGGACACTAGGCAGACCCTCTAGAACCCGAATCCCGCCTGGCACACAGTAAACGCTCACCAAGCGTGTGCTTCAACAATGGCATTGTGATGATGCTGAAAAGCTACTGTTGTGTCTGTCCACAGCACCAAGGACTTCAGTTCTGGTACCAAATCCTTCCTGAGCTATAGTTACCACGTACTGTCCATGCACAAACCCTCTGGATGGCCTGCTCTGCTGCCAATGACAGATGTCTTCTAGCATTCCACTCAGAACCAAACCTGTCCCCTGGCGCCTTCCTGAGCCCAGTCGGCCAGGCTGGTCCTAACTCTCAGTCTACTGGCTATGAGGATTATCTGCAGGTGATGGGACGTGCCTGTCCTGTGACCGGGTAACAGGGTGGGATGGGCAGATTTCCCCGTCTGCCCAAGCACGTGCAGGTGCCAGGCTCTGTGCGAGGTGCAGGACGCACTGAACACGACGCAGGCCTGGCTGTGACTCAGTCTGGTGGGGAGACAGAGCCAGCCAACGACTATCATAAAACGATACAGAAGTGCTGTAACAAACTGCCCTGGGCAGATTACAAAACATAGATGAAAAAAAGCCATCTGGGTGGGAGACAGAGGCTTCCTGGAGGTGGTGACACCAGAGCTGAGTCTTAAAGAATAAGCAAGGTTAGTCACAGGGAGGAAAAGGCAGTAGGGACCAAGACAGCCCTCATTTATTAACAGAAACTAGTCCTTACCAAGTGCCCGAGTACCAAGACTTTCACTTATGTCCTCTCAGGGAATTCACACAACCACCTTACAAAGTAGGTATCGTCAACTCCATTCTCCTGACTGAGAAACCACAGCAGAAAGTGGTTAGTTAACGTGACAAGACACCACAGCTACTCATCGGAGGAGCCTCATTCCACTCTGATGTGAATTGCTCCCAGACCACGCCACCTCCAGGATGACCGCGACCTTCGTGGGACTGCATTACCGTCATGGAGGTCACAAGAAGGGCTCTGTGCATGTAAACAAGCACACACGTGCCCAGACATCCGTCTCACCCTGGGACCCGGTCTATCCTTCTCACTGCAACCACTAAAAGATCCACAAAGGATCAGTGAGGAAATAACGTCATAATTCCTTCTTCTCGGAGTCCCTGTCACCTTAACTCTAACCTGCCACACCTTGACCCGCCCGTCCCCCGAGCCCCGTGTGCCCTGCAGCTTTTGCAGCAGCTGACCCCCCCGGGTACTCCACCTGCTCCGCTGTCCTCTGCCCCATCTTGTGCTGCCGGGAGGGACCCCAGCCTGCTTCTCCCAGCAGGTGCACCACACCTCGGCATCCAAGCATGCAGCCTCTCCCCGGCCTCCCTTACCCACCAAAGGTTCATCTTAGACAAACATGCTCTGGGGTCTGGACACGTGACACACCCCCAAACAACAAAAAATGCCATCGAGGAAAGGGACATGCAAGACAGAGCTGGACTCCCATCAACCCTTCACTATGAGAGTGCTCACACAAACCAGCTTTAGTTTTTCAGACTAAAAGAGCAGCATGATTGCCCCTAAGACCGGACCCTTGAGGGAGGAGAAACAAAACCAAACCCAGACAGATTAAATCTAATCTCCAGTCTCCACAAATCATTACGTTTAAATTATTAACTGAACCTCCGGGCATCAAACATTAGCACAAATGATTTAACAAACTCCTTGAGTCCGCCTCCCGTCCCCTCCATGGCCCGCAACACCAGTGACCCTGATCTCAGATGCACTCCGACCACCTCAAATGGGTGCATCTTGGGCCTCCTCATGGTCACAGAGAACCACTTTCCTCCAAAGCCTTCACCACCGGGAGTCCCAGCATGCCACCCGCCAAGCCCCCATGTGCCTATTCAAACTCAAATTTAAGTGAATACACTCATATTCATAGCAGCATTATGAACAGTAGCCAAAAGGCAGACACAACCCAGGTGTCTATCGCTGGAGGGATGGACAGACAAAAACGCAACATATATCCACAATGGAATATGATTCAGCCTTAAAAAGGAAGGAGGGTCTGACACACGGTCCAACACAAGGACATGATGCCAGGTGAAATCAGACTATCACGAAAGGACAGACCTGTATGATTCCACCCACACGAGGCACCCAGAGCAGTCAAATCCACAGAGAGAGTGTAGAACAGACATGAGCAGGGGCAGCAGGGGTGGCGAGCAGGGGGCGCTATTGTTCAGAGGGGACAGAGGTTCAGTTGGGGGAGATGAAAAGTTCTGGACATGAGTGATGGTGACGAAGGCACAACGTGAGTGTCCTTCGAGCCACAGAACTCCACATTTCCAAATGGTTAGAGCGACAAACTTTGTTATACATATTTTATCACAATAAGGGGGAATGTATATAAGAGTCAAAATTCAGTTCTCCCGTCCCACGAGCCCCATGTCAGGCGCTCCCCAGCCCCACCTGAACGGCTGCCACGCGGGCCAGCACAGTGCAGGGGCTGTTTCCGTTCCCGCCACAGTCTGGTGGGTGTGGACCGAGTGTCCCCGGGCCAACCGGGACAGCAGAAAAGGCCCATCCCCTGTATTTCAGCAGCCCGCTGTGCTCTCAGGCACCCATTCATTCACTCAGCAAGCGCTGCTGAACACCGCCCATCACAGGGCCAGGCGCTCGCCCTGAGTGCTGACAAATAAAAGTGACCCAGACACTCCTGGCAGCTGAACACGCGACAGCATCGCGGTGAAGGAGCACACGGTTTAAAGGGAAATCACAGCACCCTGCAGCAGGGGACACTTCGCCCGTATAACCCACAGCTAACTGCCTCCGGACTTTGTTCTTCACAGCACACGTTCCTGAATGTTCTGCTCTGCTCAGGAGCCAACGCCCAGACCCAGCGCAGATCATGCTGCACCAAGACTTCCCAGGAGGCTCCACTTTCCTCTTTGCCACCTAATAGCTCGTTTTCGACCCTGAGTTTTCCCTCTCTTTGTTTCAAAGCAAGAATCAGCCTTCACCTTCCCGAAGTTAATGCCACTGACATGTCTTGAGTCCAGCCTGTTCTGGGCCCCACTTCATCCTCCGTATCCTCGTGTCTTTCGTCTCCATATCTGTAACTCCTGAGGACCTCGACCCTTAGTCAACAGGCAAGCTCAGTGCCCTCTTACTGTAGGAAAAACCATCTTTTCCACATTGTCTTCTCCTTTTCAATCCAACAGTGTTCTGCAAACTACTTCAGTGAGGGGCCAGGTAATGCACATCACAGGCCCTGGGGATCACACACAGTCTGTGTCGTACGATGTTCTTTACTTTTCTTTCATGACTCTTTAAAAACGTGCAAACCATCCTTAGCGCAGGGGGTGGGCCGTACATGGGTGTATGGGACACAGTGCACCAGCTCTGACCTACATGTTCCTCCCAGACCACTTTTTCTTAGGTGCACTTTTTGATGTGCCCCTTCTCTGTTCAAAAAACACAATACTCAGTGGTCTCTCCCCTTTCTAGAGAATATGTTCCATCCTCCAAGGATGGGCCTTCAAGACCCGAACCCACCCTCTGAATGTCCCAGCTCCCTCTTCCCGTTCAAATCTCTCTGAGTGCCACCCAAATGGCCTACTCTGCTGCCCACCCCATCCTGCCACCAACTCAAGTTTATCCCAACTAACGATCTGGGAAAAGTCTTTCCCCTCACACCGCTGAGCCCAGCGCTAATAAGGTCACCACCTTTTCAAAACTCACTGTCTCCAGGTACAGAGGCCTTCCTGGGCTGCCACTTACCCAAGCTTCCCTTCCCTAGCGTCTTATCTCCCCAAGACACTGAGAACTAGTTATTCCTGACACACTGCAGTTGCTCAAAAAGGTTTCCTTAAAGAATGAGAACTCTCAACTTACATAACACTTTAAATCAACTCTACCTCAATAAAGTAAAAATAAAATAAAATGCACCCCACCGCCCAAGGACTGAAGGAGGACTCTTGTTTCCACGTGGGCAGCAGGGGCAGACTTGGAGCTGTCCTCAGCGTGATCACTGCTCAGCACTGCCGTAGCAGGTCTGCACAATTCCTTGTCTATCCGGTGCATCGGAGAACCGGTTCCATTTATCAGTTCACTGGGAGTGTCTCTCCGGAGAGGGCATACCTGACAGGCCATCACCAAAGTCGTCTCGTTCTGTACAGTCATTGCTACAGACTGAACGCCTGTGCCCCACCCTCAGCTCCCAATTCACATGCCGAGACCTAATGGCCAATGTGATGCAAGTGGGGGACGCAGCCTTTGGGAGGTGACGAGGTCACGAGGGTAGCGCCCAGCAGGACAGCATCAGCGCCCTTACAAACGAGACCTCACGGAGCTCCTCGGCCCTCCCACCCGGTGGGGACGCAGCAGGCAGACCCCCACCCAGAAGTGCGTTGTCACCAGACGTGGAATCCACCTGTGCCGTGGTACTGGACCTCTGGCCACCAGACTGAGCAATGTATTCCTGTCGTCTACAAGCCAGCCAGTTGGGGCCATTTGGTTACGGCAGCCCAGGGACTGAGACGAAGTGCTCTGGAGAGACCCCACTCTCAGGTGTCCAGGTCATGCTCAGTGGCAGTGGCAGCAGCAGTGACAAATGTGATGCGTTAATGCTCCTCAATGCAGCCAACCCTTCCACACTGCAGTGCAGAGGACAGTCCAGCCACTGCTCCTCTTCCACTCGCCCCCAGGTACTTATTAACCACCTACTGCATGCCCACGAAGGGGTGGAGAGTGAGGTCCAACAGGAAGCAGAACCACCTCTAACAGCAAGCTCTTCAATATCCCACGCAAGAACGCCAGTACACTTCTGTCCTCAGCACACACAGGCCACTCCAGATGGACCCGTCTCAAGGGTAAGGACCAAGGTCCTCGAGCCCCCATCCCCGCCCCTACACTGGGCTACGCTCAATGAACACTGGCCACGTGGAATCAAGTTCCAAATGATCACAGGAAAGGCCCCTGGTAACTCTGCAAGGCCTTAGTGGATTGCCCTTTGAGTAACTGCTTCAAGGCGGAAGAAGAGCAGCAACGTGTGGCCTCAAATGCACCCCGGGAAGGGTCAAAGTAACAGAAGGATGTCCGTTCTTGAACAGATTTTGCACTCTGGTTTCTCTTACAGGGAGATGGCTCTCATCCCCCAACCAGAAGAGAAATTAAAGTCACTGCCTCAATCCAGTCGCTTTAAAATGTCTTTGTCATGAAAATTCAACTAGCAGCCTGTGACCTGACCGTGGTCTCAGTCTGTGGCTCTGCTTCTCTGCGGAGAGGCAAAGTACACCCCGTGACTGGGGAGCACCCCGTTTGGAGGATGCGCCCTCCCCTTATTAGAACGAGCGGCACTTGGACTTTGCAGCTAAGCCAAAGGGGCTGCGGGCTTATAGTCAGGTTCCATGGAAATTATTTCATAATTATTACCTGCGTGTAACAAATGGAAATTATTTGACTTTCAGGGTATTGGCAGTACGATACCAATACCACATGACAGAATTGCTCAATTCTGATGCTTGGCCAAAAACAAGAATTGCCCAATACATGTAAAGTTTGATAGTTTTCTGTAATGGCCACATAACAGCTATCGTAATACCTGCCTGTAAGGTACTTTAAAACACAAAGGGCATGCACTGAACTCATCACAGGATAAGAACGCCTATCACTGTGCATTTCAACTGGTCACGTTGCATTAAAAATCATGGCACACCTGGGTATGGTACTGGTCTAATACGGATGCCAATACATTGGCTAATTCGGGCTGATCAGCTCCAAGCCATTCTAATATGAAGACTGAAATCAGTCAAAAATGCTTGAAAAATAAATCACGTGACTTTAAACATTTGTGGTCCAACCTCTAATTTCAACAGTCTTTGCCCCCAATACGCTACTGCTGGTCTGTGAAGTGTGACAGGAACTACATCCCTTGGACCCTTCCACGCCCGTGATTCCATTAGGGTAGCTCTATCCGCAGTCTTCTCACAGCAGTGACGTGCGGAGGTCCTCCTGCTGGATACTGAGCTTCAGAGACTAACAGTCTATTTATACCCAAACCAACAGCATACAAAGCGCACTGTTCATTCACACCAAGTACTCGGCACTAAACACTGAGGATGGACCTACGAATTTGTAAACAATGCAGTACTACGTAAAGCACTAAGCTGCGCTGGACTCAAGCTTAGCCGGACAAGGTCTGTGGATGCCACTCCCCTCCACAGAGCCCCGAGTGGGACACCGGGAAGCCGAGCCGGGGTCCGGGTCCGAAAAGCCGAAAACTCGATCCTTCTGGCCTGGCAATCTGGCATGTCTGACCCTCGTGCTCTCCAGATACCACATAAATGCCAAACCATCACTGCGCCCTTCCTTCGGGTCTCCTGGGTGCGAGGCAGTCTATCTTTGCCTTGGAAACTGCCCGGGTCTTGGTGCCCCCAAAATGCAACTGGAGTGTCCACAGAGAGATTCAGAACAATCTGCCCATTCGCTGCATGGCTTGAACCTGGAAGATACATTTTCTCAACAGCTGAAAAAGGGAAGTGTGTCTTTTCATTGAAGATTTTCACTCAGAGGGAAATCAAAACTTCTCCAAAATTGTTTTCCTATTTCCCTAATATCAGAACACGTTTCTAAGTGTAGGGCTGATGTTTACAATGTTTCATTTAGGTACCGTTAAGGACTGTAAGTTTGTTTTTGTTTTTGGTTTTTTTCAGAGGGGAGGAAGAAGACAATGTATGATTATTAACTTAGAATCACCCCTAATCACCCCTAAGGAAGCAGAAAGGAAACACGCACTCACATATCCAGTTGTGTCAAGTGTTCATGCCGTTAGGGATTGCACGCTGTCTCCCCAAAACTCAGATGTTGAAGCCCCAACCCCTGGACCTCAGCACCTGAAGACAGGTCCTGAAAGGGGTAATGAAGTTAAGTGAGGTAGTTGGCGTGGGCCCTACTCCAACCTGACCCATGTCCTTGTAAGAAGGGGAGATCAGGACACAGACAGGCACACAGGGACGACCGTGCAAGGACACAGAGAGAAGACGGCCATCTACACGCCAAGGAGAGAGGCCTCAGGAGGAAGCAGCCCTGCCGACACATGATCTCAGACTTCCAGCCCCCAGAGCAGTGAGGAGTCAGAAGCCCCCCAGTCGGCAGCACTGTGTCCCAGCAGCCCCTGCACGCTCTGCACCGGCCCGGCAGGAGGGGTGGGAGTGCTGAGCGACACGGTTCTCCCTCCCATGCCTGCACAGGGAATGCCGCAGGGAAGGAGGTTCACAATTTGCCTCGCCCCCAGGCCCTCTGTCCCCTAGAAGACAAGAAAACCAGACGACTGTAGATAGGCTGCCTCTCTCTCTAGGCCTCTCCTCTGTCCCCTGTATGATGGGATAACAAGACATGAAGGCCATTACTGGGACTCCCCGACCGGGTGAATACACTGCCACACAAAGCTCCTCACGCATCCCAGCACTCATGCCGCACCGTCCTGCTTCAAACTGGGCAGCACCCAGGCCAGTTCAACCCACCTTATGAGGTGGGAATCATGCAGAAGAAGATGTGCGAAGCTCCCAGGAGACTCCAATGGCAGCTGGGCTGAGAAGTGCTCCGAGGCAGCAGCAGAGTCCTCAGCAAAGCTGTGGGGAAGCGAGGTTGCCGGGCAGTCAGGATGCCCGGGGGGTGGGGAAAGGTGGGCACAGAGTTTGAGCAGAAAGTCAAGATCAGGAAGCCTGCTGGGCCCAAAGGCTTTTATCTTGATGCTCAGAACACCCTTGTCAACGTCACACTATCCTTATTCCCAAATTAAGAACAGTGGCTGGGGCCGTTCTGGTGGGGGTGGGGGGAGCAGCAGGAGGAAACAGGAAAGTCATCTTTTGGGGGTACTGATCCTACAGGACAGCACTGGGGAGATGTTTGGGGACAGAAGGTGACACTGCTCCTTGGCCTCACAGGGCCAGAGCAGGGGATCCACCAAGAGCTGACAGTGACAGATAGGAAACCAGGCAAAAGGGCTGCCTCGCCACCTCACTGCGGCTCTCTGCTCCTCCCCAGTTCACCATCCCACCCCGGCCCAAGCTCCAGCGTAAACACACGCTGCCCTGCTCGAAGATTATCTGCTGACTATTTCTGGGTTGCTTTATACATGGCCCAGAAAAAATGCTTCTAAGGACACTGTTTAATCTTCACATGTGAAACGTATCCCATTTTCTGAGAGGGGGGGCTATTTCTAATTAAATACATCTAAAAATGTGATGAGGAGGTAGGAATTCAGGCAACAGGGTAAGATGCACCATTCAAAAATGTACGTAGTTTGGAACAAATCCAGAAATGCCTTCCTCCTGTTACATTTGAAGATTTCATAGGCTGAAGTCCAGCCAGAGACAAGCATATTTGTGACGGAAAGACAAGTATTACGCCTTAAAACTGAGAAGCCAGAGGAATTTTCTCACCTTATTCTGAAAGAAAAATGTAAATATTTTTGGAGGGGTAGGGAGAAAAAAAAAAAAAAAACAGGAAACATGCAGTATTTTGAAAAGAGCTGTTTTACCACTTTAAAGCCATGGGTAATTTAAGAACATAAAAATGTGTGATGTGGTCTGTTCATTAAGTGTAGGATTTAGTATAAATTGAATTTTAAACTATAATTTACTCAGACAATAATTTCAAATGTAATAACTGAATTTGCTTTAATTGCTTTTAAACTGTGCTGGCAAAATTTAAGGAACTCAATTTCTGCCAATTTATTAGAAGCAGGAAACTTGACTACAGTAGAAAAAGCTTTATAATAAACAAAGTTTTCTGGGCTTGGGGAGCCCACAGTGCCGAGCAGACCCAGAAGCTACTTACTTAACAAAAGAAAAGGAGAAAGATGAGAGAGAAGCCCACCCTGTTCCACTAAAATGACATCTGGCTTATAAACATACGTTCATTTGAGACACAACTATGAACAGGATTCTCCTCGTGTTCGTTTTTTACAAATAAGCCTTTTAAATCTTTTTAAGTCTTCTAAGCTAGAGGAATTCATAAATGCTTTCCTCACACTCAGGAGGTTTTCTATTCTGTCCCAGGTTGGGTTTATTCCTCATTCGGTGGGTTTCTAGACATTAACCTGTTCATCCATGTTCTGAAGAGGAAGAGCACCTGGAACAGAGGTTTCCTACAAGTTTTTGCCCAGAGCCTCCTTACCCCTTCTTGTTCTTCCCTATCACAGCCCAGGAAACGTGGTGCCTGTGACCCAGGGTAGGGGGTCTCAGCCCTGGAAACCAGCCTGACTCGGGCTGTGCTGTGGAGCAGCTGTGCAGAACAGCAGACTGAACTCCGGCACCTGCACCCCTAGGGATTCTGAAAGCATCACACCAGGGTGGGGACCTTCCTTCAACCAGCCTGAAACTCAGCATCGTGGGCAAATACTGAGTGTGCCATTACTCCTCCTCCAGTGACTGCCTTTGAGGGGTGGGAGACGAAGAGGTACAAGCTTCCATTACAAAATAAATGGGTCACGGAGATGAAATGCACAGCGTGGGGAATGCAGTCAGTCATAATGTAGTATTTTTGCATGCTGACAGATGTAACTAGACATTGTGATGATCATTTTGAGAAATGTACAAAAACAGCACATCACTATGTTGTATGCCAGGAACTAACAAAGTGTTGTAGGTCAGTTATGCAATCAAACAATCCAACTCACAGAAAGAGATTAGATTTGTGGTTATCAGAGGCTGGGCTGAGGGGAGGGGGAACTGGATGAAGGCAGTCAAAAAATACAAACTTCCAGTTATAAGATAAGTAAGTACCAGGGATGTAAGATACAACGTGAAGAATGTAATTAACACTGCTGTGTGTTATATATGACAGTTAGGAGAGCAAGTCCTGAGTTCTCATTAAAAGGAAAAAATTTCTTCTTCTTTATTTTTTACCTATTAGTGATGATGGATATTCGCTAAACTCAACTGTGGTCATCATTTCACGACATATGTAAGTCAAATCATAATGTTGTGCACCCTACACTTACAAGGTGCTGTATCCCCATTACATCTCAGTAAAACCAGAGGGAAAAAAGACTGCCCTTGGCTTCTGGCTCCAAGAAAGCTATGGCCGCTGCACAGAGCGGTGGTGGCAAATGTCTCCTACAAAAGGCCAGATAGTAACTATTTTAGACTCTCTAGCTACTCTACCCACCTCTGTCCTGAGGGAAGAAAGTCTTAGAGAAAACAAGTGTGACCCTGTCCCAATAAAAATCGATTTTCAAAAATGGGCCAAAGAAGGCCTCTCCAGCCCACACAGAGCCTTATCAAAATCTTGCTTCAGGCACTTCCTTTGGGATTGAATTTTAACAAGTTATACTCTGATTTTTAAATAGTTTTACAAGAGAAACTAACAAAGAAATGAAACAGAGAGCTTGCCGACTGGGTACTCCCCAGGAAAGGGCAACAGCATCCTTCACTGGGGTAATGGGTGCTCTAAGGTGCTGCCCGACCCCTCCCCCCAACTGCCAGGAGTGGCCTCCGCCCAAAGGCATGCCCCAGGGAATGGTCAGTGGGGGAGGCGGCTACAAAGGCCCCTGACTGGAGAGTGTGATGCCAGCACCCTGGTGTCAGCCGAGGCCCTGGGACTTCATGGCAGCCTGGCCTCCGCCTCCCCACCCGAGCCTGGCCCCTCCGGCCTCTCCCACCTACAGGTGCTGATCTGGAGAGCACCCTAACCCTGTTAACCTGCCGCATGCCAGTCCCGTCTCAGACTCTGCTCCCCAGGAAACCCAACCTGCAGAGGTGGGGTCGCCTTCTCAGGGGCCCAGAACTCTTGAGAGCCTGATGACACAGCGATGCTGTTCCCTCCTGAGCTTCTACTGCAGACATTTCCCTAACTCAAGGCGACACCACCTTATGGGTCTGTACTTCATTGACAGGTGAGTTCCAGGGCCTCTCAGAACTCCACACAGTTCAAGTGGGAAAGTCTATGTGTTCCTAAGACTTCCTTCCAGGAGGACAATTCCTAGGAACCTGCACTCAGCTAAAACTGACTCTAAATAATCAAAGAAAATCTACTTCCAATAACTCATTTACTGGCATATAACACAGTGGAAGAGTATTAAGCTGTACAAAGGAAGAAAGTGCTGACACATGCTACAAAATGGATGGACCCTGAGGACAGGACGCTGGCTGAAAAAGCCAGTCGCAAAAGGACAAATCCGGTGTGACCACACTTCTGCAAGGTTCTCCGAGTCAGCAAATCCCAGACACAGAGAGCAGAAAAGAAGCTGCAGGGCTGGCGGATGGTGCCTCATGGGTACAGCACTCACTTCTGCAGGTGAGAAGAGTTTTGGTGACTGACTGCACAACAGTGACAATGTCTGTCCATGTAATAATGGCCGCTTTTGCTACACAGCGTCCAGATACCACATGGTCCAAAAAAGCCCCCAATATTGGACCTTTATGCAATTTTGCTGACCCCTGACAAAAATGAACCAAAATATTTAAATGAACATTTAGGGTTTAATGAACCTTTAAATGTTTAAATGAACATTTAGGGTCAGGGATTACAGTGAATCTGTTCTTTTTGAAGTCATACTACAAGTGATAAAGCAGTGATGAGAACTGAAGAGTCCTTCTCCTCAAAGGGCCCTGTACAACAAACGTGTCCCTGGTCCTTCTTCCTCTCTCACACTAAAAGTAAACCACAGTATCTGGGGAAGCACAGAGGATGTCTTCACAGGTGATGGTGTGTTTCCCAGCTACAGTCATTCTTCAAAAGCCTGACACCCCTAAAACTACCATATGACCCAGCAATTCCATTCCTGGTTATATGTTCCCCCAAATAGAAAACTCTAATTTGAAAAGATGCATGCACACCAGTGTTCACAGCAGCATTATTTACAACAGGCAAGACTCAGAAGCAACCTAAATGTCCATCAACAGATGACTGGATAAAGAAGATGTGGTATATTTATACAATGGAATATTACTCAGCCATAAAAAATGAATTTTTTTTTACATTTGTAGCAACATGGATGGACCTCGAGGGTGTTACACTTACTGAAGTCAGGACAAAGAATGACAAATACTATATGATATTTATATGTGGAATCTGAAAAATAAAACAAACAAATGTATATGACAACAACAAAAAAAAGAGATTCACAAAGAGAGAGAACTAGTGGTTACCAGAGGGGAGAGGGAAGTGAGGAGGGTAAGATGGGTGAGACGATTAAGAGATACAAACTACTATGTATAAAGGAAATAAGCAACAAGGATACATCATACAGCCTGGGGAATATAGCCAATATTTTATAATAACTATAAATGGAGTGTAATTTAAAAATTGTGAATCACTGTATTGTACACACCTGAAACGTATTCAACTATACCTCAATGAAAAAAAAAAAAACCTCTGGCAGACCTCCCAACTCTCCTGAGCAAGAGAGAAAGCCACAAGGGGAGCAGAATAAAGCGGGGGGAGCGGAATAAAGAGGGTCAGCAGGTGGGCTCAGCCTCATCCTCTCCTGCAGGAATCACTCACTGCTGAGGAGGACATGCTCCATCCTGGCCCATCTCACCTCCCTCCCAGCCTCCAGGTCTCAGCTTTCTCTTGGGTCCGGGGCAGGAGGGGGGCTTTCTAAACCTCTAGAGCGGGGCAGCTCCTCTCTCACCCAGCACTGCCCCTCTGGTTCCCGCATAAGGTCTGCAAGTGCTTTGGCATACCCGCCTCCCCCACTGGCCTGCCACCTCCAGGAGGGCAGGAAGGACTCTCCCCCTGACATCAGTAACAGCAGGCTGGGGCTTGCACAGATTAAGCTGTGAAAGGTATGTGCTAGATAAACTAATCAGATGAACTGGGGATTAATATAGCAAACACGGAGTCCCACCGCAATGAAACCACTTCCTCCCAGAACGCACGTATCAGCAAATCATCTTCGGAAGAGGATGGCGAGCCCAACACATGTCCAAGAGGATTGGGAGAGACTTCTCTGAGAAATAAACAGCTCGGAACAAGTGCAGCATGGAGAACACACATCTACAGTCAACGCTGTGCAGACCAGAGGACGGCAAACTACAGCCCACGGGCTAGACCTAGCCCACTGCCTGTTTTAGATGGGCCAAGAGCTAAGGATGGTTTTTACAGCTTTTTAAGGTGATGGGAATCAAAAGAGGAAAATCTTTCATGAGACACGAAAACTATATAGAATTCAAATTCCAGTGGCCAAAGTGGACTGTCACTGGGACCCTGCCACCCCCAGTGGATTACATGGATCCCCACTATGAGCAGAGGGGAGGGAGGAGCTGCAGGGCCAACACAGGTGCTACCCAGCCCCCTACAGAGAAAGCTGGCCCACCTGGGAAGCGCCATCCTGACCCAGGCGGCCGCTGTCTCTGGCAGGCTCCACACTGCGCCCGGTGTCAGCAACACTTCCCCTAGCTTAGCACTCCCATCCGTCTTGAAATCTACCTGAAATCCACCGCTCAGGGAGGACCTAGGGAGGACGGAAGAACAGAATGTGGGAAAAGCAGGCTGAATCTGTAAAAGCACAGTATCCCGCCTGCTACTGTTGTTTGCTCCACTCTCACCCCAAAATGAGTCGGGGGAAGTGCAGGAAAGCTCCTGGAGCCAGACTTCTGCGGAGAGTCGACTGGGTTTTACAAAGAGACTGTTGTCTGTCTCTCTCTCTCTGTCACACACACACACACACACACACACACCCCTCTTCATGCTGAACCATGGCCGCAGCTGCACTCATTACTCTTATTTCTTCCACAGGAAGCAGGACTAGAAGGAAAAATAAGGCAGGAATGTCCCAGTGCGCTCACACCACCAAATGCTCAAGCACTCAGCCCTCTCAAGGCAGAAAGAGGAAAAATAAAGCCAAGACAGCCTGCACTTCCAACAGTATTGGGGCTTGTTTTAATCCAAAATCTCTCTGGGAAAAGTTACTTTCCCCATGCAAACACATAAGGAAAAATAGAGAGGCGTGCACATCAAAATATTTTATTTACATAATGACTGAAGCGGCAGCCCAGTTGGTACTGTTTTATGTCAGATATACTTTAAAGACCAACATACATTTATATTACAGACAAGATGGGTTATTTTCTCTTGCTCACTCACAGTCAGCTCTTAAACAGGACAGAACCAAAGGCAGAACAACACTCAAGAGACTATATAATGTTTCCACTAAAATCCCAATAATTTCTTTTTAAAAAGCCAAATTGGGGGGGGGGGAGTGTATAGCTCAGTGGTAGAGTGCATGATGCTCAGCATGCATGAGGTCCTGGGTTCAATCTCCAGTCCCTCCATTAATAAATAAACAAATAGCCTAATTACCTGCCCCCCTCAAAAGCAAAATCGATCCTGGAAATCTGAGCAAAGACGTGTCCTCGTTAGGCAGCTGTACACCATGGGGTACTCTAGGGAAGGTGCAGAACAGGAGCACAGCGCTCAGACTGTTCCCCACAGGCCTGTTCTCACAAGTTCTAGTTATGTTTTCACTTTTCTCATTGAGAAATTTGTCCAAACACCTAGGAATGCAGGGTCCCGCACCCCATACGTTCAATTCAACAATTACGGATAGTACTGTCACTATTCAAAGCAAGTCTTCAACCTCAAGTCTAACAGGGATTTAGAAGGAGTACACTTGAAGACAAGAATATAAATGCCTAAGAGGGATACGGACCGTTACGGGTTTCAGTGGAAGGAGAGCAAGGGGAGGGAAAACTGACCGAAACCAAGAAACCCAATAAATCCAAGTCTTGTCTCTAAATGACACCCTCCTCTCTCTCGGTGTCCTGGACCATGCCCTGGACTAAGTAACCACTCCTCTGGAATATTTCAGGAGGCGCCAATGGTCAACCTACTTCACTTGTTGACTTCCTCCAAGTCTCACTCTCCACTGAGAAGCCAGAGCCCACCTCAACGTGGCCATCCCCCTCCATCGACGTCACCCAAAACCTCCAGGATGACAGCTGACTTCTTAACACAGCCCAGAGAGTTACGGCAAAGGGGCCCTGGCCAATTCCCTCTCCCTCTGCTCATCCACTCCCCACCAACCTCAGGACCTTTGCACAAGCTGTTCCTGGGCCAGGCATCCCTTCCCCTCCACTCCTCCCTCAGGTCCCACCTTAAACATCCCCTCCTCTGTGACTAATTAAGACCCAGACTCTCATGGCCATGTGGCTGTCCCGTGATGCTCATCACTGCTGAGATGGGTACTGCTTGTGCACACGTTTGCTTCTCTTCCCGGTTTCCAGACAGGCAGTGCACGCCACGGCAACCAGAACCTAACCTGTTCTCCTCACTGCTGTGAATGCCTCTTGCCTAGCGAAGCGCTTATCACACAGTACTGACCAAATATTTGCTGAATGAATGAATAAGTAAGAGTGTGAGGGAAAGAAGCCACCAGTAAACGTTTTCAGTAGGTGGGATTTTAGTTGTAAGGTAACAGAGCAGAGGGACAGGGTCTCCCCAGCAAGAGAGCAAAAATTCCACAAGTGTTCTGGGAAAGTCAGTCTCCTGAATTGGCTGGAATGTATGTGTGGGCCAAAGTTCAAGGGGGTCAGTGAACTTGGATGGGGCTGGGGGGTGGGGGTGAAGCAACAACTTTATTTTCACTAAACTTTCACCCAATTCCACTAGAAACTTAAGCAATAAGCCTTCGTGGAAATAGCAGACCCCAGAGATCTTTACCAATAGGAACTGTGGACATTTTCGTATCACGTTACAGATACTTTAAAATACTGCTGACACTCACGACTACTTCAAGATGACAGTAGTGGTTAAAGCCATTCTTAGATTGTGTTATTTAAAACGTTCAAAAGCACATATTAAAGAATTGAAAGTAAGTCCCGAAAAGACGTTTGTACACCCACATTTATAGCAGCATTCTTCCCCCAAAGCCAAAAGCTGTAAGGGACCCAAATGTCCATCAACAGATGTGTGGATAAATACACTGTGGTCGCCCATACAGCGGAATATGATTCAGCCATGAAAACGAAGGAAACTGAGCTGTGCTACAACATGCATGAACCTTGAGGACACCGTGCCAAGGGAAATAAGCCTGTCACTGTACGATTCCAGGCGCGTGAGGTACCTTGAGTCGTCACGCTCACGCAGACAGCAGTGGAGCAGTGGCTGCCAGGGCAGGGCGATGGGATGGGGACTTAAGTGTTTATGGAGACACACTTTCAGTTCACGAAGATGAAAAAGTTCTTGGAGATGGGTGGTGAGGACAGTCACACAATAACGTGAATGTTCTTTTTTTTTTTTCTAAATTGAGTTATAGTCATGAATGTTCTTAATGACACTGAATTGTACTTAAAAGTGGGTAAGATGAGGGGAGGGTACAGCTCAGTGGTAGAGCACATGCTTAGCATGCACAAAGGTCCTGGGTTCAATCCCCAGCACCTCCATTAAAAATAAATAGATAAATAAATGACCATAATTACTTCCCCTCTCCAAAAGTGGGTAAGATGATAAACTTATATGTGTTTTACCACAACAAAACAAACTGTGTTTACAACAGTACTTTTAACTGCTTCCTTTGCTAACCTATTTTTTAATGCATTTAAAAATCTTATTCTAAGAAGCCTTTGAGCCTTGAATGAACAGGTGAAGGGAGTCCAGACACAAAAAGAAGGTTTAGGACCCCAGTTTACAAGAAGGGGGCAAGCGAGGAAGCCAGGCTGCCCCAGAGCCTCGGGCACAAGGATTCTGGAGTTAGTGTCACCAAGTGGAGACGTGCTGCAGTTCCCACCCCTCTGCTGCTGATGCTTGAACACAGGGGTTCTGGGGTGTCCCTGACGTGGGGGACACCATGAAAGAGTAGTAGAGAGGGCGGGGCCTAGGCAAGGGCAGAGGGTGCTGGAAGAGTCTGGAGGGCCCACAACCCCAGGTTCATGGGGACTCTCAGGGGTGCTTCTTCCTCATGGGGGCAGACGGGAGACTGCACATGGTCCAGAGATGCAGGGTGGGGGTGCGGGGGAAGCAGAGGAGCGTGGAACTGTTCTCTAAAGAAGTGTGAAGAGGGGAAAAAAAACAGAAACAGAGCGAGACGCTACCAGATCAAGCAAAAGGTTCTGCTGACTTTTCACGATGCTTTGCTAGTGTTTTCAGCGCTAGACTAAAGGCATTAAAGAGTCTGCAGAAGACCAAGGTGCGAGAGGTTTTCTGCCCTACAAAACCTATGGTAATAAATCCCCAACCACATGAATTCTTGCTGCACTCACAAAATTAAGCCCACGTTTTCAACATGTTCAGAAACCCTTGCTCACAGATGGAAACTCTGAGATGGTCTTTTCCTTTCTAAATGTCAACAGAGGCGATGGAGGGCTTGATAATGATTGGTATGTAAGACAGGAGGAGAGCAAGTGAGCTCAGTGGAGGAGGCGTGTCTGGCTTGGAGAAGTTCAAGTTCTCCTGCCCACTGGGGACCCAAGAAGACTGCCTCCTCTCCCCACCACTCCTCTGCTTGGCATCAGAGACGGCCTTCAATGATCCAGGAACAAAGGATCATCAAAAGACTGCCAGTACCGATCACTTTTCCAGGCTTAGCAGAAAAACCACCTAGTCCCAAACTTCCTGTATTTCCATATAATTAATAATTCACAAGCAGCAGCAGCAGCAGGTAAAATGCAGGAAGCCCAGCTTTGGTTCGCAGGGGCCGTGAGCACCTAGACTACTTCCCCTCACTAGTCCTCTGCCCTCACCCTGCCTCGGCCACCTCCCCGCCGGCCACTTTCAGTTTTACCCAAGCCCTGGTCCCTGGACGCTGTGCTGCCAGACCATCCTGCTTGCTCGCATATGAGATAAGCCCTCCTCTGGCGATCTCACTAGAAGCCTAAACAATCCACGGCCACGCACGACCAGTGGCTCCCACACCAGACCAGGCGGGTACAGAACACCTCGTCCCGACAGAAATGATCCTGGAGAGGGCTAAATCAGACCATCTTAGCGCAAGCCTTTTCAGTCTGCCCTGGCTTAAGCCCCAATCCACTGGTTTTTAAAAACCAAACCAATTAGTTCCAATAACATCTTAAACAGAAAGCCTTATCTAGAGTAAACAGGGCTATTCTGATTGCCAGCAGTGGTGGTGACAGCTCCCACCCCCACCCCTCAAGCTCACATCCTTTGTCCCCAAAGACAGTCTGAAAGCCTGGTTTGCCTCCTGCATCAGCTGGCCCCTCCATCTCTGGCTTCCCTTGAGTCAGGACCCCCTGCTCTCTAAAAAAAAATCAAGACCTTCATACTCGATCATTTCTTGGTAAAAGTTTTAAGAGGTATCGTCTTCCTTTCTGCTCCCCAGAAGTCTACACACCTACCCCTTCTCATCTGTCTCAAAGGAAATGTCCCCACTACTCCTTTTCCAAGGCAACATTTTCCCCGGCAAGAAATACAGCCCCCATCCTTTATCTGACCTGTTGAACCACTCACTTCCTGTTAGCTTTCGCTCAACCTCCAGGTCTTCCCCCACTAAAAACCCCTTCACCCACACTGGCTTCCCTCCCAAAGGCTGTTCTACGACTCCGCGACCTTCAAGGCTGGACCTCTCCAAGGAGACGTGAGCACCCACTGCCAGCACCCTCTCATTCATTATCCGACGTAGTCCATCTTCAGCCAGTGCAGACGCGCTGCCCCTCCCTGAAAACCACACTTGGGTTCTCAAAAGTCACTCACAGCCTCGAGGTGCCAAATCCCACCTCTGCAGCCCTGCCCACCCTGGCTCTCTTCGTTCTCCTCCCACGGCTCCTGACTCTTTGGGCTCCCGGGGACCAGCTCCTCCACAGCTCTCAGCATCCTCACCTCCAAGCTCCAGGGCACTCCTGACACCTCAGCTCTGAACAAAATCCAATCCTGCTGTTATGTTCTCCAACCAACCACAGTCCCCCGTGGGGGTCAGATTTGTTCTACTTATTCTGGAACAGGAGGCCCTCAATAAAGCAGCTCACAAACCCAGCCCAACGGTTCTTTCTAAAGGAGTCACTCGTCCTGTTCCGGTCTTCCATACACATGTTCTAGCTGTGGTACAAGAAGGGAAAGTGTGGAGAGAGAACACTTCAAGAGGGAAGAAGCGGAAAGTAGGGACGGATCAAGGAAGATTACAGTCACCAGCCACACTCACAGACTCCAACAACCCACGCGCTCACCAAGCTGGCCGAGTCCCCGTGGTCTCTGCCCCTACCCGGGAACATCCCAGGCCAAGGAGATCAAAGGGCTGTGTGCCCATCTCCTCCTTGAGTTATTTTTAGGTCTTGTCAGAGGAGGACAGGAGAAACCAGAGAATTTCCACTCTGCAAGTGTTCTGGCAGCTTTCAATGTAGGTTAGGAGGAAAACTTATTTGGGCTGTCACTGTTGCTTTTAAATTCTGGCTAATTTTCACCCCTTCTCCCAGTCGCCCTCTCCATGCCACTTCCAACCAGTGGCAGCAGATGCCTCTGTACACTGTAACGAGGCTTTGAGAAATCTGGAAAGAAAACGGGAGGAATGTGAAGGAAGCAAGCCCCTTACCCAGGACACCACAGTGCATGGAAAGCTCTGCCTTCCTACTACGCACATGAAAACGAGGCAAGGTTGAAGAAATCTTGAAAGTATAGCAGCCTCCAAATTACAGGTGGGACATGGTCCAAGTCTTCATTGGTTTCTCACTCAGAAATGTTTCTCTCCTGGAAATAATGCTGTTTCCACTATGGTCAAGCTCCCGGCTAGTCTAGAATGGCCTTGTAAAGCCCGCAGACGTAACTGAAATGTAAACTGACCACAAAAAATACCCAAGTAGGACACTGCTGCGGCATCGTGCGTCGGAATCGCCGTTCTGGGTTAAGTGGGGTTTTCCCGTGTACAGGGTACCAGGTACCACGGGCAAGACAGAAATTATGAGGGCCATCTCATCTCCCCTACGTGTTGTCACTGTTGTGAGGCAGGGATGTGGAAAAAGCAGGCCATGAACAAAGGTCTCTTCTGGATGACTCGACTTCCCCTCTTCTCCCACCAAGCACAGGGGTGCTCTGTACCCCCTCATTTTATGCAAGAGCCCTGCTCTGCTCTGACAAAGCCAGCACCAATTCCTTCCAAACCTGTGGTAAAATAACTGATACAGTTTAATGTATTAAATCTCCTGCACATTTGAACTGGGACCAAGTTTCACATCAAACAAATGACTCTCTAATTGTGGAATACCAGGCTTCAGCAAGCAAAGTGAGATGGCAAAAGAGTGCAAACAAAGACGAGATCAGGAGAGAGGAGGACATGCAGGTCACACCGGGGAGGTGGCACCAGCCTCCAAGCAGGCAGGGGTCTCATGCTGGTCTGGAAAGGGCCAGAGACTGAATACTTCAGGCTTCCAGGGGCCAGAGGATCTCTGCTGCAACACCCTTTGCAGGGAGAAAGCAACTGTAGACAACACCTAAATGGACGGTGCAGCTGGACTCCAGTAATACTTCGTGGACACCAACATCTGAATTTCATACCATTTTCATGTGTCACAGAATATTATTCTTTTTTCAGCCATATAAAAATATAAAACCATTCTTAGCTCACAGGCTGTAGAAAAACAGGTGGTAGGCCAAATTTGGCCCCCACCTGGAAGAAACCTGTCTCAAGAAATGTTTTTGGAACCGGACACCACCCTTTTCTCAGGATTCCCATGTACAGAACCCTGGCTTCTAGCCACCCAGACCATCTTCCCCCAACAACTCCCAAGGGCACCTGTGGAATCTGAGGCCTGAATAGTGCCGTGAATTAAGGGTAGGAAATCTGCCAGTGCTGAGAAGCCCAGCAGTGCCCTGGAGAGAGAATGGGCTTTCAAGTCACAATGCAGAGCTGGGGACCTGGGACTTCACTGCCCTGACCTTAGTTTCCCCACCTGCAAAACAGGAAGAGCCTTTCCAGCGATTTGGACTTGTTGTGCAGGACCAAAAGGAATGACAGAGCACCGAGGACACTGCCCTGTGGACAGCAGGCCCCCCAAAAGGCGCTGGCTCCAACACTAACAGTTTCTACCCTTACTTCCCCTCAAGGTTCATTGACAGTCCTACTCAAGGCCCAAAACTCAGGTTCAGGTGTCAATCTAGGGATGTGACCCTGGCAACTGGGAAAGAACCACGTGAATGAAGCTACAGAGGTCAAAAGCAGGACAGGCCACTCGGGTTTCAGTGGCGCAGGAAGTCACAAAGAAATCCCCTCCCTGCAGGTTAAACTCTCCAACACACAAAGGAGAACTGATTCCACAGGAGGGCCCCTCCTCCCCACTCGCCGGGGCCACTTCCTCCACATTGCCCCTCTTCGCACTGTCCCCCACCCTGGCCTGTTTCTTCTGTGCTCCCTTGCCTCTGTATGGTACAGTACTCGCAGCTTACAGCAAAGAAGTGTTACCATGTGCAGTAACAAAGCAGCGAGAGATAGCTGTGTAGACAATGGGTTTTTAGGAGACAAAGTCCTGATGGTTTTTTAACGTGACAGGCAAGTTCAGTCATCCCCTGCTTAGCGTAAGCAATGAGCCAAGTCTGCAAAGCTCACAGCAAAATCACGGAGCATTAGGAAGCACTCAGTGACCACCTGGATGTGCTCTTCCGTGAGCTGCATGTATGAATGGAGAAACAGCTCATATTACTCTGGAGTCCAGGTTTCTCATAGTTCCCAAGCAATATTCCCGAGAGCAGCACGGAGACAGGATACCCTCGCGGGAGCAAGTGCGCCGAACGATTCCATTCCCCAGGCAGGGGAACCACCCACGTCAGTTTCATCAAAGGGGACAAGGGTGACTGGAGGCACTAAGGTTTTCAAAATTCACCCACCCTTCACTAGTCAG
Source organism: Camelus dromedarius (assembly GCF_036321535.1). Classification (NCBI taxonomy): domain Eukaryota; kingdom Metazoa; phylum Chordata; class Mammalia; order Artiodactyla; family Camelidae; genus Camelus; species Camelus dromedarius. The sequence continues at coordinate 108,884,644 of NC_087472.1, forward strand.
AATGCTGCTTTATGAGTCTGCCCTTAGCGATCTGGATCTTTTGTTGTTATTGTTATTTTTTGTTTTGGGTTTTTTGGGGGGGCAGGTAATTAGGTTTACTTATTTATGTATTCTTAAAGGAGGTACTGGGGATCTCACACATGCTAAGCATGTGCTCTACCCCTTGAGCTATACCCTCCCCCCCTGGATCTTTATGTCTACGCTGACCCTTGAGAAAGTGGGTGGATGGACTTATGCTTCATTTTGCCTCCCATATCTGTTCCTCTAAGCCCGCAGCATCTTCAGCTGCGCCCCGTCCTCATGTCTCACTGTCTCTTGGTTTTTTGTTTTTCCTTTTTGTTTGGGGGAGAAGAAGGGGCGACGGAGGGGGAGAAAAGGAGACACATAAATACAGAGAAGACAGAGCCCCACTTCCTCTGACATCAGCCACGTTCTGCCTGCTTGCTGTGGACGTCCGGTTCCTAACTGTGGCGGAGAGAACGTAACAGACAGGGACATGTCTTCAGAACAGGTCGCTCTGAAATGGCTCTCTCCACATGCAGTTACACCATGTCCACGCACAAGAAGGAGCTTTCACCACACGTGATCACGTGAAGTGTTTTCATGGCACGTTTCAAAATCTGACAGCAGTTCCAAACCCTTTTTAAAACAGCTTTATCGAGATATAAATCATACACCACACAATTCATCCGTCGGAAGTGTACGACTCAACTGCCCTCAGTATATTCACAGAGCTGTGCGACCACCATTAGCACAAGCGGCCTGAGAAGATTTTCATGATCCCCGGAAGCCCTGGACCTGCTTCAGCAATCAGCAGCCATGCAACCCCAACCCTCAGTCCTGGGCAACCACTCATTTACTTTCCGCCAATCAAACCCTTCTTTGTTCAGCCCCCAAGCTCTATAAATGTTTGACAGGCCCTGGTATCAATGACCTTCACAACTAACTTCCAAGTCTTATCTCATGGTGCAAGCCAGTACAGCAGCCAGCCTCCGGTTTCTACAAGTCACCACGGCTTCTGCAATTACACTCCACGCCACGTTCACAGGAGCCTCTCAATTCCTGGACCGAGAGCTCCTATACTGAGTTCCTGCCCAGCTCGTGGCCGAAGCCCTGGGTGGGGGACGCGCCATTATGTGGATCTTGGGAGACAGAGTGGCATCTCCTCGGAGTCACTCAACTCTGGTGTCTGGTGACTATCATTAACCATTTCCCATCTCATCATCTTCACGGCAAGAGAGGTGGGAAAGAAAAGCCATTCTTAAAAAGAAAAGAAAAGAAAAGCCACTCTGCCACATTCCGTGGGATGGGAGATTCACATCCATTGTAAGGTTAGTTTACTCTTCCACCCTCCTAGCCAGATAAGTGGCAAACCACCCAAGTGGAAGAGAAGAAATTTCAATGTGAGATCTCAGTGGGTTGGATAATACCAAACAGAATACTAGAAGAAGAGGTTGTTTCCTCCATGTACAAAGTAAGGGCCATGGGGACTGATTAAGTAACTGAATCCCGGACCAGTGATTTCGGGTCGTGATAGCTGGATTTCTTCCTCCCCATTACATTCTCCATCAGTCTGCCTGGAGCTGGAAGGGGAAACAGTTTGTCTTACTTCAGCACAGAAACAAAAGCAGCATGCTCCACACATGGCCTGGGCCCCACACATGTCCAGATTTTAACCCACAAAGCACTCCTGCTTTTTCAAGGAGGGCTGCCCCCTGCTGCATCCACTTCAGCCCCCAACAAGGTGAAGGTGACCCTTACAAGGGCTTGTTTATAGTCCCAACTCATTCTGTCCCCTTCTGCTCAATTTATGCTCCATTTAAGTTTTGCAAGAGAAGATATGACCTATGTTTATCTTTAAACTGTAGCTCACATATGAGTACATGCAAAAACTGGTGAACTCCCAGTAAGGGCTGTGGACGAGGTCACTGTATCGCGCCATATCGATTTCCTGGTTTTGCTGTTGCTCTAAGGTTATGTAAGATGCCGCCGTTGGAGGAAGCCGGACCTCTTGGCACTATTTCTGCAACTTCTTGTGGTCTATAATTAACCAAAATAAACCATTTTAAATAAAAATTAACTACATAAATTAAAAACATTTTTTTAACACAGTCTCTGTTACGGATGCTCTGGAGGACTAAAAATGGCGAAGCAAAGGACACGAATGAACCCTGTGAAGGTCTTCCCAGTCGATAAAAACTCATTGCCACAAACACAGGCAGTGAACCAGGAAAAAAGTCTTTTCCTGTAACTAGCAAGAAAAAAGGTCTCCTATTGCAGTAAAATGTAATATCCTGCCAACACTAGAAATGAACAATCTGAAAATGAAATTAAGAAAATACCATTCACAAAAGCACCAAAGAATACACCCAAAACCCCAAAATATAACCACAAAGAAGTGCCATTATTGCAGCCCAGCCTCCCATTAGCCCGATGTTCCTATGATTCCGAATCTTGCTTCACCTCCCTGTCTGATGAGGGTCTGCAGGAAATCAGCTGCTCTTCCATCCGCATCACGGCTAACAGATGACACCAGGGCCACGTCCACTTGTTACAACGCAGGATACTAAAAATGAGGGATCATTAAGACACACACACCCATTCAATCAATCACCCATCTATTCTCTCAATCAAATACGTATCAAGCAAGAGAGGAAAGCGGCTGCTGGCAGTGGGGAGGCGGCCTGGCACTCACAGCCAAGCCGTGGCATTCTCCTGTTGGATAGTGAACAATTTCAGAGACCACCAACCTCAGACAAGGCTCCGATTCCTTAAACCCTGCCCCAAATCTTTTAAGGTCTTCGGAGCACCCTGTGACTGGGATGGCCCACGGTCCCCTCACTGCAGCAAATCAACAAACCCAACCTTGTCCAACCAGAGGTGTGTGTTCCTGGTGACTACTGGCTGAAAGACATGGTCTGGTGCCAGGGACACAGGAGAGGGCAAATGCCTTCTAAAGAATCTGTCTCACCTGAAACAGGAAAGACCAACTTGTTTACAGAACTTATCTATGTGAACTGCAAATAAGAACTTTCAATTTTTAAAAACTGACTCTACCACCACTGGAGGCCACCCATCCTTTATTAGCTGGGTTCTTTTAATGAAATGCATGTATTTGGTTTTAAGACCAAGTTGAGAAATTATTTACTTTATACACTGTGATTTGGGGGCATGATAGCTGGGTTTCTTCCTCCCCATTTATACACTGGCTGACCAAACAGTACTGAATATTCCCATCACTTCAGAAGCTGTAATCATATGTTTGTTTTTTCTGAAAACATCTGTTGAGTAATGGACATGTAGTCCAGGATTTCAGCGTCCAGCACCCACAAGACCTGAAGGAAAAGGAGCTGCCCAGAAGAGCTCGTTTTCATGGATTAAAACACCCTTAAATATATATGCATAGGCAACATCTACTCATAATCCCAACAATTTTTTTAACACCTTGGTTCCCTTTGTACCATAATTTTGGGGACAGGGCCATCCTGATTATCAAGAATCATCAGTGAGTCCTGATAATGGGACTGGCTTCCATAGACGGTCAAATCATGTTTCAGATAAGGTACAGTGAACTTTTCTCAACAAGCAAATGAAGACACAGATGTTATCCTCATCTGAAGCATCACTATACCTTGAAAAGATTCTATTAGGTTGAACCATCACATGGACTTGACAACTTTTGACCTGAAATGGTGATGTTGTCCTGCTCAAACGAGTATGTGTGCAAAGTAATTTTTTAATATGTAAAACTGAAGTCAAAATTTTTGGTTTACAACCGTGACAGCGTGGAGGTGCCAAGTGCATGTCTCCTTTCAAGAAAGAACACACCTGCCCCTCCTCCGTGGCTGTTCTTGCCAGCAGCTCCGGGACTGCGCAAGGCATCTCTCCCTCCAGCAAACAGGCAAGCTCTGTCCACAGCTCCCGGGTTGGCCAGCTCAAATTTCATCAAACACGCTTCGAGGTATTGAGGCCTTCCTTACTCCATCCTGTCCCCCGTGTCTCTCTCACAGGCTCTCTTCCCCCATTAAGACACTTGACCCTCTCCCTCCATCTCCAGAGGGCCTGGCGGACACCACTATGATAATGCTGCCTGTATTCAGTTGTTAAAATCCCTGAAAACTGAAATATGTGTGTGTGTCTGATGCACAGGGACACACACTGTGCACACGCATACAGTCAGCCCTCATGACTTGGGGATTCCATATCTATCTGTAACCCCAAAAGCAGTACCCGAGGGGCTTGATGGTCACTGAAGGACCCTCACTCGGAGTGGAAGGATGGAGTTACCGGTGCACACGTTCCCAGCTGAGGCGGAACGAGGTTGCACGCTGCCTTCCTGTTTCAGCTCCCAGACGGTGAGCAAGTGTCCCTCCTGGGGTCTTTCTGGCGCCGTTTTTCACATTTCTGCACTTTCGTTGGTGACGTTCCCGCCTGGAATGGCCCTGAGCACGATGATGCACGAGAAGGCAGAGCTGTGCCCCAGGGAAAGAGGAGTGTGTTGGAGAAGTCTGGTTCAGGCAGGAGCTACCAGGCTGTGACTGCAAGTTGAACGTGGATGGAGCCACAGTACCTACACAGATACGGTGTCTTTAAACACACACAAAACAAGGCTAAGCAGTGATTGGCTGATGAAAAAGTCGTGACCTGGGCTCCCAGGAACTTAACTCTGTATTTATTTCCCTGAGAAGCAAAGCATCAGTAAGTCTCAGCAACTTTATGTTTACCGTAAATACCAAAAATCAACCGAATACGTACGCTAGATAAAGATGTACCATCATGAGTCTCCACTTGACCTAAAGAAACCCCTAAACCCAGCCTGTGTCTTCCTATCCCATACAGTCCCCATGCGGAACGACACGTCCCCATCGCCACCCCCTACCCCGTGCTCACCTCACCCGTCCCCCTCCTTTCCCATCCCACACCTTCGGCAACAGGGCAACGCTCTCTGACTCTGCTCGCGTCCCCCCTGCCCACAGCCCTTCTGCGCAGGTGAAGCCTGGTTCCAATGAACACCAAGGGCAGCTCCAGATGGAAAGGCAGGAGCCAGAGAGAACGAACGGCAGACGAAGGGAGGCAGAGACAAACCTTTCCCCTCGGCCGTCCCACTGGCCCTCCAGCCCCTCTCAGGAGCTCTTAGAGAAGCCCTGGGTCCAGGCTCCGCTTGGGAAGTGGGAAACGGATGGCCAAAATGCAACACTCAGGGCAAGGAGCAAATGCTGGTTATAAAACACGGTGTGTGAACTCTTTCTTCCTATTTTATAACTCCCCTAATAACAGGTGTAAAAACCTTCTCCAAGAAAGCAAACAAAGCAGAAAACAAGGGCTGAAGGTAGAAAGTCCTTCTGTGATAAAAGCCATCCTAACAGTGAGCCAGGTTATCACGTCTGCTTTCCTAGAGAACTGATCTCACCTACATTCTGAAAGGACCACACATGGCAACCAGGAAGGAATCTTCTTAAAAGGCACCAAAGTCTATTTAAACAAACTGTCCAGAGATGACCAATTTTCAACGAAGATTCTCAAGCTAAATATTTTAATAATACAAAAAATTTAACTAAGGGTTTTTTTTGTTGGTTTTGCTTTTTGTTTCTTTCTTTTGGTTTTACGCTGAATAGTCTATGGCTTGATTCTCCAAAGATTTTTTCAGGAAGAAAAAAAAAAAAGTCCTCTCATATGTGATGCTTGTCACCACGGTACAAGCTTGTGCATCTTCCAAAGAAACCTAAGATGAGAGAGATAAAGGTAACCGTACTCCTTACTTCTATTTAGACTGAGTGTCTGAACCTGATTTTCTCCAACAGGGTCCAAACTGGCCACTAATGAGGTCACATGCCCCTGGCTAGATAATCAGGAAATGCTCTCAGACCTCCTTCTAAGTCAACCCTACAGAATGGAATCTGCTGGAAGACGGGCCTTTCCTGGTTCCTATTCAAGGCAGTTTAGTCATTAAACGTTCCAGAGAACATGATTATTACAGAGTGTTCCCTAGAAGGTGACAAGAGAAGATTCTAAAGACAGCTTTTCAGCCACTGGGTTTTGCCATATTCAATTCTCACCACTGTGAGTGACAGAGTAGTTCCAGTAAGTCAAATCAGGGGCTCTGGGCAGTCTTGAAAATGGATCAATCACCTCACATGCTAGAACGACCCCTGGAGAGCATGCGGCCCACGCCATCGGCTGACAGAAGAAACAGAAGGATGATTCCGTTCTCCTGAGGCCAGAGTCACACGGGTGGTCAATGATAGCATTAGGTCCAAAATTCAATAATTCTGCTCCTATTCAAGGGCGCTTTCCAGGGAAACATCAGGCTTGGTATTCAACAACAACAAAAATTACATGGGTCTTTGGTTTAATCCAGTAAATCACGGATAAGGTCAGGAACTGACTTGTACTGGCTCAGATTACCCTAATTTCCAAAAAGGGGAATGCATTTATCTCTAAAAGTCTTCACTTCCCATTACACATGTTTCAGAGATGGACCACAAGGGCAGGTACCCTGTGAGAACTGAGAGCTCGCGGGAAAATCGGGGCAAATCACCACTGATCAGTGACACGGGCTTCCAAGGAATCTGGAGACGCCAGTTCTCAGGTCCGTAAAACACGGCGAAGCAAGTAGAGAAATATCACCTCCACCGAACATAGAGAGTTCCTAGAGTATTCCGGGAAGTTGAGTTGAGACACTGGCCCGTGGCATTGATAGGAAGGAGGATGGAGTAAATGAGCACTGGGATGTCCCTCCATCACACAGTCTGAGGCATGGGCTATGACACAGCCAGCCCACGGCCAGGAGTTCACTGTTTGTCCTCGAAAGCACGTCTTCCAACACGCTCCCTGCATTCCGAGTGGCTTCATAATTCCATTCCTTTCTCCCCTTCGCACTCGCTCTCACTCACTCCAAGCTCGACACGTGACGATAACACAGGTCCTTCTCCACTGCGTGGCAGGAATCGTGCCTGGAACGCCTTGATATGGGCACACCAGGCAGAAAGAGAAGTTCGTGTCCTCCTCAGTGCCTTTCATGTAACTTCTTCAGCACAGGTGACACTCCAGGTGCCTCGAGGGGGTTCACATCTGACGAGGTGGGGGTTCCCTCCCCCAAACCTGATTTGGGTTTCCTAACTGCTAAATTCCAAGAGGTGGGTTCATGTAATGTAGATTGTGTTTTAGACAAAAGCACAGTTGGAAAAACTACCCAGACCGGTGGCCTCACAACATGTGAAATTACTACACTTGCACCTGGAAATGTGGCAGCTCAGGGCCTTTCTCGTTTTGCAAGGAAGCCACGCCCACCCCCTAATTTAGTTCACAGATTTCTATTTCCCTCTCCTCTCTCACTATGTGTGATTTTCTAGGTCATCTGCATCGTCAGACACACCAACTTGGTGTCCTCACAGCCAAGGAGGTGAGAAGCCAGGCAAAAAGTTGGTAAAGAAATGATGCCCCAGAGACAGGACAGCTGGAGGTGGCCGGAGGGGGTGATGACACGGGTGAAGAATGACAAAGGTGTAAACTTCCAGCCAGAAAGCAAATAAGTAAGTGCTGCGGATACCAGGGAACACACGGCGACTAGAGTTAACAATGCTGCAGCATATCTTTGAACGTCGCTAAGACAGTAAATCTTAAAACTTCTCATCACAAGGGAAAAAAAATGTGTAACTACATGGGGTGAGCGATGTTAACTTATTGGGATCATTTCACAATGTTTACATATAACTATGCTACACACCATAAACTAATGCTGTGTTATATGTCAATTACATCTCAGTTTTTTAAAAAATGAAATTAAAATAAAAAAGAACAGCTGGACCACCTCTGTGGGCCCTGACCCTCTCCCTACCTCCCGCAAGCCAGTAAATTCTTTTCTCACACAGGGAATCGAGAAGAACAAAAGCCTGGCTCTCACAACCACTGCACCAAAGACACATTCAAGGAAAACCGTTTTGATTAAACATAGCACAATCAAAGAAAAGAAAAGAGAAGAGAAGAGAAGAGAAGAGAAGAGAAGAGAAGAGAAGAGAAGAAAAGAAAAGAAAAGAAAAGAAAAGAAAAGAAAAGAAAAGAAAAAAGGTTTTCCTAAAAAAGTTATTTCTATAACTTCCTAGCAGCCCCAAGACGTGGTACCTGGCTGAGCTGATGAGAGCAAATTCCAGGTGTCACAGGATCCTCCAGAGCAAATGCTTCCCCAGACAGGTTTTTAAGAGAAACTCTACTTGCTTGCTGTGCGCAATAAAGGTGGGAACAGAGAAGCTTTCACTCGCTCACCGCACAGCACTTTGGTTGTCCCGCCAGCAAGTGATGTACCCTGATTTTTTTTTTCCATAGCTCCAATATCTCAATCACCAAAATAAACGGCGCGTGCGTAGAGGAGGAATGAGGCTGTCAGCCTCTCAGTGACACAGCTCCCTTCCTCTGATGAGGTCAAAGCTTTCTTTTCGCCACATAGCAACCGAGCATCAACGCGCTAACCATCAGCCCCAAAGACAGCAAAGAGAATTTATAGTACGATATAAAAGGCTGGTACATGGAAACTAGATAAATGACCCTTAACCACACAGCACAACGCACATTGCAATGGATACCATTAGCAACTGAGCCGTAATTACCCAATGCTCGCTATGGCGTGGAGCAGAAAGGAAATCTAAGGCATGATCTTTGCTATTGAGCACTTGCAGTCTTGCTGGTGAGGAAAAAGAAAACACACGCGTGACAGAAATAGTTGGCAAAAGGCCACCTGGAGGAAAAAAAATATTAAGCTCATAATGGAAATGTCCTAATAAAAAACAGATTTTTCAACACCAGATAAATGGTCTCTTTATTAGGTTGTGTGTAAGTAAAGAATTAATAAAACTTAAAGAATTAATACAGTCCAAAGCAAATGAGAGTAAGTCACAGAAACCACAGAGATCTAGAAAAGACCCTTGGGTTTTAACCTGCCTCTGCAGTTATCTGTGAGATGGTAAATGACTCCCTTTTCCTCAGCTGGCTTTTGTGTGTTTACAGGGAAAGGGTCGCCAACTGTCCTTCTCCGTGGAGACAGGCCTGTGAGCCGTGGTCCTCAAATGCCAAGTGCAGGAGAGCCACCTGCAGACGGCCTGTTTGCGCAGGGCTCTTCTGCCTCAGCACACCTGGACCCAGGCCAGGCCATTCCTCGTGGGGGCTGCACTGTGCACTGCAGGGTGCTCAGCAGCATCCCTGGTCTCCACCTCTGGATGCCAGGAGCACAAATGGCCAATATTACATAAACATAAAGACCTTGTGGGCTTCAGAGGAACAAATTAAGAGACAGAAACAAAGGAAACAAGGAGTAGGGAGAATACCGGCCCCCAGAGGGGCCCAGGCCCTAATCTCTGGGCCCTGTGACCATGTTTCCTTATGTGGCAGAAAGGACTTTGCAGATGTGAGAAACAAGGATCCTGAGGTGGGAAATGATCTAGTATATGGGTAGGCCTCGTGCCATCACAGGAGCCCTTGAACATAGGTAATCTCTGCAGGCTGTGGCCAGAGGGAGATGTGACCAAGGAGGAGGGTCAGAGAGGTGACGCTGCTAGCTCCGCAGATGGAGGAAGGGGCCGGGAGCCAGGGCATGCAGGAGGCCTCCAGAAGCTGGAAAGAGCCAGGAATGGGTTTTCCCCGAGGGCCTCTGGAGAAGACGGCGGCCCTCCTGACACAGGGAGAGCCATCCCAGACTTCTGAGCCCCACAACTGTAAGATAATAAAGTTGAGCTGTGAGTCTGGGGTCATGTGTCCCAGGAATGATAGGAGACCAACATCATCAATTATAAGGTCAACTGGGACAACACACACGCCCTTCAGCCTCCCCAATAAGCCGTCTGTTGGAGGCATAAACACCACAGAAAGTTGCACCCATTGATAGTTTGACAAAAATCAGCCCCCACATTCTCCCACCTGACCCCAGGATTTTAACGATGGCCCCACACAGGCAGAAGGTTTGTAAATTCAGAAAAGTAAACAACTCAGCGATTCTGTGTCAGTCTAAGCTGGTATTGTGGCTTTGGGAGGCTGTAGAAAGCAGCTGAAGTCTGGCTGGTTGGAGCCCCACGACCTGCAAGCTGCTTTCCACCACCCCCTTGGGAAATACAGGTTTCCTGTGTCTCACCCAAGACAGGACCCTCTAAACCCCACGCAAAAATGCAGCACAAAGTGGGTCAGCGGGTGCGGCTTTAATTGACCAGAACTGTTTTTTCCTATGTCGCTCTTTAGGAGAGAAGATGGAAGAACCAAAGAGAAAGAGAAGGAAGACGACAGTTTACGCCCAACTGGAAGCTGAACTGGAAAGCGTTCATTGGAAACATTGCTCAATTCATGAACCATTTTCCATCTCAACATAATCCAAGAAGGGCAGTTCTGGTTCACCCATCCTGGAACATTCTCCCACCTTGAGTCCCCACCCCCAGCCCCAAGCCCTCCATGATTTACCCAGAGGCTCCACAAAACGTTTACCCAGAAACTGGGATAGCACACACTACGACATGGAAGAACCTCAAAGCCGGGATGCTGAGGGAAAGGAGCTGGGAGGCCAAGGCCATGTATCGTGAGATCCACTTACAGGAAATGTCCAGAGACAAAGAAAGTACATCAGTGGTCACCAGGGGAAGGGGCAGTCATGGCTTAATGGGTAAGGGGTTGCTTTTGGGGGTGATGACAAGGCTGTAGAATCAGTGATGATGGCTGCACAACTTTGTGAACATAGCAGGAAAAGTACTGAATTATACACTTTGGACAAGTGAGTTGCATGGGATGTAAGTTACATCTTGACAAGATGTAACAGAAGAGAAGGAGAGGAAGAAACAACTGGGATATTAGCCAACAATTACAAGTCAGTGCAAACTTTAAAACACGTAATCATCCTGCGGAGATGAGCTGACTTAAGGAGCCTGGAATCCTGCACCCCAGTCCCCTCCAGAGTACAGATTCTGAAACGCACGAGCACAGGTCAGTAGTGGACTGTGACCCAAGGTGGTTTGTGGAATGGACTCAGGAGCAAAGTGGGAAGACTTGGGGTTCGTGATCAGATTTAGGAAGATGTTTTTGCAAAAAGACTAGTCCTCAGTAATTTAAAGCACCTCTTTAAAATAAAAGTATGTCTCCTCAAAAATGAAAAAATAATTGTAACGAACGCACTGGCTCTGGCGGAGAACATCTACTGATAACTTCCGTCAGCTCCAAGTTCGCCAAATCAGACTAGACTCCTGAAAAGCATACTGGAAACAAAACACGTTTACTGTCTTGGGACTGGCCGCTTCTGGTGGGAGTGGTGAGGTGGAGGTTATTCCCTGTGAAAGGAAAGGCAGCCCTAAGGTTCCAGGGGACAGCATCACGGGGACCCCCGGCACAGGGCCTGGGCCCCGGCTCGCCTCACCAGGCATGGACCCTCTCCTCAGAAGGTGACCCCAGCAGGCTGCAGCAGCCAAGTGGGCACCAGTCAGATCCCGCAAGAGTCCAACTGGGTGGCATGGCCAAGTGTGGGGTGACAGAGGCGTGCCCACCCCCCCCCCCACCCTGAGCTATTCCTGGTAATTGCCCCTTGATATGAGGATGCCGGAAGGAAAGACGTACACACTCAACCACACAAAAATGGGAAGCTGTGTGATTAACACCACGAGCAACATCACAAGACAAAGAACCGTCTGGGAGAGAAGTAATCTGGAAGAAGTAAGAAAGGAGTAGCAGTCATAATCTAGAAAGACCTCTCAGGCAGAGTGCAGACCAGCATCTTTGGCATCAGCTGGGAACTTGCTACAAATGCAGGGTCTTGGGCCCTGCCCAGATTTACTGACTAGAAATTCTGGGGATGTGGCCTGGCGATCTGCATTTTCACCACAGGCCTCTGGTGCATGATGAAGGGTGAGAACCACTGGTAGGGCCACACAAAATATTTACAGCAGCATTTTTCATAATAACCAAAAAAAGGGGAACAACCCAAATGTCCAACCACGGTTTTGCGTCCGTATCTAGTGGAATCCTACCCAGGTGTGAAAACGAGTGAATTAGTGACACAGGACACCACATGGATGACGCCCCAAATCATTAGGCAGAGTGGAAGAAGCCAGGGAAAATAATGACTATGTATTGTGCGACTTCACTGATACAAAATTCTAGGACATGCAAAAGCACCTACCTAGTAATAGAAAGCAGATCAATGGTTGCCTGGTGGCGGGTGGAGGGAGGCAGAGAGAGATGACAGAAAGACACGTGGAAATTTGGAAGCGATGGAAATACGCGTTATCTTGAAATGCACGTGTCTGTGAAACCAGCACCACAATCGAGACAGAAAATGTATGAGAAAACTGACTAAAGTGCACACTTTCTACGTGCTGGGTTTACCGTACTTACATTGTACCTTAATAATGTTGTAAAAAGAAATGAAGCAGATGAAGCCAAGCAAGTGTAATATGATCCTGTTTAGATAACAACACAAGGCTACACAGTTGTACGTGGACAGCAGAACATGCCAGAAACAGAATCTATGATGTCACACCAAGGGCTGTTAATATTGGTTATTCTGCGAGGGAGGAGGAAGTTACAACTCATTGCTTGAAGTCAGGGAGACTGGCGTGCCATTATGTAACACCCTGGAAAATGGCATGAGCTCAGGACAGGCAAAAGAAACAAAAGAATCAAGGAACAGGATCTGCTCAGAGAGGTCTTGCCCTTTGGAAGGCATGGAGGCAAAGCAGGCTGCAGGGAGTGTGGGGAGAAAGAGCCCCACCCCCACCCCCGACCAGCAGCGCACAAACCAGGGCTGCAGGGAGGAGGGGCGGCTCCTGTCCCACAGGCACAGTGAAGACAGGCTGGTGTGCAGGCTGGGGCCCAGGCAGGGGGCCTGAACTTCTGGAGGGACTCAAAGGCTGATCAGTCCAAGAAAACAATGAAGCAGGTTAGAGGGAAGAGTGTAGCCCTGGGTGCTGGCAGAGGACCAGCTATCATCACACTGTGTACATTCAGGGGAGCAACTGAAAACCCTACAGAAACCAACAGAAACCAAAACCAAGGGGCCCCTAAGCAGATGCACTAAAGCGTTAGGCTCCCAGCAGCCACCCCCACCCGCTACCCCTCAGCCAGTCTAGAAACACTTTCCATGACAAGGTGAGTGCAGGAAGCAGCCCCTCCCATTACAGACACTCAGAGTTTTTAAGAGTCTTTATTCTGGGTCAGCATCCTTCTCTCTCCTTTCTCAGTTCTTGGGGGACCAGATAAGGATGAAATGTGATTCCCAGGTCAAAGCCAAGGGGTGGCCCCACATACTTCTGCCTACATTGTCATTTCGCTGTTTATTTGTACATGAATACTTCTACTGGAATTTCTTTTCCCTCTAAAGTTGCATCCAAAAATCTTGCTTATCCTTTGCTTTAGAAAACTCCCTATTTCCCTGGAATGTATGACAAGACGGAAAGATATCTGAACTTCTTTTTTAAGTCTAATGGGGTTCTTAGTTCTTCAGCTTTACCAAGTCTTCATTGAAATCTAAGTAGCTCATTTAAAACTATCACCAGAATCAAAGCTACTAAGGCAGGGTCCCTGCCCTCAGCACTACTGACCTGTTGGGCGGGGGAATTCTTTGTTGGCATGCGGGCTCCATCCTCTGCCTTACAGGGCGTTTGGCAGCACGCCTGGTGTCTACCCACTAGATGCCGCGGCACCCCTCCCCATCTGTGACAACCAGAAAGGTCTCCGGACATTGTCCAGGGTCCCCTGGGAGCAAAACTGACGCTGGTGGAGGACCACTGGGCTAAGGTATATCCCAACCAAGACGGAACTTCGGTCAAAGCCTAACTCAGTGCCATGAAAGAAACGAGGAGGGGATTCTGAGATGAAAGACGGTGGGGGCACAAGGGGATGACCACCCTGTGGTTGCATCCTGGGTTGTCCAGGCACTGACCCAGCCCTGCAGGGGCAGCCCCTTCCCCAGACGCCTCGCCTGCCCAGTGCGGCCCTTCACGCACAATTCCCCACTGTTAACATGACCCTGTACGTGCGAGGAGCTCCTCCAGATTCTGAGCTAATTTCTTCCCACACAGTTCCACGCTGATGGTTCCATGGTGAATGCTGGCAACCAATCCATCACGATCCTGATCTTATGGGGAAACTGAGGATCGATGTCTATTACCCACACCTTCCTCCCCTCCAACCTGTCTCTGGGCAGAGGTCGGGGAAGGTTCCTAAGTAGGCTCTCACCATGTGGCAAGCTCACCACACTCAGAGACTTGTTCTGAGCAAAGAGAAATCTACAGAGTCCCACTCCTGGGCATATATCCAGAGGGAGGTAACTCTAATTTGAAAAGATACATACAACCCAATGGTTATATAGCAGCACTATTTACAATAGCCAAGGCATGAAACAACCTAAATGTCCATCAACAGATGACTGGATAAAGAAACTGGTGTATTTATACAATGGAATACTACTAAGCCATAAAAAAATAATAAAATAATGCCACTTGCAGCAACATGGATGGATCTGGAGATCATCATTCTAAATGAAGTCAGTCAGAAAGAGAAAGAAAAATACCATATGACATCACTTATATGTGGACTCTAAAAAAGAAGACAAATTTATTTACAAAACAGAAACAGACTCACAGACATAGAAAACAAACTTATGGTTACCAGTGGGAGAAGGGGGTAGGAAGGGATAAATTGGGAGGTCGAGATTTGCAGATACTAATATATATCTATAATAGATAAACAACAAATTCATACTCTATACCACAGGGAACTATATTCAGTATCTTGTAACTTACAGTGGAAAAGAATATAAAAACGAATATATGTATGTTCATGTATGACTGAACTATTATGCTGTACACAAGAAATTGACACAGCATTGTAAACTGACTCTACTACAATAAAAAAATATATATATATATAAAGTTAAAGTAAAAAAAGAAATTGACAGACAGAAAGGAGCTTAGGAGCTGCCTGCGGCTGGGAGCTGGGTGTAGGAATTGATGGCAAGTGAACATGACTGATCTTATGAGGAAGAATGAAAAGGTTCAAAAGTCGGATGATGATGATGATGATGACTGCACTACTCAGTAAATTTACCAAAAATCACTGAATTGCACACTTAAAATGGGTGATTATTTCAACACCTTCACTGTGGTGTGGTTCCTGTACAGTAAACCACACATATTTTAGATGTACACTTTGATGAATTTTGATAATATATACACCCATGAAACCACCACCACAATCAAGATAGCTAACATTTCCATCACTCCCCAAGAGGTGCAAATTTTGACTTCCCAATTTACCCCTTCCCACTGCCTCTACCCTCTGGTATTCATAAGTTTGTTCTCTATGTCTGTGAGTCTGTTTCTGTTTTGTAAATAAGTTCATTTGTGTCCTTTTTTTTAGATTCCATGTATACATGATTATCATATGGTATTTTTCTTTCTCTTTATGACTTACTTCACTTAGAATGACAAACTCCAGGTCCATCCATGTTGCTGCAAATGGCATTTAAAATGGGTGATTTTTATGATATGTAATCTATACCTCCAAAAATCAACTTGATCTTAAAGGGATTTAGAGTTCCATGTTAAATTAATCACCACAAGCAGCCATCTACAGCAATCCAAAGGCAAAGCAATCATCTATGGCAAACCCAGACAACACAAAGTCTCACATAGCTTGCAGAAGGAATGACAGCCCAACCCAAACCGACAATGTGCCCAACTCAATTCAACACACTATACGAGCTATAGATGGCCAAACGCTACCAGCTGATCAACATGGAGAGAAATTCCACTTGGATGAACATCTGTGCTGCCAGAAACTCACACAGAAAAATACACGCTGTCCAAATACAGAACATTCAATGGAAAAGCAAACACGACAGGAAATTCAAGAAGGTTGAACATTTACTTTTAGATAGCATAGCAAACTATGAACCAAGCCCAAACTTCCCTTAAAGCAAACACTATGCAGAAAAGTGGGACCCCTAAAATACCCCTCTATTGTGCCAGGGACTGAGAAAATTAAAATTTACAAAGGACAGCCTAATCTCTGTGTTTTATGTTTAAACATGAACTGGGGAAAAGTGAAAACACACAGTCTCTGTTTTCAACTAGCTTCTCTGAAAATATGTCCAGGACAATCAAAAAATTACAAAATGGAACTGGAAACTTTCCAACTATTGGCTGTACTGACTGAGAGAAAAAGGAAATGCCTCCATGAGGAAATCTTACTGCATTCAGTTCAAGTATACTAATGTGATTAACTAGGGTTATATAATTTTGCTAACGTCAAATTTCCAATTATAAAGCTTCACATACAATTACTTAAACTACAACTGATTTTTATTTCTGTGGAAAAAATGAAGACAGCTAATTTGAACAACCCAGTCTTCCCAAAGGGAAGGAGTTGCTTTCCTCGATAGAAATTACGCAAAGGATAATTCACAATGCTACAAACTCATTTGTTTTTATATTTTCCCTTAAAGGTTAGCAGCCTCATAGATTCAGTGTCTCAGTGGCTTTTACCGTTTGGCCTTACTGTTCCCCTACCTTCCTGCTCCATACACCTACCCTTAAGTTCCCAGAAAGTATACACCCATCTCTGCACATTGTGAGTACACCAGGTATGTGTTTAGGAAATAAAACTAACTTCTGTGCCCGCTTCTGCAAAGAGTCTAAGGGTAGGGCTGTACTTGATACATCTCTGAAACAGTACTTGGGGTAATTTCGCTGACCAACAATCCAATGAAGAATTATTAGCAAATCATCCACCACAAAGACGGGAAAAGACTTGTCCAGAGTGGCAGTGATTCATTAGCGTCCGGCTGACCTGCTTGCAGTATGAAGTCAGGACCTGAACAAGATACAGAACCTTCCCAAAGACTCCCATTACAGCTAAATGTGCTTAAACGTATGGATCCCTGGAGAGCAGAGACAAAGGTGCATACCGTAGATGTTAGAAATTCTACTTCCCGTTTCTCCTCTCTTTGCAGTAGGTGCCTTCTGAATATTACCATTAAGAGAAGCAATCTGTTTTTTATCAAGCAGGAGATAAATACATCAGTTTACCAAAGGACAAATGAATGTCGACGTGGGTCCTGACAAGCGCTGACGACGCATGGCACCCGACGCCCTGACAGTTCGAGGACGTGACCAGGAACGTCAGCTGCAGGCTTCTGGGTGCCGGGTGCCTGTCCCCGCCTCCCTCTGTTCACGAGCTGCACTGCACACCCAGCATTCACAAAGGGGAAAATGGACGCGACACCCCAAATCATACACAAAACCCGAAGCTAAAATATCCATCATTTCCAGTTAAACAAACAGGCTTGGTGGGGTAACCCCGGAGCTACTTACGGTTGATGTCTAGTCTCATGAAAACCAGACCTTCATCCATTCTCAGCAAATGAGCTCAGCCTGAGACCCTAAGCTCGGAGTTGAGTCCCATTTCTCACCTCCACAGCCCACCATGTGGCCTGAGTCGTGAATATAGTTTTTGTATTTATTGACTCTCTGTGACACCAGCAATATAGCATCAACTAAAACGACAGTTTTCTCTGTTAAAAAGCCTCTAACGTGAAATGCAAAAAAAAATGATAACAATAATAAAACAAACATGATGGATGAAATATGTCCCTGGAAAAAGAAATAACAACAAAAAAACAGGCAGCCTGAAGGCACCCAAAGACTTTCTCACAACCTAGTTCCAGCGCTATCTCATGCTACCATCTTTTCAAGTTTGAATCACTTATTCAACAAAAAGCCTGGTTTCTTGGGAGCCCCGAGGGCATCCATCAATGAAAGCAGCTGATTTATAAACAGAATTAAGTGATTATGAAAACACTGTGGCGTCATGAAATGCTTAAAAAGCACAGCATTGTTCCAAAGGTTCCTCGTGCACCTGCAACCGAGACACTGTCATCTGGTTCTGAAACACAAATATTTTTTCAGCTTTAAAAACATGCAAAATCCAGTAGATCCAAAATATGCACAGTACCCTGTCACTGTATGTTCTTTCCTCCCCAAATCACATCCTTAACACTGCATCCCCTGGAGCAATGTCCAATCTTTAAGCTGGCAGATCTCAGTCATTTAACACATATACGTATACGTCCACACACACACACACACACACACACACCCTATGGCAGCTGAAGACAGAGGGAAAGGGGAACACATATGTGTCCCACTTTATTCAAGGACTTCACTATCAACCTCTCTCATCACCTCTGGGGGCCTCTTCAGGATCTTTAAATGCTTTATTTTTCATTGCATATCCCTCTGGGTGAACACGTTTTAAGCACTAACCCCAACTCACGTAATATATTAACTATAGATAACACTCACCTAATGTTATATGCATTTTTCATAGACCACAAATAGACGTTTTGTAACTATTAAATTTAAAAAAAATAAATGGACAACTGAAGTTTCTTCTTGCACTCCAATAAAACTCACTGTGCACCTGCCAGAGGACATGAAATCCACTTGGAAGCCCACTTTGAAAATTAAAGCCTGGAACAAGGCATTTCTGTCCCCCTCTGCCCCCGCTAAACATGGAGACTCTTGGTTTCAAGCAAACATACTCAGAGGTCCAGAGGTCTGTGAAATTTATCAGAGTCCCATGAAATTTATCAGGCAAGTCTCATATCCACAGGTCTCTCCCCTTGTTTTCATAAGGTCTCCAATAATTTCTGTCGTGCACTGGACACGTGAGATCATTAATTCTTATTTTCACCACCTTCTGAGCTGGGTACCCCTCCAACGCTATTCTCCTGGCTAGGCTTTTTGAAGAATTACACTATAGATCCTTGGAAATGGTTGAACTTGGCATAGAAACATCGTCCATCTTAGAAATACAACCCTAATGTGGTATTTTTCCATAATCAAATTAGGAGTTAAACCAAAGCGTGTCTCCCAAGACTGACCTATGGCTGTCAGGGACTGGCAACCGTTGTTTTTAAGTTGATAAATGTGAATACTTACTTGAGTCTTTACCTACACAGGGCTGGCATTCAAGTTTCAAGGATTAAAATGCCTGATAAGATTCTGTTGGAAAAAGAGTCTAAGGCTGGGACCCAAGTTTAATCTGTCTCCCAAATGAACCAAATGGTAGAGACATCAATTCTCTGGTCAGCTGCTTTCTGAAATACAACCTAAAACTCGGCAACCATGTGGAACTGTGCAAATGCTGAGAATCACGTTTGCACAGTGGTGCTACAAATTTCTGCATCACATGAATTGGATAACTGTCCTCCACCCTCCTTTCTCACTCCTCATCTTCAATCGGATGTCAAGATAACAAGGGTACCTGGACCCTTGGCTAAGACTAAGAATTACCCGCAAAGCACTAGAAACAGAAAGCACTGCTCAGTCACACACAGACTTTCTCCAGTTCTTAATCATGGTTCATGTGGTCTTACCAGAGTAAAGTATTTATTACTGATCAAAGAACTAAAATGGCAACACATACAGTATGCTTCTTTTACCCAAATTTCCATCTATGAAGAAGTTCAAACAAGCAGAAATGTTTGCAGAACTGGATGCAGGACGTTCACAGACTCTACAGCCGGATGGCAACAGGCAAGTCTGTAATAGTTACGCATCAAGCCATCCAACAAGGGGGACAGTGTCCCTCTAGCCTCACTGCAACATGGATGCATTTGGGGGTCCAGATCTCAGGAGGCGTGAGTCAACTGTTCAATATCCTGGCAAGAGGTAAGCTGATCAGCCTGGAGGGGAGGGGGGAGGGGTAGTGGCGGCCCTCAACTCCCCAGCCTCTGTATTCCACCTGGGAGTTAGCGGCAAGTGTTCCAGAAAGGAAAGTGCTCAGGGCTGGCTTTCTGGGGTCACATTCTGAGTTCCAGGCTCAAGAGAAGTAAGCAGAGAACACTCATGTTTTCTTTTAAGCATTCCAGCTACATCTACCATGCTAGGAAAAATAGACAGGAATTCAAGGCAGACACTCTCTTGAAGAATAAACACTGTGAATTTTGCCATGAGCATTGTTTGTGCTTATTTTACAGGGTCTCCTGAGACTGGGAAACCACAACAATCATAAGAATTACTCAGAGGCACTCAACAGCCCAAAGTGTCTTCTGAATTGCTGGGTTTTTTGTTTTTTTTTAAGTAAAATATGCAACTGACTTACCAATGTTAAGTAGAATATTGCTTATTTTAATCATGGGTAAACGACAGTCAAAGCACAGGACATAGTTTACCCAAACTTTCAGTTAATATAAAACCACTGAATTTCTTAACCTACAAAAGTCTTAAAAAAAAAAAAAAAAGCCTACCCAACATTTCAGTAGTGTCCCTTTCCATGATTAAAATCCACACACGAGAAGCATGGGAGGCCTCAAGATCAGCTCATGAAGCCTTTGACTCTACGTGTGAGGACACACACAGGTCCGACAAGTTTACACGTGCCGACAGAACACCCAAGGCAGGAGGTAAGTGGCCAAAATGCCACATCAGGGATTCTCCAAAAAACGTGCCATTTCTTATTAGATTGCAAATAGTGAAATTACGACCCAAGGTAAAACGTAAGTTAACAACCACACAGAAATACAGATACCAGAATTTGTTTTATTTCTAGAACAAACTAATGTGGCAAACACAACAGGATATTTTCACCCTGCTTTACGGTCACATTATTACCCTACAGAGAAAACCTCGCCTCTTGTGTGTCCTGTTTTTGAAACTAAAGACAACTTCAACCTACTGCAGTATTTTACATTTTAAATGTCTTTCCATGGTAACAGAAACCATCTCTGAAAGTGCACCCCAAAATGCCTCATCTCAACTAATTAGACAGCAAGAATGAACCAGCATTGAAGAAGACCAAGACTTAGGCAGCTCCAGCAAGACACCTGGTATTTTCTCACTGTGGCTTCAAACAAACAGTAAGAAGCTATATGTTTGCTTTTTCCTTGCTTTTGATAATATCCACGGCGCAAAATCATTCTGAGGAAAGCACACTGGCCCAAGTGTGCTGAACTATAAAACTCATGTGTCAAGGGAGGTGCTGAAAGGGTGGAGGGATTCTCCATGAGGCACCTCATCCTGAGGTAAAATGTGATTACCAAGACCAGGAAGCAGGCGCCCGGGTTGGGGGCTGGGGGCTCGGGGAGAGGGAGCACCATGGACACCTCTGGGGTAATGGAATCCAGCTGTCCTCTATCCTGCGTATTGGTGGTGGTTATAGACATTTAAGCACGTGCTTAATTCATAATTTATGTACAGTAATTCAGAAAACAGAGAGTCTCTCTATATTTACACGTTATATATACTATATACACATACATACATGCATAAAGCGTCTGTGTGCATGTATGCCAGCCCTGAAATTTAACTTAAGGGGAAAAAAGATAAGGCAAGCAAGCGATTGCTGGAGACCCCCCCAACTGATAAAGATATATTACTATTATCTGTGTATATTTCCACACCAAATTCCCACCTTCAGAGTAGAGGAAAACATAAGCACGCAGGGCTCCAAGCATGATACTAATCCTCTCTCCTCTAACACAGTAAGCCTGAGAAATAAATACGTTTCCTTTGCTCTCTCAGTGAGAAAACTAACACCTGAGAAGGTAACTGATTTGTCCAAAGACGCAGTCAGTGCATGTTGGGCTGGCTGCCAAGTTGACACAGCCGTGTCAACTGCCCCCTGACCACCAGGAGCCCAAGAGGCCCCTGCCCAGGCTGGGCTTGGCGGGGTGGTCACGCAACAGGGGGCTCAGGAGGACCAGATTTGGGTGCCAAAGGGGCCAATCCTTGGAAGAGGGCCCCGACCAGGAAAATGCAGCTTCGTGCCCAGCTGCCGCCAGCCGTTCACAGTCGTAGGAAGGGACCGAGACCTAAGCAGCACCCAAGAGTCCTGCAAGAAGCAAACACCCTACACACTGATTTGCCCTCGCCCTCCTGAGCACCCTGCATGGTGTTGGAGTCTCCCCCAATCCAGGGTAACCAACATCTCGCTGGGCACAGAAAAGGTCCGAAAACATCAGACGGGCTGGGTTTTCTCCTGATAAATACCCAAGTCCCAAGAAACTGACCCAAAGTGAGACCGGCTAAATCTGCAATGACGTCAGCAACACCAACAGGAAGAAGCAGAAGCAGGGGTACTGGTACCGGGAGGGGGAGCGTGGTTCTCTAACATACTTGGGTTGAGGAAGAGCTTCAGCAACTAGCAGCCGCCCCTCCCCCAACACCTCCAGCAGTGCTGCCCGTTAGTCTGTGTTCCTCAAAGCCCATGCACTTCCCACCTCCTCCTTTCCCTTCTCCTGTGAGTGCCTATGTCGTCACTTACTGCCTAAGGTATCCCAAATTAGCCTCCCAGGGAAGGGGGGGAGGAGCCCTAAGAACCACAGAACTGGGTATGTATCTTTCCTTGCCATCCACCTGCCCGTGGACCTCGCTCCAAACTGGACTGTAGAGTTGATGGTACACTTCAGGTTTGGTGTCTCCACCTTTGCACCACCGGCATTTGGGGTGGGGGCTGTCCTGTGCACCATGGGATGTTTAAGCAGCATCCATGGACCCACCAGATGCCAGGAACCCCACCATCCCCCTCCCCCGACTTGTGACAACCACAAATGTCTCCAGACATTGCCAAATGCCCCTAGACAGCAGGGGGCAAAACTGGCCTGAGAACCATGAGTCAACTCCAAGATTCTAGCATTCAGTGGTGAAAATACGGTTTCAATAAACAACTGCCTTTCCTACCCCCGTCTCTGAACACTTCCCTTTCTCTTGACCCTGCATGTCATGCTCCATCTCCACCTCTCTGCTCCCATCTGCCACGAACAAGCCAAGCCATGAAAATGGTACCAGACTTCCTTTGTAAGATAAAAATATTCTCTCCTCTGTTTTCAAGTTTAAACTGGCTCCAATTTAATTTTCCAATGGTTTTCAGGTCACATCTGCAGTCTTCAGTCAGGCAGTGGATTCGCAATAAATATTTGATCGCGGTGATGATACACAGAACGGCTTCGCAGGAGGCTGCCACTGGGTGGACACAACCACCTTCCGTCAAGTTCCTGGCTCCCTGGTCAGTAAGACACCCAGGAAACAAATTCCTTAATGACTGTATTTTCCCCTTGAGGTTTTAAACTCATTTCCTCAGAGCAGGCTCTCGTTCCCTTTATAAACATGTTGACTCTGTTTGTCTCTTCCCACATCCAGCTTTTATTTTGGTTTTGTTGGGCCTCGTTCTGACAATGTGGCCAGGGTCATCCATTTGGTAGGCCGAGCCTCACAGAAAGGATGGAGCGGAAGGGCCAAGGAGGGCAAGACCCAAGGAGAGGGTTCACATCCAGCCTCCACTCAAAGGGCCAGTTACTTCCGTCACGCTAAAAATAGTTACGGGAAAAAAAAGTTTATCTTTCCTACTTAAAAAAAATGTTTACAAAATGACTTTAGTCTTACTTCCTGATTGAAACTATTTTTTAAATGTCTTGGGTGATGAAAGATTAACAACTTATTGGATGTTACTTTTTTTTTAGGGAGAAAAAGGGGGCAAATGCAAGGTATGGGGACACCATGCCTAGGACAGTCTCGGGGCATCATCGGGCAGAACAAGAATGCTTGTGGTGGAGCCCTGGAAATGCCATGTGCGTGGAGCCCCAGACTCTGACCCAGGCACAAAGCTGGGAGAGGGGGCTGCCACAGGATCGGGGTAAGGGGTCCTCCTCCTCCCCTACAGGTATCTGAGAGAGGATGTGACTTCCTGCCGCTCAGGACCCATGGGAGATGACTTTTCTGGGCCTGGCCTCCCTCTGCAGGGACCCATTTCCCACCTCTGTAAGAGAATCGTGACTAGGGCAGGTGTCCCAAAGGCCGACAGGTAACAGCAGTCCTGAGAGAGACCAGGAGTGAGGACGAGGGGCAGAAGGGATCTGGAAGTCAGCTCTCTGACAGGCGCGAAGTCAGGTTTTTACCCATCCTCATTTACAAATAAAATTTCTATTCTGTTGCTATAAAAAATACAGAAGACTATGCAAAGAACACCTCAACGAAGTAATAAAAATAACATCCTGACTCAGGGACCGGTGTACCAGAAATGGCTAGCACCTAGCTCCTTTTTAAAAAATACTTTGACTATTGTGAAGTCTCACTTTATTGGAAGGATTTCTTACCAGCCTTTTAATTAGAGGAGTTCAATCTCAAGAGATTAAACCTTAATACTGAGGACATAAACTTGATGGGGAGAGAACCTACGTTGCCCATAGCAGGGGTTTACACACGGCCTACATCTCAATTATGCACATGGAGCCTCACTGATGGCAAGACCTTGGGCTCCCCACCATCCCAAGGTATGTTCACTGCAACACATTCAGGCAGGCAACGTGGGGACTGGCTACACCATTTTTCAGATGGAAAACTAAGGCACAGAGACACTAAATGCCTATGTCCAAGGTTAAACACTGCGTAAGACTCTGGGTTGACTTCTGGTTTTCTCATTCAAAAGTGATCCAAACCACGTGAATATAAAACCACAGTCGTCAATCTCACTGAAATTGACTGAAATCACTTTCCTAAACTGCTGGCTGAAATGGGTCTTTCCTTCAAAGATCTACCTGTAAAATATTTAAAACTCTTATAGCCTCTCCCCTTTCCCCACAAAAAGCAGACTAACTCTCTTTACTGTTTTCTTTATCAATCCTTGCAGTTACTACAGAGTATCACCCTCCTTAGTACTTTCTGCAAGTTCTCCGCTGTCCAAGATGGTAGCCATGAGCTACAATCAACTATTGAGTATGTGAATTATGGGTAGAGCACAGAAAGAACAGAATAGGTAATTTCAGTAACAACAGAATTGTTACTGAATTTATATTAACTTGAATCTAAATATGCACATGTGGCTTGTGGTTACCTACTGGACAACTGAGCTACAGTCGGAAACAATCCCTCTGCTGTGGTGGATGTTTCATGATTTCTGTTGAGATTTGTCTAAATGTACATGCAGATTTCAATGCAGATTCTGGAGTTGGAGGGCGGGGAGTGGGGAAGAGAGACAGTTTGTGTGTGTGTGTAATTTAATGACCTTGTCTCCAAATGGGAAAATTCACACTTTGTAGACAGGAAGGCAAAATAACACCAAGCTTAAGAGGGGCTTTGGGATTAGACTGTCCTCCCTATATCATATATTAGCAAGTCAGTGTCCTCTGCAGCAGAACGGAAGTAACTGCCGCACACAGGGCGTTAAGTGCCTGTAAAATCCTCACTGCACGGCACTCAAGTAATGTATGGACAATTATTCTATTTGCACGATAGCAACAAATTCAATTTACAGGCTCCATAATTTTCAAAAAACTTATACATACATTTCTGCTTTCTGTCCTTGCACCACCCAGTGAGTATCACGATTTCAGTTCCTCTTTTTTATTTTTACACATATAGGAAAATGACTCAGAAAAGTTGCAGGACTTCAAGGTCAACAGTAGAGCAGAACAGGGTGGGCCTTTCACTAGTTCAGGCCAAATGGGGACAAAGGCTGCTTTTCTAGCCAAGCATTAAGTGTCCCAGGAGTTGGACTCAGGGGCTCTATTCCCCTTTTTGCTGGCTAGCACGGAAACCCTCCTAACAGCCTACCCAGGCAGACCTTGATGCCATCACACACATAAGAAAATTGAAGCTTCCCACAGTTAAAGGTGAGATTCGAGACCAACTAGGACACCCCGCTCTCAATTAGAACACCCAAACTTTCAGGAGGGGTGAGGTCTGGGAGATTTAAGGATGATCCTGTGAAATTTAAATGGGGGTGCTGACAATTCCGGGACTGACCAAGCTCTTGGATAAAAGCCAACCTCAGGAGCTCCAGTGACACACACCCTGCTGTGCCCACCAACAAATAAAACACAGTCTCCATTTTTGTCCCACAGGTGTGTGTTCACTTAAGGTCTGGAATACCCTTAAGGGGCTATTTTAATAAGTGGGTCAAGTGATGAACTTCAGCTTTTAGTCCTGGATTAGTTACCTAGATGGGTGCTTTTCTACAAAAATCAGCAGTACATTTGAGGTATTACCATCCTTTAAAATACGAGCGTCATCTTCACGTCTCAATTGTTCCACAATCAACATTCCTCCGCCCCCAACGCGTCTTTTCTAGGAATGACTGACTGCAAACTTTTCATAAAATTTTCAAGGACCAGTTGCTACCCCGAGGCCACCATTCAGGACCTTCGCGGGGCGCTCCCCTCCCCCTCCCAGACTGCAGTCCCGCCCCTTCCCTTCCAGGTTAACCCAGGGGCTCGGGAGGCGCGTCAGAAAAACATCCAGAAGTCAGGTCAAGCCACATGTGACAACGCAAAGCAGAAGCAGTTGCATATGGAATGGGGGTGGGTTTTTTGTTTCTTTTGGGGTTCTGCTCTACAACATCACCAACAGGGGAAAAAAAAAAAACCTCCGACTTTAACAACTTTGTGAAATTTCCAGTGCCGCTGCCTTGGAGAATGCGAGGCCGGGCAATGAGAGAGCCCGGGCCGGGCCTGACCGCGCACGGGCGACACACGTGAAGTCCAGGCCCTATCCCAGCGCCGGCGGGCCTCTAGCGACCCCCAACTGTCACAGCTCCAGCGTCCTGCGACTCCCGCAGGCGCGCCCCCACCCCGTTCTGAGCACCGACCCGGGTTGGGAAGGTCCCCCTGAGGAGCAGGGCCTGGGACACAGATCTAGGGGGCAACCCTCCTGCGAGCCTGGGAGCAACAGGTCTGCAGCCTCCCCAGGCCACGCTCTGCAGCCCCTGCCTGGCCAAGGGCTCCTCCCACCCGCCTTAGTCGCCCTCAGCCTGCTCCCCTCGCTCCGGCCGGGGGACTCCCGACTTCCTTGACAGTTTCTGCGCCTCGGAAACTGAGCCGCCGCGGCCCACGCCGCCTCGCCCGCCACTCACTGAGCTGCGCGCCGCCGCGCTTCCACCCGGTCCCGGGCGGGCCGGCCCGCGCCCAGGGATGAATGGGGCTCCCCTCCCCCACGGGGATCCCGCGGCAGCGCAGGTTCGCGCAGCCAGCCCCAGGATCCGCAGACAAAGGGGCATCGGGGGACAAGTCGAGCGCTTCCTCAAACTTACCGCCCGCCTCCCCCTCCCCAAAACAAAGGAGCCCCCTAGCCGCCGCTCGTCCCCGACTCGCCGGCACTTTGGGGTGCGGCCACATCGGGGTATTGTTCAGCCTGCAGGGAGCGCGCCGCACCCCAGCCCGAGCCCCGGGGACAGTTGGGGACCTGCCCCTCCAGAGCCCCGGAGGCGGGCGGAGCGTGCTGGC
The DNA here is from genome assembly GCF_036321535.1 of Camelus dromedarius. Taxonomy (NCBI): domain Eukaryota; kingdom Metazoa; phylum Chordata; class Mammalia; order Artiodactyla; family Camelidae; genus Camelus; species Camelus dromedarius. Next base: position 108,911,882 of record NC_087472.1, read on the forward strand.
GCTCCCGGCCGCCGGCCTGCCCGCGAGCGGGGAGGGAATCGCCGGCCCCCGCGCCGTAGAAGTTTGCGCCCACCCCGCCCGGCCGGCCAAGCCCCGCGCACTCACCTCGCCACGAGCAGCGCAACTTGTGGCGGCGCCGCCACTCCGAGCTTCCCTCCGGCCGGCCGTCGCCGAGCCCGGGCCGTGCCACGGCCGAGGAGGGCCCGGCGCCCGGAGCAGCCGCGTGCCGCCCCCGGGCCGCCCCCGCCCCGCCGCCTCCGAGTCCCCGAGAGGCGCGGGCACTGGAAAGTTTCGGGTGCCGAATGGCGGCCGAGGGCGCTGCGGCGGCGGCGGGGCGGGGGCGCTGGCGGCTCCTCGCTCCCGAGTGCGGAGGGGGGGCTGGGGCGGGAGCAGCGGCGGCGGCGGCGGCGGCGGCGGCGGCGGCGGCGGGAGAGGGCGGGACGGCGGGAGGGACCGGCACGGGCAGTGACCTCCGGGGGGAGCGGCCGCCAGCGCGCCGACCCCGGCCGGGAGGACTGCCAGCGGGGCCGCCTTCGCCGCCCAGGCCCGCCCTTCCCCCACGGCCCCCAGCCCGCACCCTCCCCCACGATCGGGGGAGGGGAGCCCGCGTCCCCCCGTCCCTCCCCCACGCCCTGGGGGGCCGCGTCCCAAGCCAGCCCCTCCTCCAAAGAGGGTAAGGACACCAGGCCTGCCCTTCCCCCACGGCGAAGGGGGTGAGAGTCCGCGCCCCAACACAGACCCTCCCCCACGGCATCTAGGGAAGACCCGTGTCCCAGTCCTTCCCTACCCCACAGTGGGGGACCTGCGATGCTACACTGTCCCTCACCCCAGTTCTCCCCTCCACACCACGGAGGGGGAATGGGTGAGGAGAACCCGGGCCTCTCCTTACTAGCTCCGCACCCTGTCCCTTCCCCGTGGCCTCCACGGGGACAGAAGGAAACGCAAGCCCACCCCAGCCCCAGTCCCAAACCCAACCTTTCTCTTACTGCCAGGAGGGGACAAGAACCCGGACCACCACCCCTGCGGTTTCTAAGGGGGAAGGAAACCGGGCCACTGCTTTGTTACCCTCCCCCACCTCAAAGAAGCCGCCCAGTGCCCTAACAGAACCCCCTGCAACCTGCTCCAGAGTTCATCTCCCTCAAAATCGGCGGCAGAGAGGATACCCCAGTGGTCTCTTCCCCTTCCCAAAAAGTGGAGGCTCAGGTGGAACCTTGACCTTTGCAAAATCCCTCCGGAGAAGTGCCAAAAATGCTTGGGGAGACAGACTGGGGTGGAGGCCAGGAGCTGGGGTGTGAGCCTGGGAGTTCGAGGTGGGGGAGTCTTGGGCCCTAGGGCCTTCTCACCCCACCCCTACCCCTACCCCTACCCCTACCCACAGGCTTCAGACCTTGGGCTTTCGCAAAGTGTTTTATGTTGCAATGGCTCACTCGGCCCAGCCCTGGCGAACCGAAATCCCCAGCTCTTCCTCCCCTCCCAGTGTGGTGACAACTGCCCACCACTCACGGCCTTAATTCCCTTAAACAAATATCCGCACCCACCCCGCCTCGCCCCCAGCAACTTTGGTGTCTGCTTTGTTGACTATTTTAAAATAAGTTTGCCCTTCCCTTTGGTGTACAATGAGCTTCGCCCTAACAGCCCAGTACACTCAGCATTTTACACTGTAACCTCACTTGCTCCTTTCTGGGACACTGGAGCATTTGTTGTACTGGTTATAGGGGGAGGGGGCCCCAAGGTGAGTTTTTAAAGGGCTGGTCCTCCATCAAAAAGGTAGACTAAAAATTACCCTGCCAAATATTGCTGTAAAACGTCAATGAGGTAAAACGACTGTTGCTGCACCATTATTAGAGCACATCAATAAAAAATACACACTTACACAGTCTCCATAATTGTGAATCAGCAGAATAGATTGTGTCTTATTTTGTATCAGTTGCCATTCAAGGCCCCCCAAAAGGGCGTGGTGGGGCCTTCCCTTGAGCCTACCCGTCGTTGCTCCCGGGCTCCCTGGGCTTGGGAGGACTGATGTTGAGGTATTACATGCAATCGAAAAACCAAGGGTGCAACAGAAAACCAGAGCGAGCTCCTTCCTGATGCAACCCTGCCCTGGTTACACGTGCTTCCCTTCCCCCACCGCCTGGTGGTGGGAGCGCTGCGTTTTTTCCGCCTGTAGGGTCACATTGTGGTTGATTGATTCTCCTTTCGCCTTGCTCAGTCATTCAGATTTGGAAAGTAAATAACAAGTTGACATCATTACAGCTCTCGGCTTTACGGGGACGCGGCCCTCGGCTACCGCACACTCTCGAGTAGCCGCGCAACCAAACCGCCTCTCTGGCTTGCCAGCCCTGCTTGTCGTTAGCTGCTTGGAAATTCCGAACTGAACGTGATGAAAAGGCCTCTTTGTATGTTTTGATTTCTTGGCAGATGCCAATCACTTAAAGTATGGGAAAGTGGTGGAAATCCTCACTCCAAACTACGACCCAGTATGACCAGTTTTTACAGCTGGTCTTCCATAACTAACAATGAATGCAAGGGAGCTCAGAATCCATCTTGCCTGTTTGATCTTGTCTGCATAATCCGAACGGTCTTCTTGCAAGTAAGGAGTCAGACGCTTTTAACAGAGACTCCTAGGAGCCCCCAGGGACTTTGTAAGACCTCAGACAGGAAAAGAGAGCCCCTACTTTATTATAAGAACACTGAAATTCCTCTTTCTGAATGCTAGATGGGTGGTAGGTAAGTGGTAAATTAGACTATTTTATTTAATCTGTTTTGCAGATTTTTCAAATGGTGGGAGAAAAGGAGGGGAGAAATCCCATTAAAGTAGAGCAGGAAAGGAGCCAGTGCATTCAGACGAAAGTATAAAGGCTAACATGGAGGCCATGGGCAGCAAGGATTTCCACAGGTGCACAACATCTTTATTCTAAACAATTATTTTTGGCTGCTGACTGGAGAGAGCTGGAATTCAGGAATCTGATTACAACAAATGCTATCAGTATTCCCCCTAAAGAGTAGCCAAGTTTTTAATTAAAAGGCAGCAGGAACCCACACAAATATATGCAATTAATATTTGACAAGAAAGTAAAGGTATTTCAATAGAGAAAGAATATCTTTTGTAACCAGTGGTGTTGGAACAACTGGACATCCATCTACAAAACAAACAAAAAAATTAATCTAGCCCAGACCTTACACTTTTCACAGAAAGTAACTTAAAATTGATCATAGGCCCAAATGTAAAAGACAAAAACATAAAACTCCTAGAAGATAATGGAGGAGCAAATCTAGATGACATTAGGTTTCTGCAATCAGTTTTTCTATACAACATCCAAAACATGATCCGTGAAAAAAAAAATTGATGCTTTGGACTTCATCAAAATTTAAAACTCTGCTCTGCAAAAGATACTATTAAGGGAGCGAAAAGACAAGCTACAGACTGGGAGATAATATTCGCAAAATCCATATTTGACGAAGGGATGTATCCAAAATGTGCAAAGAACTCTCAAAACTCAGTAACAAGAAAACAATCTGAAATAAAAATGGATCTGGAAAAAGAAAATCTCACCAGAGATAGAAAATGGCAAATAAGTATATGAAAAGATGCTGACTGTCTATATCACCAAGAAATTGCACATTAAGACAAAATGCCACTACACATTTATTAAAATGACCAAAAAAAAAAAAGAAGAAGAAGAAGAAGAATATCATATGCTAACAGGACACAAAGCAACAGGAATTCTCTTCACACACTGCTGGTGGGACTGCAAAAGGTTAAGACCACTTTGGAAGACAATTTGGCAATTTCTTACAAAGCTAAACATAGTCTTACCATACAATCTAGCAACTATGCTCCTAGGTAGTTTACTCAATTAAGTTGAAGACCTATGTCTATACAGAAACCTATACAGGAATGTTTAGAGCTTTACTCATAATCACCACACACTGAAGGCAACCAAGATGTTCCTCGGTAGGTGGAAGGATAAGTAAACTGTGGCCCATCCATACAACAGAGTATTATTCAGCAACAAAAAGAAATGAACTCTCAAGCCCTGAAAAGATATGGAGGAACCTTAAATGCATATCCCTAAGTGACAGAAGCCCATCTGAAAAGGGTACATACAGTATGAGTCCAACTCTATGACATTCTAGAAAAGGCAAAACTGAACAGATCGTGGTTGCAGGGGTTCTGGGGATGGGAGATGGATGAATGGAGGATCACGAGGGGTCTTCAGGGGAGTGAAATTCTTCTGTATGAGATGTAATGGTGGATACATGACATTTTGCATTTGTCCAAACAGGCAGAACTGTACTGTACAACACCAGGAGTGAACCCCAATGTAAACTGTGAATTTTATCAATATTGATTCAAGCATTGTAACAAATGTACCACCCTTACAGGAAAGATGTTAACACTGAAAACTGGGTGCCAGGAGCACAAATGGGAACTCCCTGTGCTATGTGCTGAATTGTTCTGTACGTCTAAAACTGTTCTTTAAAAAATAATCTATTTGCTTTTTAAAGACAGTAGGAAAAGGCATTAAACGTCTCATGAGAATTATTGCCCAGTTTTCACTGAATCCAATATCTAATTTCACCCAGGCCCAGCTGATTCTCAAAGGCTCCTACACATAGGCCAATAATTGCTTGCATGACCAGCCTACTCAGAGAGGCCTGAGATCCCAGGATTGACGTGCCAGATGCCACAGTGACCTCTCGTGATGTGCGGAGAGCATGTCTCAGCTTTGAGGAAGCCACCACTGTGAGCTTCCCTCATGAAACAAAGAGGAGGGGAGTGTTGCCAACTTCACTTAGAAACCTCTGGCCGTGCTTTGTTCTCGGGGCTTGGTTCTCATTTCCTTAGGGAGACTGGAACCGAAACCACAAAGGGAGCTGGTTGTGCAAGGTGGTAGCACATGGACATACTTAGAGAAGTAAACGGGGCAGGAGGCCAGGAAGGTCCAACACCTGCCATAGATGTGAGGGGAAGTGGGTGATGGCCCCTTCTGCTTCCTTGGGCCTGGGTAGGCAGCCAATCTTTTTTTTTAAAGGATGGTGTATGGGATGAAATGTGTACCCGGCCCCCTGAATTCATATGTTGAAGTCCTAACCCCCAATACCTTAGCATGTGACTGTTACTTGGAGAGACAGATAAATTTAAAGTAACAGATAAATTAAATGCAGTCATCAGGTGACCCAATCTGACTGGTGTCCTTATAAGAAGAAGAGATTATGACACAGGCATGCACAGAGGGAAGACTCAAGGAGATGGCCGTTCACAAGCCAAGGAGAGGGGACTGGAGAGAAACCAGCCCTGCCAGCACTTTGACCTCCAACTCCCAGCCTCCAGGACTATGAGAAAATAAATTTCTGTTGTTTAAACCACCAAGCCTGTGGTGCTTTGTTGTGGCAGCCAGAGCGGACTAAAGCATGTCAGTTTTTTATCCTTTTTTTTTTTTTTTTCCATTTGAAATGTCACATTCAGTTCACATTCTTTGAATACTGAAAACACCTTGCATTTGGCATGAGGGTGTTCATGCACAGTATTGAATTCAATCCTCCCAGGAATTCTGGAGGGCAGGGTTTTTTATCTCCAGTGTTCAGAGAACAAGACTGGACCCAAAAGCTTAAAGAACTGAGGAAGGATGTAACCATTTCTATGCCCTAGACCTTCTTGGGCAACTTAGTAATTACTGATTCCAAATGCATAAAATGATGCACAAATACATAAAATAATATATATGAGGCTGCAAAGAAAGTTGATTCTGTTAAAATACAGTTATCAAAGTTTAAAAAATTCTCATGTCGTAATACATGTGCTTCTTCTCAGTATTTCCAGTGGTAAGCTCCAGAGGTGGTTCTAATACCTTCTGTCATTTCAAAGGAGTGGTGGGTGTACACAAGTTGGCTTCAGCCATATCCTGCTTTGAGACTACATCAGCCTTCTACTGGTGACAAATTGGTAACAAATCACAGATACTGTTCATGCTACTGTCCTCTACAGCTGGAGTTGTCATAAATGCTTAGTTTGGGTCAGCTATGAAGTTTCTCCCCATGCAAGTTCACAGACACCCTGAAGTCGTCCCTGGGACCCTCCTGCCTAGGGATGAAGTGCCAGCTGGAGTTCATGCTTCTCTACTGCCCTTCTGCCCACCCAGACTCGCTCTTGCCGCCACCGCGGACCTCTCCCATGGCTCATGAGTTGGGACCCCTGGGCGGGGTGACTGTAACGGCTGCCAAAAACTTACTCACCGAGATAAATAATATTAAAACACCATACTTTAAAACTCTTGGGGGGAGGATACAGCTCAGTGGTAGAGCACATGCTTAGCATTCACGAGGTCCTGGGTTCAATCCCCAGTACTTTCATTAAACATAAATAAATAAGCCTAACCACCTATAAACAAACAAACAAATAAAAGAAACTGCCACTTTAAATTTTTTTAATGAAAAAAACCCCTCTAAATTGATGCCCAAAAATGCCTCCACGATGAACAAAATATCAAAATGTTATATACAGACAGGTTCTGGGAAGGAGCAATTAAGGAGACAAGCAAAATTCCCCGCCTTGATGGAGCGTCTGTGCGTGGATGGGGGTCAGCAGAGGACAGCTCTCATAACTGTTTTTGCACAGCCCACAAGCTGAGGACACACTTTTAAAAGACAGGGGTGGGGATCAAAAGAATAATGGTACTTTGTGACATGGAAATTATGTAAAATATGAATTTCAGCATTCATAAATAAAGTTTTATTGCAACACAAACAAGCCCATAGCTTTGCAGCCCCATTCCCTCCGTGCTTGCAGCACTGTGGTGGCAGAGGGAAATGGCCCACCAAGAGCAAATACACATTTACCATCTGGCCTGTCACAGAACATTTGCTGACCCTTGTTTCTAGGGGACTGAAGGACGCAAGGCTCCTCATATAACTTAACCTCTTCCTAGGAAATTTTCTCTTTATTACAATGTGTTTTCAAAAAATTTTCAGAAAAAGCTAAATTAAGGAACACTTTTTTTTTTTTTTTTTTCATGTTTAAGGAAAGAGGGGGAGGAAAATGGTGGAAAAGCAGCCCAGAGTGTCTTTAGGAGTCAAGGCCATCCTGTTTGTGGGTGAGGATGGATTCCAGGACAGCAGGAGTGCCTGGGGAGAGCCACCCACTCAGAGAGGGCAGAGGCCACACCAGGGCCTCATGAAATCAAATGTACCTTGAAAGGAGCAGATGCCGGGGAGCAAAGGGAGGACCAAGGCGACAGGAATTAGATGTTGCCCTGTCTGATGAAGTTTTCTTATAGTTTCCTAAACATTTTCAAAGACAACCTCACCCATTTGTCACAGCATTTATGATGTGGCTGGGGAGATAGAAATGATAATTTTCATTTGACAGGGGAGGCAAGTTGAGTCTCTCAGAGGACAGTGGCTGCTGCCTCAGTTTCCTCTTGCTGCTGTAACAAATTAATCACACACTTAGTGACTTAAAGCAAACTTATTACCTGACCATTCTGGAGGCCCCCCCACTAAGGGGGTCTCAGTGGGCTAATACTGAGGTGTTGGCAGGACTGGTTCCTTCAGAGGCTCCAGAGTCTGTTCCCTTGCCTTGTCCAGTGTCTAGAGCCCAAAAGCGTTGGCACGTGACCACCTTCTGGTCTTGTCCTTCTCAAGTTACATTATATCCCCAGCCTGTTCTTCGTCTGCCTCTTCCAGTTTCAAAGATCCTGGTGACTAGATTAGGCCAGACTGTATAATCTAATAAAAACTTTCCATTGCAAGGTTCTAAATCTAGTCACATCTGCTAAGTCCCTTTGCCATGGAAGGTGGCATTGTCACAGGGTGAAGGGCACTCAAGGGTAGATATCTTTAGGGGACCAGATTCTGCTTTCCACAGCAGTCCAGCCCCTCAGATTCCAAAACCTATGAACTTTCTAACACAAACCAAATTGCCTTTCAATCAGTGAATAAATTCAGAGCCCACCTACCCAGCAACACCCAGAACACTGACAGAAAACACTGCCTGGGTTTAACTCGAAGTACACGTGATGGGCAAGAGTTCTGATTTTCCCCAAATAATACCTGGCTGTTACAGTTACAAAATAACAGGAGATTATAAATTTCAAAAGGCCGTTCCTCCTCCCTCTCTTCTGGTAACCATATTTCATTATAAGACATTATGTGGGGGTTTTTTTTCCTCCCTTTGTTTCCACTTCTGCATTTAGTGTTTAAAACTCTCTGTAGAGAACAAGCCCAGAGAGAGGATGATTTTATAAATAGTTGCAGCACAAAAATTATCTCCCACATAGTCAAGCTTGACACCACACTGACAAAGAAAACCCAGTAGGTTCAAGAAAAGCACAGGTGAAACCACGTGGAGGTGGATGGAACATTTGCATTTTTCTCTGGGGCCTTTGTCATAAGGCCTTTTTGATGTTGTTTTTACAAAATGAACAGTCACCTGCTATGATCAGATATATGTCATGTGCACACACACCCCAGCCCACGCCTCCTATTTAGCCACCTAGGAGAAACGAAAAGGTAGGGCCATGCGAAAATCTGTACAGGCGTAGCTTGGCTCAGAGTGGCCAAAACCTGGAAACAACCCAGATGAAGGGATAAACTCACTGCAGTATATCCACACGGTGGAGCACTAGGGAACCCTGGAAAGGACCAGCTTTGGCCTGTGCCATGACGTGGATGAATCTTAGTTGTAAACTGGTAAGTGAAAGAAGCCAGACTCTAAGGGCAACATTCTCTGTGATTCCAGCTATACGGTGTTCTAGAAGATGCAACATCCCTGGGAGCAAAAACAGATTGTTGGGTGCCAAGACTGGGCGTCAAGAAAGAGTGGACAACAGAGGCCCATGGGGACATTTTTGGGAGAGATCCAGCTGTTTTGTATCTTGATTTGGGTGCTGGTTACACAACTGTAAATGTTGGTCAGAACTCATAGGACTGTATTTTAAAAGGGTGGAGTTTACTGTATGTAAATTACACCTCAGTAAACTTGACTTCCCCCAAAAAATAAAGAAAGAAAAGAAAACCCAGCAGATTTGAGGAAAGCATCATAAAACTCAAAGGAATTCGAACACAGGGCTTATCTCCGGTACCTGTGTGAGGAACTCTGTTACTTTCACTAGATCAAAGCCACTTACTAGGATCAGATATATGTCATATATAACTCTTAAAAGGTCCCGGAGGGAAGGAGGAAGGGAAAGAACATTTTAATGTATTTTTCAGGTACTAGTAAGAATCGGTCACATTTCTAGAAATTACTGTTTTGGACAAAACTCTCCCCACCCACAGAAGCCCGGAGCAACACACTGCCATCTAATCCTCAGGTGTGGGGCTGACTTCAGCAGACAGAGGGTTTCCAAGGAGAGGTCTGAGCAATGGCTAGGAGCACTGAAGTAAGGGATGATTTCTGAAATGGGAAAACAAGAAATATGCTCCAAAAGGGGTAGTTTTCCTTTGCACAGATCCCCTTGGCTGACTAAAATAGCTTTTTCAAATGACTGGATAATTCCAAAGTGGTTTAAATTTTTAAATGTTAAAGTTCTTCCCAGAATGGTAGAACTTGAAAATGAAAAGGTTTCACCTATGAGTTAAGGCTACAAAATAGGGGCTGCATGTCCCCTAGCTTTCAGTATTTTTATATAAAGAGGACACAGATAGATGTTACAACTATGAAATAAACGATTCTATACAAATGATTATAGCTGCTGAATACATGATTTCCAGTTTAAATATATGATTCTGATTTTAAGATATACTCATGTTTGTTGAAACATTGTTGCAAAGAAATGTAAACTTAAGCATGTCCAAAACCCATAAGCTCAGTCTAATCATGAGAAAAACAATAGATAAACCCAAATTGAGGGACATTCTACAAAATACCTGACAAGCATTCCTCAAAACTGTCAAGGCCCTCAAAAACAAGGAAGGAGAGAGACCCTGTCGCAGCTCGGAGGCGCCTAAGGAGGCATAATGACTAAATTCTGTGCTGGGACAGGAAAGGACATTCGAGGAAAAACTGGGGAAATCCAAATACGGTCTGCAGTCTAGTTCAGAGTTTAGGACCAAGGTCAATTTGTTATGACAAAGGCGTTAATGTGGGGAAAACTGGGTGAGGGGTCGTCGGGACTCAGCCCTAACTTTAGGTCACTCTACAACAACTCTGAAACTAAAAAACTTTGCTTAAACTAATTAGAATGCTCCATTTCAGTTGCCTTCAGAGATATAGCTATTTTAAAACATAAAACACTTCTATTTGTACACACAGACACAATCCTATTTGGAAGAAACTGAAAATGAAAGGACTTGAGACTAGTAGTGGCCTACGAGGAGGAGCCAAGAATACAATTTTATATAAAACTTTCCAGCGATACAGACAGAGGCTGTATACACGCACGCAGCTCTTGTGTAAGTAAAGACAAATGAAAAGTAGTCAGAGGCGGGAGATTTCCCGGCACCTACTGGCCACCCGCACCACCCCAGCCCCTGCTGTTCCCTAAGTGCTCCCAGTTGGCTCCTGCCCCCTGTACCCACTGTTTCTTTGGCAAACCATTCCTCCTCCCATTACCCCAGGCCCCTCTGTGCACTTGGGGTTCTGTCGGGATGTGGGACCCTCTCCCTCCCCCTCCATCAATCTCTCTTTTAAGAGCCAACCTGTTGATGCTTATTTGTTCATTTGTTTTCCCTTGCCTTTTCCACCAACGAGGATAAGAGCTCGGCGGCGGAGGAGAGGAGGGTCAGGATAGAGGGATGAGAAAGGAAAGCAGGTGTCATGGTCTTTTGATGTGTCAATGTCACACATCACACCGTTGGCAGCTGTTCAGTCAGACACTGTGCCTGTTTCCTAGGGGCTGCTGTAACAAAGTACCATTCACAGGGTGGCTTAAAACAATACAGCTGTTCTTTTTCACAGTTCTGGAGGTCAGAAGTCGAAACTCAAAGTATTGGGAGGACCATGTTCCCATGGAAGGCTCTTGGGAGAAATCCTTCCTTGTCTCTTTCAGCTATTGGTGGCAGCAGCTGATGATCCTTAGTGATCCTTTAGCTTGGAGCTGCCTCACTCCAGTCTGCCTCCAGCTTCACACAGCTTGTGTCTGTGTTCTGCATCCAAATCTCCTTCTTCTTTCTCTTATAAGAACATCAGTCATTGGATTTAGGACCTACCCTAATCCAGTATGACCTCGTCTTAACTTGATTCCATCTGCAAAGACCCTATTTCCAGATAAGATCACTTTCACAGGTACCTGGGGTTAGGATTTGAACATATCTTTTCTGGAGGGGACACAATTTAACCCACCAGTAACACTAGTCTAGGTCTTCCTGTGGAGGTATTTTACAGATGTGATTAAGATCCATAATCCCTTGACTTTAAACAAGGGAGATTATCCTGGGTAGTCTGGGTGCACTTCATGTGATCAGGTACAAGGCCTTCTGAGGCGGGCTGAAGTTTCCATGTAAAAGAAGAAAATTCCTTTGGAGACAGCAGTCTCAGTCCGTTCCCAAGAAAACTCCAGGCTGCCCTTCCTAATTGCACGCCCTGCAAATTTCAGGCTTGCCTCGCCAGCCCCTTCAGTGGCATAAGCCAATCCTTGCAGCAAATCTCTTAGCATGTGTCTTCCACTGGTTCTGTTTCTCTGGTTGAACTCCAACTGCTACATCAGGATTGGAGAATTGCTTTGAATTTATCGGATACATACACATAGATTACAAAGCAGAATATCTTTTTTATTTGCAACAGTAAATTGCATGAAAATGTTTATGCCTTGAATATAATCTAAAATATTGGGGACGAAAACACTAAGCTATTTATAAAGAGAACTAGAAATAAGTAATCTTCAAAGCTGAAAAATGAAAGTGGTAGGGAAATGCTTTCACTAGGTTTCCTGATATTTCATTACCTTTGCATTCCTGCATTGAACTATTTTGGTCATGTTTTATTGTTTTTTTTTTTTTTAATTGCAGCAGCCAATTTACAATGTTGTGTCAATTTCTGGTGAACAGCATAATGCTTCAGTCATACATGGCAACATATTTCTGAGCCACTAGGTTCAGGTCACATATAACCTTACATCTTAAAAATCAAATTATCATCTTAGTTCTGCCTCAACAATATTTCAGGTGTTTTCTACAGCTGCCCCAGAGTATGAATGACCACTGAGACTGCCTGACAGTAGTGGCCAGGAACCAGAGATTTTCCAAAGAAGAAAGTTGATGAGACCCCAAGAGAGGGGAAAAAAGGAAGAGGGTGAGGGAGGGGTGTCACCCAGTCAGGAAGTGAGGGCAGGCCACACCGAGAAACCACGTGCATGATTCCATTCATATGGTTTATGGACTTGCCAGGGCCACCATAACAAAGTATCATGGAGTAGGGGCACTCAAACAACAGAAATTTATTGTCTCACAGTCCTGGAGGCTGGAAGTCCCACATCAAAATGCTGGCAGGGTTGGTTTTCTCCTGGCGCCTCTCTCCTTCACAAGTAGACGGCTGTCTTCTCCCTGTGTCCTCACGTGGTCGTCCCTCTGTGTGTCTCTGTTCTAATCTCCTCTTCTTACAAGGACGCCAGTCCTATTGGATTAAGGCCCATCCTAGTGACCTCATTTTATCTTTTTTTTTTTTAACATCTATGAAGGTTATTTTTATTCGCTTATTCATTCAGTTAGTATATAACTAGGTTTCCTAATATTTCATTACCTTTGCATTCCTGCATTGAACTATTTTGGCCATGTTTTATCGTTTTTTTTAATTGCAGCAGTCAGTTTACAATGTTGTGTCAATTTATGGTGAACAGCACAGAGCTCCAGTAATACGTGTACATACATATATTCTTTTTCAGATTCTTTTCCGTTATAGGTTATTACAAGATATTGAATATAGTTCCCTGTCCTATACAGTAGGACTTCGCTGTTTATCTATTTTATATATAGTAGTTAGTATCTACAAATCTTGAACTCCTAATTTATCCCTTCCTACCCTCTTTCTCCCCTGGTAACCACAAGTTTCTTTCCTATGTCTGTGAGTCTGCTTGTGTTTTGTAAATAAGTTCATTTGTATCTTTTTTTTTATTCCACATATGAGTGGTATCATATGGTATTTTTGTTTCTCTTTCTGGCTTACTTCACTTAGAATGACGATCTCCAGGTCCATCCAGGTTGCTGCAATTGGCATTATTTTATTCTTTTTTTTATGGCTGAGTAGTACTCATCTTATCTGCATCACCTCTTTAAGGGCCTTATCTTCAAATTTGATTACATTCTGAGATGCTAGGAATTAAGACTTCAATGTATGAATTTTGAGGGACACAATCCAGCCTGTAACATATGGACTGTCCAGAACAGGCAAATCCATAGCGACAGAAAGCAGATTAGTGGTTGCCAGGGGATGGGGGCTGGGGGAGCGTGGAGTGACTGCTAAGGGGCACAGAGTGTCTTTTTTTTTTCCATCGCTGTATAGTTGATTTATAATATTGTGTTAGTTTCAGGTATACAGCATAGTGATTTGTTTTGTTTCGTTCTGTATATGTGTGTTTTTGTTCTCAGAGTTTCCTTTTGAAGTGAGGAAAATATTCTGGGACCAGAGAGTGGTTGCACAACTCCATGAATATATGAAAAGCCATTGAGTTGCACACTTTGAAAGGATGAACTCAATGGTACGTGAATGGTATCTCAATAAAGCCGTTATAAACAACAACAAAAAACGTGAGGGAAGGGTACAAAGAGAAAGGGAGATTGGCCTCTTCCCTCCTGACCAGCCTGCATCCAGAGCTGTGCTAGGAAGTGACAAGTTTGGGGAGCTAGTATTTCAGTCCGGCCAAAGGCACCTGACCTGGGTCTGATCAGCCTCTGGGAGCCAATTTCATTATTTACAGGAGGGACTCGGCCACACGGCATCAGCTGTTGGGGACCAGGGTTCCGCAGCGTCTCTCCCCTTGCAGGAAGGAGGGCGGTTCAGTGGGTGCGTGTGAACTCCTAGTGGGGCAGGTCTTCCAGGACAGGGTCCAGCCGACCCCGGCTATGTTCAGAGGGGCCGAGGGATGCTCCAGCGGGGCTGGGGCGCCAGCTCAAGATGGCTGCCAAGTCTCCCTCCTCTCTGTCTGTTCTTTTGTCTCCCTCCTTCTTCATCTCTCTCTCTCTCTCTCTCTCTCTCTCTCTCTCTACCTCTGACTCCACCAATGAGCTTCAATTTTGGTTGTAACAACTATTGTATACCCAACCAGCCAGGAGCAGGAGTGAGAAGATACGAATCCCAGACTGGCCAGGACTCCACTCCCAAGCCAGGGTGTGTTCACGTTCCACAGGGGCACCCACCACAGGTGTGGGGGATCCTGGGCGGCACAGTTCCCGGCAGCAGCCTCCCTCGGGGCTGGCTCCACGACGGCTCTCAAGCCCGGCCAGACCAGTCCTTGGCAGGCACCTGGTCCCCGTGGACAGGCTGACTTGACCCCTGGGTGAACCTGGCTGCCAGCCATGGTCCAAGGCTCCTGCTTCAGCATTTTATAGCGCCAATGATAAATTTCTCACCACCCCTGGTGCTGCACAGTCTACATCACCACGATATCAGAAGGAGGTTATTCAGTCACTTTGTCCAAGACACTGGGGGAGGAAAATGTGTTTCACCAGGAAGGGCAGCAAAGACTCCAGAAATAGTTTCAGGCTGAGAGCAGGGAGGGACGTGCGGTGGGGGCAGCCTCGGGGTGAGGCCCCAGTAGAATGAGCACGGCCAGCAGGGAATTCAGGGACCCAGGCCCAGGCGTGAGGTCACTGTACTCAGAAGGAGGGGACGCTGTCTGTGCTGCACACCCCAGGGCTGCCCTCCTGTCGCACCCCTCCCTCTGCGGGCCCCCTAGGTGTGAGGATAGCTCAGGACACCCTGCACCACACACCTCCTCTTTCTCTGTCATCCTGTGAGGTGGGGAGCACCTGGCAGAGGAGGGATGGGGAGTGGGTGCCCACCGCACAGTGGGACCCCAGCTCCAGAAAAACACTGAACTTGGGGGGGGCAGAAGCCACAGGTTCAGAAGCAGGAGCTGGGGATTAGAAACCACTGATGGAAAGAGGATATCGAACAAAGTGAAATGACTCTGGTGACATCTGTCTGTTTCATGCCAACTCTCATCCCTTCAGGATTTGGACAAAAAAAAGAAGGATGTGAAGGGCTTCCAAGGCAGGGCCCGCATAAACCCCCGTGGCCAGTTCAGGCAGGAGTGTGTGCGTCACGGGGGTGGTACATCTTTGTGTGTGTACCTATACATACACACATACACATATATAATATACACCATATATCTTATACAACAAGTGGGACTAAACACTGACTCTGAGCCTGGAGGCCAGCTGTCAGGGAGGCCCCGGACTCCAACACTGCCCACTTCTGCCTCCAGGAACCACACAAGACTCGTCCGCCCGCAAAGGTGATGTTTAATTTAGCCGTGTGGATTCCAAGGGTTTTATTTTGAACTGAGTTCTCATGAACTGGTTTCTACATAAGCGCACTCAATAAAGCATTTTCAGGCTTGTGAACGGTCCAGGCTTAGTATTTTACCCCAGCCCCCAGAGACTGAAGGCTGGACACCCAGCTTGGCCGCTGGACAGGCAGCCCGGTGACAGGACGGGTCTTGCCTCGCCCTCGGAGCGCAGAGATTTTCCCTTGTAAGTAGGGAGGGGACGATAACAACAGCAGTAATAGTAACACCTTGCTACTTTGGTCGCTGGGCAGCTGCAACAGCTGCATTAGCTATTATACTTAAAACTAATTTAGCTCAAAAATATGCATATGCTAATTCCCGCTTATCTCCTCTGAAGTATGCATTCTGTCACAGTCTATGCAAGTGGACAAGGTAAAGGTTTTCTACCCTTCAGATCTTTCTGCTACAACCTCAAAAAATCATTGAGGTTCAAACACTTTAGGATCTTTCAACTGTCAGTTTGGTTGGTGTGAAAGAAACAGATTTTCAGAACCTATGTGCAAATTTCAGAGGTTGCATAACTACGACAGGAACTGAGTTACATGCGTGAGTCTGGATGTAAAGTACAGAAAACGCTTTAGGAAGAAAACAGCAATTGGATAAGTTAAAAGGCAGGAAGAACATGTGTCAGGATACATTTATACTAAATCACTGAAAACTGCAATATATAAAAAAAAAAGACCCAACTTTCCTTTCAAATGGAATTAGTTATTACGTATTACTGGATCTGGACGCTTTTAGGAATTACTGCACTTAACGCGATTGTGACTTCCTAAGCAACGAACTGTTCCTAAAACAGCAATTCAAAGGGTCCTCTAGCATAAATACACAAACTGAAACAAAAACCATTTTAGTAATGTAAATTTAACTCCGTTCAAATAAATCTTGAGCGCCTTTTATGGATCTGCACGGGGAAAAATGACGCACTAAGACATAGCCCTACCTTCTAGAAGCTTCTACTCAAGTAAGAGACAAACTTAAATAAAAGCTGAGTGATAAATGGTAGAAATGAGTGATTGTGTGTGTGTGTGAAGGTTCATTATCTCATAAGAATTTATCTCATTTTCTAAATCTGGATTTTGCCTTGTGGGCGTTCTAAAAACTTGCAATTCTGTATTCCTTTCTTTTTGAAATCGCCTCACTTATAATTTCATTCACTGAAATGTAGAAATCCTCAAATTGAAAAACAAAGGATGTCTCTTGTGACTTCATAAGAACACCATTTCAGGTAACTGAGGAAACTATGCTCACCAAAATCTTGAGGCTGGCAAATTGGACAATCCAGATTTCAGTGCTGGCCTGAAAAAACTCCAAAGCAGCACAAACCTGTTTTACAACCGGGGACCTTTCTCTCCACCTCGTCCACACCTTTAACCAGGTTTAATTTGCTGGCTGGTTTTCTGGGAGGTTCCAGAGAGAGTTTGGTTTATGTTCACTGTCCATCAGTAATTACCCATGCCCCACCCATCCGCAAGAATAAGAACAGTAAAGAGATCCTTTCCGGTCCTTGTGTTGGAGAGGGTGGGCAGGGCTGTGGATTTCAGGACTCAGGTCTCTCACCCAAGCGCCACGGCCGGAAGGAGACATCCTGTGATGCGGATGTCTGCTCAACAGCCCAGCAGTTCTCAGAACACGTTTATCCCTTCACTGAACTACCAAAACCGGGGCCAGGGATGGGGCACTGTGTCCACTGTGAGGAACGGTCCGGTTGAGGCTAATGCGTTATTTAGCCCGTTCATAGAAACACGCACCATCTGGGATGTGCAGGGACGTACAACCTTGAATCCCTGGGAGCCCCAAGAGCTAAGCATTCCAGAGACAAATGCGACAGGTGTCACGCCTCATGCCTGGCAGTGGCCGTAATGCCATGTGCGTCACATCACTGTCACCTTTCTCAGCATCAAAGGACGGGGACTCAGCCCGAGGGGCTTGGGGCTGTACCCATCGCCAGCCAGTGACGGTCGGGCACAAGTCATGCCCTCACCCAACGTGGAAACGCTGTCCCCTTTTCTGAATTTCCAATTTTTGTCAGATAGACAATATCATCCTGGTGACACAAATTCTACCCTCAAAACCATCTGCACCTACTTGCCTCCCCACAGACCCCCAGACACTGACTTCGCTGTCCATCCCAGCTCCTCTGGCCTCTGCAGCCCGTCTGCCACCTGCCCTTTCCTCTCCGCCCCCACCCAGGGCCTGGTCACCCACACTGGACACTTCCCATTGTCTGCGCAAGGCCTGTGCCCAAGGCAACTCCGGCTTGAATTATAGTGTGTCTTTGTTCTCAAATTGCTCTGTCATGACCTCCGTGCCCTCCGCCACCTACTTCATCCCCTACCTGCTTTTCAAATCACACTCAGCTATGACTATCTTCTCTGAATAGCGGGAACACTTAGGGGCCCTACGCTAAGGGGGTAACTTGCGGTACTCTGCCTTGGGTCCCAACAGAGGTGTTTCTTTCCCTTCAGCTAAGGTGGAAGGTCTGTGAGGTCCCAGCATCACCTGCGATGCCCAGGGTGTACCTGGGCAGAGAAACTGTGTCTCCTTTGACTGGACAGTTATTCTAAGAGTGTGGTACACCTGATGAGGATGCAGAGGAGGGAGCTGCTCTGCTCGGGAGCTGGAGTGATGGGTCTGGCAGAGTGAGGAGGAGCTTGCCCAGGGAAGGAGGGGAGACAGGAGGTGTGTGGAGGAGAGAGCGAGCACCCGGAGCACAGTCTCCACACACAAGACTCGTTGATGGAAGGAGGGGCATGATAGGAAACTGGTTTGGGGCCATGGGGAAAGCGGGCACTTGCAGCCGTCGGGTGCAGGAAGACCTCACAGGGGTGGTCTGTGGTCATTCCCACATGAGCTGGACCAGCCTGGGGTCAGACAGTGGCCGTGGGGAGGTGGGCGGAAGGAAAGAGAAAGGGGTTATTTCTCTTTGGTTCCCTTTCTCTCCAGTCAGTTCTGACGTCCACCGCGCGCTCACTTCCAAATAAATCTTTGACTCCGAACAAAATGACTTGTGCCTTGTCTCATATTCTTGCAGCCAAGGCTCGGCTCAAATCTGCCCTTTGGCCACGAGGCCCTCAGCCCGCCCTCTCCATGTCCCCTTTTCCCACCAAGTCTGCTCCTACAAAGCCCGCTTCACATTGGAGGGCCTCATGGGGCCTCTCCCTCCTGGGCAGCCCCCACCCCCGACCTGGACAAACCAGGTGTTGGCTGTCACTCACGGCCGATGTGTCCATCTGCCTTGGTGTCTCTCCTGCCCCGCCGGCCTGTGCGACTCCTGAGTGCCGACTCTTCTTCCTGATCTGCACAGGGCTCTGAGTTCTGTCTGTTGACACAGCAAGAGTTTCTAAAATGAGTCTGTTGTTTTCTTGGGGGAAGGGGCATTGCTCTGCAGACAGGTGGGAGGGGAGGGAGAAGTCCCCAAAGATGAAAGGCTCTGAGTCACGAGGATCTGGCTACTCTGGGAAGCCACCTGTACGAGTTCCATGTCAGAGACTGCGGCATGGGGGGCCGGGAGCCCAGGGGACTTTTGTGCTGCAGTGACCACAGCAGGCTTATTTCAGGGAGAAAGTCAGTGTTTATTTACATGGTGCCAAACACAGTCGAGTGCCCTACAGATCGCAGGTGATCCATAAACAAACCCCTAAAGTATTTAAAATGAATATTTTGCATCTAGTTATTTTCACCTAGAAATGCATTTAATGAGTTACCAACACATGCCGCAATGTGGAGGAACCTCAAAAACAAGCTGAGTGAAAGAAGCCAGAGACAAAAGGTCACCTATCACATGACTTCATTTATATGAAATGTCCACGACAGGTAAATCATTAGAGACAGAAAGTAGACTGATGGTTGCCTGGGGCTGGAGCGAAGGCGGGCTGGAAAGACCGGAGAATGCTAATGGCTCCGAGCTTCCTCTGGGAATATGGACACGTGCTGGATCTAGATTGAGGTAAAGATTACACAACCCTGCGAATATACTAAATGCCACTGAACTGTCCTCTTTAAAAGGCTAATTTTATGTTATATGAATTTCATCTTAGCCAAAACAAACAAACAAACAAACAAAAACCCAGAGAAAAAGTGCCAGAGAAGTTACTAATACAGAAAACAATAAAATAAAATAAAATAAATTTAAAATTTGAAAAAGTAACCGAGAGTTATTTTCCCACTAGCCTGCAGAAACACAGAAGGCTCTTCCACTTGATGTGTGGCTACAGTTTCGTTTCCGAGCTAGCAAAGAAACGCCTGAGACCTGCTGCAGACACCCATTCACCTGTGTGGCTTCAGATCCCACCAAGTTCACTGGCGCCGTCCCCTCAGCCACCAAGATACTGAAACCCCAATACCAGTTGCTTGAGCTTCTTGTGGCAGAGAAATATATGTTCCTTAACAGAAGCAGTAAATGATAACAATTTAGCTCGTAGAAAAATGATACGCAATGCCAGGCTTTGCCTGTGTCGTACTAAAAGCTGCACTGACTTACTACTGGTTTTACTGTTCCCAGAAACGCGGGTCGGTGATGTTGACAAGAGCTTGCTGGGCAAGGCCAAGTAGAGAGATGCATTCTGTGTTTCTTCCTGTCCTTTGAAAGAGGGAAATGTAAGTAATCTGATACTAAACTCTTAACGTGCTACATTTTTGTGCCAGGAGCTGGTTGAAAAGGAATAAAGTAACATGCAACAAAGATTGCTACTGGAGGGGGAGGAATGAGGAGGGGGTGGGGGGGAGGTGCGGAGGAGAAGCGGGATAGTAAACAGAATATTCCAGATGCTGGGTCTGAATGAGGTTTGCTGCCTTTCAGTCACTGGTTTCACATTCTGTTGCACTTTCTACTACACTAGCCTTGGCTGGGTTTTTTCTTTACTCTCTGAGGTATAACTTATCCACAGTAAGTACCAAACCAACGTGTGCATTTCACCTGTGCGTCCACCTGCGTAACCATCAGCCACAGTGAGCTGCGGACCATGTCTGCAAGGGGCCCTCATTCCCCTCTCAGTCTGTACACCCACGGAAGTTTGCTATAGCTTCTACTTTCCCTCACAGGAGATTACTTTTACCATAGGTATTTTAATGAGCATCAAGTCACTCTGTGGTAAAATGTTCATTCCACCTAAGGCTGAAGAGTAACAAATGTATTGTCTTACGGAGTCTTAGAGAGTCATTTTGCTGTCTCCCAGACACACCTTTTTCATTAGATCCTTTTGAGAAGGTATGATTAGTGATTGTGAAATAAACAGATACAAAAAGAATGTGGAGCCCAAAAGACAGAAGACAGAAGAGGTGGGCAGAATCTGTGTTATTTTTCCTGCACCTTTCTCCCCCTCCCTCCTTCTCTGCTTAAACAGCTCCAGATCAATAAGGGAAAAAAAAATCAAATTGATGTATGCCCTTTGAGGGTGGTTTTTCCTCTCTCTTGCAGAACGTGTTCTATTTATGTAAAAACATCCACTCTGAAAAGCATAATGCGTTCATTCCCACCAAATATAGTACACGAGTTTTATTAGCATCTGGGAACTTCAAGTAATGGAAAAACTGAGACACACACACAAAAAGACATATGATAAGTAACTCTGAATTTAGCACCATTTTATTAAGAACCCAGCACAGCCAGTTGACAAATGGGCCAGACATGCTGACCCGCTTCACCTCCCCTAAAAGCTCAGATGAAAACAAAAAGTTCTCTAAGCGGATGAAAATAGCTATAAAAACAAACACAGTATCTTGCTACAGGTCAAATGGGTTCTAACAGGCCTTCAGAAGATATTAAATGTTTTAAACAGAAAGGCGGTTAAAAATAGAGAACAAATGCAAATAACCAGGGATTTTTTTTTTCCAAGCTATTTTGGGGCTGAAACTTGCAGGTGGAGGAAGATGAGTAAGTAATACTTCAAACGAATCCTTCCCTTGATCGTGTTTCATTCCAGTCCTAATTGCAAGCTCTCAGAAAACTCCAACCGCCCCATGTTGTTGGGGTGAAAGGTCTGACTACATATCTATGAGGTCTGCTGACCAAATTCAGGGTGACCTCCAGTAACCTCAGGAAGGAGCAACATTCCCCCCTTGCTGGCTTTCCGTGACTGTTTCTCCCCTCATCTGTCCCACCCTGAAGGAGTGCTGGACAGACTCTAGGCTGCCCCCATGAGTCCTGCCCTCTGGTGTTCAAGTCTTGGTGGGGTCCTGTCCCCGGGAGTGTGGGCAGGACTATAACTCAGTTCTAATCAAGAGAATCTGGCAAAGGGGATGATGGTCGTGCCTGTGATTAAGTTGGTGGTAGAAGCTCTAGAGAACCCCCTTGTGGGCTTGAGGAAGTAAGCTGCCACATGGCGAGGAACCGAGGGTAGCCAGCAGGAAGCTGGGTTCCTGCATCCTGCAGCTGCAAGGAAATGAATTCTTCCAACAGCCTAAGGGAACTTGGGAGCTGATCCTTCCTCTGTTGAACCTCCAGATGAGAACTCAGCCCAGCTGCCCCCTGGACTGTGAACCCCTGAGCAGAGGAGCCAGCTAAGCCGTGCCTGGACTCCTGACCCATAGAAATGGGAGCTAAATAAAATATGTATTGGTTAAAGCCACTAAACTTGTGCTTATCTGTTATGGAGCAACAGATAACTGACACCCCAGGACTTTTATGTTTTATTCTTTTTCTACAGGACCTACTGTCACTGGCCACTGACTAGTTCTACTCACCACTATGCACCCCTGCTCCCACACCTGTCACTTTCTTCCTTGTTTCAAAAGTAATAGGATACAGACACAAAAGGGGAACTAACACCTGAGTCTACTTACATGAGTACCTAGCCCAGGCAAGTTCATAGACAGTCATTACCAGACAGGAAGAACAGTCATTACCCGGGGCTGGGGAACAGAGGCGTGGGGATACTTTAACGGGGACAGAGTTTCTCTTGGGGGCACGAACAAGTTCAGGATGTGGATGCTAGTGACAGATGCACAATATTGCGCATGCACTTAACGCCACTGGACTGTATGCCTAAAAACAATTAAAATGGCAAATTTTATGTTATGTATATTTTAGTGCAATAGAAAAATTCAAACAAATATATGACCAAGAGGTATGGCTTTACTTCTCCATTTTATTAGGAGAGTCCTGAAAAGGGAAATGTTTTCAGACCCAAAAGCAATCTGTCAGTCACTGAGATGAGAACCTCAGAGGAGGAAGCAGGATGGTGGCAGGAGATCAAATCCCCTTTCCCTCAGTTTTTGTTGTGCTCAGGCACCGGTGACAACTCCCACCACTGAAGGGCCAAGAAGGCCTGGAGTCAGGAGGGGAAGTGCCAGTGTTTTCCGGGGGTTTGCTTAAGTACTCCCCAGTATAACTGTAGTGCCACATCCAATGTCAGAGACCTTCTTTCTTGGTAGAAGCCCCAGTGCTGTGGAGGCCAAACATGGAAGGAAAGGAAGAGGCAGCTGGAAGCACTTGGGGAGGGGTCTGGGGTGGGAGGGGGACCAACTGGCCTGAAGGCCGAGGCGGAATCTGATTCCGGGACCAGCCAGATGGAGTGGGGAGCGTGGAGCAGAGTGGAAGGGCCCAGAGGTTTCACATGGTGCCAGAGCAACACCTACAAGGAACACCTTGAGGAGCCTTGGGCCTGGTCCACTCCGTTCCTTAAAGAGGCAACGGTCATCCCTAGAACAAAAGAAATCGCTCGGCAAATAAACTTCAGGACAAACAAGGCTGGTGGGACCATCTGAAGCCCTTCAACCTCCCTGGCGGGGGTGGAGGGGAGAGCATTTCATTTTAGCTCTATCAAGCTGATTTTTGTGGCAAAATATGTGCACAATAAACAGTTGGTGCCTTTTAAAAGTCAGAGCCTAAGGTTCTGAGACTATTTAGTCTGAGGTTACCAGCGCCAATTTTGGAGCGAGACACCCTGGCTTTGAATTTCGAGCCCATTGCTGGCTGATGTGGTGCATAAGCTATTTACATGGCTCTGCTCCAGATTCTGCCTCTGGAACGTGGGGCCAGGGTTGCCTCTTCTCCAGAGGCTGATTTTAGAGGAAGATTTCTGTGTTCTGCACTACGCTTAGTACCCAGTACTGGCTCAGCAAATTGAAGCTATGATGATTCCACTGAAATACATATCTCAAACAAAGAAATAGAGTGTGAGCAGACACTATTAAGTATATGACTTGGAGGGTGTTAGCGCAAAACCCAAAGTAAAACAACCACCAAAAAAGTTGGGGAGAAGAGGCCTGGGAATTATGAAGGGACTGATTGCCTGAAAAATACAAAACATTAAGCTAGAGCAGTGATTTTCAAACTGAAAGTTCAGCAGAACCTCTGGGAGGACTTTACCCAACCCAGATGGCTGGGCCCCTGCCCTGGCATTTCTGATTTAGCATGTCTGGTGGAAACCCAAGAATGTGCATTTCTAACACGTTCCCAGCAGAGGCTGACGCTGGTCTAAGGAACACACTTTGAGAACCACTGTGCTGCAGAAACTTGCCATTGGAATATTATTAATAAATAGCTCATGCATTTGACGAGCACTTGAAGGGGCTGCAAGTGCACATTTAGTCACACGAGTAGACAACAAAAGGAATGCAACTCATTTGTTTTTCCATCCTAGCCATTAAAAAAAAGTACGAAATGGTGCTGGACTGAGGATGTATATATGTTTCCTAGTAGACTGGTTTTCTACTGCTGTGTCACAAATTACCCCGAATTTAGAGACTTTCAACAACACACACCTGTCACCTCACAGTTTCCTGTGTCAGGAGTCTGCACATGGGATAACCAGGTCCTCTGCTCAGGGTCTCACCAGGTGGCAATCGAGGTGTCATCGGGGCTGCTTTTTCATCTGAAGCTCATGGTTCTTTTCCAAGTTCACTGGTTTTTGGCTGATTCAGTTCCTCGTGGTTGCAGGACTGAGGCCCTCCACTCCTGCAGGCCTCTCCTTTCCATAGGCAGCTCACAGGTGGCTGTTTGTTTTGTGTTTGAGGCCAGCAGGAGAATCTCTCTGCTTTCATAAAGTTCACCTGATTAAGCCAGGCCCACATTTCATAAAGCTCACCTGACTAAGCCAGGCCCACATTTCATAAAGCTCACCTGATAAAGCCAGGCCCCCTGCTCCTCTGTGTTTCATTGTTACAGCTCTTCGTGAGGGGGTGGGGCACATGCACAGGTGGAAACACTTAGCAGTGCATACTTACAACAATGCCCACTACTGGAATCTACAGAGAGGTGCAAGGCTGGGTTCCTGACATTAAGGAATGTCTAGGAGGTTAAGAAAGTTCAGACTTGTCAAGGACAAGCTTACCAAGGTCACTGCAGTGCCACACAGGGTGCCATTACCCTACTGTCTCCTTTGGGCATTGCCCTCAGTGTCCTGCAAGCCCTCACAAGTCAAAGCAAGGGTGGCCTTACATGCGTGACCCTCTGCTGGGAAGGGACCATATCAGCAGTGCTTGAACCCCCAAGTATCTCGTGCAGTCCCTTGTGGTTGCCCTCCTCAGAGGACTGGGACATGAATCCAATGGAATTCAGGCTGGGAGACGGGTTCTAGTCTTAGAGCTGTGCTGTCCTGGTCATCCGGCCCTTCCCTGTGCAGTCTGTGGCACTGGCTTTCTCCATATGGCTTTATGCCTTTAGTCCACAGCCCCTCATGGCGAGAAGTCTCTCTAGTTTCTTCCACCATGCTCTCCCATGGTAGTTCTTCCCCGACGGCCCCCACATCCATTCACAGCCCTGCTCTGCCCTGAGGTGTGGGGTGGAAGCTGGCTCCTGGCAACGGCGTCCTCTGCTGTAGTCGGCAAGCTTTGTCTGTTGCAGCTGCAGCACCCATCTGTTTCCTGCTCACGACGCACACAGGCTGTGCATGAGCACCCCTGAGCTAGACTTGCCTCAGCTCCACGTGTCTCCCTACACCTGGAGCCAGGTCCTATCTGAAGGCCAAAGGCTTTCATCTTCTTTCATTTTTGTGTTTTTGGTTTTTTTCTGGTGGGGGGAGGTAATTAGGTTTATTTATTTATTCTTTAATGGAGGGACTGGGGATTGAACCCAGGACCTTGTGCATGCTAGGCATGTGCTCTACCACTGAGCTCTACCCTCCCCACCCCCGGCTTCATCTTCAACTCCAGCAACACGGCCTCTCTCTTGCCATTCTTCCACAGTCACATCTCCTTCTCTGATCTGAGCTCTTCTGCCTCCGTCCTCCACATTTATGCACCCTTGTCACTACACTGGGCCTACTCAAATAACCCCGGATTTATGGAGACTTGCAAGAGAACTGTCCTATCTCACACACACCTACGGGTGGGGGAATGACTCCACACTTCACTTCATGAGACTTTCAGAAGTTGTGCTAAATATAGACGTGAACATTAAAGAGCCACCTGGACTAACAAAGAATGGCCAGCGGCAGAGCTGACGTTCATTTCACCTGGCACTGAGTCACCCACTCTTTGCGCATCCTGTTTGCTGGAGGCTTTTCCCTTTGGACCAGACGTGGGGCTCTTAGATCCTGTCTCCCATTGCAGAATCCCAAATCAACTTCAGAAGGTAGACATGACTGAGTGACAGTTCTAGAATTTCCATCCCAAAGAGAAGAGGATGGACCCAGAAGTTCCATCACATCAAACGCCCAGAGGACATTGCTTTCTCTTAGTTGTGATAAAGCTGGAGCATCGGGGTATGGCCCTCATAACCATGCTGAGCTAACCAGTGGCTGACCAGTTGCTGGGCATTTGGGAGCATCTCCTTTGTAGAAGGTTGAAAGCTCAGTCTTAGCTGTTAACTGAGTTGCTTAAAGTGACACAGCTTGCGGGAAGGGCTGGGCCTTCGCACTCAGCGTCCCTCCTTCCTTTCTTCCTTCCCCCCTTCCTTTTTCTATCTTTCCTTCCTTCCTTCCCTTCCCCGTTCCTTCTCTCTCTCTCTTTCTTTTTTTCCCCCTCCATGCTGTTTTGAGTATCAACAGTGCTTTTGTAGGTTGAGAGATCAGAACAGGGTCAACCCATGGGGAGGTCACGAGTGGAAAGGAGCTTCTTGGGTCGGTAATGTCCCCTTTCTTGACCCGAATGTGGGTTCCACAAGAGTGTTCAGTTTAAGGAAATTCATTAAGCTCCACACTTAAATTTTTTTGTGTTTCTGCACATATTTCTTTCAGAGCCAGTTTTCAGAAAAACTAAATGAGGCATAGAGGGAACTAGAAAATCTTTCCTCTCATGAGTCCCCCCTGTGCACAAATACAGTTTGTCAACTGGTCTTTGTACTGTTAGTTTTGTAGCTTTGTAGTCCAGAAAGACAACTCTATGACGATCCAGCAATCCTACTTCTGGGTGAATATATACATATCTCCAAAAGAACTGAAAGGAAGATCTTAAATCGGTATTTACACACCCACAGTCATAGCAAAATTATTCACAATAGCCAACATGTGGAACCAATCCAAATGCCCATTAAAGGACAAGCAAAATGCAGTCCATATACACTATATGTTTATTTATATACACATTGGAATATGATTCAGCCTCAAAAGAGAAGGTTCCAGTCCTATCGCATGCCCCAGTATTGATGAACCCTGAGCCCATTATGCTAAGTGACATAAGCCATCCACAAAAGGGCAAATACTGTACGATTCCACTTACACGAGGTATGGAAAGTACTCAAATTCATAGAAGCAGAAAGTAGAACGGTGACAGGGGGAATGGAGAGTCGTCTAATGGGTACAGCATCGCAGTTTTGCAAGATGAAGGAGCTCTGGAGCTCTGTTTCCCACAATGTGAACATATTTAACATTACTGAGCTGTACACTTAAAAAATGAGTAAGATCGTAAATTTTGTTTTGTGTTTTTACTGCAATGCTAATAATAATAATAAAAAGATAACTGAAAACACCCAAGTCCTATAGATTTTTCTCTCTGTGTCTCTTAAAAGACGTAAAATTGCATCTCATTTAATTGTTCTGGTAACAAAGAAGAAAGCACAGGCACATCTCCTCACTGGCAAGGTAACTTGCGATCCTTCCGATTCGCATGCAGCTCGCTCTGCGGTACCATCCACCTATTCTTTCCCTGGGGCGTCTTTTCAGGAAACGCACTGGCAGGGGAGCGGCTGTCTTCTGTGGGTGTGTGACGGCCCACTGATTGCACACCTCCACCCTCCCCGCCTCTCCAGCTACAAGCTGATCAGGTTTGTAGGGACCCTCCAGAGAGTCAGTTTATGACCCGCTGTGATGCTCGGAGACCAGGGCTCCTAGATAGCTGCGTCAGCTGAGCAGACAAGGCCTCCTCTCCCGCCGAATCCCCTTGCTCTGTGGATCATCAGAAAGGGAGAGGTCCACAGGTGCCTATCCTCGTGTGGCTATTCAAGATGCCGATGGAGGGATCCACACTCCGGCCAGGATAAAGGTAGTGTCCACTGGTGCCCGGCTTATGTCTCCTGTCCTGTGTGTCTGTTACCCGTGAAGGGCCACTTTGGTGGGACTCTTGAGGAATGTCCTTTCTTTTCCCTTTCCTCTCTGTGAGTGCGGAAGACTTTGCTCCCAGGTGCCTCCTGCGGCCCTTCCTCTCCCAGGTCCCCTGCTCTCCACAGGACGCAGTATAAGTACATGGTTGTGTTTTTCTATCAGGCATGAGTGCTGTGCATACCTACTAGGATGGCTATCATGAAAACAAACAAAATAAGCAGTGCCGGCCAGGAGGTGGAGAAACGGGAACCGCAGCACACTGCTGATGGGAATGCAAAACAGCGCAGCCGCTGTGAGAAACAGCTGGTGGTGCCTCAAAAAGTTAAATACGGAGCTACCATATGACTGAATAATCCAGCCTCCAGGTATGAACCCCAAAGAATTGAGAGTGGAACCCAAACAGATACTGTACACCGGTGTTCACTGCAGCATTATTTACAAGAGCTGAAAGGTGGAAACAGCCCAGGTGTCCAGCAACAGATGCGTGAACGAGCAAAATGCAGTCCATCCAGGCGATGGAGTATTAGTCAGCCTAAAAAAGGAAAGAAGGTCTGATACTTGCTTCAACACGGATGGACCTGGAAAGTTATGCTGGGAGAAATAAAGGCAGATGCCAAAGGACAAATACTGTAGGACTCCACTTACATGACACAGCCAGAATGGGCAGGTTCACAGAGAGAGAAAATAGACTGGAGGTTACTGGGGAGGGGCTGTGGGACAAGAAGAAATGGAGAGTTACTGCGCAATTGTTACAGACTCTCAGCGGGAGAAGATGAACAAGTTCTGGAGATGTTGTACATCAACTGTACCTCAATTAAAAAAAAAAAAGACTTAACCATAAAAAAAAGTTCTCAACATGGATATTGGTGATGTTTACATGACAATGTGAACCTCCTTAACACCAGTGAATTGGGGTTAAAAATAGTTAAAGTGGCAAATTTTATGTTATATATATTTTATCATAATTAAAAGAAACATAAGGAATGAGTGATAAAAGCGGTGACAGGTCAAGAGGACCACAGTGAAAGCTACCAGGAGACAGGGGTTGCGCGAGGGAGACAGAGCCCTGCTCCCTCCTCGGATACCTGTTCTCTGCCTCTGCACATGGTCCAGTGATGGGGTGGTATGGGAAGTAACCCCCTCCACTCCTCCTCCACATTCTTAAAGTTCCCTCATTGTCTGTTGCAGATCCTCAATCCTCATCGTGATGGTTTCCCAAGGCCGTTGTACCTGATTACCACAAGCTGGAAGCGCCTTCAGACACACACATTCGAGCTCTTCCAGTCCTGGAGGTCGGCAGGCTCAAGCGGGATGTTGCAAGGCTGGTCCTTCCTTCAGGCTCTCATGGGAATCTGTCTTTCTGCCTCTTCCAGGCTCTAGGGGCTGCCTGCCTTCTGTGGCCACAGCCCCTGCCTCCATCTTCAAAGCCTGAAGAGTAGCATCTTCACATCTCTGACTCGGACCTCTGCTTCCAACCTCGCGCCGCCTCCTCCTCCTCCTCCGACTCGGCCACCTTCCTCTCAGAGGGACGCTTGGGATTCACTAGGCCTGTTGGATAATCCAGGGCAATTGCTCCATCTCCACATCTGTAATTTATTCACATCTGCCAAGTTTCTTTGCCACGTAAGGTCACAGAGTCCCAGGAGTGGAGGATTAAAATGTGAACATCTTCGGGGCCTGTATTCTGCCTACCACACTCATCCTCTCCTGCATTCAAGCTCGTCTTTCTCCTGCGGGTCCCGGCTTCCAAGTTAACTCATGACGCAAACTCCTTGCCCCAGGTTTTGGACCTTTCCAGCCCCGATTCCTGCTGCTCCTGGCTGATCTGGAAGCCCTGTGCTAGGAGACACAGCTACGCTTGTCTGCTGAAGGGCGCCTTGCTCCCTGACCCTCCGTCTCACCCGATACGGAATCACGGTACATGTGGGTCTGAAGTTCCAGGTTGGCTCACCCACTAAAGGCAGGTCTCCAGGAAAATACAAGGTTCTATACAATTATTGCCAGGTCCTCAGGGAGAGCGTGGATGAGGGGCCTTTGTCGTCTGCCCTGGGACAGTCCACCATCGTAGGACATTCATTTCATACAAAAATATGTTTTGTGTTCCAAGCAAATCACTTGTGAAGGCCAGTGTTGGAAGCCAGCCTGAGTGTGTGAGAATGCTCTGCTGACATTTGGTGTCGTACATCCAAGCATCCGAAGCAAATACATAAAATAACTAAGCAAATATAAGATGTAAAAATAAGGTGGGGGAAAGTTAAAGTCAGCAGGAGAACAGTGCAGGGGCTTAACATCCATTTAGAGAAGCAGTGCGTGCAAACAAACAAACCAGAACTGCGAATTACTGAATGAACCAAACATTGCCTCCGACTCACCGGGTCCTGACTCTTTCATGAGACGTAATCTGAGACGCCAAGCTCTCGGGAGTCAACAGCAGGCCACCCCTTCTCCCAGCAGCTCACACATAACTGAGGTCTACTCCCATCAGCCAAGCTCCAAGGCACACAAACTTACTTTCTAGCTGTCGCCCGCTCCTTTCTGGGAGCCCTGCCTCTCCCCGGGGCTGACAGCTCCTTCTCTTGGTTCCCATCAGCTCGAAATGGTACGTTCTCTGCTGCATCGGCTCTGTCCAATCAGGCAACCACTCACATTCCAGAACCTTCTGACACCTCTTCCTTCCATCTTCAAAACTTATCTGCTCTATCCTTTGCTAATGGACTAAAAGAATCAGCCTAACAGGGTCCAACTGGACAGGAAACAGAGGGTTTCTGGAACTGCGTAATTTGAAGAGCATTTCGCAAAGAGCTTGATTACAAAGCTGTGGTCATGGCCTGAGGCAGAGCTGGCCAAGACTGACCCTAAAACACATCCGCCACAGAGCGGTGCCTGATGGTCTCACTTGGCCCCTTTTTGGGTTGAGGCAGGGTTCTCAGCACTTCTGACATTTTGGGGCCGGGCCACTCTAGGCTGAAGGGGCCGCCCTGTGCACCATGAGATACTGAGCAGTAACCCTGGATAGATTTGAGACCTGGAGCTCATGGGTGATCTTTGTGGTATGAGGATCTACAGGAAACCGCTTGCTGCCTCCAGGGGTTGGGCCAGTCTTGCGTGGCAAGACGTTTTCCGTGAGCCTTGCTGGAAGTCTCCAGCGAGCACCACAGAAAACAAATGGCCTCACACTTCTCGTGTTACGAGTTGAACTGTGCTCCCCTCCCCCAAAGGTCTGGTGCAGTTCCCACCTCTGGTGCCTGTGGATGTCCTCTTACTTGGAAGTCAGGTCTCTGCAGATGCTGTTAGCTAAGATAAGGTCCTACAGGTTGAGGAGGGCACTGACGCGAACCCTCTATGCCAGACCTCCTTGTAAGAAGAGATGATGACAGGCAAAGACAGACACCACAGAGGGAAGACGGCGTGAGGACATTCATGGAAGAGACCATGTGATGACAGAGACTGGAGGGAGGCGTCCACAAGCCAAGTGACATCAAGTACTGCTGGCAATACCAGAAGCTGAGGGCAAGGCCTCGAATGGGTTTTCCCCGAAAGCCCCCAGAGGGCATGAGTCTGCCTCAACACCTTGACTTTGGACTTCTGGCCCCTAGAACTGGGACAGAGTAGATTTCTGTTGTTTGGAGTCACTCAGCTTGCGGCCCCAGTTTCGGCAGTCCCAGGAAACAAACACAGCACTCCTGCCCTGCTCTTGTGGACGGTGCAGAATGGGGCTGCACAAATATCTCTGGGACACCCTTACTCGGTCTCCCTTTCCTGTGAACACAGAGACTCGAACTCGTGGTCCAGTGTCACGGTGGGAGCAGACGGAAGTTGGAGACCTGGGCTCAAATGCCCACAGGCCGCTCGAGAGGTCAGCCTGCTTGGTGAGTCCCTCAGACGTTGGTACGTCTTATTTTCCTTACCTGAAACATGGGTCCTATCATACTTCACAGATGAAGTTGCAGGGACTGTTAAGTGTCGTGGCAACCTGACTTCCAGCCCCACGTGGCCATTCCCAGCCTCCTCCTGCTGCTGGCGGGGACCCTCACGCAGCCCAGGTGAAGGGGGACCCTCACGCCGCCCAGGTGGAGGGCGACCCTAGCACTCAGAAAGCACCTTCATTTTGCTGTTGCTGGGAACAGGAGGAAGGCTGCGAGTAGTCGTGTGGGCGAAAGGTACCAGGATACGGAGTGTGGGCACAGATCCTAGGAAACAGATACGTTCCTATGGCCATGCAGCTAACCCTGGCCCTGATGGCAGCTCCTGTTCCAGATGCCAGGCTGCCCCAGGGAACGGAGTGGAGTCAGATGGGTCCCACCCCAAGGGTCTTGCCCTTTGGGTAGTGGGGAGGGGGCGTCCAGCCAAGGCTCTGCTGCCTACCTTTGTCCAGGCCTCCACCGTATATTGGATGCCAAGGTGGGTTAAATCCCGGCTGTCCGGGTGCAGGGCTGTGAGCGACCAGGAATGAGAGTTTTCATTTCCTGCTGGGAGACGTTCATTCCATGCACTTTGTGGTTACCGACCGGACTGTCTGTGCTCATTCTGAAAGGATGGGTTAGGAATAAGAGTGAAATGACAGTGAGTCAGCTTATTTGGGAGGTTGCTATGAACTCATACAAAAGTTCTGAATCTAAAATATTTGAAAACTTTTATTATTTTAAGAACATCAAATAACCCTATTTAAGTTCATAAACTGTCATCTTAAGGACGTCCTCTGGGGACTTGCTTTAATGAACAAATGAGGATAATTCATAATTAGTGTGGCACTTTTTTTGGAGCATGGGGAAAACATCCCAGTGAAATTAGGTACTAATTACCATGCAAGGAGCCAGGAATATATTTGGAATATCCGATGCCACATTTTTAGATGCACGCTAAAAATATCAACACCATGATAAGGGAAAACCCAATTTCTAGTTATCTAATATTTATTAAATGCATGAGAAATAATTTATTAGTTTTGTTAAAGAGAGAAGCATGAGGAAGCTGTGCCAATTAATTTACCAGAGCTAGATTTTAATAGACTTTTGAAGAC
This sequence comes from Camelus dromedarius, assembly GCF_036321535.1. Lineage (NCBI taxonomy): Eukaryota > Metazoa > Chordata > Mammalia > Artiodactyla > Camelidae > Camelus > Camelus dromedarius. Next base: position 108,944,773 of record NC_087472.1, read on the forward strand.
ACTTGTGCTGAATTAGTTAATTTTTCCTAGATAGTTACTGAAAAATGGTATTAAAACTCAAACAGCACATTCCTGCATTCATTCTCCTGGCAATTAATTCAAAGGCAATTGTGTTGCCACCAGCACTCCGGCTCCTCACAGCTCATGCACAGATTTGCAATTTCCATTTCCTTTTCTCAGACTAGAATGTATATCCCGTGCCCTTCACTGTCTCCCCCAGACTAGAGGCTTTATCTCAAATGTCTCTGTTTCCGAGTTTGGAATATTTATTTATCCTGTCAGTGCTATCTTTAGGAAATTCACAGCAAGGTTTTGCTTGTTGATTCAGAAAACCTTTTTCCTCTTTTAGCAGTCTCTCCACCTAGGGCTGAGGGGTGGTTGTTAGGGAAAAGCTCCAGCATCTCAGAACCGATCAAGTGCAGGATGTGTAGGACTTTAACAGATGAGATCGTAATTACACATTCCCAGGTCCATGTGGCTGCAAGAGGCTCAGGGGACACCATGACTGGGCAAACATAGATGTAACAACAAAGCAAAAAAAAAAAAAAAAAAAAAAAAAGAAGAAGCCAGGACGTGACAGCTAAACTGACAGTCCTGAAAAAAAGATCAGCTATTATTAATTACATGTATGAAACAGCGTGTGCTGTTTACACATATGTAAACAATCATCATAGCTCCAGGATCTGAAAAGTAGATTAATCTAGTCCCTGCAACATTTACGCCATTAAAGTGATTAGCCAGCCTCCTCTTCATGGAGTGAAGGTTCACTCTCACCCAGCTTCCGTCAAAAGCATACAGAATGCAAATTAGTGGGGTCCAAATTTATTAGATCGCATTAATTATGAGCTTGCTGGTTCCTAGCAAGACATATACAAGGGATTTGAGATTTACCAACATGTGAGAAACCCTGGAAGCAGGAAAGTTGAACAAGGCAGAAAAGAAAAAGTAGAATGAAAGTTCACAGTTGGAAGCAGTATGGACCCCAATTTGGTTGGAAAGTGCGCAAGTGGCAGTTTCATACTCAGAGGTATTCTTGGCCCGTGAGCTATGTCCTCTGTCTTCAGCTGGCTCTGATCATACTTTTTGATTTAATTATATGTGAGCCTTAGTTTGATTTAATACATTTTTTTTTTCAAGAACAAGGATATTCCAAGGGGGAGGGTATAGCTCAGTGGTAGAGCACATGCCTAGCATGCACGAGGTCCTGGGTTCAATCCCCAGTACCTCCATCAAATAAATAAGTAAAACTAATTACCTCCCCCTTGCAAATAAATAAAATTAAAAAAAAAAGAACAAGGATATTCCTCATCAGGTGAACTTCCTTGTATGAAATGAAATTTTCTGGTATGTCTTTATGGCATGTTTTTCCTCACACAACATAAAGAAGCAAGTTTCAAAAATATGCTACCCTTGCAAACTAATTTCCCAAGTCAGTGCGTTAATGGCAACCTCCATGAATCACATTCAGCCCTGCCTGCGCTGACCCCTGTCCTCGCTGATCACTCCTGTCCTTTCTGCTCACCCCTGTCCTCCCCACTCACTCCTGACGCTGGGGGTCTGCCCCTCACCACCAACACAGCAGGTTTTGCCTTTTGCTCCTGGGTGGAGCCTCCACTCAGGTCCTCCTTGTCAATGCATTCTTCTTCTCGGAATCTTTCCTCCTCCTGTCATTGCCCAGCTATTTAGGTCACCGTAGACGATTTTAGAGACAGAGGATAAGACACTAATGCATATTTCGGCTAGCATTTGTTAAAAATAAAATTCTGGCATGCATATTTTAACAGGAATCAGTCTGGATCCGAAAATACACACGGAGATGGGGAGGACACACAGGGGGACCTCTTTTCTCTCCTACGGTTTCATCAACTCAGGAAAACTTGCTTTTCCAGGCAGCTATTGCTCTCCCTAATTGCATCAACCTTTTCCCCCAGCTACATTTTCAGAGAAAGTGTTCAAGCATCTTAGATTTCGCAACTGACAGTCAGTGAGGTGGCAGCGATACACACAAAGTGGTTGCCCTGTGCATTCTCAGGGAAGAATGAGATAGTGCCTGCTGGGCGCTGAAAACAGCGCCCTCCATGTTTCCACCCATCTGAGGGGGAAATGGAGACTGTGGCAGCTGCTTCGCCCATGCCCTGTGCCCCAGCGGCCCTGCCAGACTTCTGCACGAGGCCAGCCTGCTCTCCTTCCCTCCTCCAGGATGCAGTATCTCCCTCCGGCCTGAAGCAAGTCATTGAAACTTGCCCTCTTGCTCAGCATTGTTTTCCCTCTGGAGTACAAAAATCATTGCTTAATTTCTACTGTGGGCAATGGGCACCAACGATGTAAATAAAACACGGTGAAAAATTCACCTTGTGGGTAGTATTGGCCCTTTTTTTTTTTAACCTACTCATCATAAAAGAAGAGCTAGTTTCAAAACAACCCAAGCAAAGGTAACTTCTTAAAAAAAAAAGGTGACTTGTTGAGATGGGGTTTAGGGGCAGAGAGCCCAGCTGTTTGGCAAGTTTTAACAGCCTCAGGTCTCAGATCTGAGTCCAAGGTGGAGGAATTGGAAAGGAAACACTGCTCCCCAGACAAATGTGGGTTTTCCTGAGCGATGCTTAGTTCCAGCAGGTGCTGCCAAGGAGTGCCAGGAAACCCCACCATACATTATCCACGTCTGCATGAGGAGGAGCTCTTGGTCACATGAGCCGGCCGAATGAAAGTGTACATTGTTTTCTAGACTTCTTGGACCCTTGACAAATACCTCTTAGAAGCTCTTTGTTTTTCTTGTGCCTTTTTAAAGCAAGATTTTGACCCAACCACCTGTCTCCAGAGAAAGTTTGTTTTCCCTCTTCCTCTCCGCCCCATAGGAAAAGCTTATTTCTAATCTAGATTTCTTCTATAAACTGAAGAGATTGAATCATAATCACTGAAGCCAGGGTGTCCCATAACTTTTGGGGCTAATGGTACATCTTATCAGGGACCTGAATCATTGGTGTGCACAAATGGTTTGCTTTGGAACTGGGATGGGGGACAAACATAAAACCATTCAAAGTTTGTTGGGTCCCCCTCTGGAAATCTGGAAAACAGCAGCTACTTCTGGGCATTTATCACAGAGAAGTGAAAACTGAGGTTCACACAGACAGAAGCCCACAGCACCCAGATTTGTTAAGAGCCACAAACAGGTTCACACAGACAGCAGCCCACAGCACCCAGATTTGTAAGAGCCACAAACTGAGGTTCACACAGATAGCAGCCCACAGCACCCAGATTTGTAAGAGCCACAAACTGAGGTTCACACAGACAGCAGCCCACAGCACCCAGATTTGTAAGAGCCACAAACTGAAAGGGGATACATCTGAAGCAGTGACAAGGTACACACTATTTACTGATACTCACAACAGCCTAGTGAGTCTTCAGGGAATTATGCTGAGTGTACAAAGCCAATCTCAAAAGGTCACGTGTTTTATGATTCCACTGCAGAACCTTCTCAGTATAACAAAAGTATAGAGGTGGAGACCAACCTGATTGTTGGCTGCCAGGGGTAGGGGAAGGAGAGAGGGGAATGTGACAACAAAGAGGTGACACAGGGGGTTTTCCTTGTGGTGATGGAAGAGTTCTGTGTCTTGCTAGTGGTGAAGTTACACAAATCTAAAAGTGCTACAACTCCATACAATTACACAACAGACCCATTTCATGGGTGCATGAACAAATGTGAAATCTGAGTAAGGACTCTAGGTAAATCATTGTCTTGTGGCTTTGTTGATTTCCTGGCTTTGATAATGGGCTACGGTTTTAAGTAATTTTGGGAGAAAATGGGTGAGGCTTCTCTGCATTATTCCTGCAACTTCCTATGCATCTGTAATTAGTTCAAAACACAAGTTATTTGGTGGAAAAATACTGGCTCCTGGGAAATTCTCAGTGAGATCTGCTGAATTTCATTCATTTGTACACCTGGAGACAAGTTCACCCCTGAACGGATGGCATGTGCTGCCCCTTCCAGCTGCTTATCAGGCAAGTACTTAGAGGGCATTATTAAGAGGAGTAGGGGGAGGGTAAAGATTGGTGGTAGAGCACATGCCTAGCATGTGTGAGGTCCTGGGTTCAACCCCCAGCACCTCTATTAAAAAACAAAATAAAAAACAAGACAAAAAAAAAAAAAAGAGAGAGAGAGAAAGAAGCAAGTGCCTAAATTAGCTTTGTCTAAAACTTACATTTTCCGTACAAACCAAATACAGGATGAAGGTGCAATTACTCCGTCTTGGCCTGCTAACGGGCAGTGGCATTTGTGTTAGGATAGGTTACGCATTTTATGTCTCCTCTTCCCTCTTCTGAAGTCCACTGGGGGGCTGGCTGTGCCCCTCTCTCATGCCTGTAAGCAGCCGCCGTGGCTCCTCCCCTCCCAGACCCAACCAGCGTCAGCGAGCTCAGACACTTGCTGGATTGCAACTGAAGTGGCAGCGTGGCTTGCTTTTTTCTCTCTGACTGTGTGGCCAGAGATGCATCTTGGGAACGCTCATTGAATAATTAATTTTTAGTTTTAAATAATTCACTAGTCCTGGCCGGCATAATTGCTGGGGACCAAAGAATTAATTAGTTGGATGGTTTTTCTTCCTCCCCCTCTGCTTGGAGGGAGGGCTAGGCATGGCTGAGTGGAACAGAAGCGAGCAGCCTCTAACTAGGCCACCATTTCGACAATGACCGAGCACACAATGGCAAACGGATAGTAACCATCATGATCCTGCTGGGGCATAAAGCAGAGATTTTGCTTTCACTGTATCCCACAGTCCCTTCCTCGGCAGCCCACGCGTCACTCCTGGATTATTTTTGGCAGGGAGGACCAGGCCAACTATAGATAAGTAATATCAAAACAGGATTGCAAACCCTCAGTTTAGAACAAGGGCTGGCAAACTACAGCACACGAGTCAAGTACAGCCCACTGTCTGTTTTTGTAAATAAAGTTTTATTGGCACACAGCCACATCCATTCATGAACACAGTGTCTCTGGCTGCTTTTAGCTACAATGGCAGAGTTGAGTGGTTGTGACAAAGACCGTATGGAGTGCAAAATCGAAAATCTTTGAGTCTGCCAACCTCTGGTTTAGAAGGCCGTCTAAGCTGTCTGCCTCGCCCGAATTTAAAACAGGTTTGCTAGGACTGTCAATACTCTGGAACCTAAGGGTTGATTAGGGCTTCTTCTCACTGCTCCTGCCACCTTAGGGAAGGGAGTGAGGCAGGAGAAAGAGAGACAAGCAGGAAGAACCCTGGATAATCCCCAACTGGACTCTGGGCCCTTGAATATCTGAGATGAGGACCTGAGTTCTTGACGGGGAGTCGGATACACTCACAGATGTAAAGCACCTGTCATGAGCCCTGGCATGTAGTACACTGTAGGGCCCTTTGGTTGATTTCAATGTTACAGTGACTGTTTCCCTATTCCCTAAGGTAAGTTTTATCTTTCAGCAGTGAGTTTATCAGAGAAACTACAATTTTCCCTGTGTTTATCGTTTCAACCAGAAGTTACAATCCTGAACACTCGCGGAGCTGGAAAAGCTCCATCTGTGTCAGCATGACCCTAGAAGTGGTCAGGATGACTGAAGGGCAGCCTCGCTTTTTGGACTGGTTGATGATTGTTTTTCTATAGGAACTTAGGCCCTGTCTCCATCAGCAGAAAACCAGCATCTTTGGGATAAACAGAGCTATGTACAAAATGGAAATATTTACAGTGCAAAATCTATATTGTCCTACAGTAAGCTGTGCAGGCGTGCTATTCAAAGTGAGAGAAATGTGAAAAGAGCAAAATCATTTCTGAAATGTCCCTGCCCCAATGACCTTTGGCCCAAAACCAGAAATCTGTGCTCTACCCTTGACTTCTCCACCTCCTCAACCCCAGACCATCCGTCATCAAGCCCTGATTTCTTCCAAATATGACTACCATCTTCCTATCTTCCTCCCAACACTCACATGTCCCCCAATCTCATTGTCCTCCTGAATTAAATGATCTAACCTGGGCTCCCTGACTCTAGTCGTATCTCCTCCAATTCAGTCACACTGATCTTCCTCAAATTCCATGGTATCACATTCCCTCTCAGAAAACCTATGGCCACACATACATAACACAAAACTGACCATCAGTGAGACTTAGTTCACTCACAGTGCTGTCAGTTATCAACCATCCAGTTCCAGAACACTCCCATCACCGCAAAAGGAGGCCCTGTACCGGCTAAGCAGTCTCTCCCCATTCTCCCCTTCCCGCAGCCTCTGGCTGCCACTTACCTACTTTCTGTTTCTACAGATTTACCAATTCTGGATGGTTCAAGTAAATGGAATCACACAATATGCTTTTGTGTCAGGCTTCTTGGACTAAGCTTCATATTTTCAAAGTTCATCCACATTGTAGCATGTATCAGGACTTCACTCCTTTTTATACCAGAATAATATTGCGTTATAATACCATATTTTATGTATTCATTCATCTGTTGGTGGACATTTGGGTTGTTTCCAATTTAGAGATATTGTAAATAGAGCTTCTATGATCATGTGTGTGAACGTATTTGTTTGAGTACCCGTGTTCAGTTCTCTGGGGTCCATACCCAGGAGTAGACTTGCTGGGTCATACGAGAATTCTCTATCTAACTTATTGAGGAACCATTAGAATGTTTTCCACTGCTGCCGTACCATTTTACATCCCCACTCACATTCCTTCGTAAATCCAAAAAGTGGCTTTCCACTGTCCTCTGAGTAGTGTCCATGTTTTTGACATGGCTGACAAGATCTTTGAGATCTGGCCCCTGACTACCTCCTCTGCTCCACATATGGCCTTCTTTCCTCGCCTCATTCTCACCACACTCTCTCGTTCGTCCTATACGCTCTTCTCTCTGCCTGGAACCCTACCGTCTTCTTGTCTGTTTAATCAGATCACCCTCCCAGACCTTCTCTGTGAAGCCCTCAAGTCCCAGCTGGGTGCTTGTAGGTGCTTTCCGATCACAGTCCTCACTGCACTGTCCTGAAGTTCCTTGCTATCTGCCGAATTTCACCTGCTAAATAGTAACCTCCATGAAGGCAGGGGTGACATCTGTCCTGCTCATGACCTTACACTCAATTCTCAGCACAAAGTTAGAGCTCAGTAAATACCTGAATGAATTAAATTGCCAGGTGCAACCACCACCCATGACAAACTCAAGACCATCAAAGATGATTAAAAGACTCAGCACATATTTAATTCTGGATAGTAGTGGCTGGGTTTCTGGTCTTCAGTCCCTCCCCCATATCCTCACTTCTGTTTATTCATTATCATCACATGTCCCAGTGGTTCTTAATCTTAGGATGGGGTACTTAAAAGCCACATTGTACTAACGTAAGGTACTCTGGTTTGAAATATAACCATTTAAAACTGAAATATTGTTAAATGGGTGCTTGTGTTAAGAATTGGATTCCTACTGCTTCTGACTTATTATTTTCCATAATGTTGAACAAGCTGCCTCTGTGATGAGAAATAGTTATCCAAAATCGTTATTGTTCAGTGAAAGAAACACTGATCAACATTTGCATGCAAAGAAACCTTTGAAAAGAAGTTATTTGGGCCACAATGAAATACCATGCCCTAGAACGACCAATGTTATTCACCACAAGGAGGCCGAAAGAGGTCAAGGGTGTGGAGCCCCCCAAATCCTCAGACAGTGATGGTGCAAATTTAAACCTACACAACCACTTTGCAAAACTGATTGGTAGTTGGTTAAGAGGTTTTTAGCATGCATAAATTCTATGCCCAGCCATTTCACTCACAGAAAAATTATGTCTACCACAGCCTTGTGCAAGAATGTTCACAGCTGTTTTATTTACAGTCACCAAAACCCAGAAAGAGTCCAGGCATCTATCAACGGAGAATGGCTAAATAAGCAGTGGCCTAGCCAGAGAATGGAATACTACTTAGCACTAAAAAGGAATGAACTATTGATACAGGCAACAATATACAAAGATGAATATCCAAAACATTATGCTAAGTGAAAGAAGCCAGTCATAAAAGAGTATATACTATAGGATTTATGATATTCTAGGCAAGACAAATCTAATTTTTAGTGCCAGAATGCAGATCAGTGGTTACTTCTGGGTAGAGGGAGGATTCACTAGGAAGAGGCCCAAGGGAGTTGTCTGAATGATGTTCTATATTTTGATAGGGATTTGGGTTACATGAGCAAATGCATCATCAAAACTGATCAAACTGAACATTTAGACTTAAGCATTTCACTGTGTGGAAACTAGACTTTGATTTTAAGAATGTAAAGTCAAGTCATCTTGCTGCTTGTAAACAAACAAAAAGATTTATGTAAATACCTGTTTTTTACGGTTAGGTCTGGGCAACAATTTAATCCCACAGGATCTGTGACCATGCTTTAGATGGTGATATTTGGTGGCATTCTTTGCTTTCTACGATATGATCATTTAATTTTTTAAAAATTTGTTTAAGGATTAAATTTTTTCACCATTAAAAATGTTGCTGTTTTTGAGGAGTTGGTGAATAATTTTCAGACCATCACTCTTGTACGCTCACTAGAGTTAAAAAAAAAAAAAAGAACCCTTTACGGTATTTGTACTGGTTAGCTTTTGCTGTTTTGGAAAACAGCTACAAAATTTAATGGCTTAAGACAAACACCGTTTACTTAGCTCCTGGCTCACGCGCCAGCAGTTTGGGCTGGGCTCAGACAGGTGCTTCTTCTGGCCTTGGGGGAGCTCAGTGGTGCATCAGCTGGTACTGTCCTCTCTGCAAAGACTGAGCTAGCCAAGTGTGCCATCTGCAGCTGCAACGCCCAGGAGAAGGCCAAGGTTGTGGAGATTCAAATCAGGCACGACCAAAAGGTGGAGGCAGGAAGTTGATTTCACTGTGCTCCCCAACCCCACACTTTTCTGCCTTGAAAAGGGATCCTTTCCCAATTTGGCTTCTTCCGTGGAGTCGAGCTGGAAACTCCCCTGACAGTAAAAGCTCGCTGCTCTGTCTCCCTCAGCACTTGTGAGCAGCAGAAAAGCAAGCTTGATGTATTTCTGCAAATACGCAAGAAAATCCCTGGGGGGACTCATGCCAGGAGCTAACACAGCTGCAGGAAGCACAAGATGATGCCACCACTCAGAGAACAACGCACTATGTGTTTTTAGCACAAATATGGATTCGGGTTGATCATCCCTGAACAAAAAAGAAAACGAAGATTAATGGCTAAAATGAATCATCATTGCTTATTTCATACTGTAAGAAGCCATAGCAAGACAGTGTTATGCTTCCTTGCTAAAAACAGAAGTCATAAACAGAATGCTTAGAAGAAAAGAATGATGAGAAGCAGATTTTTGAAGTATTTTTTTAAAATCGAATTGGTTTGTTTTTTTATCACTTATCTATCATATGTAACGCTAACTTCCTCATCCATTACAACAGAAGCAAACAATACTGAAAAATAATCCTTTTTTCTGAGGCTATGATAGTAAAAAAGTCGTTTCAACCTTGAGTACGTGCATTAAGTCTTAATGCTAAGAGCTAATAACTCTGACATTGGAATTTCACTCGTATTTAAAGATATGTTTTCTCTGCCGGGTGAGGTGGAGGCATCACTTTCTTTTCCAGTGACAATTAATAGCTACTAATCGCAGTAAAATGGTTCTTCCAAAAATCACTTATGCTATGAAGGTGGGAAGTTGTCATGGACATGTCAGGGGATGTGAATATTCATTCTCCATAGGAGTAAAGATACAGATGCAGGGAATAGGGACGGAGGATAAAGATGGTCCTGCCCCCACTGGGAATCAATATTTAATCTTTTCTGCTTGAGACCTCTGAACCAGTTAGTCAAGTAATGCAGGCTGTGATGGGGTGTCCCATGCATTCCTTTCTCTTGTTGCTCTTTTTCCCACAAAGATATTATTTTCTGAAGGGTCAGATTTCTGTCTTGTAGAGCAATTGACTTAGCTTTCACATGTTACATTTATGACTCAAACAGAAAAAAATCAAATCTTAATTATACCTACTTTGGTGCCTGTATTTTACCAGCGAGTCTCTCTGTGCTTGTCAAAACTGTACCCTCTTTTTAGACCATGGGTGACAACCGTCTGTTAACTCCCACAGCCACGAACTAAAAAGCCTATGCTCTGTCCTGCTGCATTGTTGTTATTTAAAAATATTAATTGATCAAGTTTTCTTCATGCTTAAAGTTGGGCTCGAAGTGGGAGCACTGTGTAGATCTGGGTTTCCCGAAAAGCAGGCCCTGTGACGGGGTTTCAGAACAAGTCAGTTGATGGGTGAGCAAATCCCAGGAGACAGCTGCAGTGGCATGAGGAAATAAGAAAGGGAAGTGAAGGCAGCCAGTGAAGGAAGCATCACGAAGCCTACGACTGCCACGGGCAGCTGGAGCCCATTCCCTGGGGACCTCTAGGAGACAGTGCAGATCATGCACCTCAGGGCTATCCCTGCTCAGGAGGACGGAGCTGGGGTGTTTATACACTGGCTCCCAAGAGCTCAACTCTTTAGCACTCTGGCCTGCCATGCACGCAGGCTATGCTTGGGCCTTTGTACGTAAAGATGAGTGGGGAGGAAATGTGCACAGCCTCTAACAGTGTCAGTCAGCTACTGTGCAGCACTAACACGCTGCTTTCGTGGAAGCCCTAAGAAAGGAGGACTTCCTTGTGGTTCTCGCAGCACAAAAATGACCAACCCTAGGACTCAGAGGGGCAAAACCGGAGCACTCTGCCATGAACAGAAATGAGAAAACAACTATTATTGGCAAGACTAGCTATGCAATTATAAAGTCCAGTGCAAGATGCAAAAAAAGCATCTCTGATCAAAAAGTGGGAAGAAGGTGCCTGGATGAGAGTGGGCCAGACACTTACCTCTCACCCCCGGATCACACTGCCCACTGAATGTGCTGTGGTGCTGCCATCCTGGGGTGGGAACGGCCACCAGAGTGCCCTGACCAACTCTGCTCCCTGCTGGGGATGACAGGTGCCAGTGATTGCTGGGCTGGGGTGGGGGTACAGGGACTATGAGGAGCAGGAGGCTGAGGGGCACCAGGAGGTTGTGGAGTGGGCAGGCAAGAACTCATCCCATGGAGTCAGATGATTATTTAAAAAAAACATTAAAAAATACAAACATTGCTCACAGCTCACGAGTTTACAAAAACAGGTGGTGGGCTGGAGCTGGCCCGTGGGCTGTGTTCTGCCAACCCTGTCATCGGGGAGTCTCGGTGTTTGTCGAGTCAGTTGTGAAGGAGGCAATAATTTGGGAGCGGCCCCGAGGTCGGGGCAGCTGAGCTGTCATTTTTGCTGAGGCAATAATTTAGGCCACGGATACGATGGGTTTCTGTGCTGCAGTGGGCAATGTGCTGCAGACTGAGGCCCGTCAAGCACAGGCCTCGTGCATCGTTTGGGCGCTTAGCTGCTCCCCTGGATGCCACCCAGCAGATGCTAGTAGCATCCGTCCCCCGACTGTGACAAGTTAAAATGTCCCCTGTGGTTAAAACTGCCCCAGGCTGAGAACTGCTGTAGAAGGAAGGGAGAAGGGAAATTAAGAGGCACATTTCTACAGCACTCCTAGCCTGAAAATGGGTTTTCCTTCCTGTATCTAGGCAAACCCCCCTTTCCTATTCAAGGTCAAGTTGTGGTGTTATTTCCAGGTTTGTCAGCAGTCTGGTCTTCACTGGAGCCACTTTGTGACATTCTGGCACCATTTCTGACCTTGTCAGCTCCATGTCTGAGGCGCCCTCCTGGAGAGTCTGTGAACTACTTATTATTCCCTAATAAATTCATCTTCTGTTTAAACTAGCCAGAGTTAAGTCCTATTGTTTACAACTAAGAATCCAGACTGAGACAATTGGCCTCATTAAGATTCGCCCACGATCCCCTTTTAAAACCTTGGTCTTTTGTTCCCCGGGTTAAGAAGCCAGGCAGATATTCCAGGAATAACTCACAGAGGCAAATTCCCATGCGTGAGACCCATGGGAACATGTTAGTTTCCACACACATTTATAGGTTAAAGTCTGTCTCCATTATCTTTTTTCTCTCCCCTTTTTAGGGCTAGTTGAGACGGTTTGTAGGAATGAAAATTCCCTCTGGATCTCTTCACATTTATTTTTGCTTTCCCATCCCCTGGATTCCAAAAGCAATCCATGCATAACTCTCTCCACTCGTCTCATTTTCCTTTTTCTCCACTGCAATGATTCGTTCCTCTTCCCCACATTTTCCCTTCTGGCCCGACTCTCCTCCACTTAGTATTACCTTCTTTTCCTGTTGCTGTATCTGTTCCTTTTCCCTCCTTGTACAAGACACCCCTAGAGTCTCCCCTCTCTGCTGCCCACCCTGACCATGAGGTTGGAGGCTCTGGGACACCAGGCCAATGCCACGTTTCCATTCCCTTGACCCCCTGCTGCTCCCTGATGATGCTGCAGGACCAGAAGATGTTTTAGCAATGACCACTTGTATGCAGAGGTACGGATGGTCGGCTTTGAGCATAGGTGGAGAACTTGGCAATCATATGAACAGGATCTGTGTGTTCAGAGGGGCCAGGTTGCCTCAAAGCTCCACCAGCTTCAAAGAAACTTCTAATTTTTCAGCAACCCTCCTCTGCCTCTCAGCCTGTAACAGCCTGCCCATCCTCTCATCCTTCTTCTGAAGTGTTCACCATGACTCATTCCTCTTGGGGAGACAAAAGGAACCCTTGACTCCAATAAATGTTTAAAACAAACAAACAAAAATAACAGATCACTGATTCCCAGGAAGCTGGGAGGAGGTGAGGTGGAGGTAGCATTTTCCCACTATTGTACTAACATGGTTTAATTAGTCAGACCAGCTGCTTAACACCTGGAAAGGTGCAGAAAGGCATGAGAGGGTGAAGCTGAGTGCAGTGGAGGACAAGGAATTCTGGGAACAAGTGGAGTGCATGGACCAGGGAAAGGGGGCCTGCAGAGGGGCAGGAGGGGCAACCCTGCATTCTGAGAGATGAGTCAAGGCTCTATGAGCAAGTGCCAGCACCAGGCAGGGTTTTAGGCACTTTACACATATTATTTCACATAATTCCCATGACCCTATGAGATAGGTCCTATCACTGCCACCTGTGTCAGTTAACTAGCGTGTTAATAATGCTGTGTAACAAACATCCCCACAAAAATTTCTTTGGCTTAACATATTCATCATTAAATCCCCCTAACGTGTCCTCTGTACACAGTTCAGTTCAGAGTTAGTGGATCTAGTCTGGGCATAGCTGAGTTGGGCTGAGCTCAAGTTTACTCCAAGTATTTTCTTTTCTTGCAGAACCAGTGGACTAACTGTAGCATGTATTTCCCACAGTGATGGGACACATGTGCAAAGGCAAGCAAAACTATGCATACTCATTTCAGGCCTCTACTTGTGTCACATCTTCTCACATTGGCCACAGCAAGGCATACTGCTGAGTCTAAAATCAAGAGATGGGGAGGCATTCTCTGCCCAGCTTGAGTTCAAATCAAGTCACAGAGCCTGGCCCAACTGATGGAGTAGGGAATTATTTTCCCATGAATGCTGCAGGTGGGTGGCGGTGGGGGAGAAGACAATGTTGGGGATGAATTCTTTCCAAACTGTAATGTAGCCTACCACATTTAAATACGTCGACATTGAGTCACAAGGGGATTAAATAATTTGCATTAGGCCACAGAATAAGTGGCCAGCTGGGATCTGAACGTCAACAGTGTGGCCTAAGAGCCTACATTACACAGAGCCACTCTACGCCACAGTGCTGCACCTACCACACCCTTCCACTGTACCCCACTTCTTGCTATCTGATGCTACCTGTGGTAGCAAGTCTCCAAGATGGTCCCCGATGGTCCTCACCTCCTCGTGTTCTCACCCTTGCCTCATCACCACCCCTCGCTGAACATGGTTGACCTCTGTGGCCAAGAAGATCCTGAGAAAGTAACAACGTGTGGCTTTGAGAAAGTGTTGGTTTGTGACTTCTGAGGCTAGGTCTTGGCAGCCATTTCTAGTTCCTCTCTGGAGTCTTGGATCGCTCACTCTGGGGAGCCTGTCACCATGCTGTGAGGATGCTCAAGCTGTCCTGTGGAGAGGCCCTGTGGAGAGGAACAGAGGCCTCTCTCTGACAGCCAGGACCAATGCCCCTGCCATGTGAGTAAGCCACCTTGGAAGGGGGTCCTGTAACCTCCAGTCTTCAGATGCTTCCAGTCTCCAGTCTTTAAGTCTTCCCACGCAAGGCCAAATATCATGAATCCAGAATCCCTTCTGAGCACTGTCTGGATTCCTGACCCAAAGAAACTCTGAAATGCAATAAATGTTTATGGTTGTTTTAAGTCATTAAATTGGAGAAGGATTTATTATGCAGCCACAGATAACTAATACACAGCCTTTCCTAAGTACTAGAGACACTACCCAGTACTCAACAGCAGAACTGAAGTTTGAATTCCAGTACTCTGACCTCTAACCCGGTGGAGTCTGATTCCACACTGCCACAGGAGCAAAGATGTGGACTCAGTTAATGGTAAAGGAAATGCATGCTGGGTGCTGGGTACTTGGTGCACGACAGATGTGAAATAGATAAGGAGCCTTGAAAGGTCATCTCTGGCTGAAGACACGGAAGGTTTCAAAGCTATAGTTCATCACAGAATTGCAACACTGCGAGCGTGTCTCCAGCGGAAGACATTATGACTTCCCCGTAGAATGCTTCCCTCTGCAGACTGTCTCCCAATCTACGAGAGGTGTGGCCAGCTGCTCCATTCCTACACACGCTTCTCCCCTCTGCAGGATGTACTTCCCACTCTCAGAAATAGTTCCAACTCATTCATTGGTGTTGCCCGCAAATCAGCTTTTCAGGGTCCATCTTCCACTTCCAAGCGTCCTTCACTGCCTTGAAGTAAGTATGTCCCTGATGGGCTCCCAGTCACATTCACAATTTCCACTTAAAAGACAGTTCTTCTTATTCCGATCAGTTAAAGACAATATGGAAACGAGAAGATACCAGCTGCCCACCCTGTCACACACACACCCAAAGAAAGAGAAGAAAATCCCATAGGCTTTTTATAATTTTTTAGATAGTAAACCAATGCCAGCCCACAAATGTGGAAACCTGACCGCCTTGGCAAGGATTCTGGCAGCTGGGGAGGCAGACTCTTCTAAATGTAACAGTTTTAAAAAGCATTCATCAGTTGAATGCCTCTCTCACCATTTACCTCTGTCTCCCAGCGATCATTCTGTATGTCGCGTCAGGCACAGGCCCTGAGAAGTGCTATGTACATACAGGAAGAAATGTCCCCTCTGAAGCATCATTCGGAAGCTGGAATTGCTAAGTGGTCCAAGGACAGGCTGAAAGGCAATATCCTTGATTCAAGAGATCAGGGTGGGGAAAGATCAATCGTGGCCACATCACCAGTAAGACCAGTCAGGGGCTTGGAAGCTTCTGAAGACATGGCTTAAACCAACAGGTTCTCCTGCCTGTGAATTCCTTGGCCTCAAGACTCAGTAGGGGGCTGGGAGTTTTCTAGAATACACAGCGTGATTCTCTGCCTCACATACCATCAGCAAGGACATGAGGCCTCTGCATGTGTTCTTTTAAATGGAGAGGGAAAAAAATCACAAACCAGAGCACACGTGACATGCCCTGTCCCCTGTACGCCCCCACCCCGCCCTGCCACATCTGGTTAGAATGTTCTCTGTTTTACATACACATCACCATGATAAATGTTTAACACGTTTTGGATTAAACAGAAGACACTGCAAAGAGTCCTAAATTAAATTCAGGAGGTCCCTAGGGGTTTGCGGGTGAGAAAACCAAACTGAAAATATTCAGACCTGAAATATTTGGGAAAAGCATTTAACTGTACGAGTATTGTCTGGCGTGTTATTTTAACAACCATTTGAATAGTAAGCACGTGGCCGTACTATGTAATCGAATCACGTGTTTATGCTCACGGACACTTACCACGAAGGAAGCCACCACTTTACATCCGTGGGCTCACCTCATTCTCACCCCTTGCTAGAGTGGAGAAATTAGCACGCACCCTCACAGAAGGATGACGGAAACTACCAAGCACCACACAACCAGTAAAAGACGGAGCTCGGGCTCACCCGAGAACCATCCACCTCCAAAGCCCAGATGCCTCCACTGTCTGACACTGTCCCTGCTATAGGCATACACTCAGGCATATTTGTACCTTAAGTGCCTTAAGATGCATCACAGTAAATGTGTCTAAACTTGATCGTGGAATGAGTCATCTGCAGACTAGAATTCCTGCTTTTCTTTTTTGACAGTTTTATTCCAGTATATTTACTCTTCAAAACCCAGTTCAAGCATCACCGCCTGTGAGAAGTTTTCCCCAAATCCAGCCAGGACTCTGCTCTGCCCTTTATACTCTGTACCTCACCTCTCTCCTTATTGTTGGTTCCTTTGTATTTGTTTGGCTGCATGAACACCTTTAAGGTAGAGCTAATGTCTCTTTACCTTCCTTGGCCTGCTGGAAATGTCATTTTGAAAGTCTCGATGTATGGAGGTATAAGAAGTATGCAGTAACATGTACAGCTCTTGGGTGTGCCATGGGGCGGGTTTTGACACCTATGTACCCAACACCCCTGCCGAGATGCAGATCATTTCCACATCTTTTCTACCCCTTTGCAGCCAGTGCTCTTTAGGCCCCCATTTGAGCGTTGTGAAACATTTCAGACTCCACCGTCTGCTGGATTCTACATCTGTCTTCCTTATTCCAGCTGGGGCTCCTGGAAACCTGCTGGCTGCCCAGGTTCTAAAGCCCAAGGTCTTTTGTGTCCTATCTTCCCCCTATCTTCATCCTGATCCAGCAAACTTTGAGGAGCACCTATGCTCCCAGAGGTTCTGTGCTGAGGACTGAGTCACTGGCCAAGGCCAGTCAGTGCCCCTCCCTGCAGTCCTTCCTCGGAGCCTCCTATTTCCTCCATCCACTGCCTGGTTCATGGCCTCCTTATCTTCAGACTGGTACTTCCCAGCCATGGGTCAGGTCTCGCCACATCCTACTCTTCCAAGACAACAACCCCAGGGCTCCTGGCTGCTGTTAGAAACCTTCCACGCCTCCCCATTCGGTACCAACCACAACGTACAAAATGACATCCCAGCCCCTTAGCCCGGCTTCAGGAAACTTCACCATCTTAGCTCCAGGTTGCCTTTTCCAGCTTTTCTTCACCTGCTTCCATGAGACATAAACTCCAGTCACCCTTGGCCAGTTTGTTTCTTTAAAAAGATGTTTTGTTTCCTTCTAGCTCCGAGCCTTTGCCCAGGCTGTGCCCTCTGCTTGGAATGCCATTCTTTCTGCCTCTTTGGAAATCCTACTCGCCTTCAGAGCTCTGTTCCCAAGGTCTTTCCAGGCGGCCTTCTGTGCCCTATGGAATGTCCTGTCTACCTATTCACTCTCCACCCTTGCACCCTCTGGCTGGAATTCACAGGTCCTTAGCCCCTACCAGCTACACTGCTGGCCTCACGCCACCAAGGAGTCCATGTCACGAGAATAGGGAGAGAACAAGCGTTCTCTCAGGAAGAGCAGCAGTGTTTGTTCTGCTACATTTGCTCTGCTTGTTTTCACACTGTGGATGCGTGCGTGACTGTGTTCCTCTCTTCACATTGGCTGCTGGGAAGCTTAGAGCCAAATACAGAGTCCTCCTCTCATGCAGAGCTCATAGGATGAATTCTGTACCTTTGGTTTTGTCTCCTGTTTCCATTCTTATTTCCCCAATAGCCGTATTTCTTCATCTGGTTTCATCTCCTAGATGGGTTTTTACTATGTTTCTGCTCATAGTAGGCACTCAGCTTGCTTGTTCAAGGGAACAATTCACTGACTTCACTGGAATGCAGCAGAGAAAACAAAAGCTCTTCAAGAGCAGAGGGAGGGGGAGGGGACAGCTCAGTGGTGGAGTGTGTGCTTAGCACGCACCAGGTCCTGGGTTCAATCCCCAGTATCTCCAACAAAAATAATAATAATATAATAAATAAGTAAACAAATAAACCTAATTACCCACCTCCAAAGAAAAGAAGGATACAATACTGGGCTTACAAACAAACAAACAACAAAAACCTTATCTGCTAAGGAAAAAAAAAAAAAAAACAGATGACCTTAAAAAAAAAAGAGCAGAGGGATGTCTTTCTGATTCAACTTTATGCCCAATCCCTACCCCCAACAGCCTAGCACAGAGCTTGGAGCAAAGTAGAAATTTGATAAATGATCAATTTCACGGAATTAAAAAAGTGGAGGGGGCATAAGAGCTCAAACTCATCGGTTAATGGGTATAGTAAAATCCCTGAAAATAAAGTTGCTTCTATTCCAGGATTATTATAAATTACGGGCACGGAGCTAACATTTAGAAAAAGAAGAGACTGCTTTTGGGCTTTAAGAATAACTCCAAGCGTTATTCAGCTAAGCAGAAGCCTGCCAAAGAAAGGGCCGTGCCTACAAGTACCAGAGCATGTAAATATGGAAAGAATCTCTGTCCTGGGAGCCCTGGTGTTTCTGGGGATCTGTCGGAAGGCTGGTTGCTTCTGTCACAACAAAAGGAAAAGACAAGATGAAATTAATGATTCTTCGCACGCCTCTTTATGTGCCTACACCAGTCCTGTTGTGTAGAAACTTAAGATTGATGCCTTCATAAAGAAAGCCCAGAGAGTGTGAAGGCTGACGAGGGAACCATTTCTCCTGATCACAGTACCTGCTTTTCCTTTCAGCTCCCATGCAAAGAGACCTCGGCCATCGTCTCCCCGTGAGTCTCTCTCACTGTATCTCCGGGTGGGTCTCTGGAGTCCCTCGGGGTGTCTATCAGATGCCGACGCCCACATCCCCAATTCTGATGTGGCAGGACTTGATTCCATCAGCTCTGGAGGAGAAGCCCCGGGGCTTCCGTTCATCAGGAGTGCAACACTGCTGTTCCACTGCTGGGGCCCTGGACACTGACAGGCCAGAGGCAAGTCCATCAGGTCGAGGTGATGGGCGGAAAGCTAGAGGCAAGAGCATTCCTGAGGATGAATCACA
The DNA here is from genome assembly GCF_036321535.1 of Camelus dromedarius. Taxonomy (NCBI): domain Eukaryota; kingdom Metazoa; phylum Chordata; class Mammalia; order Artiodactyla; family Camelidae; genus Camelus; species Camelus dromedarius. Next base: position 108,963,755 of record NC_087472.1, read on the forward strand.
GCTCCTTTATCACCCAGCCCTCAGCTGTTGTCCTGTTGATCTATGAAGCTGCTTAGAGAAACAGGGTGTCGTGGTTGGAACCCCAAACAATGGCAGCCCACCTGCCCTCCGTCTTTAGGCAGTCCTACTCGAACTGTGACAGCCGTTCCTCCTAGGGAACTTCCCAGAGGAGAACTCAGGGCGCTTCTTTTGTTGCCAATTCCAGGGTATAAGCCCGTCTACCCTCCCTCAGAGAGACCTTCAGCCTCACATCCATCTGGCAGGCGAAACACCAGTCTGGGGACATGCAGGGAGCCCCAGGACATATGCAATGGCAGCAGGAGAGTTACAAGAGTCATCTCACCCTGTGGCACCTTGGTGAGGGGTTCCGAAACTGCCCTGCACCTTGCTGTATTTTGTCTGCAGGCAGCGCAGCAAGATAACTCTATCCTCATGTGGTTTGCATTTCAGTAATTTTTTTAACCTGAGAAATAATGGTAGGTTTTTCTTCTTTTTCTTTTTTCCCACAGTCAAACACTGAATAAACCAGACATCAGAGTCTGTCAATGACAGCTAGCGTACTTGGTTTCCATCGCTTTCCTTGACGTCCTCGAACTTCAATCTTTGGCCATCAGTGGCTATAAATCAGGGTTTCTCAGCCTCAGCACTACTGACGTTGGGGGCTGGATAAGCCTTTGATGCGGGGCTGTCCTGCACACTGTAGGACGTTTAGCAGCCCCCCTGTTCTCTACCCACTCGCAGCCAGGAGCAGCCCACCCTTCCCAGGGGTGGCAGCCAAACATGTCTCCAGACAGAGCCAAATGTTCCCTGGGGAGCAGAATCACTCCAGCTGAAAATCGCTGCTGTAGAGGAAAGAGGCTGGGAGAGTCAGGGCAAGGATTGCTCTTTGAAGTGGTCGTTTCTGCTGCAAAGCTTCACAAAAAGCACCAACAACCTGCCTCTCCCTTATGTTACCCGTTTCCTCATCCTCTACTCTGCTATCAGGGAAGCCGGGAGCCATGAAGCAGCAAGCTCCTAGAGGGAGACAGGCATTTTGTATGTAGACTTGCACTGATGGATCTTCAGGGAATCTTCCCAGACCTGAGGCCTCAAGGCAGGGGCTAGGAGAGGTGGGAGGAGACAAGGATGGGGAAACTGGACCATTTTTCAACTTAAAGCAGCTCAAGTCTGGGTTGCATTGAGAAAACGCACTGAATTTTCCTTCATAGTTCATGTGACAGACCCTGTGAAAATCTTTTCCCTCCTCTCTCTCTCTTTCTTATTATCACATACAAATGGCAAATGTCCTTAAGTCTCTTCCACACACTGACCAGTGTGCTCTCCAGCAAGGCGTTCCTACGGACTCCTTTTCCTGCCCCATCCCTCATTTCTCTCCGGCTTTCTCCCTCCGCTCATTCTGAGCCTTACATAAATCTCCTTCCTTCCAGTGCTGCTGCCACCATCACCACCACAGCAAAAGCTTCAGGCAGAGTGCAGGTGAGGGAGGAAAGCTCCTCCCATCAGGCGAGAGGTTTGGTTCTACACAGTACACATCCCCCGCCCCCAATTAATACGAGGATTAACTCTGTGGTCTACTTATTGAATTGCTATGTTGTTTTGAACTCTACTAGTTTTCTTTCACTACATCACATATCACCACACACTGATAGGCTTAAAATCACACCCATTTATCAGCTCACAGTTCTAAGGTCAGAAGTCTGGGTCTGTGTGGCCACGTCCTCTGCTCAGCTCTCCCCAGGCTGTATGGAGGCGGGGCCTGGCTGCAGCGGTGGTGCTGTGCTTCTTAGCTGAAGGTCTGGTCATTTCCCAAAGTCAAGTGGTTGTGGCAGGATTCAGCTCCGTGCAGTGGGAGAGCCGAGGTCCTGTTTCCTTGCTGGCTGTCAGCTCCCAGAAGCCCCCCACATTCTTTGCCACCTGGCTCCCTTCATCTTTTAATCCAGTAGCAGAGACCCTGCCCCACCTGATTTCCCTTCATGCTTCAAATCTCTTTCCAAAAAAAGTCCTGTCACCTATAAGTCCTCATCTAGTTAGGTAACACCCACTGAGCATAATCTCCCTTCTTAAGGTCCACTGATTGGGGGTTGAATTCCACCTGCACAATCCCTTCAGAGAAGCATCTAGGTTCTTGTGATTGAATAACTCAGAGGTGTGTGTATGCCAGAGGTCAGGAATGTTAGGGGTCATCTTAGAACTCTGCCTACCACGAACTCTAATACGAAAATGGTTGACTCCTGCCACTAGAAAGCCACCACTTTATCGAGGAATCATTGACTGACTGATTCATTCATTCCCCTTACACCAGCACAGAACATGCAAGATGCCCTTACGTAATATTCATTACCTAATGTTTTTGAGAAGTAAATTACCTCATTCAACAAATATGGAGTATCAACTATATTTCAGACACTTTTCTAGGCGTAGAAGACACAACGAAAAACTGTCAGAGAAGAGTCTTGTTCCAACAGTGACTGAACGAATGGACAAACATCAGAGACTTCCCAGACCACGAGGTCCTCACTGGCCTGCCTTCTCATTCAATAGACACTTACTGGTTCCTGACTTTCTGTGATTAAGTATGAATCTTTAACCAGTTATTCCTTAAGAGAAATAAAGAGTTGCTCAAGACAACCGATGAGACAGAATGTGGAGCTAAATATGGCAGGCTCATTCACCAACTCAGATTCCCTCGCTATGCTGTCCTTAGGTAAACGGATGAATGGCCAGATGGCGGTTACTGAATCACCCCCTCGCCTTGGCTGAGTGTGGAGGTAAAGGCAGGGTGGTGGAGATACGGGGCTGCTTGATAAGAACTTCTTCCTCTTGGAGACCAAAGTACAGGATATGGGGACCTGGAAGAAAGAGCTGAATGGGAAGTCCAATAACTCTTGCGATGAGTCAGATGTGGTCTCAAAGCCAGGACCGGAGGCAGAAATCCAAGAGTCAGGTTGTGGCGAAGAACGGCAGTTAGACTGTAACTGTGAGCAGGTGTTACGACTTGCCCCTTTGGGCATTTGGAGTGGGTCTTTGGGTGGGCTAGCTGAGCACGAAGAGGTGATCAAGACAGGCAGGACCACATCCCTATATCTAAGTCTGATGCTTCTCACTGGGGAGTGAGTGTGTCCCCACTTCCCCTCTGAAACATTTGGCAATGTCTGCAGACATTTTTTGTTGTCATAACGGGGGTGGGGATGCGTTTCAGCATCTCTAGAGGTCAGGGATGCTGCTCAACAGTCTGCGGTGCACAGGACAGCCCCAGCAATAAAGCATGCTCTGGTCCCAAACATCAAGAGTCCTGGAGGCTGATGATTCCTGTGCTAACCAGATCCACATGTTGGGATCAATGGCTGAACAAATGATCAATGACCCAAAGGCCACTGCATTCAGCGGATTGTGTTGGCAACTGATACCCGCTCAGGGCTCCACATTCAACCAGTCTCAGGGCCACAACACACAAACTGGACCCCAGTCTACTGTTAGGGTGCACAATCCACAAGAGGGTAAACAAATTACCTGAGAATTTTGGTGTCCTGTTCATCAAACGGTAATTCCTGGTATATATAACTTGGAACACTTAATTCACATTTTTTCTTACTTGTTTAGTTTTTGATTTGGACCACCTTTATTGTGAAGAATGCACAATTTTAGGTCTCAAAGCACAATTAACCCTTAGGGAGTGGGTTGTGAATCTTCCGGTTTCCTCGAGTTTCATCAAAAGACCCCAGATTCCATCTTGCTGCAACACACAACAAATATTTCGCTCCTCGGCCCTCCTGAAGGGAGTGCAGCCTGAAGCTCTAACCTCACCTTCCCTGGGTGCAGGCAAACCTCGCGACAAGCCCCGCACTCTAAGGGCTGATTTCCATCTAACGGCCCCAATATGCACTCTGCAAGTTGCATTCTCAGTGAAGTTCCAGAGACTCTCCCTTTCATCATCTACTTCTTTCATGAAATCAGGTTTTGGAAAACATAATTTTGATTGCGGTATGTTCCAACTGACTGAGAAGATACAGTATTTTAAATGTTTTTCAAGTTTGGAGCAAATGCTATCTTTTTTGATGAGATTATGAATATCAAATACAGATGTCCAAAGGGCAGGAATTCCTCGAATTCTAGAGAAAGCGGTGTAGGAAATAGAGCCCTGGATGGTTTTCTTCTTCTTTACAATTTCCCCTAATTAATCCTTCATCTTGGACTTGATGCCTTAAAGGTGTTTTAGAAGTGGCTTCCCAGGCTCAGAGAGAGGGTGTGGTCCTGCTTGGGTAAAGATGGCAGGCCGTCCAGTTTGGAACCTGTGTGGTGTGAGTGGAAAAGTGCTGGGTCCTCAAAGGTAATTTTTCCAGTAGGAAAAAAAAAAAAAAAAGTGCCACAGGTAATCAGTCTCCTTTTTTGTTCTTCTTTTTGGTCCTTGGTCTGTTTGGCAGCTACCTAAACTACAAGACCTGCCAGTCATTTCTGTTTAATAATCCTGCTTTGAAACTCAAGAAGTACCCGCACGCAGCCCTGTCAACAGGGGATCATTAACGCTGAGCAGACAAAACATATACGGTTAATAGTTTTTGTTGAAATAAATGCCCTGTGCATCCCCTGCTATTAAAGAGCACACACAGGTTACCTAGGACGAGGATGCCAGTTACAGCTGCTGTTTTTGATTACCCGCTTTTGCACTTGAAAGTAGCGAAGAGGCTTGTTTTTATATGAGAAATAGAATTTCACCTTTTTGGTTTTTACTCACTCCCAACCCAGCCTAGTTCCCAAAGTAAAAGGAGTTGGATTAACAGAGGAAAAATGAATAAATTAAAACTGTCTTTGTGGGCACCTGTTTACTCCCCATTGGCTAATTGGTGTTTCGAGTAAAACTAAGATGCTGGCAAAGCTTTTGAGAGTTCTACTAGAATTTTAGTCAGGCTGTGGTACATTCCTGTTTTGTAGAAAAAACTAGGAGCCAGATTTTTACAGGCCACAGAAACCTGCACCCAAGTGCCGGCTATTTACTTGTGAGAAGACAACAATGTCAACAAATACACTAAATTTCACTACGTAAGGCCAGGCTTCCTTCCCTTCCTCTCTCCCTCTCTTCCTTCCTTCTTCCCTTCCTCCCTTCCTCCCTTTTTCTTTATGTGCTTCTCTTAAGAATCAAGAGAACTACAGCTCTGCTTCAGGATTCTTGATTCTGAGATGGTGCCCCTTGGTACCACGGGGCCATCAGCTTTCCATCAAAATCACCCCCATTCATGAAGTGTCTCACAATTCCCAGGCCCCAAACTGAACTGCATCTTCCCCACCCAGCCCTGCTCCTTTTCCATCTTGGTTACTGAAATACATCCATCCTCCAACCTGTCTTCCTGCCTAAAATCTTTAAACCACTGTTCAACTGCTTCATCACAGTCAGTATTTATCCCGAGCATTGCACACATGACAAGTTAAGGCTCCGTGAACTTCAGTCTAAATGCTGGCACGGAACCGGCACCAGACGAGGAAGCCCTACACATAATGTTTGACTCTGCTGCCTCAACTTCTTCCTGATCTCATGAACTCTCTCTTCTCTTTCTCCTCCTGGAGCCCTCACCTCCTTCTGGGCCATCTTCTCACTGGTCTCTCGGTCCCCATTGTGCCCCTCCCATCCTTCCTCCTTCCCACTGCCAGCCTCAGGCTACAGCGCAACCTGAATGTCATCTGTTCCCCGTTCAAAAACCCACTCTCACTCCCCAGCGCTAAGGCGTGCAAAATCTGTTTCCTCATCAAGAATCCAAGGTTCTTGGGGACTTGACTTCATAACTGTATTTCCAGCTTTACTTCCCACAATTTTGCCTCATAGACCTTATGACCGACCAAATGAAAATCTCAGCTGACCTCATAATATAAATCACAACAGCAATGACAGCTGACTTGTTTTAGATATCCAACATGCACAAGGCTCTGGATGATGAAGCTGTAACAGACTTCGATCCTCACAGCAACCTTAGGAGAGAGATGCTATTATTAACGCACTTCAATGGAAACTGAGTAACTTACCCGGTGTGCCCAAAGTTGCTCAGAATGACTCAGAGGGCCTGACATTGGAACTTGTGCTTTTAAGCAGGATGTGCACCAGGGTTTTCCATGTCTATGACTTTGCTCATGCTGTTCCACCTTGCAGGGCATGTGTAACCAATTTTTTAAATCCACAGTTGACTCAGTCTGCACAACTGATTCAGTCTATCCACAATTAGTGCTGTGTTTCTGCCTCCAATGAACTCTTCCAGTTTCCTTCACCTGGGAGTTGTCTCTGAACATCCAGAGCATTTTAGCTGGTCCTCTGTGACATATGTCCTTTTACACATTCATTTAATGAATACAGTTGATTCTCATTATTCGCAGTGGTGATGTTCTACAAAGTCGCCAGGAACACGAATTAATGAAGACGGAACCACTGCTCCTAGGGGAAAAACAGGGTTAGGTTCCTATGAGTCTCTGATTGCAGCGTTTCATTAAGCAAATCAGTATGGAAGCTTGATGTATGTGCGTTCCTGTTCAGAGACACCTTATTTAGTGTGTATTTTTGACTTGCTCACATTGAACTCATGGTCAGCAGCACTATAACTCATGCCTAGAGGAAGCTTGTCTAACACACATATTTTCTCCATAAGGCTCAGCACGGCCTTCTCATGCTTAGGAAACTAGACAGCACTTCAGCATTACTGGGCCATTTTAAGTGGTCAAATCACCAACAAAAAGCACAAAAATGCAAAAAACATTGGCACTAAATAGGCTGTGAAAAACCTAGGCTGGGAATGTGCTTGTTGAGCAACTAAAAAAATTTTCACCATTGTGTACGTGTCCTTGAATAACTGTGAAAGCACCACGAATATTGATTTCAATAAATAATTCTATCATGAATCTGTGATTATGAGGATGGACTATATTTATTTCAACTTGTGTCACTGTTATTTAGTAAGTGCTTCTCTTTCTTGATAAATTATAATGTCCTCGAGAGAAAGAGCTATGTCTTATTAAACTCTATGCTTCCCCCCCAATTAGCCCAATGCCTTTTTCATTTTAAGGGCTCAATAAATTATTTATTAAATTAATTAAAAGGAAAAGGAGGAAGTACATACTGGTTCAGAGGGTCATGATGTAATTTCTTCACGGTATCTGGCTTTCCTTCAGATATTTTTAGTCTACTTGATGTGCTATGCCTTCAAGATATGTTCAGTAATGTGTAATTGTCCCCCTTACCTCCAAAAGCTTTTCTTCTTATTTTAACACCAAAGATTTTGGGGATGAGGGGGATGGATATTCTTCCCTCTTGGAAATATGCTGCAAATATATACTGCAATTAGGTGATGCTGTGCCAGCCCCCTGTGATGTTTTAGAAGATCATACCACACACGGATAGTGGATGGACAGTCCTATGAAGTGGCGGGAATGCGGTGGCGAATAGTCTGTGAGCCACGGGCCTGTTTTAGGCATGGCAGGAGCACAGTCTTCACCAGGGACAAAGCTGCCAATTTTCTTTCTCATTATTCTTGGTTAATGCCTCCTACTCACGAGCATGACATTAATGATTCTCTTTCACTGCTTTTCTTTTTCTACTTATTAACGTTGGCTTGGCTCTCCTCCCCCGACCCTTTGTGTTTTGAAGGGAATACCAAAATAATGAGGCTGTTTTGTTCTACATCCATGAGCTTTAGCTACGTAAACCTTATATCAAATCAACATTTTTTCCCATTGCTATAACAGCACTCTCTCTACAATGATCATATGTGATTTTCCACTGCTGCAGGAGATGGGTAATTATCCTACCAAGCAACAAAACAGGTAGCTTTGGGAGCAACGTAAGAACCTGACGTTCAAGGTCATATTTTAAGGACAGAGAGTCAGAATTTTCAAATTTAAAAAATAATGTCCATTCATGTATCAGGGCTTGTGTCAGATAAGAATCCAATGGAGATTTCTGGTTTTCAACTCTTTTGCCCTATTCTTCTTTACAGGGTTGACTTTTTTTTTAAACCTCCCTGTAGGAGAATGTGATTAGGCAAATAGAAGTAAATACAATTGCAAATGTTGATAATGGCCATGACCCTTCACTGCTACCTGCATGCATGCTCCTTTGCAATATGACTTTGCAATGACCCTTATCAATAGTTCAAATCTATTTTCCCTTCCTCTGACTCTGGCCTGACTCAGTAACTTGCTTTGGCCAACAGAATGTGATACCAGGGAAACTTGTATGAGTTCCAGGCTCAGATGTCAAGAAGCCCCTCTTCTCTCTCAGAGCTCTGCCCAGCCTGTTGGAGGATGGCAGGCTACGTGGCTATGTGGAGCAGAGACTAGCCACCTGGTGAGCAGCCAGTCTCCAGTTTACCTGGAAGCGAACTGCAGATTCATGACTGAGCTCAGCTAAGAGTGAGTCCAGCCACTCAGCTGAATCCAGCTAAAATTTCTGACCCACAGAATCATAAAGTAAGTAAAAGGTGGTTGTTTTAGGTTATTAAGTTTTGGGGATGCTTATTATGCAGAAAAAGCTGACTAATACAAATATTCTAAAGGATCTAAAATTTTTATCTAATGAGCATACAGGAGTAGTCACCTGAAAATTCTTTTCTAACTACTCCAAAACATCAGTGTTTTCAAGGATTTAAAGACTTAAAAAAAAATTTGGGGAGTGGGTAGAGGGTATAGTTCAGTGGTAGAGTTCTTGCTTAGCAGGCAGGAGGTCCTGGGTTCAATCTCCAGCACCTCCATTAAAAATAAATAAAAAATTAAATAAAAAAAAAGAAATAAACCTAATTACCTCCCCCCAAAACAAAATTTTAAAAAAAATCTCTTAATTAAGAACATTTCTAACTGGCAATTTCAACGGTTTTTTTCGGGGGGGGGGAGCAAACTTTGTCCTGTGACAAGTCTATGCATTTTTCCTTCACAGTTAGCAAGTGAACTGGAAATACTGAGGAGAAGGAGGAGAGGATTCTGGCAAGGACTTGGATTATCAGGAAATTTGGCATAAAGCAACAAAACATCACACCCCAGACAATGCTGCTAGCTCCTAGGATTTGTATTCTCTAAGCCAACAGGAAAGAAAGAGAGTGTGCAGAAGTTCTAATGGAGGACTTCCCTTCAATAAGAATTGTGACTCTCCAATAAGAACTTCTCCATATTGCTTATCTCTTTATGAACATTGAATAAAATATGTTTAGCAATCCTAACATAGAATGGCTAACAAGAATGGCTGTTATAGCAAGAACCTTTCAAACTGGAAAAGAGAAAACTTGCATGAAATTGTTTTTTTATGATGAATTACATTAAAATCATTCTGAGCTGTTTTAATAATATGTTTTCATGGAGACACAATTTGGTCCCAGTTACTCTGAAGGTAATCAAGAACGGTTACCTACGGAAGGGACAGGATACTGATTGAAAGAGGCAGATATAATTGATTTTGGTGAAAGTCTATTCACATTCACTGACTCTGAGGTGATCTGCCTTTAATACCCTCAGAAGACTACAACCTGGTCTTCAAGAACACAAGCAATTTTACATTCACCTGTGAAAGCATTTATGTCCATTTCTGGGAGTTGTGTGCATTGAGCTTTTGTTATTTTCCTACTGAGGACTTAAAACAAAAATTAATTCCTTTTTAACAGGCATGCCTGCTTGTGGTATAAAATTCAAAACATCCAAATAGTGAGAAGCAAGAAGCTGCTCTCTGCTCGGACAACCTAGGTCAGTGTGTATCCTTTCAGAGATTTCTTTAAAGGGAGAGGGGGCATTTATAAACATTTATGTGTGGTAGAGATCACCAGCACTGTTTCTGCTTCCTTCGGGCACGAAGCTGGATGGCATTCCCTGCCTCCCCTGCAGTTGTACGAAGACCCCTGACAGACCTGGCCAGTGAATACGGAGGAGGGGAGTGCTCTATGGCTCTCCCAGACTCTGTTCCTGGAGCCTGGAGCCCCCGTCATACCTGCCCCACCACCTCCCTCCTTCCCTGTCAGACTGCGGAATGCAGATGCTGGTGAATGGCAGAGCCCAAGATGGAAGAGATCTGGGTCCCTAATTGACTGTGTGAAGCACAACCTCCTTCCTCTCCTCCAGTGACTCTAACTGGATGGTCTCGCAAGGCTAACTGGAGCTGGTTTGCTCTACTAGTCAACTCACCCTAGAGGTTCTCAACTGGGGATGCACCTTGCTGAGTTTGTAAAATGCATCTTCCTTTCAGCAGGCCAAACAGCTGCAATTCCACACTCCAGCAGATTAACAGCCCTCCTAAAAATCTTACCGCAGGGTGTTTTAGAACCTAGCCCCCTGCTTGGCATCCATGGGTTAATTGGTGTGACTGGGGTCCTTTTATGCTGGTCTCGCGATTTCTCTGCAGCCCTGGAAGTCGGCTATTTTTGGCAGCTGTCCTTGGCTGACGCTCCCCTGCACCCTCAGATCCTTATGAAAAGTGACTCTATGTGCAAAGACATCCAGCTAACACACGCCCGGGTGTACCGGAGAGCCCGGGGGCTGTGCCGCCAACCCTAGGCAAATAAAAAATGATCTGCCTGACCTTGAGTTGGTTTACTATGTGTCTCTTTCTTATCCAGAGAATCTCCAAGGAGTCCTGTGCTTTGAACAGTGTATCCTCAAATCAGACACAAATCTCTGAGTAATAAGAATAGGAGAGATGTTGCGATTTTTGTTTATGCGTCCCATCCGAGTGTTCCTGCGGAGTCCCTTGACATTTCTTCTTTGCTGACTTGAAATAATGATGGAGAACGAGAAGCCATGGGGACAAGGGAGAGGAAAAGAAAGACCAGCCACCATAAGACTCTGGGGAAGAGGCAAGCTTGTTCCTGCGCCTCCCACCCTTGTTTGGTTTGTTTGTTTCACAGCAGCTTTGTCCCATTAGACTGCCAAGTGTGTAGGTTACAAAGTGGCTCTGAGGACCCCGAAGGCTTGAGGGACTTAACACAATGAAATACTGGCCCTGTTATGCATGCAGTGGGTTTCACTTCCTGTTCATTTCCCTGAAACACTTGCCAGGTTGTCGACCGTTATCACCATCTTGCAGAATTTATGAAAGCTTCTAAGCAGTTAACTGTACCACCTTTCTATTTTCTTCCTATTTTGCCTTAAAATTTTTTCTTTTGCATCTAGGGCTCCTGGTGCTCTTGTATTTTAAAATGTATTTGTAGTTTAAATGAATCCAATACATCATCCGTGACAAAAAATTTCAGGGAAAGAAGGCAAAGTTTTGCCAGATGGGATCCTTCCAAAAACAAATGTGCTGATAAAACAAGGACCAGCTCCTCCTCTTGAGTGTCCTGGGGCTAACGGATGCATGGCTTGTGAACAGACGTGACAGGAAGACGGTGTTCTTGACACTCAGAAACAAACGTCCATCGTGTCCATGGCAAACTAATTACCCCTCCCCCAAAGAAAGATGTTTGCAACTACAGTGAAAGATTTCTGTCTCAGGAATATAACAAAAGCATTTTACACGCGGAGGACTTTTTAAAGTTAAAAAAGTCACCTCCTAAGAAGACAGGAATGTGTTTCCTGAGCATAAGGTATTTGCTTTTGGAGTTTTCTCTCCTATGGGATATCAGGATTGTAAACAGGGAGAGCACAAATCGTGTCTGTGTAATACCTGGCTCAGGAGGTGGAGAAGCTGGGCCAAGTAGTGTGTGGTGTTCCCGAATGTGCACCTCGAACTCAGGGTGGCCAGAGACGTGAGTTTAGAGCCAGGAACCAGGCACCCATGCCCTCATTATGTTGCTGCGTGACTCCATGCCTCTGTGGTGGGTGGGGATGCCTTTAGACGCGGTGTGTCTGTGGCCTGGTTTTCCCGCCAAGGATGTCTAAGAACAAGCCCAGCAGCTAGAACAGGAACGGGTTCATCCTGCTTCTGGGAAGAGTGTGTGTTGTTCACCATTGCCTGGGGCCAGAACTTGGACTGGGCAGTGCTGCTCCAAGTCTGGGTGTGTCAGGTCAGCTGGGGTGTCGGTTACAAAGGCAGATGCCCAAGATGTCAGCCTTGGTGTTCCGGTCCTTGGGGCAGGGCACATTCCAGTGCAGGAGGTTCAAGGTCCCTACGCCAAGAAACACTGGACAAGAAGTGACAGATTCTGGTGACAATCCTTTACCATCACTCTTTCCCATTTAATCCGCACTGCTTAGGCCCTTTCAGACTCCTGGCAAGTGACATCATTATATGTCAAGCAAGGGACAACCTGAGTTTGTGAAATGTACATATTTTGGCCACAACATAAATTACAACTCCTTAGTTCTTTTTTGGCTGTTTTACAAATCAGTCAAGAGATAACATGGCAGGAACTACAAGATAAGGAAGCTGATTTTTAAAAATGGACACTGTGTGTTTTCATTGTACAGAGACTAACAATGTGAAAAAAGAATCTGGCAATTAAGAAAAGCAAAGGTACCTGAAATGTTAATTCTGTTTCTAAAAGAACAAATTATTTGGGCACTCGTTACTGCATCTCATGATTTGGGAAATGTCTTCTTTATCCTTTACTTAGTTATGTAAAGGATTGGCTGGTGCTTTAAGGGGAAGCAGGCAGCTTCATGGCCTTGTGACACTTCAGTGGCAGGTGGCCCATGCTCAGATGGGGCCCTGGCTTGGGGTTTCATACTCTGAAACCGCCATATTGACAGCCGTAATGATTAATCTGAGTGTGTTTTGATAGTGCAGTCCGAGGACAAGGGAGCATGGAGGTGGGGCTGGGGGGGGGTCCCCAGAATGGGTCTCTGCAGCCCACTTCCCTGCCCCACCCAGGACTGCGGCTACCCTCTGTCCTGGGGGTGGCGAGTGGTGGTCTGGGTCATCAGGCATGTGCCCTACTTGGGGAGTCATGGTACCCTGGCACCTGTGAGTATCTCTGTGCCCAAAGAAGTATGACACTGAAAGTAAAAATACAAAGACAGGTCACGAGAGACTGTGGAAGAAAGGAAGCTTCCTTGTCCTGCTTTTGAACAAAGGCCCCTCCATTTCCATTCTGTGCTACGGCTCATGTATTACGCAGCATGTCCCTCTGTAAGTCACGTATGGACATGTCTTTACATGGCAGTGCATTTCAGGCAGAACCGAGAAAGGGAAAGAGGATGACTCATTTCCCCAAGAACAATTCAGAAGGAAAGAATCCAAGGGCCAGTGTCTGCTCTGAAATTCCTAACATAGTTCTAGAAACACTGTAATTAAAAAAAAAACAAAAAACCAAAAATTTCACTGATGCTCTGTTTAGCTTTAAAAACCCCTCAGCGTTATCTGTTTTCCCTGGGACAGCTCTGTGCAGATACAAGCTTGGATGGCATCATGCCTGACGGCGCCCTGTCACGCAGAAGTGACAAACTGTTCCTGACCGGGCCACAGCTTGTCCCTGACTGCAGGCAGCTCTTCTGGTATTTGAGGGGGTTTGGAGGCACAGCTCCAGTGAGGGAAGGGAGTACGTGATCCCCAAAGGGAGGAACCCGCACTGGCCTGGCTGGAAGGCAGAAAGGAACTAAGGACGTGTCAAGCTGTGAGCAGGGGGAGCTCTGTGGACCCCTGCAAACAAGTGCCTGAGACTTGGCGGGGGTCGTGTCTCTGCTAATTTTACTGAATGCACTGCCTCCAACCGAATCAGACGCCTTGTACCGGATGGTTGTTCTTCCAGTGGGCCTGCCCCAGCTTTCCTCTACAAGTACCCGGGAGGGTGGGCTTGGGTCTCTCTCTCCCATCTCAACAAGACAATGTGCTCTTGGCATTAAACAAGACTGAAGGAGTGGAGGGCTAATTTAGGCGTTTGGGATTAACATATACGCACTCCTATATATACACAACAAAACAACAAAGACCTACTGTACAGCACAGGTAACTATATTCAATATCCTGTAATAAGCTATAATGGAAAAAATCCGAAAAAGAAGGCATATATATAAATAACTGAATCACTTTGCTGTACACCTGAAACTAACACTATCTCACTGAATCAACAATACTGCAGTTAAAAAATTTAAAATTTAAAAAATGAGATTGAAAACTATTTCAAAAAAGTGTAATTTTTTAATATAGTTAAAAATCAGCAAAGCAAAACCAGACTTCTGTATACTCTTAAATCAGTGTTTCTCAACTGGGGTGATTTTGCTCCCCCCAGGGGACATGTACAATGTCTGGAGACATTTGAGTTGTCACAACTGGGGGCAGGGGGTGCTCCTGGCATCTGCTGGGTGGAGATGGGGGATACTGCTCAACATCCTTCCTTGCACAGGGCCTGATCCAGTCCCAAATGCCAACAGTGCCAGAGTTGTCATAAATGAAAAAATATTTTTATAAAAGTGTTCCTGAGTTCCATTCCCCTCAGCAATAATCTAGCATTATTTCTTCCCTAGGAGAAGCCTCCATGAATCAAAATTCAGAATATTAACTTACAGGAAAATGCCTCCCCAAAGAAAAACCTACAAGGCATAATAAAGAGAAACCCGGAGTTCTCCAAGTGGTTGCCAGGGGAGCAAAGTGAGGAAATGCAGCAGCAGTGCATCAGGAATGAACAAAGGGGTGAATCAGGACCCCGGCCTTGGCTACACATGACAATCCCCAGGGAACTTTAAAAAATTCCAATGGGTGGGCCACATCCCAGACAACGATTAAACCCAAGTACCTGGGGTGGGGGTGGGATCCGGGCAGTAGATCTTTTTTTTTTAAAGCCTAGGGAACATGAGACTTAGGTGTGGGAGTGAGTGGGGTCAGAGTAGGAAACACAGGCCCACGGTCTGCATCATGGGTGGTTTCTGAGTTATCAAATGAGAAAGAACGAGTCAGAGCAGGGCTGGCGAGGAGGAACTTTCCAAAGGAGCAGAAGGCAGGGCAGGAGGTGGGGAGCTGCATGGGGGAGGCCCCAGGCGGATGTGAGCAGACAGGCCAAATGGCAGGAGGAGGGACCAACACGGGGAGCTCACTGCAGCCAAGGTGCACCGAGCGGGGAGCCAGGCCCGTGTCCTTCTTGGGCTGAGGCTGTGGTGTGGGCAGAGTGGGCCTTCATTTCAGAACCGTTTGAACCAAAGCCGAAGGAAGCAACCTCAGGCCCAAATAACAAAGATCCACACTCCCCTGAGGACCAGCCATGGGTGGAGGAAACTGGTTCAAATTAGGGGGATTGAATGGGGTTCACAGGGATACAAGAAATAACCTTTTATGTGAGTTAAGCTGACGATTGCCGATGTAAATCCACTAAGCACAAATCAGTCCTTGGCTAAATACAGGTAAGGCAGCTGAGCATCTCCCTCACAAGCTGAGTCAGCTGGGGACCCACCCACACTGCCTGCACTGGATCAGTAGTAGAGAAGGGGAAGGCATCAAGGAGAAGCAGAAGAAGAGGCAGGAACAAGGTCACGTCATCGGTTACATAGAGAGCCCCCTCAGCCTTATTTCAGAGTTAACTACAAGACCTGCTGAGTGGATCCGAATCCACAGGAAACGTTCCCAGAGTAGGGATCAGAGTTTCTCGGCCCTGGCACCATGGCTCTTAGGGGCCTGATGTTCTCTGCTGTGAGGCATCCTGTGCACCGCAGGATGGCAAGCAGCACCCCTGGCTTCCAAACTAGGTGCCAGCAGCACCCTCTGACCATTTGTGTGTGACAACCAAAAGGCCTCCATGTATTGCCTAACACCCACGAGGATCAGTATTTTCTAAACTGGGGAGGGTCGCCCAGATAATTAGCTGGTTGGGAATTCAAAGGAGCAGCTGTTGACCAGCACTGAGAAAATGAAAGTGGACAAAGGAGAAAAGTACAGTTGTCACACATGGCAAGGGTACAGGTGATCTCATGAGCATTTGGTTTCGGTCACATATGTAAAAGTGTAGGTCCTGGTTTCAATGGGAAATGTGCCTCTGACTGTGGGTGGTGGTCTATCTGTAGAGAAGGAAACACATCAGAGCTCAGCTAAGTTTGGGGAGGTTAGTTGGAGGAAAGGCTGCAGGAAGCCTCAGGGATTGGGGGTTAACTGCATAAATCTCCAGCAAGATCAATTCATGGATTATTTCGTAGGGTGTTTGGGAAAGGCGGCCAAGCCCATCATCACAAAGCTCCTCAGGCAGAATGCAGGAAGACAGACAAGACCAGAAGGGCTGAGCCCCAGGGTATGCTAGTTTTGGGGTGGCTTATTTGGAAGGTATTCTGTCTTTAATAGGTCTGTGTTAGGGCCTGCTTTTCACCTAGAGACAGTGCCTGCAAAACCTGTGTTATACACTATTGCACTAAAAAATCGTTTTACAGGGGTACAATTTGCATGCCATAAAATCCACCCACTGTAAGTGCACAATTCAGTGTTGTTATTTCTTAGCATATTCAGAGTTGTGCAACCATGACCACAAACTAGTTTTAAAACATTCCTATCACCCCCCAAAAAAACGTAGCACTGATGATCCGCCACTCCCCACCCTTCCCCTCCTATAGCTGGCAAAAACCAACAACCACTTAGCTACCTCCTGTCTCTATAGGTCAGTCTTTCCCGGACACTTCCTACAAATGGAATCAAACAACAGGCTGCCTTTCGTGTCCCAGCATAATGTCTCTGTGGTGCGACGACGTTGCGGCATGAATCAGTCCTTCATTTCCTTTTGTGGCTGAATCATGTTCCACTGTATAGGCAGATCACATTCTGTTATCCATGCATCTGTTGATGGACATCTGGGTTGTTTCCACTTCATGACTTTTATGAATAATGCTTCTGTGGATATTCATTGAGAAGTGTGTGTGGATGTATGTCTTCTTTTCTCTTGGGTAGATAGATACGACCGGTCACACTATAACACTGAAGTCGTTGACTCAAACAACAAGAAACCCAGTCTGTGAGTGTTCGGCAGAGATACAAGACTGGCTCTGGGATTATAATGTTCTTGACTAGAGAGACAGAAGTTGAAGGTCTAGCTCTGTGAAATGAAAGGCTGTGCCCTGTTCTCACATCTCTCCTGTATAGTCCACGCTTCACTGCGGGGAGAAGTGACTCGGGGGAAAGAATTGCTCACAAAGTACAGGTGATGGTGTGATGGGCACCAGAACAGCGAGTCCTTCAGCCCATCACCCTGATGCCTCCCTGGCCTGTGGAATTTCTCTATCAGGCAGGGACTGCTGTCTTTTCTCTGTGATGCCTCCTTGTCCCACATCGTTTTGTGCCTTTATTCTAAAGTCACTAAGTTCACATATAATCAGCGATAACCATCATGCATGTAAAATGTGCGTGTGTGTGTATATAGACAAAAGCTATGTATTTAGCAGAGAGCCCAACAGAAGGGAAAGTTTCCCACTCCTCACCATGAACATTTAGGCTTTGCTGGACATCCTAGGGACGTGGAAGGCAGTGCTTTGGGAGAGGGAGTTTCCCATCAGGGATCCTTCCAGGACCAGGGTATTCAGGTATGTGTGGTGCTCTCCAGGCACCTGGAGCATCCTCCATGCGACACCACCCCCACCCCAGGCGAACCTCTTTTCTGCTCTGAGGTCTCAAACGACAGGAAGCAGCTCTTGGCTTGGAAACTTGGCAAATGTTTTTTCTACCTTTAACTCTGGAAGGCTTCAAATAGGAATTCCAAACAACCCCAAATCAAGCAGACAACACACGCATGTCAGGAGGAAACTGCATTCACTGTTTGCACTTTCAGTAGTGAGTACTTGTGTAACTACACAAGGGGTAATTTTATAGTTCCTCAGGGTTAACGAAGAATGATGTTTCACAGTGGGGGAATGGTTAATATACTCTGGCATTTAAAACTCCATATGTGGAATTTTCAGCCATCATTAAAAGTACGCCTTTGAAAAACAGTGACCTAGAAAAGTATTTTTAAGGCTAGGTAACAAAATCAGAATGCTAAGCTATTTACACAGTGTGAGCCCGTTATTATTCACCACCCCTCTAGGCTCAACTCCCATGTTTAGATGGAACATTTTTTTCTGCAGAGAAAAACGACAGGCATGTCATGCATGCAAACATTAACGCCGGTTTTCTCAAGGAATCTTCATTTTATTGGCCAGAACATTGGCTAAGCTTCGCTTTATATTAGGAAGATTATCCATTATTTAACATTAAGCGGTAAAGCCACTGTAAAGTGGCAAAGATTTCATCAGATGGCTTAAGAATGAACCCGAGCACATCTGATAACTTTGTGAATCCTGTCTCGCCATGACGACTTCAGAGGTTACTACATTCAGGGGGCGCCTGACCCAGGGCAGGCAGCGCACAGCACTTTCAAGGACCAGCCTCCCGCGCGGTCCTACTGGGAGATTAATTATAGGTCTGCATAGTGGGGAGCGGTTCTCAAACTTCACCCTTTTGACATTCAGCAGAAATTCAGGGAAACCTTCCTGTGTCCCCCGACAGGACGGAGAGCCCTAAAGGTTTGGGCGCGATTTTCCCTCCCCTAGCTCCTCCACCTTTGCCTCTCAGTGCTCCCCCCAGGCCTTCTGCCTCCAGGAGCTTCCCCTTTATCTTTGGCCCCGACGTCCATCTATCCCCAGTCCCTCCCGCCGCTCTGCCGCTCCGCCGCAGCCCAACCCCTCTTCTGTCCCTTTCTGTTTCTCTGCAGCACCTCCAAGGGCCTAGGATCCCCAGGAGGAAACGGTGAGCCCGAGCTGTGTTTTGTGAGCAGAGCATTTCGAGAGCAGGGCAGGCGTGTGGGGAGGGGGAGGGGAGCTGCGAGTGCGCCGCTCTTCAAAGGTCGTCGGTAACTCCTTCCCGGCGGCGCTGGGCGCTGGCGTTGACCTCTTAACAAAGAACAGGTTCAGCGGCCGCCCCTCCCCCGCCCGAGAGGACGAGGGGGCCACGTGACCTTTCCAGGCTCGCCCCGCCCCCACCGCGAAGGGCTGGGGGAGGGGTTGTGGGGGAGGGGATAAGGAAAGAGGAGGAGGGAGCCTGTGGTTGGGGCGGAAAGGTGGAGAGGGGGAGAGGGAGGTAGTGGAGGGGGTAGGGAGCAGAGGGCCTTGAGGAATGGGAGGCGAAAGAGGGAGGGGGAGAGAAGGGCGGAGGGGAGGGGTGGAAAGTAGAGGAGGAGGGGGAAGGGAATGGAGAAGGGAGGAGGAAGGAGGGGGATGGGAAGAAGAGGGGGTGGGGAGGAGGGGGAAGGGATGGAAAGTAGAGGAGGAGGGGGAAGGGAGAAGAGGAAGGAGGGGGATGGGAGGCTGAGGACACGGGGGTTGGAACCCCATTCCGGAGACTTATTAGGATGCAACTGCCAATTTTTTTAAGCCAGACTGTATAAATTTACAGTTTCCTTTTCGGCTGAAGCAGACAATGTTAAAACACATTAGATTTTCTGTTTCGGAATGCAAATTAAACAGATGAGCTCTTGGAAAGCTTAATTAAGGGCTTAAGAAAATATGAGATTTAAAACATGGAGGCTTGAGTAAAGCAGATTTTAGTCTGGGGGAAATGTGGCCTTTTTAAAAGAAAACTTAAAAAGAAAATTGCTTAATAATAAAACGGCCCAAGCCTTCCTTGAACATAACAGGAAGTCTGCTTAAAAAAACATTTTTTTAAAAAACCACCACTTGTCCACAGACTGAGAGGGGGTGGGGTTGAGGTGGAGGCTGGGTGTCCTGAGCCCCAACAGCTGAACTGTCTTCAGGGTCATCACACAGGGACCCCCAAAGTGTGCTCACCCTCCCACCCCTAAGGAGTTGGAATCCAGCAGTCCTGAGCCCTCCCCCTCTAGTCTAGAAATGACTTTCCTAAATAGCTCCCTTCTGTTCCCTGCTCCCTTCCTCCAGCGCCAAAGCAAAACAACAAAACAACCAACCAGAACAGCCCCCCTCCAAACAAAAAACAAACAAAACCCACACCAAACTTTGCATCAGCTGTTCTTGCTCACATTATGAGAGTTTTGTGGGCTATTTTCTGCTCTTTTCTTTCCCTTGAGAGATACTTAAGGCCTTTAAATGCCATTCTGTGCACACATAACTTAAAAATGGTCTGGCACAGGGGGAAAATTGGCAAATGTATAGTTCACAATCTGTTAGCATCTCATGAAGCCAGATTCAGTAAAAGCTTCATTGGCTCCTCCAAGCCAGGTTATGCAACGCCTTAAAATCCTTAAAATTGTCTGGGGATTTGTCTGTGGGAGGGAGAAAGGGGGAGTCATGAGGGAGAAGACAGGATTTGGTGCCATGTGTAAATTTTTTTGGGGGGGGTCTTGCATATGTTTGGGTTTAGTAAGCTGTACCAGTTCAGTCTATATAGCAAGAATTCTCCCATATTTTAAATTCCTGGGCTTTGCAAATTGGGAAGAAGAAAAAAAAAGGAATCACAAAAACCTGCAAGTTGCTGCAGGGTCTCTGCATTCTGACAGCACAGTGGTGGACTGGGTTTGCTAGGACTGCCAGATCCCAGACAAGGCGGCTTCAACAACAGCAATTTCTGTCCTCACAATCCTGGAGGCCAGAGTCCAAGATCAAGGTGTCGGCAGCACTGGTTTCTCCTGAGGCCTCTCTCCTTGGCTTGTAGACGCCTGTCTTCTCCCCGTGTCCTCACATGATCTTTCCTCTGTGTGCGTCTGTGTCTTAATCTCCTCTTCTTATAAGGACACCCGTCCTGTTGGATTAGGGCCCACCCTCAGGACTTCATTTTAACATAATCACTTCTTTAAAGGTCCCATTTCCAAATACAGTCATGTTCCGGGGTACTGGGAGAGAGGATTTCAACTTACGAATCTTGGGGGGACAACACAGTTCAGGTCCTAACAGAGTTGAGGGCTTGATACAGGAAGAGGGAGAGAAGGTGGGGAAGGAGCTCACATCCCTCCTGCACCCTGGCCTAGCCACCCCCCACCCTTAGCACCTGAGCTGTGCAGTCTGGAGGGAGGAGGGAGGAGTGGATGGAGGAGGGGAGGTACCTCCCCATGGGTGGTGCAAGGGCGGCTGTTAACTATCAGACCTGGGCCAGGGCCCATATGACAGCTGCATTTTTAATTCTCTTTCCTGGGAGATGAGGGATTTTTGACAAGAGATTACTTTAATATTCTACCTTCACCACAGCCTGTGTGTCATCTGAAAATGCTGCTAGAGACGAATTAGTCCTAAGTAATATCTTTTTGGCAGGAGTTGTATGTTATTAATGTTTGGGTCCCCAGAGCTTGCCAGAGCGCTCAGCACCTAAGAGGGAGCCCAAGGTATATTTGTGGAATAATTTTGTGGGTTCCCAAGATGTTAATTTAATCTTCATTGATCGTATGTGACAGAAGCCACAAAGCCTTTTGTTGTGAAATGATTAACGGTAATTATTAAAAAGAGACAGAGTTTTCTCCTTCTTGATCACTTTGGGAAGAGATATCTCGGCTACCAATGTTCTGATATTGTAGATTTCCTCCCTCAGGTCTCAGGAAGGAAATGCCCTGAGGCTAAAGTCTGTTGGAGCTTTTGTTTCAATGGACTTTATTAACACTTGATTCCAGTGGAGGGAGCCTGGAAGGAGCTGGTGAGCTCAGGATGCTTTTGAATTTGTACTGATCAGCCTGGCAGTTCAGCCTTGGCAGTGTGAGGAGAAGCACAGAGGACTCAGTGAACCACACATATTAATTCTGGAGACATTCTTGGTTGTAATTATCTTGGAATGGTCCTGGAGCACCAGTCAGCATGGTCACTGGTAGGTGGCTTGTCCTCTTCCTCTGGGGGAAATCCATTTTGTCCTGCACACTTCCAGGGCATTTGTGACCTGTCCCCTTTATGCACTTTAAGGAGCACAGTGAGTTCTGTTTGTCCCCTGAGACTCCTGGACAAAAGTTGCTGGTCACTAGGCAATGCTGAGGGAGCTGGGTCAATCTGGCACCCTTCACTGTCCTGCCCAGCAGAACGTCACATTCTGATCCACTGTGCCGTGCCAGCAGGGACTGCTGTCAGTAAGTCACTAGCAGTTATACACCTGGGCTGATGCAAATCTCTGACCCAAAGTACCAGTAAGGTAACTAATGAGAGGCCGAAGACTGGGGAAAATGGCATCATTCACTCATTCTTTCAGTCCTTTTGCTTCCTTCTAAGTTCCTGGGTCTTTTTAAATGTATTTTGTTTATTTTTGTCTGCCTTTGCTCTTTATTTGGGAGAAGGCTGGAAAGGAAGTGAGGTGTTTGGAATACAGGAGTAGGAAATGAAAGGCAACTACTGCTTGGTAACAGCACCAAAGAAAGGCGGCAATAATGGTAGTGGACACTGGTGGGTGTTGTCTACTCCTGTGTCCACCCTGTGTCTTATACTTAAAACAATTAAGTTTTCTCTAGGCAACACTAGCTATGACTGTCAGACCCTGCGATACAGAGCTCCTGGGGCAGACTTGGGGACCAGGCCTGGCCAAATATTATTTCAAATCCCTTGACTACAGAGACTGGTTAGGGAAGAGTCTGTGACCCATGATTATCCAGGGACAGCCAGATGTGGGCTTTTGCTAGAATTTCTAAGAAAGAGGTTTGTTTGTTTATAAATCCATCTTCATCTGTGCGACTGAAGACAGCACTGAAGCACTGAGAAACACAGAGCTACAGTGGAGAGAGAAAGACCCCACTAGGTAGCATTTTGGCACCTGGACCTGGCTAAGCCTGAAGGCTGCACATAAACTATTCAGTTCCCCCCTTTTTTTTTTAAGCACCATTTGATTTGGGTTGCTAATGCTTGTCACTGGAAAAAAGAATTCCTGGCTTATTAGAATACGTACTAACCTCTATAGAGAATTAAAATGATATTGAGTGCTATTAAAGTCACTTTTTCATTATAACATACGACCTATGGACATACAAATGCATTCAAAAGATACATCTATTTTACTGAATAATAGAAAAAGAACAATCCGTAATCACTCAAGTCAGGAAGGAGAATATTGCCAGCTGCACAGGAGCTCCCCTGATCACCATCCATTTTCCCTACTAGAAGTTACCACTCTTGACTTTGGGGATAATCATTTCCTTGCTTTTCTCTGTAGTTTTACTCCACGTCTGCAGCCTTAAACAGAATGAATTTTGTAGTAATGGAATCATACTGCTTGTATCTGGGGGGTCTTGGATCTATCACTCACCATTAAAGGCCTGATGTTCCTCTGCGAAGCTATAGCTCATTCCTTCTCAAGGCTACTGTAGCGTTCAGCAGACGACAGTGCCACAATGTATCCATTAGGGAGTAGTTTTTGTACCCCGTGTTTACAGTGGAGAATTCATTGAAGTCGATCAGTCCAACAGAGCTCATAATGGAAACAAACTGAAATGTTATGTACTGCTCTTTGCAGAAGCCCGATCCTGAATCAGCCCAGCCATCTGCCGTCCTTGGTCCACATCCAAGCTGCTGATGGCTGCTGAGGAGAAACCGCACAACCGAGCGAATTCATGTTACTACAGATCATGATCTTCAACCCCAGCTGTGAGCTCCTGACAGCAAGCAATTCTGCGACCCCTCTTCATCTTTCTTTTCCATCCTGTAGTCCCAGCTGGGACAAAATCTCGCAGCGTTCTCCTGGCTCCTTCTCTGCACACTCTCAGTGGATGATCTTGCCTAAGGGTGGTCTTTAGGTACAAAGTCGCTCTTTTCTCAACTTGGCAGTGGTGAATCCTATCTGCAACCATGCGCATCTTTGCTGCCATCTCTGGGGCCCAGCTGCCCTTCTTTCCATGTGACACCTCCCCTGCATCCCCCTCTCCTACTTGGCAGCATCTACCCTTGGCTCCACGCTCCCTGCCAGGAGTTTGACACTGTCTGTGAAAGGCTTTTGCCTTAATAACCTCATCTTCAGTATCCCTGCTACGCGACTAGGTCTTTTCACATCTCATCTGGATCATTACAGTCTTCCTAACTGGTCTCCCTTTAATGCTTGACTCCTTTGGCTCCAGGTATTTCCCTCTACCAAAGCCAGAGGATTGTTTCTGAAATGCAGATCTGATTATATGAATCTGTGTTCAGGAATTGAACACAGATTTACATCATAACGAATGACCAGAAACTGGAGGCGGGTGGGGAACAGCAGCACAAACATACTCTCTCACAGCTCTGGAGGCCAGAGGTCTGAGAGCCACGTGTCAGCAAGATTGGCTCCTCTGGAAGCTCTGAGGGAAAATCCATCCCATGCCCATCTCTTAGCTCTGGTTGCTGCCAGCAGTCTTTGGCTTGTGGACCTGCCACTCCAACCCCTGCCTCCATCTTCATGTGGACTTCTGGTCTCTGTGTCTCAAATCTTTCTTTTTTATAGGGACACCAGTCACTGGATTGAAGGTCCACTGTGAATCTGCGATGATCTCATTTCAAGATCCTTATCTTAACTATGTCTGCAAAAACCCTTATTTCAAATAAGGTTGCATTCTGAGGTGCCAGGTGTTAGGACTTAAGACATATATTTTGGGGGCTGCTATGTACTCCACTACATGCCTCCTTGATTAAAATCATCCAGTGGCACCCCAGTTCTCTTCTGGGTATAACCTCAACCCCTCAGTCTGGAACACCTTCCCCAGCCTAGGCAGTCTCACCTCTCCGTGCACCTGCTCTGCCAAGTACCCACATTCCTCCCGGTGAAAGGATCTCCCTTTCCCAGTCCTCTCCACCCCGTGTCTTATTAAGTCTCTGCTCAGGAATGCCCTCCTTCCCTCTGGACTCCCCCATCTTTCTCCAAGTCCACAAAGTGCTCTATGTAGACCCACAACTCACACAACACAAAGCTGAAAACCATCCCCAAAGCCAAACAGTGCAGTAGACTGGAAATGTGTGAAATTTTATATGGATTGTTTAATCTAAAAATTTTTTTTAAAGTCCAAATACACTTATTCATACGTTACCTGTTAGTAGAGGCAAAAAAAAAAACAAAAAAAAAACCCAAATCTGATTGCTTGTGAAAATAACAACTGTAGTTTCCCATTACACAGAAATTATTAAAAAAAAATTATTGATGACTATCAACAAAGAAGAGGAAGTAAGAGTGTGGCCATGGAATTCTAAGATGTAACTGGTTATTATGGTATTACTTAAATTGAATTGTTTATCTACACCCTACGGCAAAAATAACTGGACCATGATGTGAATAGTCTAGATAATCCTTTATTTTAACAGCATATTTAAATTACAGTCCTGTTCACATGTAGGACTGAAGGGCCAGTTGAACCAAAAAATGTGCTTAGTAGGAGGAACAATTTTTGGAACTTCAGGTCATGCAGGAAAAGCAGTTTTGTCATCTGGTCAGTGCCAGAAATGTAGGAACAAGACTTGTTATCGACACTGGATGACATCCTATGGCTATTTGGCTTTAGGTCCTTTTTTAAAAAACCTTTTTTTTTTTTTTATTTTGGAGGGGGAGGTAATTCGGTTTATTCATCTATTTATTTGATGGAGGTACTGGGGCTTGAACCCAGGATCTCGTGCATTGTAGGCATGCACGCTACCCCTGAGCTATATACCCCTCCCCCTCTAATTCATTTTTTTATATTTCTATTTTTAAACTTCTTATTGTGGTAAAACATGCATGATCTGAAATTTAACATTTTTACCGTCTTTAACTGTATAGTTCAGAGGCATTAAGTACTTTTGCAATGATTTTATTTCACCTTCCTGAGGAATTCTAGAATGCATGCAGCATAACTGAGAACTGGCTTGAAAGTGCGACACTTGGCAGTCTATTTTTTTTTTTAAACCTATGTGAGGAAGAAATCTTTATGTCTAATAACGTTTTGAGAATTTGATGGACTATTTTTCTTGATGTTCTCCCAGTACAGAGAGAAGGAAAATGGGTTTATAAGCTTATCGACATGATGTAGGCTGTGATTTTTTTTCAGTGCATCCTGTGCTTTCTATTTTGGACTGAACTTTCTGGTTTGTAGGATAAAAGAATATCAAGAGAAAGTCGGCAAACTGTCAGGAAAACCAGACTAAATCCTGGTACTGATCCAAATAGAGAGTCTGTGAGAACGTGATGAGTGTCCACAGAATCCTGGACACCTTTCAAGTTTTCCTAATGCCTTCATGTGTCGTGAGGCTAGACGCTGAAATAACAGGAGAAACACTGAGAACTTTGACAATTCTGGTGTCTCCAGATGGGGTGGAGTTATTTCAGTCTTTTCCTGGATTTTGATGTTCATTTGGGCACATTACTGTGCACACAATTAAAGAAAATTTTGTTCCAACTAAAAGATAACCGTCATTCTGCACAGGAACAGTTTCTGAGCGATCATTAAATGACGGATCGATGAAGTGCTTCGAATCTTCAGCTCGCAAGTAGGTTAATATGAAAAAGGATGACATAAAGGTTCTCTGTTCTTTCTGTGAGAAAGTTTCTCCCAAATGATTTTTCAAGTTGAGCAAAAGAAAAAGTGCATAATTGCAGCTGTCACTAGATCATTTTCTCCCCCATTTTTGGGGTCTATTCTACTTGCTGGAATTGTGCAGACAGCTTTGATCACGCTACTGTTGCCAAGCGACTCACTCATCTGCCAAGTCCTCAACTGCCAAAGTGAACTGGACGACACTCTCTGTTCCACACAATCTGATTTTTCACCCTGTGCTTTGAACTCCATTAGCATTGCCTTAAGAAGAGAGAACGCTTTCGGAATTTTTTGACTGTATGAAACAGAACACGTGAGGCTTGGTTTTCATAATTTGGATTTTTCTGTGGATGCCCAGACAGCTCCCGTGTCCTGTAATTACTGTTTGCTCATCTCTCTGCGTTCTCTAGCTCCAGTGCTTCCAGAAGTGCTGGCCTCCTTTTCCGGAAGCAGAAAGGAGAAAGTCACTTTACCCGCCCTCCTCCACTACCCCCGAAATAAGAAAAGTTATTTG
Source organism: Camelus dromedarius (assembly GCF_036321535.1). Lineage (NCBI taxonomy): Eukaryota > Metazoa > Chordata > Mammalia > Artiodactyla > Camelidae > Camelus > Camelus dromedarius. Next base: position 108,990,494 of record NC_087472.1, read on the forward strand.
TAGTCCGCTTTTATTGCAACTCTTCATTGTATGGACTCTCTCTTTTCCGTGTAAAGTGTTCCTAGGGTCTTAGGACAGCACACTTTTTTTTTTTTGAAAGCAATACCTTCTTAAAGGAAGACTGCTTCCGTGTTTCAGCCTGCACTCATTCCTTCGTGACAGCACTACTGACTCGTGCTGAGAGGTGCAGCCTGGCCTTCCTTGTGACCCCTGGCAGCCCTTGGGCCAGATGAATTTAGTGTTAATTGATTTCTGAGTCCAGTGATTGTGCGCACACCAGCAATTTTCTGAATCAATGAAATAGTGAATTGAGGCATCCAAGCAGAGCAGAGGGCCTCAGACAGCATCCCCTCTGTTTGCTGCCTCCCACTTGAATTTTTACTAAGCAGAAAAATTCAGGGGCTGAGGCATGGGTGGATAGATAAAATACAGGACACCCATGTACATGTGAACTTTGGACACACAACAAATGACATTTTAATATAAGTATGTCCCAAATATTACTTGGGATATACTTAGAATAAGCCAAAAGTCTACTGTCTCACATTTCATTTGAGTGAAGCTGGAGACTTCACTGAAAAACTCATTCTTTAACTCCTTTTTTCTGCTTATACTTAGCAAGTCCTTCAGACCTGTAAGGACCAACGTGCTGGCCAAGTGACTGTCAAGGTCTTGAACTGTGGCTAGCCTGAACTGTTATATGAGGTAGATGTCTAAGACTTTGCATGAAGAAAAAAAGATACCAGATTTCCAAGACTTTGTATGAAGAAAAAAATGTTTCTCATTAATGACTTTAGTATTAGATTATGTGTTGAAATCATACTATTTTGCAGCCATTGGGGAAAAGTATATCATTAACTTCACTTGTTTCTTTTTAACTTTTAACATGGCTATTAAATCATCTAGAATTACATATGTGACCTGCGTTATATTTCTGTTAGATAATACAGCTTTATAGTTGGGAAATGTTTTCTTCAAGGGCCAGTTAGTGACTATGGTGGGCTTTGTGGTAGACAGGATTTCTGTTGAAAATTCTCAACTTGGTCCTTTGTAGCCACTGACAATACTGAAACAAATGGATGTGGCCAAATGCCAATAAAACTTTATTTATAAAAACAGGCAGTGGCTTATCTGGCCCAAGGGTGTAGTTCGCTAATACCTGTTTCAGAGATTTAGGGGTTTTATTTGTAATTTTTAAATGGAAGAGTATCTCTGTGTCTCTCAGCCTCCTGATTTGGATAGAGGGAGAAAATATCTGTAAGTGGACAATTTACCTTTCTCATTGGTTTGACTACTACTTGGGAAATTACTGTTTACTGCTTTTTTAATTTTTAACAAAGAAGAAAAAGCAGAAATATGGCCACTTGTGTGTGGGTCCCTCCTTGTGTCAAAGCCTCCTGGATACCCGCCCTGGGAAGTGTAGGTCTGCAGTCATCCATTCTGTAGAGGCAGTGAGGCCACAGGATACGCATTTTATCCCAAGTGCTGCAGAAGTGTGAGGGCATGCTTCACACACAGTCCATGTGAAAAACAGCAACCCCACCTAACAGATGTTAAAGACATGAAACAACAGAAAGGGCGGCTTCCATGATGGTAAAGTGAAAGGAAGTTTTACAAAGAGCTGTAGAAATAGTAAATCCTTTTTCTCACCCGATTAAAATGTTCTGTCTACTGAGAGCATGGCATGATGTGATTTAGCAGAATTGATTTCCATGTGATTGGGAAATGTCCTGAAATGTAAAAACTTTTAGGACCACATTAAAAACAAATAACAGTGACAGGTGCAGATGTTTTTCTGGGAGATGGGTCGGGGGAGAGCCGTCAGCCATGACTGGTACATAAGTGAGGAATGTATGTGTTTCTTTTACTGACCAGGGAGGCTTACAGGTACTTTGAAGAATAAAATGGTCATCCAGGAAAGTTGTACTCCCAGGAAACTTATAAATTAAAGTTTGACTTATTACCTGTTTCATGCTCTTCTTTTCAGTGTCGAGGGAAACGGGAAACAATTTATGTCCCTTCAGTTCTGGAGTCCGCGAATCGTGCCTGAGTGTCAGTGTTTAAGTTGAATGTCAGTGTTCATTGTTACTTTTCCTTTCGGCGCTGGCATGTAAAAGTAATCTCGCTGCAGCTGAAGCAATTGCTGGGAACTCCTGCGGGATTAGGTTAGGCCTGGTGAAGGGATGTGCTTTTCAGATGTACAAGTTTACAGCCTTCAGAGAGAGTGCAGTGAGTGGCTTGTTCATAAGGGCACATCTCTGGGCATCTACTCCATCTTTGGCTTTTCATTACTTTGTCCAAAGTCGAAATATTCTCCTGGAAGAAAAGTAAGTAAAATTTAGTGGATACTACTGTGTAATGGGCACTTGGTTGAGGACTTTACATATATTATTTTATTTCACTATCAAAATTACCCTTTGACTAGTACTCAAATACAGAATCTATAGTAACATAAAACATACAAGATACTTAGTAATATAAATTAATATATATAACTTAAAATATTCCATTTTATTCTCTAACTAAACCATCTATCATTAAAGCTGCTTTCCAACTGATACAAATTGAAGCATGAATTATCAGTCTGATAATTTCCAGATTCTTGGTCTAGTAAGTTCTAAATCATTTGTTGCTTTTCAGAAATTGTTGGTAGGATCTTTGTTTTAATACAGCTGCGCTAACAAAATGAGGCCAGGATTCTACAGGGGTAATGCATTAAGCTATTCCAGGAATGCTTTATACTGAATGTTGGCATCCTCCTCCTAGAGTCACATGTTGAAATCTAAGCCCCAAGGTAATGGTATTTGGAGGTGGGGCCTCTGAGAGGTAATTAGGTCATGAGGGTGGAGCCCTCATGAGCGGGATTAGTGACCTTACAAGAGACCCTAGACTTCCCTCTCCCCTTCTGTCCTGTGAGGACACAGGGAGAAGGTGCCCTTCTGTGAACCAAGAAAACAGTCCATCACCAGATAACCGAATCTGCCAGCACCTTGATCTTGGACTTCCCAGCCTCCAGAACAGTGAGAAATAAATGTCTGTTGTTTACAAGCCACTCAGCCCATGGCACTTTGTTACAGGACCTGAAGGGTCTAAGACAAGGGACTTCCCCTTAAAATGATAGACCCTAATGGGTCCTCGCTTTGTTTCAGCTGCAGGGGGGAGGGGGGATGTTGCTTGCACATTATCCCCAGGGGGCTCACCTGGACAGGCTGTCTCAGCCTTGCCTAAATGCCACCACAAGGCAGCCTGTCCTCAGGCCTGCTCCATGCTCCTCCACTGTAGGGGGTCTCCAGAGCAGCAGGTGGCCACCACACCTGCTTGGCCATTGACACCTGTGTCCATTCAGTAGCTGCCTGGGGCTGGCAATGTCAGCACAGTATGTGTTTGGGAGCCTTTTAAAAAGTTTGAGATCCAGTTAAAAATCATGCACTGCATTTGGCTATGACTTTGTAATTTCCTTGAATCTAGAACAGTCTGTATGACTTTAGTTTTTCTTTTCAGCTGCTATTTTGAAGTGTTCTGGCCGATTGTCTTCTACAGTGTCCCATGCTCTGTATCTGTCTGTTTTGTCATGATTCCATGCAGGTTGGACATTTTTGGCAAGAACACTGCAGAGGTGATGTTGTGTCCTTTTCATTGACTTATCAGGGGCAGCCAATGCTCAGGCTGGCCTTTCATTGCTTTTGCTGAGCTCAGTTAGTAGGTTGGGACTGTGCCCACTGAGTAACCACGTCAGGCAGATAACTTCTTTCCAGCATGAGGAATGAGTCAATGAGGGGGTGAGATCTTAGCACTGTGAAGGTCTCTTCACACCCACCCCCTAACTTTTCCTGTTTCAAGTATTACATTGGTAGTTACAAAATAGTGAATTACTAATTTGATCATTTCTTTCCATCTCCCCTGCTAGCTTTATTGAGATATAACCGACACATTAACACTGTGTTAAGTGTGAAGTTTTCTACAAGTTCTCAGCTGAAATTTTGCTAGGAAGAAGAGCTTGATTTCTGCACACTCAACTTTTGAGCATCTTTATAGCCTCATGGATTGTATTTTGTTATTGTTGTTTTCGGTTTTCTGTTATGTGTGTTATAATCAATTAGCATCATTATAGTTTTTGATGCTCAGATTGTCCGTCCATTGGCCAGTGGGAGTCCTTTTGGCCACCATCACTATTAAAAGGCAGATTCCCCCTCCACCTCTGAACCTCCTACATGTGACGTGGTTATGAAAACTACATATGGACTTGATGTTTTTGATATTACTGTGTTTTGCCCAATCTCATACTTCAGCCAGAATTTACGGCATTTAAATTGCCAAAGATAAACATCTCAGGCAATGTTGGCATTCCATGGCATTACTATGCCGGCTAAAGTTGCCCTGGACCACAGGGAAATTTTATTTTGATAAAACATTGTGGTTTACCTATTTAAGTCAAGATTCAAGTTTGCTGAAAATTTTATGACAGCAGAAATTCACTGACCAGTCCCAAAAAGTTTATTTACATCAACGTGTAAGATAAAGCCCCAACTCTCAGTGATTTGGGAACAAAGGCATTTTTTGAAGTCATAGCAATTCATTTTAATTTGATACAAATACTTCTTGTGGCATTTCCTTTGTGTGTGTGCACGCGCACCTGCACACGCGCATTACTCTCCTATAGGTGGTGTGTGCACAGCTGTGTGTGTAATGCTCCAATGAAGACAGTGTGCTTGCCTGTGCATGTGTCTGTTTCTTCGTATATGTCTTTGTGTTTGTGTGTGCACGGCCGAGCACGTGAACAATGCTCCACTCTAGATGGCACGTCAGTATATGTGTGTGTGTGTGTGTGTGTGTGTGTGTGTGTGTGTGTGTGTGTGCGCGCGCGCGCACTTCATGTGTAAGGTACTTCAGCTCATGATAAGCTACTTGGCTCTTGAAGACGATGATCTCAATCCACTTTGTAGAAGTAATTGCACTCTTTCCTGCATTCCTTTCATGCACAAGGTTGCTGAAGATGATTGCCATCCAGTTTTATTGGAAAAAAATGTCCTTTATTTACTGTTATTTGATGGGGCTATTTCCTTATATTTGCGTATCTCTGATGCAACACAGAAACGTTCCTGCCCCTTGATGTGCACTCTTCTCAAGTTGAGTCTTACCTAATGAAATGATTTAAGTTAGCTTCCATGACACAGAAACCTTTGGTCTAAACTCATGCTCCGAACTGGAGTAAAATGAATCTGGGAAAAATTACTGAGAGCTGCTTGTGTGGCTCCCATTACATCCTCTTCTTCGGAGACTGGGAGGCAGAGGGAGTCCTGCCTTGGGTAATGAATTACAGAAATGTGGCCTTATTTGTGCTTGATTATGATGATAGCAGTGTAATTTAGTGTCTAGTGTGAGCTGTGCTAGAAATGTTAAAGCTTCTGATCCAGCCAAGATTTTTCCCTAGCTTGCTTGTTAATCAGGCTCAAAAAGCACTAGAACCTTTTGCTAAGTTAGTAAAATATCAAGAAGAAAAATTACAGTGTATAAAAATAGCAAGAGAACAGAACAGTAGGTCAGAGTTAAAATATGTTTTGCAATCCAGCATGTGCAATCTTCCTTTTCTTTCCAAAGAAACTTCATTGGATCTTTCCCTGGGTTTCCACCGTTATTAGTGGGGAGGGGCTGTGTGCTGGTGCAGTAACGAATGACCCTAGTGACTTACAACTCAGCTTATTTCTCATTCTTGCTACATGACATGGCCGGTTGGCCTGAGGCCTCTATGACAGTCATGTGGGGACTGTGGTTGATGGAGATGGGGAGGTGGGGAGAAAATGACCATACTGTAAAGCATCCCCCTGAACTGTGGTGTTTCTCACCCTCACGGGGAGAACAAGTCACATGGTCATACCAGAGTTCAGCTGGGTGGGGATGTTTCATCCCGCCTCAGGGAGGGTCCCTGAATACTAGTGAGCAATCCTGCAGACGCTACTCTAGTTATCAGGACGTAATACACTGAAGTGCTGGAAATATGAGATAATCATGCTAATGGCATGCTCAGTCAATCCAGATTAATAATAAATGTGCTGTATCTGCAGTGTGCTAAGGAGCCAAACATGATATGCTCCAAACCATGAAGTCACCATTCCCTTTGCTCACTTTCTCCCTGTGAGTGATCACATACTTGGAATTCTTTTGGTCTCTGGGTCCTAGAAGTTTCACACTTGATTGCCTGTAAGAGTTTTTCTTAAAGAAGGGGGAAATTGATTTTATAAATATATAAGTAACAGATTCTCATTGGTAAGAATTTAGGAAGTACAGAAAATATTTTAAAAGAGAGTAAAATATGCTATAATCCCACCACCCAGAGGTTGAGAATTTCAGTTCAGGAGACACAAAAGCACAGCATAGATGCAACTGACTAAAAACAAACAAAAAGACAACCCATTTTAAGAACATTTGTATTCCTTTGATTATTAAAAAGGTTGAACATCTCCCCACCAGATGTTTAAAATTGTCTATTTATTCTCTCCTGTTTTGTCTGTTCCTCTCTGTGTAGAGCTGCTTTGAGTGTAAGTGATAGAAATCCAATTCCAAGTTGTATCGGTGACAAAGAGCACTGACTGGAGTGAGGACAGAGGTGCAGCTGTTTCCTGGAGCAGTGGAAACAGGATTCCAGGCCACCAGCTCTCACAGACATGCCCAGTCCATCACCTCTGCTTTCCTCTTGAGGCTGGCTTTGTTCTGTCACAGGAGCTGCTTCTCCTGCCTAGCAGTGGGCGTGGAGGCCGGCATGTCCCAGACTTAGATCTTTAGCTGTGCCGACAGGGAAGGATTCCATTAGACCCAGTGGACCTGGCCTGTTTCTCAAGCGCACCTGTGGGACCAGTCAATGGCAGATGCCTTTGCTGGAGCAAATGGTTGGAACTGGAGAAGCTGGCACCAGAAGAGGGGTGACTCTGCCAGTAGAAAGTGGGGGCACTAAGTGTGTCCCACACCATTTCACCTTATAAAAAAGAATTTTTCACTTGAACAAGTAGTACATTAATACATACTGGCTGCTGAATTTTCAGTGTATGGAAGGGTAACGTCCAGCTCATGTGTCACCTGCAGATGCCTCTCAGAGGTACCATGGCTGGCTGGTGTACGACCTTGTCAGTCATTCTCTGTGCATTTGCATATGTGTAGAAACCCTCCAGATATGACTAGGTGTAACTATGGCTTAGTTTCCAAGAGCTGCCATAATAAAGCACCAAAATCCGGGTGGCTTAAAACAACAAGAATTTACTGAGTCAAATTTCTGGAAGCCAAAAGTCCGAAATCAAGGTTTTGGCAGGGCCACGCTCCATCTGAGGCTCCTAGGGGACGATCCTTCCTTGCTTCTTCCAGTTTCCGTGGTTTGCTGGCAATCGTTGGCCTTCCTTGGCTGGGAGATAATCACTGCAGTCGCACAGACACACACTTCTCCTGTGTCTTCACGTCCTCTTCCCTTGGTGTGCATCTGTCTCTATGTTCAGATTTTCCCTTTTCATGAGGACACCAGTCATACTGATCAGGATCTATTTTAATCACTTCAATTTAATTTGGCTACCTCAGTAAAGACCCTATTTTCAAATGTCATATTCTGAGGTACTGCGGGTTAGGACTTCAACCTGTCTTTTTTGGGGGGAGAAAAAATTCAATTCATAATAAGTTGAAAATACGATTTTCAAAAACTCAGTGGTAACTTCATGTATACACTGCTTTGAAAATTGTTTCTTTTGGGTGAAAATGATCTTGGAGCGCTGTCAACATTAATGCATTCACTTGTTTCACCCCATATAATTGCTGCACAGTTTCTATAGTGTGGACTTTAATGTATAGTCTTATAAACAAATACAAGTATCTCACTAGTGTGAACATCACGAATTTTAATTGTGGGGTCAAAGGTCCTGTGCATCTAAAACTTACAGAGATGCTGCCAACTGCCCTTCAGAATCCCTTCCCACCTTGAATGATGGGGGGCTCAAGGGTACCTCATCCACATACCTTCACTAAGACTGGATACTACTCACTGTTTCACTCAGTTTTTCCCAAACTGAAACGGTATTTACTGTATTTTTAATTTTACTGTTTACTAGTTAGGTTGAATATCTTTTCATGTCTTTGTCAGCTTTGTCTATTTCCTGTTCTGTAAAGTGGCAATTTGTATTCACTTCTTTTCAGTTTGTTCCACTGAGCTGTCAGTGGTTTTCCTACAAATTTGTGACAGTTCTTTAGATACTGAGCATATTAATCTTAGTTCTTTTTTTTTTGGCAATGTTTTCCCTTACTGTCCTTTTAATTTTAAATTAAAAATATTTTAAATATAGTAAAATCTGCAGATCTTTTCTCTGTGATTTCTGCTGTTGCTTTTATGCACAGCAGTTCTTTGCAAAGGTCTATATGGCTCTGTTGTCAACAACTAGCATTTCACTCTGTCTAGCTGAGTACTAACTCTGGTGGCCTCTGTTAACAAGATCAGGGTTTGGCAAATTTTTCCTGAAAAGGGCCTGATGGTAAATATTTCAGGTTTTCAGGGCCATATAGTCTCCATGGTAACTACTTCACTCTACTGTTATAGTTGGGATGCAACCAGAGACAACACTAAATGAATGGGCATGCCTGTGTTCCAATCAAACATCATCATCATCATTATTTTAAAAAACAGTTGGAAGGCTGTAATTTGCCAACCCCTGGACTAGACAATTGCCAAATCTCCCATTCAGACAGGCTATTTAGGTACACCCGTGTCCTTTAGAGAGAAGCCGTAAACACGCAGTCTAACTGTCATTACAAAATCAAATGGACCACAAACAATTAATGGCTTACTTTAAAATAGTTTTTTTGCATACATGAACTCAAGAAATAATGGGTTATGTGACTGCAAGTAAGCCCTGCTTCCTTCTAGGCATTTGGGTCTGAGATTCCTTCATTTGTCAAGACAAGTGGATCCCTGAAGTTGCAAGGGGCCTTACTCATGCCTCGAACTTGCTGTGAAATTCTGCTTTTCACAAAGAAAAAGAAGTACTGATACGGTTCTTCTGCTGACTTAGGAAAACCGGTAGCTTCAGATAAATAGGATTAGCTGTTGTTCTAGGAAACAAACGTACCAGTGACACAATTAATGGAAAGGCTGTTATGAAACAAATGCACCCTCTTAAAAAAAGTTGGATCTGCTCACTGAATGGCTACAAAGCAACTAGACAGCATGAGTACATCTCCGGCTGGTATTTATATCCCTGGTCCACCCAAGTGCTTCTTGGCCTGTGCACAGTCAGTGGTGGTGAGGTCCGGGAACCTCCAGGGTAAGTATCATCTGGAATACTGGTTACACACGCAGATCACTGCTTTTGCAGTTTCTGGCTCCCTCCTGGCTAGAGCAGGAGTACCATGCAGTCTGTCGAATGAATGAGTAAATTCCACGTTAGTCTCCTGAATGAAACTCTTTGGGGAGTGGTGCCTGCGAATCTGCACTGAGATGAGAACCCTTTGTCATCCTTCTGAGGTATTCTTACCATTTGAGAGCCCCTTCTATAAGGTCATATGTCCTAAGATTAACTTGTAGGGAGTCTAATCAATTGTAGGAGCTGTTCATGCAACTTATCCATTTTATGTCCAGGGCAAAGAACATTGGGGATATTTACATCTGATTGTAGGAAATGACTCAACAGAAAAAGTGACTTTATGTTTTCAACTAAAGTCCATCTTCCTGGCTTGGCTGTTACAACCATATCGAAATTCTGTCTGTAAAATGTTCTGATGGTTACTAAGATCAGGATTGTTACTAAAATTAATTCTGATACTCCATGTTATCTTTATTTTACTCCTAATTTCTCTTGGTAATATTAACCTCGTTATTCTAGCAAAAATACAACAAAATAAATACAAAACAATCAAGCAAAAATAAACATTTTTTAATCGGCAATTTTTTTGGGGGGGGTGATTAGGTTTATTTATTTTTATTTATTTTTTAACAGAGGTACTAGGGATTGAACCCAGGACACCATGTATGCTAAGCACACTGAGCTATAACCTCCCTCCTTGGCAATTTTTTTAAAGAAAAATTTGCACCATTATCTGTGATAGCACCAGAATTACAAGGAGAAAATGAATTTTGTGTGTCAATTGTTTTTCTGTTGCATGACTCTTTTGATCATATTTTCTTAGTAGTATCGCTTCAAAGGGAAATAATATTGCTTGCATGTTTAACACCACTTCTTGTAAATTAAATTGGCCTGGAGTTGTTTAAGTATTTAGAGACTCTGTTATAACACAACACGTTTTCTTAACTATGTGTGTGTACATCTGTGTTCCTAACTGGGCTCTCAGCTGTTGGAGGTCAGCTCATGTGTTATTTGTCTTTCTGGAGCCATGCCTCCCACGGTATCTACCCCTTAATACACATCCTCTGAAGGCTTGATGTTTGTGTGGAGGAAGGAACATCTTCATGGAAAATTCCGGCTGATCTGCACATTAGTTACCTGTGTTTCTTCTACTTAAAGATGAGATGAACATTTTGATTCGTTACCTATTCTACATCTTAAAAAAAATCCAGATGCCAGAACCTGTCTATCTTTCACACAAACTGCATTTCCACACATACAGTAACACCCCCACATCTGCCTACGTCAAACTTGGGTGTTTGAATGCCAGCTGATGAGAGCTGATTTTGAATACTCTTGCTTTAAAAACATATTTTTCTTGACAGCGTTCACTTTCTGGTTCCCAACTGTTTGATTTCTCTTTCAATTCTGATGGGCTAACAGCCTCAGAGGTGTTTTGTTTGCACCATTATTTACAGAAGGGGAAGAAACGATCAGATCTTATTTACAATTTCTGTCTGATAAAGACTGCTGTGCCCTAAAAGAAGCAAACAATAAAAACCTAGACGTACAAAACACTGAGTCTTAAAGTCATCACACTAAATAAAACGAAAACAGCTCAGTTCTGGACTGTTGACACAGGGCACAGCCAGCTGCAGGTGTCTTTGTCAAGGACAGAGGTAAGGCCTTGACTTCCTGGTGAATTTTTCCAGTGAGCCTGTAAAATAATTTCAAAAGTCAAGTCCTTTAAATTTCCTGTTTAACTTTCTACAAACCTTCTGGCTCATCTGTTGCACAATTACCAACAGCAGATCTCTTTTCCAAACAATAATACCTCCATTTTCTTGATAAAATCTTGCTTTAAGTAAGTTGATGGTACGACAGTCTTTTTTTTTTTCCTGGAGTAAATTTTTTTCTGCTTTACCTTTTTTTCTTGTTTGCTTATTGAGGTACAATTTACAGGTACTAAAATTCATTCAAGTGTGTAGTTCAGGAATCTTCACACTATACATAGCTTGTGGGTCCAGTCTGGCCCACTGCTTGTTTTTCTAAGTAAAGTTTTATTGGAACACAGCCACTCCCATTCATTTACATATTGTCTATGGATGCTTTCATGCTACAATGGCAGACTTAAGTAGTTGTGACAGTTTCGGTCTGTAAAGTCAAATATATTTGTTCTCTAGACCTTTACATAAAGTTTACCATCTTGGCTACAGTTCTATGAATTTTGACCAATTTAACAGTCATGTAACTACAACCACAATCAAGATATAAAAAAATTTCCACTGTCCTTAAAAATTGAGGAAGCTACAATTTGAGGTAAGAAATGATTTTAGAGAAGTAAAGTTTTACTCTATATTTAACACTGACTTTAGGTTTTTACCATATAAAATCATTATGCATACAAGATATATTGGACTATGTGGTTTGCCTTTCCAGCTGTGATTTCCCACTTCTCTGCCCGACAGAACCCTGATTTCCTGTTGAAGAATTTAGCCTTCCACCATTTTTGGGTCTGATCAGTGGGTGGGCTGGATCCCAGCTGAAGCTCCTCTGTGCTTGCTGGTCCAGTGATGCATTCAGAGATTGGCATATATGACAGAGTCAATGAGATGCAAGGGTCCTGGGAAAGGAAAGCCGTACCTGCCCTTAGGTGCTCCCAGAAAACATTCTTTGCTGCTGGGCTTGAATGAGGAAGCATCCTGAATGCCTGACACCCACTGGGGCCCATGTCGGAGGTTTGGTGAGGAAGCGAAACTCAGGCTGACTGGGCAGAGCTGGGAATTGAAGAGAAAAACCAGATTCTGGTTCTGCTGATTTTTTTGAGCCCAGATTCAAGACTTGCCTCTCACTAGCCTTACTGCCGCACTGCTCCAGTAAATTCCCTTGAGTGTGGAAGTTGGCTGGAAAAGAGTTCTCTGTTATTTGTAACTAAATGAGCTCTAACCAATGCCCATTATGTAACACTCAGGGAATTGTAAAAACACCCGATACATCTATGGTATAGGTGAGGATTTTATACTACTACTTAGCTTTCTGGGAACAGGACCTGACATGTAAATTCTTCTGTTTTTCTTTTTGCCTTGTAATTTCTAATCTGTTAATCAAATTCTCATTCTTTCCTTGACCTAATATTTATTGGGGAACTGCAGTGAGGCAGGAGACTGCATGGTGACCCAAATGGACAGTCTTTATTTTGGAGACGTGCATGTTCCAGTGGGTTTACAGCCCCAAGCCCCAAATGAACACTAGAGTCAGGTAGCCCTGAGTGCCGTGAAGAAAGTTGGAAGAGGGGATGCAGGAGTTAGTAGAAATGGCCAGGTCTCCCGGAGAGGGCAATATCTGAGCAGAGCACTGAGTAAAGGGCTGGTGCCTGCTTGTAGCTGGAGGGAGGAAGCATGCTCAAGGCAGAGAACAGCAAGTGCCAGGCCCCGGATAGGAGTGTACCGGTCTGGTGGACAAACAGGCAGGCATGGCTGGTGGGTGGGTGGAAGAAGAGTTGAACATAAGCACAGAGAGTCATTCTTAGTGTTCAGGGCTAATGGCTCAATGTGGAACCACTAGTAGCAAAACAAGCATCTGGAAATGAGTATTTAAGGAAAAAAAAGTCTTAACCATAGGGCAATCAATGTCTTGTGGATTAATCTAAGGCACTGTGGCAAGCCAAGGGATCTCTTTTTGAGAAGGGCGAGCTTCAGGCACCCCTCAAGTTGAGTGACAGGTTTATTAGTGGAACAAGCTGGGGTGGGCTTCCCAGGGGTAAGGATGCATGGCCTAGGCAGGGGTGTCTGGTGCAACTCCTCCTGTTCCCTGCGGCCATGCAGTTGACGACAGAAGGGAGACCGAGAATTTCCTACAGTCCTGCCTTCCCCTGAGCCACATGCCACCCAAGCAGTCACATGTCTGGCCTCTCATGTGAACTATCAGTTGTTTGCTTTGATATCTTCTGAAAACACTGCATGAAAGATGTGCAAAGTACCAGGTCCTGTTTCACTGTAAATGCAACAAAACACACTGACAGTCAGGTCCCTGGCTTTGTGGGGAAAACTTGCAGAGCTGTTTCAAGCCTGATGAATAGGAGCTCTAAGAGAATGCCTGCCATGAAGCCCAAGGGGGAAAATTCACATTTTGGAGGCTCTAAGAGTTTGCACCAAAGTCACACAACCTTGCTATTCATTGTTTGAAATGTAATGAACAAAAAAGACTCCGAGTCCAAATGTCCCACTGTACGTGTGCTTAAGTGAGTGCCTTCTCTGGCCAAGGGTCCAAGAAAGTGATGCAACCTCCACTCTCATGGGAGAGGCAGACAAAAACAAGCCAATAGTTTCTGTGTACCTGTTGGGAAACAGGTAGCCCAAAGAGATGCAAAGAGGGCACCTCAGTCCCCAGTCCTGTGTGGGGAGACTGGGGGGCGGTAAGACGGGGGGTCGTGGAAAACTGGCAGCAGAGGAGCTGTCTGAATGAGGTTTTAAAAATTAAGAAAAAATAATGCTACCAGAAAAATGCATCCTTCTAAAATCTACAACTCAGTAGTTTTTAGTATACAGTTGGCCCTTGAACAACATAGGTTTGAGCTGCATAGGTCCACTTATACAAGGACACTTGTCAATAATAAGCACTTGAGCCACGGTTGGTTGACTCCTCGGATGCAGAAGCACATACATGGATGGACGACTGTAAAGTGATAAACGTGGTTTTCGACTGTGCAGGGTGGGGACGGGGGGATCTGGTGCCCCAACCCGTGTGTTGTTCAAGGGTCACCTGTGTCTACAACGTTGTGTGACTATCAGTACTGTCAAACTCAGAACATTTTCATTGCCCTCAAAAAGAAACTCCGTATCCACTAGCACTCACTTCCTGTTTCCCTCTGCCTCCAGCCCCTGGCAACCACTAAGATACTTTGTCCCTAGATTTGCCTATTCTGAGTATTTCATATAAAAGGAATCACACAATATGTGGCCTCTGTGTCTGGTATATTTCCTAAGCACGTTTTGAAGGTTCATCCATGTAGCCACATGAATTGGTATCTTACTACTTTTTATGGCTGAATAATGTTCCACTGGATGGATATGCCACATTTTATCTATTCATTGGCTGATGGACATTTGGACATTTTGGCTGCTATGAACATTCATTTGTGTATGAGTTTTTGTGTGGACATACGCTTTCAGGTTTCCTGGGTAGATACCAAGAAGTAGAATTGCTTGGCTGAAAGGAGGTTTGAAATTGAATGAGACTGGGCATTTATTTAAAGGAAAATATCTGGTCCAGAGAGAGAGGGAGAGAGAGGAAGGGGGTGTCTGTGTTACTAAGATTTTGCTTTCAGTTCACTCCTTAGAATGGAGATGAATATGACTATTTATGGAAAGTTTTTTACTCCAAGAGTGAAGAATTTTACAGCTGCTACCAAGTGACAAGTCATGGGTCAACCTGACACACAGCGCCCCAAACAGCATTAGTTGGGCTGGCTCTTGGACTTCATGGGGTTTACTTTCCTATGGAGCCCACATGGCTCTGTGGAAGTTTGAGAAAAGTCTTTCTGAGGAAGACACAAGCCTGATGTTCTGCTCTGCTTTCCCTCCAGCCATGTGTAAGTATGTCAGACCATTCCACGTCCAATGGCACCAAACTTCCCCATGAAGCTGTGAGGAGTGAGGAGATTATCTGCAACCATTTATTTAGAGTAGAGGGGCAAGTTCTAAAGAAATTCTCAGCCTCCTATGTTTTTCTCATTACTGTAAATTAGAGACTCATTTCCTCTCATTCTGCAGGGCTGACGAAACCAAGCAAATAGAGTAACATTTTGCGGGGCCAACCCCGTTTGGGGCGATCATCTGGCTGGAAGGAGAGAAGTACCGAACGAGCTGAGAAGGAGTTCCTCGCTAATGTGTCTGACTTGGCAGCGTTTGCCTACTCCGCACTTCGGTCACAGCGAGGACTCCTGTACATGGCTGCCGTCATTTAGGACTCGCCTGTGGACACACACTTTTCTCATCCTCTGTTCTCATAATTTATGAGTGAAAGAATAAGCACACCGATTAATCAACTGTCATTTGGAAACTCGCAAACAAGGGCTTTACCGTGAATCTTCAAAAACTGGATCTAGCATGTTGTGACAGTTCTCATGCTTCTCATCACATTTAGGGGAATCTTGTCTTTCTTTCTTGATTACTTCTGATCCCTCTGCGGTACAGTGATGGGACCGCGATGGTATGAATTCATCTGTCTTGTGTGGGATTGTGGGAGTGTGTGCCATTAAGAGAATGCTACACCACAGACGCCATGTAGCAACAGCTGCATGGATGGAAAATTCCAGAGTCTTTTTTGTTGCGATGTTTTCCATTTTTATATGTGCAAGGAAATGTGTGCTTAACTGAACTCAGCTGTTTGAAAATTCACAGACAGTATAATACCTGTCTTTGCCATTTAGGCAATTTTAAGTAATAGCAGAAAAGATGTGCTTGGTTTAAAAGGATTTTATGAAATATATATTTTGTGATCAGTACTGTGCCAAAACAGGGATGTTTAAAAAGTGGACTGTTTAAGTTCTGATTGATAAAATAGATGTATGTGTCTGAAACAATACGAAGTTTTGGGTTTTTTTTAGTGATGAGAAAATGAAAGATCGCTGTAGGATACTGGTAAGTTCTGAGCTGTATTTCTGAGGATAGATAGAGCTTTTTAAAAAATATGGGAGAATACATACAGAAAAACTCATGTTTCAGGGTACAGCTCACTGACTTTTTACAACTGAGCATGCTCATCTAATCAGCACCCAGGTCAAGAAAAGAACACTCCTGGCACTCTGGAACTCGGTCTGCCCCTGTCCCCTTCTGTCACTCCCTACCCGTACTTCTCTGAACAGCATGAATGAACAGTGCTCACTTCTGTACTTTCTATATAGACGCAAAATGCATGAATCATCTATCAGACAGAGCACAATGATGCTGTTGTGTCTGGACGCTGCGTGTCAGACACATGGCTGTTGCTGCATGCAGTTCAGAAAGTCTGTTTTCACTGTTGTGTAGTATTCCATGGTATAAATATACCCCATTTACCCATTCCATTGCTTTTGGGCTTTGTGGTGTTTCCAGCTTTAGGGAGTTTTGAACAATGCTGCTGTGGATGTTAAAATGCCTATCTTTTGGTGAAAATATGTACTCGTTTTTGTTGGGTACATATTTACTTAGGAGTAGGAGGGTTAGTTTTAGGAGATTATCTAGAGACCTGTTTCCCAAGTGGATGTGTTAGTTCACACTCCCACCAGCGGGGGCAAGGTTCCAGTCACTCCCCAGCCTCGCTATGCACAGAGAGTTTAATAGGTGCTCAGTTAGGGAGACATGGAGAAAGCCAGGGAAGTCGGACTAGACACAGAGTTTATGCACAGGAACTGATTAGATACGCTGGGGACCAGTGAGAAGTCAGGCGGCCAGGTAATGGGAGGAGGGTGGGGCAGGTGCTGGCTGCTGCCTCCTTGACAGCCTATAGACTTGCTCCTGAAGCAGGAGCTGGTGGTATACAGCCCGCCTGCTCACTGGGCATCTCACACAGGGCCTCTGAGGGCTTGTTGTGTTCCAGTTAGAACTCCCCTGTGAATTAAACATGACTTCCATACCAGGCAGCCCTTTGCTGCCTGTTTCACCCCAAAGGTGGGTGCCAGTGGTCCCTGCTGTAGAATGGAAGCCTCCTCCTCTGACTTGATGGGAACTTGGGTTGGAGACCTGGGGTGGGCTTTCTTTTTTGCTCTTTCTTGTCTCACTTCTCACGTTAGGAGCTGATCACAAGGAACTCCAGAAAACAGTAGAACAGGGTTCCCTAGCAGGTTTTCAAGATAGTTTGAGATTCTTGAGTCTTGAGTTTCCTGCTATTTCTCTTTGGCAAATGTGATAATTTTCAGCCTGACTTAAATTAGTAGCTTGAGAGCTCCCACATCTCAACACTCTATGGGAAATGGTTCTGGAGCAATGCTGCACGATACCATAGCTTCTAGCCACTTGCAGGTATTTTAAATTTAAATTAATTAAAGTAAATAACAACCATTAATAATAAACTAATTAAAATGAAATCAAAGTGAAAATCCAATTCCTTGTCATACTAGCCACAATTTCCAGTGCTCAGTAACCACAGGTGGCTAGTGGCTACTGTGCCAGACAGCACAGAACATCACTGCAGAGCGTTCTAGTGGGCAGTGGATGAGATGACAAAATCCTAAAGGAAGGAGTGAGGAATGCCTTAAAAATGTACATGTGCTATTACATGCTGGGTTTGGTGGTTACTATAAAAACGTTCAGTCTTTGATCAAAGTTGCATTGCTATAGCAAATACTATAAAAATGTTTCATTTTTGATCAAAGCTGCATTACTATAGCAACATTATTTGTTCCTGGGATTTTAGAAAATTTCTGTCATGTCTCATACATGTTTCCTGCATTTTGTTTCACACATTATTATTATTTTTTTTTCCTGGCTGTGAAATAAAATCTGGGTGGTTAGGCATTTCCCACAAAGTCGAAAGTCATCACAGCTTAGTACTACATGTTGATTTACTATTCATGTGTGAACAAATAACTTGCCCAGAAAAATGCTGTCTGTAGCTGAGGCATCCCGTCCCTGTCTGCAGCTGGGGGTAGGATGAGGTCAGCGGCAGGCCTGGCCACTCCCGTCTGAGGGCCTGCTGCCCAAAACCTCCAGTCAGTCTGGGACAGGAATAACTCACGGAGGATCGAACAAGACCCTTTTGATCAGGAAAATATTATTTTTGCATGCGCTGGGGGTTTTTGCATGTTGCTGGAAAACAATCATATATTCTGCTCTTCAACATATTTTCTTTATCAGAATAAAACAAACTTCAGATCAATAAAAATTATGACTCAAACAGAATCCCCTCTTCCTTCTTAGGTACAGAATTTATTCCTTTCTGGTTCAGCGTAAAATGAGAACAAAGTCCCAATGACAGACTAGTTGTATCATACATGTTTTGGCCATTCATTCATCCAAAAATATTTGAGTACTTATTACTCACTAAACACTAAACTTGATGGACTTATTTAAATTTGGGGATGCAGTGGTCACTAAAACTGGTCTGTCCCCTGTTCTCATGGCCCTTATAATATAGAAGAGGAAACCAGTGTTTCAAGAATGCAATAACTAAACAGTTACAAGAAAATGTGACATAACTGGCAAAGACTGAACTGATGGTTAGGGAAATGGAAGTCAAATGGGCCAAAATATTTTGACTTTGCCCAAGAGTCTTAGAAAAAGTAGTGATGTGAGATAAAAGAGCATAGGCTTTGGAGTCAAAATGTCTGGATTTACTTCCTGGTTTATCAGGTATCTGCTGCTGCATAACAAATCACCCCCTAGCAGCTTAAAACAATGAATCTCATTGTTTCTGGGAGTAGGAATTTGGGAGCAACCTAGCTGGGTGGTTCCAACACGGGGTCTCATGAGATTGCAGTTAAGATTTCAACCCTGGCTGAAGTTATCTGCAGCCTTAGTTGACGCTGGAGGATCTGCCTTCAAGATGGCTCTGGCTCTGTTCTCTGGCTTTTGGCTAAAAGCCTCATCCTCACCAAGTGGCCCTGTTGAGTGTCTTCACAGCACGGCAGTTGACTTACCCAGAGTGACAGAGCCAAGAGAGAGCAAGATGGAAGCCACACTGCCTCATATGATTGAGTCCTGAAAGTCACATACCATCACACTGCCCTTAAACTATTGGTTGGAAGGAAGCCACACACTCAAGTTTGAAGGGAGAACTATAAAAGAATCTGTGAACATGTTTTAAAGCCATGGCACCCACCCTGGCTCTGCTCTTCTCTAGCCAAGGGATTGTGAGTTTTACTTCTCTCATGTGAGAATTAAGTTTAATGATACCCATGCCACAAGGCTGCTCAGAGGATTAAGTGAGATACCACAAGTGAAGAAAGCTTTGCAAATTCTGAGGAGTTATGTAGAGGCTTATCATTTAGGAAGGAGCAGAGAAACATAGAGCCTCACACTTAAAGTTCCCATTTATTTAGTTCAGGGTGTTTATTGCACAATGAAGGATTTCCAGGATGGTTCTGGAATGATCTGGGCTGTGGAAGTTTCCTTCACTGTTTCATTTTCATTCTCTTCTGTTAGAACTCCAGTTTGATATATGCTGGATGCGCTCAATATTCCTTTGCTGGAACTAATTTTTAACTCTTTGTGTCCTTCTTCTGGGCAGATTCCTTGATGTAATTTTCTAACCACAATTTCCTTTCTTGGCTGTGTTCAGCTTAGAGTAGCCTCTGTCTTTTTTACAGTAGCCTCTGTCTTTTTTTTTTGTTTCTTCCATCCTCGAGATGTGCAATTTATTTTTCCCATCCACCTGCTATTTTTCTTTACTCCCAACATTTGCTTCCGTTCATAGATGTTGCTGATCTCTGCACATTAGGGGCTTACAAACTAGAAGCGTTAAACCAACACAGGCACGCAGAAAAGGGATACTAAAGAAACAACGGTCGACCAGTTAAGGGATGACTTCGGTGAATGAAGAGCAAATATTAATGCATCAGCATTACACACATTCAACTGGACTGCTGTGATGAGGGCTATCTATCTTTAGCCTCCTTTCTTCTGGTGTCTTCCTACTTGTCTTTAGTACAGAGGCCGGTGAGTGGTGATGCTCTGAATCCCAGCTGGAATGAGCAGGGTGAGCACACCAGTTGTTTTCTTTAGTATCTGCTATCTGCGTGTCTGTGTTGGTCTAGCCTTGTGAGTTG
The DNA here is from genome assembly GCF_036321535.1 of Camelus dromedarius. Classification (NCBI taxonomy): domain Eukaryota; kingdom Metazoa; phylum Chordata; class Mammalia; order Artiodactyla; family Camelidae; genus Camelus; species Camelus dromedarius. The sequence continues at coordinate 109,010,546 of NC_087472.1, forward strand.
GTAAGCCTTAACATGCGAAGGTCAGCAACATCTCTGATCAGGGCTTTGGTGTGGGCTTCCTCTTCTGTTAGCCTTGGACTTCTGATCTGCTGATATCCCTAATTCCACCAATGTGGCTGTATTTTAGCAAGAGTGCTTACTTGCCTGTTTGTGGATGGCTGTAGCTCTCTCCAAATATTGGCTATTTTTACCTTTCCTTTTTGCCTACTATCCCTCCCTTCTCCCCTTTCTTCCCAAAGATCAGTGTCAAAAAGGATGAGAAAAGTGCCAGAGGAATGACACACAACTGCAATAGAAACCCTCTAACACAACTTTCTTGGCTCATCCAAGCAATCTTTATGGAGCACGTCTTAATAATGGACTCTTCTATGCCACATGCTATTAGTTTGAAGAAAATGAGGCATAGCTTTCTATTTTTCCAGAACTCACTGCTAAATGTTTCTGAGTTACTGGACTTCCCCATACTCATCAGATTCCTGTAGGAGTCTGTAATGACAGCTCTGTGGGTGGAGATTTGGCTGTAGACACTGCTGTTACGTATTAAGACCACCTCTGTTGACAGACTGTTGAGCCACTCGGGTGGACACAGGTACCTTGATGTTTCTCGTGTACATCTTTGACTAGAAGTCAGAAGATCTGGGTTTAACATTGGCTTTGCCATCAACTAACAGCAAAGCAGGGTGTCCAAGGTCAGCATCACCACTGCTCAGCATGATTGCTAGGTTACGCTGCATTTGCTGAACGAATGAACAAAGATAGGATAAAGGGTAGGACCTTGGGTAATTCAGTCAACTTGTCTAACCTTCAGATTCGTCATTTCAAAAATGAGATAACTGCATTAATGCTGTTTAGAGACTCTGCTATAACATTTAAGAAAAAAAGATTTTAAATTAAATTTTTGGATACTGGATGGATAGTTTAGGGGGAAAAAAAAACCACACCCAGAAAGGTCAATAAACTATGGTAGTGCTATATAATAGTTAAATATTATCTAGTGATGATTTCTCAGGGAGTAATTTTTTTCAAGGAATGCACATAAACCCAAGATGGTATTTTTAATTAAAATTACCACCATTATCATCATTATTCTCCTAAGGTGCTTTACTCTGGCAAGCAGTTACAGAATTCACCTGTTTCATGCTTAGGTGTTTGGATCTCACTCAGGCACCTTGATCAATGCAACATTTTAATAATTTGACAAATCCTCAGCAATCACTTACCTAAACTCCTTACATCCATTCTGATTTTTTTTCTGTATGGCGAGTTTTTTAATAAATCTTCCTAGTAATGGATTGCTGAGTCCCCAACACAAAAGGAATTGAACTTCCTGTCTACCCTTCTACACTTATGTGGGTTTCTAGCAGACAGCCTGCCACTAGCAAGGTGAGCTCACTTTCCAATGTACACAGGGCTAAGTTTCCCCTAGTTACATATTTGGTACCAATTTCCAAAGATTAATTTATGTTTTAGAAATTGATTCTGACTTTGAATTGTCCACTATGTGTCTCCCATCTGAAAACTTATGGAGAACATGTACAATGTTTATCGTAGTGTTGGGACATACAGGACTAGAACACTTAACTCTGTCTTGATGCTGCTTGCCTAATCTGACACCAATCCATAAATCCTAACCCCTGGCTACGAACATTTCCTTAAAAAGCACTCTGGTTTTAGAATCTTCTCTGTAGTTGAATAAGACAAGCATGTGGGTGTTCAATTATAGTCTTGTACGTCAGGAAAAAACCAGTTTTGATGTATTTCTTTATACACTAATCAGTAGTGCCACTGCCATCTTTGTAAGGTTTCTGAATATCTGAGGACTCTGTACGAGGTATAAAACCCCTGTACATGGGATTCCCAGGTTTACTGAGAATTCTACTCTGTTATGACCCATGGGATAGATGATAAAATAGCTTGTCTTAAAGCCACTGGGAACAAATGCCTTTGGTGACTGAACTGAGTGATTAAAATGACCAGGGATACACAGTAGCAGTTAAGGGTGTGGGCTATGGTGTCAGCCTTCACAGGTTCAAATCCTTGTCCTTCCTTGGACAAATTATATGGGCTAGGCAGAATTTCTTACTCTCTCTGAGCCTCAGTTTCCTCACTGAGAAAGGGGATAACCCACACTGGTTATTGGGGATTAAATGACTAAAACTAGCCAAATGCTTAGATTAGTTCTCTGCTCATAGAAAGTGCTCACTGAAAAAAAAAAAAAGGCAATTCGTGCCATTACTTTTCCCTTGATACAAAGGATAAAAAATAAAATCCAGAAACACTAATTAAATTTTCTCCCTCTATTTTTTACAGGATATTTCCTTGTGCAATTAGAAACTGGACTTTGGGATGAGGAGGTGGTGTCTGTGGGTAGAAAAATGTCTGGCTGAATAAAGGACTATTAAATAGACATTTTATATTTTGGGTAATTACCCAGAATACAGAAGGCAGTTTTCTGTGCTTGGGAAACTCCCTGCTACAGTGGGAGAACCTTCTTAATTTTTGTTCTAAATTTTATTGCTCATGACAGGCTGTGTTCTCTTTGGAGGCCTTCTGAATATTGGATTTGCTCATATAATTACATGAACTGAATTATTCCACTTATCTGTGAGCTCTCATATATTTGGTTCCATGAATATAATTTGATACATTTGGCTAAAAGAGACGTAGGTTGGAAATATGTCGCAACATACAGCAAGTCTAGTTCACAGGACTCTCTTCATATACAGATAAATAATTTATTTCTTAAAAATTCAGAGGGCTTGGCATATCCAGTATGGTTTTATTCATAACACAGCTTTTTAAATATTCAGTCTGTTACATGCACAGAATAGAGGAAAAACATGAGTTTAATCCTTCTTCAATGCAAATATTTGATAGGTCATTTAAAATTTTATTTCAATATCTTCCCTAAACTCAATTAAGTTATTAAGCTTTCTTTTATGGAAAAAAAATAAATCATGCTCTACAAAGTCTCGATTTAACATTTTTTGTCAATTAAATTATATACCACGTTATTTCAAAACTCATGTGGATTGCTGGCAACCATAACTAGACAGTTATGGAAAATTCCAGCAAGGCATAAAGACCATCTTTGCTCTTTTTATCAGAATATAATCAGGAAAAGGAACTTTGTAGTAAGAGGTACAGTGGTTCCAAAAAGAAAAAATTTAATTGATGTGCAAAGTATCCATGTTTGATTTTTGATACATTAAAGACTTATCAGTTAAAAAATTATTTTATCTGGTCTACTGAAAAATCTACTGGAAGGGCTGACACTGTGGAAAAAGTTTTTTTTCTATTGGAACTGAATCCTTTTCGGGGTTATCAGTGTTTGGTACGTTTATATACGTGTGTGTTCCAATTATGATGGCTGCGTAGATCAGCCCCGAAATACAGTGGCTTAAAACAATGGTAAAAATTTCTTAACTCTCCAGGTTTATATGCATCAGGAATCTGAGAGTGACTCAGTTGGGTAATTGTGGCTTTAAGGTTGCAGTGAGATTCTGATCAGGGCTGCAATTATCTGAAGGCTTGACTGGGGCTGGGGATCTGCTTCCAAGGTAGCTCCCTCACTTGGCTGGCACATCAGTCCCTCTCTATGTGACTTCTCCACAGGCTGCTTAAGTGTCCTCACAGCATGGTGGATGGCATTTCCCAGAGTGGCTGATCCAAAAGACCAATATAAGAGCTTCAACGCCTTTTACAGCTTAGCCTTGGAAATCACACACTATCACTTGTGCTGTATTCTACTGGTCATGCAGGGCCAGTTCTGGTTCATTGTGGGAGTGGACTATGTACAGGCATGAACTCACTTGGTGAGCACTACTGGGGGCCATCTTGGAGGCTGGCTACCATGGAGCATATGTTTCCATCACCTGTTTTTATCAGCATCTGAGAATGTGCTTGGCAAAATACCAATCTTCCCATAAACTACTGGACATGATCTAGTTAAACACACAGAGAAGAAAAACTTAACATTTAAAAGAATGAGTTCAAACACAGCAAGTTTGGGAACCATGAATGTGATGTGCTTTTGAACCAAAGATGGTTTTAAAGACACTTCCTTCTTTAATGGAAAAAAGATTTAAAAGCTGTTATGTATGCAAACATTAAGCTTGGAATTTTGCCTCCCCGCTCCTTGCCTGGCTAGAAGTTATGCATACTTGAGGACTTTAACACCTTATAGTGAGTGGTAATTCAAGTGAACAGGTCATTAAATACAGAAAATATGTTATGTGTTATGGTTTAAAAATGAACATGTTCACATGGAAGAGAATCTGCAAAATTCGGGATCTGCAAGCTAAAGGATGCGGATATGTGTCTGGTTCCGTAAAACCTCTCCACCACTGGCAGCCTCCGAAGGAGCATGTCAATGTCTGTATGCATGGCAGAAAACCCCAACTGCCTGCACTGGAGGATGTAAGATGCATCTGATACACTCCTGGAGGGAGCAGCTTTAGAGTCTGGGGCGTGGCTCTACAACATGAAGCATGGCTTAACGCCTTATTAAAGACAGCCTTGGAACAGGAACCCCGTGTTCCCTGCATTGTAGAACACAGGCACAGGCTGGAGAAAGAGGCGACTGGAGAAAAAGATTAATACAGAAAAAGCAACACCCAGATTTGATAGTCCACAGTTTCTTTGACTGGGGCGGCTCCTGGTTGTTTTATATGACCAAAGTTCAACAATGGTGCTCACCCTCCAGCTCATCAAAACTAAGTGCAAATATGTATTTTCAGATTTTCTGTTTCCTTACTTGTTTGGCTTTGTTGTTCTTCTTTATTGAAACAAGCTTTCCTGAGCAGCCAAATTTGAAAAATGGAATGGTGGGTTTGCTCTCTACCTCTAAGAATTTGTCAAGAAAAACAACTCTACCAGAAACAAAAAAAATCCCCACTCCCCCACCCCTAACTTTACCTCTGTAATAAGAAACCACAAAGAGATAGGGAGCTATGATAAAGATGAAACGATTCTTTGAAAAGGTTTAATAATAATTTGCTTTCAAGATACTCAAAATAGCATGTACAAGCGAGATAATATATATTTTTAATTAGATTTTTGTGGGGGATTCTTGTCCAGGCGCCATTTGCTAGAGGCTTATTTTTATCTGGGCTCTTCCTTTTCTAAAACTGTTAGAATTATTTTCTCAGGACATCAAATTCTTGGCTCAAGTTGTAACCAGACAGGCTGCAGCATTTTTTTAAAGTATCTTTTTCTTCTTGTTTCTCATCTTTTATTTCTCAAAATACATGTGCTTTTTATAGATATGGGAGTAATTTTCAGATCAGGCTCTCTGAAAATAGTTTGAATTAGAATATATTAGGGGAAAATTGTAATTTACCCACAGAAGCACATCATGTTTTATTTTACAAAAGTAGTACACAGAGGCTGCAGACAAGAAAAAAATGAGGTAGATACTTTTCTCTCAGCTATTATTTAAGCCAGAGTTTTGTTTATAGGAATTGTGTGTGTGTGTGTGTGTGTGTGTGTGTGTGTGTGTGTGTGTGTTTTAATTGAAGTGTACTTGATTTAAAATGATGTGTTAGTTCCTAGGAATTTTTTTTTAAATTGAAGTGTAGTTGATTTACAATGATGTGTTAGTTCCAGGCATACAGAAAAGTGATTCAGATATATATATACATAGATCGATCGATCGATCTATCTATCTATCTATCTATCTATCTATCTATCTATCTATCTATCTATCTATCTATATACACACACATACACACACACATCTTTTTTTTTTCAGATTCTCTTCTGTTACAGGTTATTACAAGATATTGAGTATAGTTCCCTGTGCTATACAGTAGGTCCTTGTTGGTTATCTACTTTATATATAGTAATCTGTATCTGTTAATCCCAAATTCCTTACTTATCCCCCCTTTCCCTTTTGATAAATTTGTTTTCTATGTCAGCCTAGTTCTCTTTTGTAAATAAATTCATTTGTATCATTGCTTTTTAGATTCCACATGTAAGTGATATCACATAATATTTGTCTTTCTCTGTTTGGCTTACTTCACTTAGTATGATAATCTCTAGGTGCATCTATGTTGTTGCAAATGGCATTATTTTATTTTTTTAATGGTTGAATAGTACCCCATTGTGTCTGTGTGTATATGTATGTATATGTATGTATGTGTGTGTGTGTGTGTGTGTGTGTGTGTGTGTGTGTGTGTCTACCACATCTTCTTTATTCAGTCATCTGTCGATGGACACTTCGGCTGCTTCCATGTCTTGGCTATTGTAAATGGTAATGCTGTGAACACTGGGGTGCATGTATCTTTTCCAATTAGAGTTTTCTCCGGATATATGCCCAGGAGTATACAGTAATTCTATTTTTAATTTTTTAAGGAACCTCCAAACTCTTCTACATAGTGGTTGCACCAATTTACATTCCCACCAACAGTGTAGGAGGATTCCTTTTTCTATAGGAATTGTTTTTAATGTTATATGGACACATTAATTAAAAAAAAATTTAAGCACAACTAGTTTCTTTTCTGCTTTGCTCTGTTTATATTTCTCCTCAAATACCTCCTCATGGCTGAAGAAGTCCATGGGTCATATTTTACAAGAATACCCTTTTCCAGCTGTGGAATTAATTCTAGAAGATTCAAAAGAATTTTGCCCCTTGGATCTGTTTCTCCTGTCCACTCTCATTGACTGTCTTCTGGTTCATGCCCTTCATCCTTCTACCGATGATTATAGTGGTGACTCAGACTCTTCATGTCCAATTTAGTCTCCACATTGCATGAGATTATTATTACACTGCAATACTTTGATTGGATCCTATCTGCCCAAGAGTTTGTGAACACTTTCCATTACTATTAAGTAAAGTCCAAACTACTGTAAGTCAGCACTGATGATACATCAAAAAACTGGCACTGAGAAACATGCATATGCTGTATGATCCAGCAACTAACCTCTTAGGCTTGTCTCAGAGAAACGAAATTTATGTTCATACAAAGAGCCAATAAGAATGTTCATTGAAGCTTTATCTGTAATAGCCCCAAACTGGAAACAACTCCCAGTGGTCTTCAATAGGTGAATGGTTAAACCAACTGTGGTACATCCATACTATGGAATACTACAAGGCAACAAAAAGGAACAGGCTAATGATAAAAACAACTTGCATGAATTTCCAAGGAAATATGCTGAATGAATAAAGCTAATTATTAGTTGAGGGCTGCTCACAAGCAGAAAAATTCCTCAGCATTTAAAGTCTGCTGCTCACAAGAGCATAGTATAATTGGTCACTACAGAAAATTCCCAAGCCCAGAGCAGTGGGTGTCAGCAATTGGAGGACAGCCTGGCAGACATGAAAATGTATGTGCCAAGGGGATATGGGTAGGTGCAGAAAGAGCTAATGATTGAAAGTGAAATTAAAGAAATCTATCAGAAAGTAGAGCAAAAAGACAAGGAGATGGATAAGAAGAAAAAGGATAAAAAATTAGAGGACCATTCCAGAAGGTCCAATATCTAAATAACAGGAGTTTCAGAAAGAGAAAAAACAAAAACCAGAAGAAATAAATCATATTTTTTTAAGTCCAAGAAAATGATTTCTGCTTCTGATAGGCACATGGTAGCTGCTTGGTTCTGAACCACCTCCTAGAAAACAAAGCTACAAGAAAAACAACAGCAACCTGCAAGTGATGTTTTTGGTGAATCTGGGAGTCAGAGAAAATCTGCAGACTCCAAATTATAAGCATAGATTCCAAAGTCAGAACCAGCAGGAAGCCTCACAGAAAGCCACAGCAGTTTTGTATCATGATAGCATAAACATGGTGCTATAAAGTATCAGGCAAGATTAATCCAGGAATCACCTATGTAGAGGCAGTATTTGAAGGCATTGGAATAATCATTTTACCAAACAGAGGAGAAAGGGTTTAGTGTTTAAAGATGCTTACAGATCACCTGGGCATCTCATTACAAAGTAAATTCTGACCAGGGGTGGGACCTGTGGCTCTGCATTTCCAACAGGCCCCTGGGTGATGCTGATGCTCTGAGCAACCGGATCCATGGAGCACACTTTGAGTAACAAGGCTTCAGAGCAGAGCTCTCTGCCTTGGCTCACTTTTCAATCATCCAGGGAGCTTTAAAAAGTCCACTTGCTCAGGCTTCGTCCCAGGGCAGTCCAAGGAATCTCTGGGGACAGTCATCCTTGGTCAACTGCAGCTCTACAGGCAGAATCTGGTGCTTAATACCTCTAATTATTAGAAAAATGGAAATTAAATCCACCATGAGATATCACCTCTCACCTGTCAGAATGGCTATTATCAAAAAGTCTACAAATAGCAAACGCTGGAGAGGATGTGGAGAAAAGGAACCCTCATACATTGTTGGTGGGAATGTCAACTTGTGCAGTCACCACAGAAAACAATATAGAGGCTCCTTAGAAAACAAAAATAGAACTACCATATGAGCCAACAATTCCATTCCCGGGTATAGATCCAGAAAAAGTGAAAGCACTAATTTGAAAAGATACATGCACCCCAATGTTCATAGCAGCATTATTTATAACAGCGAAGACACGGAAGCAACCCAAGTGCTCATCAACAGATGACTGGATTAAGAAGACGTGGTATACATACACAATGGAATATTACTCAGCCATAAAAAGAATGAAATACTGTCATTTGCAGCAACATGGATGGAACTAGAAAATACTATGCTAAGTGAAATAACTCAGGCAGAGAACGACAAATACTGTATGATAGCACTTATGTGGAATTTAAAAAATAACACAAATGTATATAGAAAACAGAAACTGACAAACAGACATAGAAAACAAACTTGTGGTTACCTAATGGGAGAGGGAAGGAGGGAGGGACAAATTAAGTGTATGGGATTAAAGATACGAACTACTATATATATAAAATAGCCAAGCAACAAGGATATACTGTGTAGCACAGGGAATTATACCCATTAACGTGTAATAACCTATAATGGAGTATAACCTGCAAAAATACTGAATCACTGTAATGTACACCTGAAACACAATATTGTAAATCAACTACACTTCGAAAACAAAAAAAAAAGAGAAGCTTTTGGTATAGGGAGGAATAAAGGCAGAATCTGGGAATTAGGTTTTAAACTAGATGCCACAGGGGTCACACAAATGCCTTAAAGAGGGAAGCAAGCCAGATGTAATGGAGGAGACCTGGTGGCCCTCAGGCAGTGGCCACAGCCTGTTACCAGATATTCTGATTTTTCAAGAGGGCCAGGCATTTGGATGGTTGATGAGAAAACAATAAATTTTTACATGTTGCTATCTAATTCAGGTTTCCCTGAGATATTGAGAGGGATAGAACTGGGCAGATCGAAAAAATCTGTTGGTGGGATTTGGTTTGGCTGGCCGGGTGGCAACCTCTGATCAAGATAGGCACTCAGAAGTGTGCAGGTGTGCAGGGAGGGGTTCCCTCATCCCAATGACTGAGGTTTGGTAGGTTCAATGGAAAGGGTCCAGGGATGCCAAACACCTGCAGTGCTGGGACAGCTTTGCATAATGAAGACTTATCCTGATAAAATGGCAAAGATCCCGCCAGGGAGAAGAGGCACTTTAGGACTTGAGAAGGACAGCTTGAAAAAGTGGCTAGGAATCCAGAAGGTATCTCCATCTTATTTCCTAGGATACAATTATCTACAGCCAGCCAGTCAGCCATCTGGTGTCTATCTATTTATCAATATATTCACATAAAACTTTTTTTTGGTAAGGAATTATTTGAGGCAATGGAAAAATCTGTTATCAATGCCTTATCGATTTTCTTTTTCTGACACATACTACACATTTAAAGTTATGTGTTCAGATTAACCCATGAAAAGCTCCATGAACATGTCCACTTAGGCAGTTCATGTCTCTACCTTTACGCCAATATTCTTTTATCCATTCATTAATCTATACAACACACACCTGAGTACATTTACATGGAGGCTGCCAGCACAATGGCCCTTAAATCATCTCAACTTTATACTTTTATCTTTCACTTATATGATCCTCTACTCCTCTGTTACCAGTTAAAAAAAAAAAAAGCCCCCTCGTATACAATGAAAATAATCATTTTGCTAAACCTGACTAGGTAACTTGGCTATGTTAGGTGAGGATTTATAGACTTGTACCATAAAGACATAACTCTATATTACACAGAAGGAATATAGTAGAAATTTTGCTGATTAAAAGGCACCATACTGAAGAGTGACAGTGTGCACTGAGGGAGAAAAATGGAAGTTAAGATTGAATTGCAAGTATAAGGTTCTATAATGGGAGATTCAGAATGCCAATTGGCCATTTATTTCTGGAACGTAATTCCTTCTACTGCCATAGTTATTCAAGTCTGATTTAAGTCTTTACATGCTCACAGTTCTGTGATCAGTAACATAAAGAAGAATCCACAATGCACTGTGTGCCAGTGCTGTTCCTGATCACTGTCCGAAATCATCTTACTCACTTCCGTCTTAGCCCTCCAGAACCTAAACTCTGTGGGGCAAGACCTAACAGGTCTTGTTCAGCAATCAGAGTAGGATCTGGCACTTAGCTGCCTGAGTTAGTTTGCTAAGCTGCTGCACAAAATGTCAAAGACTGTGGGGCTTAAACAACAGAAATTTAAGGTCTTGCAGATCTCTTGTAAGTCTGAGATCAAGGTGTTGGCAGGGCCAGGCTCCCTCTGAAGGCACCAGGGAAGGATCTGTTCCAGGCCTCTTTCCTAGTATCTGGCAGTTCCTTGGCTTGGGGCAGCAGAACTCCCGTCTTCACAGGGCATCCTCCCTGTGAGTGCACCTGTGTGTCCAAATTTCCCTTTTTTATAAGGACACCAGTCATGCTGAATTAGTCCCCTTCCCCTGCCCCGACTACCGTATAGCCTCATCCTAACTTAACTAATTACTTCTGAAATAGACCTGTTTCCAAATAATGTCACATTTGGAGGTCCTGGGGGTTAGGATTTCAACATAAGAATTTTGGGAGGGACAGAACTCAATCTACAATGCAGGCACATACTACACATACACTGAATGAATGAATAATGAAACAGGGAAAGAGCCTGCCTGGGAACCATTCTACCCTCAAGTGACCAGGTCACAGCACACATGTGATTACATCTTCTCCACGAGCTTAGGATTCTGTAAAATATCTGAGTATATTATTTTATCTTGATTGTTTAAACACAGAATAGCGATTCCTTGAGTGACACAAATTGTGACAATGTATAAATTACATATGGTTTAATAATAGTTAAAGTATAACTGTACAATGAATTTACGAAGAACATCCAGCTATACCTATAGAATGGCTTCTGATGTGACCTATTGGTTCCTGGGCTGAACTTGCAAGTTTGGACCTTGGGCGCACTGCTGCCCAAGGTCTGAAAACCCACTACTCTAAAGTGGAAATTCAGAAAATGGCCCCATGCCATGTGTGTTCCCCTCTGCTGCACACTCCCAGACGCTCCTCTCATTTGGCTTCTAGCATTGCCTGGAGTATCTGTTGTCTTCTGACCTGTTCTGTCTTCTTTTTCATCCTATACTTATCCATCCCTGAATGGTCACTGACTTGTATCACAGGAGATAAACTTAGATAAACTCATTGCAGAATTTTTAGGCATTTCACAGGTAATCTCTCAAAAGTTAGAACTTTAACAGAGAGGAACTTTATGTCATGTTTATAGAAACGTCAACACCTGCACCTCTACTGTGCTAGCTGCTTTCGTTCCTAATTGCTATTGCACAGATCTGTGCAGTGCTGGAACTTCTGGAGTTGCAGAAAAATAAGCACCACAAGAGGAAGGAGCCATGCCTGATTTTTTTTTTTTTCCGACTGTATTCCCAGTTCCTGAATAGCACCTGGCACATATTTGTTTTCTTACTGAGACTCCTTTCCTGCTGGGAGCCTAAGTGCCACTCACTTAGTCTTCAGCAGAATGATTGAAACTAATGTGGGGCCCTTGTGGGAGGCATTTTATGTACTTCTGTACTTCAGGTTGACAGCTGCAAACTGCTGGGAAGATGTTCCTCCATTATTTAAAATACTTTCCTCAATATACTATTTTCTGTGTCTGGAACACTCTCACTTTTAAGACAACGACATTATCTATTGAGAGCTTCACATTCAGGCGGGGCTTTCTTTAAAACATTTCAAATATGTGTCTCTCCCACATGAAACATACTAAAACATCAGTGGCCAGTGACTGGGCCAGGAAGTGGAAGAAAGAGGACTCAAACCAAGCTTTCCGACACTAAGCTCAGTGTTCCTTCCAGGAAAATATCCAAATGATTGTTTTAAAGAGACAAACAAGGGGATGAAGAATGCACAGCTTTTACAGTTCATAGACGTAAAACTGGGAGAAATGTGTCCCAGTCACTTCATTCTATCGGTGGGGAAACAGAGGCCCCAAGATTCCCCCAGAGGGTCACAATATAGTAATGGGAAAAGAGTATTTAGAACACGACATCTAATAGAAATATAACGCTAGCCTCAGAAGCCAGCCATATTTATACTTCTGATTTTCTAGCAGTGCCATTACAAAAAGTAATAAGAAACAGATGAAATTAATTTTAATAATATATGTAACCAATCTAATACATCAAAAATATTATCATTTTAGCATGTAATGAATATATAATTAATGGGTAGTTTTCATTCTTTTTTTCATACCAAGTCCTTGAAATCCTGTGTGTATTTTATGCTTGCAGCACACCTCAATTTAGGCTAGCCACGTTTCAAGGGCTCAGTAGCTGCATGCGGACAGTGGCTGCCCTCGTGGACGGCACAGTTCCAGGACAGCCCTTAAGCCCTAGTCTAATTTTCTTCTCAGCAACCACACCCTGTCTCTCAGACTTACACACCATCAGAACTTGTACAATATTAATCATAAAAAGCTGGCACTTAGTTTGAATTACTGCAGGTTGAAGACGGCTGGGGTAGCAAGCAGCTGGGATATACACTTTGTTTGTGGAAGATGTTTAAAATTTTAACTCCTGTCCAAGAAATGCAAATTAGTAATAAAAACTAGATTATAAATTCCACAGTGGGACATAGTATTTAAAATATTTGTGTTCTGAAGATAAAGGTGACTAATACACTTTTGATGTAATGCTTACAGTATTTCTGATTTTCATTCTTTGAATTATTTTCAGTTATGGTAACATTCCATGAGAACTCTCCCCCAACTCCCAGGCTCCTTCACCCCTTCCCACCCCAAGGAGCAGCACATGGGCTCTTTACAATGTCATGGCAGAGGAGCTGGACCCCTCCCCTCCGTATTTAAATCCTAATACTATTGGTCAGTCTTTGTACAATATGCTCAGCAGAACAACAATTCTGGGATGTGGTTAATAGTTTCCTAATCACATCAGTTATGCTGGGGTTTGGCTGCACGGGACAAAGCTGCAGCAACTCCACCTTCTCACGAGCATCCCAGGTTGTCTCCCTCCTCTCTCTAGCCTTCAGCTTGTACCCTGAGTCCTCATGCTCATTGCCTCGTATTTACAAGATAGTTTCCCCAAATGTGTATGGCCTAGGTTCAAATAAAACAGGAGCGAGGGAAGATGCTTGCAGCAAAAAGCTAAAACGTTCCCTGAACCCTCCAGCAGTGTCCTACTTAGGTCTCATCAGTTAGAAACATACCCCACAGCTAGCTGAAGCTTCAAGGGAGGCTGGGAAAGTGCATATTTCAACAAAGCACATTATGGCGGTAACTAAGTCCCCATTCTCTTCATGAGAATGAAGGAGGAAACAAAATCTGGGATGCTCAGTGTAGGCCACAGGGAGGTAAAGCTTTCTGAGACCCACTTATTTGAGATTCTGCTTAGTGCATGTCAAATGGGGGAACATTAATCTCTTTTTTCTCCCTATAAATTCTCATTTTTCATGGAGGAACTTGATCTATTGTTCTGGAAAATATACTTTGGGCGAAATTGTAGTAACGGTAATTCTGGGAAAGCCACGTGTGCTTTTACAGAGCCGAACAAGGGGTCTGTGGAAGACCCTGGTGTATGGTGAATCCTAACGTCTCTCTGTCGAGTGTCCGTTCCTGTGTCCGTTCCCACCTTCCCAGGCCCTCTTGGTAGACACACTTGGTCTTACAGCCTTTCTCTGGGCCACCTACGAGCCTCCTAGGAAAGATTTTGCTTTTCCCACGAAACGAGTGGCCGTCGTAGACCATGACACCCGCCCCCTCACCTCTGCCAGGGCAGACACGAGGCCTGGAGTGACACCACCGTGCGGTGAAAACGCGAGCCCGTCCCAGAGCATTCCAGAACCACCGCCATTCCACCGACGCCTGCCGCCGCCCGTCTCCAGATTCCTGTTATGTGCGAAGCAATAAGTCTCTCTTACCTTCAGATGAAAGCCGCCTCCTCGATACCAAGGTGCCATTCGCCCGTCCAACCGCGACTCGGCACTCGGGCCGCCTCAGGCAGCTGGGACGCTGCCGCCGCCACCGCCGCCGCAGCCAAGCGCCTCCGCCCCCTCCGCGACCACGGCTGCTGTTTCCGGTTCCGGTTCAAGACGGCGGCGATTGAGGAGGCAGCGGCTGAGGAGACGTCCCCTCTGCCACCACACGGGGAGAACTTTCTCTGAACAAACCCTCAAACCAACTGAGCGGCTCCTACCAGAGGAGACCCACAGCGGAGCAGGTGGGAGAGGCTGGGACATCGTCTATTGGGAAAGGCTACCCTCGCCCGGCCACCCCTGGGGCGAACTTTAAACCCGGAGCTGCCGCCTGAGGAGGGAAGGGTTGGAACCTTACACAGGGCGCCACAGCCTTGAGGACATGCACCGGGGTAGGGAGCCCCGAGACGTCTCAATACCAGTGGGGCTCGCATCCATGAGATTCAAAAGAATCAGCTCTTAAAGGACTCACCTCAGACTCCAGCCCCAGGGCCCCGCCCGGGAGAAGCCTCCAGAGGCGCGAGGGGCGCTGGGGACTCGGTGTGAGGGACGCTCATTAGGTGTCTCGGAGCGTGGTCCTGAGGGGCAAGAATCAGGTTTGACACACGTCTGGGAGCCTGCTGGGGTTTTCTCTGGGGACAGAGGCCCACAGATGCCATCTTCCTTCCTTTCTTTTTTTTTCCCCCCAAGATCAAGACCCAGAGCTTTCCACAGTAGAATCTTAGATCTACTGAGGAATGGGCTCAGGAAATTGTGCTGGTGCGCCTTGCCTCATAGACAGTATTTCAGGGAAGGGTCATGGGCACCTGTCAACATTAGCCTCCCGCTTGTGCCTTGGTTCCTGATTAGCCCTGTCTTTCACTTGACAGCCTGCAGACCTACCCTGATCCGCAGCCAACTCCTTTCCCAGGGGGTGAGGTGGACTCTCTTTCCCCAGCTGCTGCCTGGAATCTTGCCCCAAGCTGAATGGACCATTTGAAAGGACAATACTGCCATCTGTTTGACTCCAAACAGTTCTTTAGCTGCCTCAGCCATTTGCAGGTTTGGGTTACCTTTGATCTCTGATACGTATATGTTTATTTCAGAAGGACCCTATAATTACCATGTGCCTTTGGATGCTGAAATTTGCACTGGTGGCCATCCTGGTACAAGGTGAACCAGTCTCCAGACCTAGACTAAGTCCTAACCCTTCTTTTCCCACCAAGATTCCAGAAGTGGGTTTTGAAAATTCTCTCATTGTTTTCTGGAAAACGGTATGGCTCAGCCAGCATCCAAGGTGGTGCCCAATGGGTCTTCTGTCCTGATTGTCATATCCTTGTGCAGTTCCCTCCACATTAATGAGAGCTGGCCAGTGATAACTGATAGACTATTATGGACCTGATGGGGTGTGACTTCAAGAGATAGGTCATAAATGGCATTGTCCCTTGTGCCTTGCTCTTTCTTGAATCACCTGTTCTGTGGAAAGCCAGTTGTCATAACATGAAGACAGTTAAGCATCCCTTTGGAGATGTGTGAAGAACTGAGGCCTCCTTACAACCAGCTAGTACCACGTTGCCAGCTCTGTCCATACTCCATCTTGGAACTGGATCCTCCTCCAGTCCCAGTCAAGCCTTCAGATGACTGCAGCCCTGGCCAACATCTTCACTGCAGCCTCACCTGAGACCCTGAGCCAGAATCACCAAGATAAGCTGCTTCCAAATTCCTGACCCATAGAAACTGAGAGGTAATGGTCATTGTTGTTTTAGACTGCCAAGTTTCGGTGCATGCAATTTGTTACACAGAAAGAGTTAGCATACGTAATAGTTCAGGGCTCAGCCATGGCTACTAGAAAGTCTTGCAAAGTCCTCTGCCTTTTTGCTAGACTATTATAATGTTTGTGCTACAAAAGTGCCCATATAATGTTTTCCATTTGGGACATGAATAAATACTTTTTAGTACTAAATCAGTACTTTTAAAATATCGTAGTACTTTTCAGTATTAATTTGGAGAAATCGTGTGAGAATGCAAAGAAAAAAGGTAAAATATTTAAAAACGTAACTGATATAAAAAATGTAATAGAACTTTAAAAAATCGAGAATGTCAGCTGAAGGAGCTGAACATTTCCCTACTGAGTTTATCTGAGACCCTGCATGGATGCAGTAGGCTGCTGGAATTGAGTATTACGTCTCCTTCATCCTGCTCTTTACCTTTTGTAGGTGAGATTTCTTTCCTTTACACTTGCAAAGGTATAATGTGAGATGAGAAATTGTATGTTTTATCTGCAAACACTGAAGGAGTCATAGATAATACATGTGGCAGAGGTAGGTTGAGTGAGTCAGCAGTCCAGGCTGGCTCCTTGGGTCCTGGACACGTCATTAATTTTCTGCACCTGTGTTCTCCTTTGTAAGCTGGGAGGTAGAAGTTTCTTGTGAGGGTTCGATGAGCTATTTCACTGGAGCCTCTTCCATTCTGTTTTTTTTTTGTGTGTGTGTGTAATTATGATATATATAGTTAAATTGCATTATTAAACACAAACAGGGCTATAAGGGACAGGTCAAACAGCGTATGTTACAATGCAAATAGAAACTGAGCCGATGAACCTCAGCTGATACTTAACCTAATCCAATCACAAATGAGGTGGCTAGCACATTCACTTGGTATGATTAAAACAAAAATGGGGTCATTTAATACACCAGTATTACTCTAAATTTTTACCTAGTACAATTAGCACAAAATGTTTTTTCTTATGACTATCGACTGTTGTTACAAACATAATGAATTGCTCCTGAGGTAGACAAAGCTTAAGAGAAGTGTAATCTTTCTTGTCATCCCTGAGATGAAAAAGTAAAGAAACTGTGTTACTCAGAACGGTTTTACATACACACAATTTTGAAAATGCAATGCCTTCATACATTGGCTTTCTTTTTCTTTCTATTGATGACAACGTAACAATGTAATGTTAACCCCTAATGAGCATCACTAAGGTTCATCTTCTTAACTTTTGAAGATGTAGGACAAAAACAGCGTTAAGACTGACTGGAAACTCTTGACAGAACATTGGGACTTGATGGCCGTAACTCTCATGGTTATCCCATTGGGTGGAATTCATACCAATAAACAAAAGGAAAATCTTTCCATTTTCAACTTTGGAATCTGAAAATTAGGTTTCATTTACAAGTTGATTTGTCCTGATTACTTAGAATTTTCTGACAGAGATCAGGAGCAGAAGCCCTTCTGAAGCCCCTGCTTAGCTGTCCCCCCAGGGAACCTGCCTCCCTGCTAATCTCCTTCTGTTTGGGCCCTGCAGATGCAGGCCACATTTTAATAAGGATGTTAAAGATGTTTGCCAAGCAGCCAGACAGCCGGAAGACCGCTGGCAGGTTCACGGTGTCATTTTACTGAAAACACAGTGGCAGTTTTTTGGAATACATTTACATAAGAGGAAAGGCTTAAAGGGAGAGAGAAAGGCAATTTGCTTGTGAGGGTTTTTCTTCCCGTCAGGCGTCCTGAAGCCTTTAATGATGAATTGTTCTTTGCTCACACCCAGTGGGGCTGGGTCTGGTCTGCAGACAGGAAATAGGGTGTTGGAGTGTGATGTCCTTCCTCTCCTCGACCTTTCCCCTCTCACCCACACCTGGGCCCTACCTGGGCACCTTCCTCCCCTCCCGGAGGACCTAGTTCCTGCTGCAAAGAGCAGACAGGTGGAGGGGGAGAGGAGGTCCTGGTCTGCTGCTCTCTGAGCTGATCTAATTGTTACTGTTTCCCTATGTTCTGCTTGTGTCACCATTTTCTCATTTTGGCCCAAGGGATCTTTTTTCCAGGAGCAAACCTAGGAATTCATGAAGTCTGGTTCTGTTATGCTAATTATGGTCAGCATGTTAGTGAAAGGTTAATATGGGAGATGCAGTGACCACTGCCTCCCTCTGACTCGGTCTCCAGTTACGGAAAGCTTCCTTGTGCCTTAGAGGAGCTTGAGGCCAGGCCTTTGTCACTGGGATGAGAGACACATAATGGACACTGTGAATTGGTGACAGAAGAGTACTGGTGGCCCAGGTTCAAAGTCTTGGTCTTGAGAGTGTCGTTGCCTCAGCTTACAATTGAAAAAAAAATAATCTGTGCCTTGAAAGAGGCCCTTAACATCTGCAGCTTATGCAATCTGTTAGTTGTTGAAAAGACTAACTTTACTGCTTTAATCTGTGTGAGTGTACATGCACATGCTTGCGTGTGCATGGGTTTGTATGTGTGTCTGTGTATGATTGTGTGTACTTAAAAGATAAACTGAGGCATGGTGACAATTTTAAGAGTTCATCTGAGCAAAAGTTGATTTGAATCTGGCAGTGCCAAAGCGGAAGTGGTTACAGCCCTCCACCAACAGGAGCTCTGGGGACAGAATTTGATAGAGAAAAAGTGGAAGCAAAGCAAAGAAATTATTGTTTGGCTGTAGCTTCAAACCTAGTGGGCTTTTTGGGATTGGTTGTCCTTATGTTTCAATTTGATAACCTTGAGGCATTTACAGGCTTAGATTTTGCTGACGTTGGCCTCTGCTGCATTAGAGCCAACTCAGTTTAATGCACTCCTTGTTTAATTAACTTAGCAGTGCACTGTGTACCGGTGGGTGCATGGATATGTGTGCAGGTGCACATGTGTGTGCATGCATGTGTATTTACAGGTTTGTGTGTATGTGTGTTCTTATGTGCCTGTGTGTGTGCACGTGTGTGCATGCAGATGTGTATGTGTGGTGCATCTGTGTGTGTGCATTTATGTTTGTCCGCTGCACACAACCCATGATAACCTCTACTGTACTTTAGTCTTTATTTTCCCACCACCGCCGCTTGCCCTCATGTTTGTATGCAATCAGAAATGATTTTGAGGCCCCAAATACTAGGCTGCAGCTTCACGAAATTAATGGGTCAGGAGGAACAGACTGATTATGGAAGAGAGAGGTTATTTAAACATAACTCCCGGCAATCAGAGACAGTGGGAAGGAACGAGAGCAGCGGTCCTGGGAGCAGGCGCATTCCTGTTGTAGATGGGAGGGTGTCTGTTGCCTGGAGACTAGGGTGAAGGGCTCAGGTAACAGAAGATGTTCTGGGGCTCCTGTAAAGGGCATCAGCTTCGAGGCCTGAGGTGGCAGCTGAGCTGTGCAGGTCTCCATGCCATGCTTCGTTTCAGGTTGCTGTTTAGACTGGAGACAATAAAGACCAACTGATGATTTGAGACATTTGTTTTTCGACTGTTTCCCTTTCTTTCTTTTCCTTTCATCTGTCCTTTCCCTTTCCTCTCCTCCCCCTTCCACTTCTCTCTCTCCCTTCCTCCCTTAAAAAAAAATCAAATGGTTATAAAAATCACTTTTCTTCCTAGGCAACCCTCACACAACTGGATGAAAAATCTGGCACAGCATTTATCTTGATACATAACCATGTTTCTCCTGTAGACATAACATTTACTCTTTAAGTTTTTCTTATATTTACTCCCATGTATTTTTCCTATTTCCTACCAAGTCTTCTTCAACGTAAAAGCATAGCATGCCCTTTACTTCCGCTTAGTATCATCTGGACCAAGGAGGCTCTAACCTGCACATCCGGCTGGGAAGGAGGCACGGAAACACAACTGCTGCACTGGGATGCTTTAAGGAGTGAGAGATCCCTGATTTACTGGAGCTGGCCATGCTGCACAAGGCATATTGCAGGCCGGTCAAGGTGAGAATAAAGCCACCATGTTTCTTGGGTGCTTTGCACATCAGGCAGTCTCGGTACTTTGCGCACATTGTCACACGCCCCCCTTGACCCTCAATGATGCCCTTTCTCAGCTTCTCTCCATTCACTGGGAGAAGGTAAGACACTTCCTCTAGACCACACAGTAATGGGTAAGCTGTGATTCTAACCTGGCCGTCTGCCTCCCATCCAGTCTAACGTGTGCAGCAACGGGA
The DNA here is from genome assembly GCF_036321535.1 of Camelus dromedarius. Classification (NCBI taxonomy): domain Eukaryota; kingdom Metazoa; phylum Chordata; class Mammalia; order Artiodactyla; family Camelidae; genus Camelus; species Camelus dromedarius. Next base: position 109,030,837 of record NC_087472.1, read on the forward strand.
CAGGTATTAAAGGAAACATGCAGCAACAAAACACTTGTGGAAAAAAAATGAGGGAGCACGAATCAAGAGGCAGCATCGGGATCTCAGATCTTCCCTGCGGCTTATTTAGTTAAACTCTAGCTGGTTCTAGTAGTATGGGAAAGGGAGCAGCTGGTTAGAAATGTGCACTCTTGGGGGGCCCCCTTGGGACCTGCTGAATCAGGTGAGGCCACCCTTGGTGTCTGAACGAGCCCCCCCCGTGGGGCTTGCTGATTCTTATTGGTGATAAAGTTTGGGACCCACGGCTCCAAGGTGAACTCTCTACCCATTATAGGTTCTGAGGTTGCTTCCTTTCCTCCTACAACATGACCTCAAGCTGGGACCAAGGAGGGATTGAACAGGAGGGAGAACATAGGTGCTTACAGGAGAGGGGAGGGCATGTGACAGTATTTAGGTTGCTCTGCGTGTGGTCATCAGTGTTTCAGTTCTCCACCATTGGGGGAAGGCTTGCAGTGGGTTATAATTATTTATGATCAGCACCTTTCCTTCGAGAGAGTCAAAGCTTAGAAGATTCTATAGTGAAGGGGCTGATTTTTAAAAATTCTACTACAAACTCCAGATTCTTCCTGTCCTCCCTAGCTTGTATCACCTCCCCTGACTTGGCAAGGTCCTCGCCCCTGGAGGCTGATATGAAAATTAGATGCTAAACCAGGAGGCCAGGAGGCAGGGATCTTGGGTTCTCTCTTTTACTCTAGGGCCTCTTACTTGCTTTAATTTCAGCAGTGGCCTCAGGCACGTTAGTGCAGAGACCCCATGTGTTAACTTCAAAATGACCCAAAGCTGCTGGCATTACATGACTTTTCTTATTAGGCTGTTCCACAGTCTAGTGGATTCCATGATTAGAAAGTAATTTCATTCCCTAAAGCATCTTGAAGACCATGCTACATTGAGAGAACATCGTTTCAGTTGCTGCTGTCTCCCCAGCTGAGAGTTAAGAAAACAAAAGAAACAATTTCATATGATAATATTAGCAAATAAGTCTTCTATAAGCCCCGTCTTCACGCTTTTTGAATTGCATTATCTCTTCCTCGTATTGTTGACTTGCTTGCATAAAGGATTTTGCTGTACAAAGCAGGGGAAATTATTTCACACTTGCTTTGATCAGGAATCTGTTGAGATGGTTAAACCATTCAGTATATTCAAATGTGATTAGCTTTGCTAAGAGTGGGGAAAGATGATCAAATTATTGGCATAAATCAAGAGGCCTTAGTGCTGTGTTGAATATTTTCAGATGGATTTAAAAAGTAATTTAGATTTAAGAAAGTCCGAGATGCCGGAAATCTAAAGCATGCCTGTTGTCATTATTTTAGCAATATTTTGATACTGTGTCTCTTATGTGTCATTGGACGTCTAGATTATATAAAGCCAGAAAGGTCACCATGACAACCATCTGTGCATCAATTCACTGTTATGAGTTAATTTGGATTAGGATCTTGGCTAAATTGTGAACTGTTTGGTCTTTGTTTTCAGAAAACCATTTGGTGGTGTTTTGCATTACTTCCAGTTTCTGGATTTGGGCAGCTAGTGTTGCCTTTTCCTCCTCCCATGAAGAGGAGTAATCACTTCATACTAGAATTTATGTAATAGGAATTGTCTTATAACTTTGCGTGTGAGAGGTGGTGCTCATGGTGTATCCACTACTTAATGATAATAAAATACTTGTTTTTTAAAATACCTTGCAGCATTGGGGATTTTATTTAGTGATTATATCAAGTAGTTACTCATTAATGTATGGCATTATGGAAACTCGCAGAAGTGAAAGATTAGTTAGTGTTATGGCTGATTCGTTGGTATTATGGTTGAAAGAGCAAAAAATGACCTAAAATTCATAGAAAATATATGGCTTCACCCGGTAGTAGTCACTTAGAAATGACAACAAAAGTTGCCCAAAGCGCAGTTATGTAATTAGTTTGATGTGGGAAGCTGAGTTGTCCAGGAGTCTTGGGATGTTGTAGCTGTCCTGCAGTGGGCTGCTGTGGGCCCACAGGAGTGAGCCCTGAGACCTGGCCAACCTGGAGGAGTCACCTGGGCAAGGCTGCCGGTGAACACCAGTGAGAAAAAAAATCCCATGATAAATTATAAACCTTTACACAGATGAAGAAAGGTCTTAAGAATTTTTATTAGTTGCAATATTGCTGTATCTAATTATGTTCACTGAAGATAAGAGTAAATGAGAAACAAAATTGCACTGAGGAATAACAGTCTGGATTTGGTGAAAATTGAAAAAAGCATATGCTTTGTTCCAAGCAGAGAAAGAGGATCTATAGATCAGAAAATGTAAGATGGAACCAGTGGATCTGTATATGGTGGGGGTAGGTAAGAAGTTGATTCATGGCTTTTTATCCTAGGGTGGGGAATGTGCCAGAAGGATGGACTAGTGGGAATTATTTTGGGCTTTGAATTCAGAGAGACTTAGTAAAAGCTGGCTTTGACTTGTTATGGCAGCCCTAGGAAGTTAGTGTGTAAAATAGTGAAATGATAAATCACCAGCAAAGGAAGTGGTTTTGAATCCCAGCTGCTCCAGCTGGGAGCAGTGGTGTTTATACATGAGATGTAGAAAATAGTCATGGAGAGAGCTTGGAAGAAATGGTGGAAACCTTCCAAATCATACAGAGGCCTGAGGATCCCTTTTTCTGCTTAAAATTTTTGAGGTTGAGCAAAATCTTCCCAGTTCATGCCTAGAAAATCAGGGGGCTTCTGTCATCTCAGGTCACTGTAGCTGCTGTACATTCCTGTGTGGTACGACTTGATGGACAGAAATTGTGAAAACAAGGGAAGAAGGTGAAGAATTGCCAGCCTGTTACTCGGTTTCAACAGAAACACTGGAAAGCTTGAGCACCGAACATGCTGCGTCCTGAGAAGGGAAACATGGAGTATTTGACAACACTTTCTGACAGTAGAAAGGAATCAGTCTGGCTTAGACCAGGGGTTGGTAAACTTTTACTGCAAAGGGCCAGATAATAAATATTTTCAGCTTTGTGAGCCACACAGTCTGTTGTAAGGATTCAGCTCTGCTGCGGTAACATGGAAAGCAGCCACAGACAACATCCCAACAGATGAGCATGGCTGTGTTCCTGTAAAACTTGATGCATGGACAGTGAAATTTGAATTTCATGTAGTTTTCATGGGTCATGATGTATTATGATTCTTTTGATTTTGTTCAACAATTTGAAAATGTCAAAGCAGTTTTTACCTTGAGGACTATGCGGAAACAGGTGGTGGGCCGGATGTGCCCTTGGGCTGTGGTTTGCGGTACCCTGGCTTGCTGACCCCTGGTTCAGAATAATGACAATGCTGAAGGAACCAAGATATTGAAAGACAAAGTGGGTCTCAGTCAAGACCAAGACAGGAAAGCTTGCCTAGGCTACTGTGAAGTACAGTTTTCTCTTCTATCTTTGTTGTTCATGGGATTGGCGGCTCACACTGCAGCTATAGTTGAATAAGTTAATTCTGATTTGTTTTACATTCCCCGGTGTGGGTTTAGCAGTTTTTAGTTTATCCCTTCCACAAGTGGACTATTGTTGTTGTTTACAATTGAAGCCCAAGAATAGAAGAATACTGGTAGTCTAAAGACATTCCTTAACTGGGTAAAACCATTTCTTAAAACCTCTTTCCTCCATGACTATTTTCTAGTTATCTTTGTGCTCCCTCCCTGGTGCTCTGGGCCAGAGGCTCACTGCACTGTTTCTTTGTCCTCCTGTGTGCAGTAGCACAGCTTACCCCTATTCCTAGTTTCCCAGGTGTGTAGGGCAGCCCTCTGTCTGAGTCCTGTCTGGTGGAATGTGACTGAAATGACCTCTGGTCCCAGCCCCAAATGGCCTTATGTGCAGTGTTCCACAGTCTCTCTCTTCTTCCCTTGGTGTGCCTGGAGGCAGGTGCTTTCTGATCTTAGAATTTGGCAGATCTACAAGTTGGGGCAGGGGGATGTACTTGTGTGTTGGAATGTTGTGTGAGCAAGAAATAATGTTTATTCTGTTAAACTGGCAGGGCTGTTTATTACAGCAGTTATCCTACTCTGACTAATTCATGTTGGTTTCTGAAGATAGGGTACACCTAACAAAACAGTGCCTGGAGACAGACGATTCCTATTTTAGTGATCATTCTCTCATGCTTGGCCCTGTGTCCAAAATCACTCACCTTACCCCAGAACTCTGACTTGTTTCTCACGGTCACTTTCTAGGACCATCCTCAGTTGGCATGCCTCGTGCTTTGTGCCCCAGCCCTCATCTGCTAGTTGATCATCTCTCTCCTATGCTGGGTTCTGTCTTTGAGAGCCATTCATGCTGCTCAGATGAATTCTTCTCAGTTTCGCTTGCATCTTTTTAAGCCTTCAAGTTAATGGGTGACCTATGGCACAGAGGATACTTTTAGAGGGCACGGAAATAGAAGGTGGGTACATGTCTCTGTAAGCTGAAGGGAAGCTGGGGATAGGTGAGGAGTGTGAGTCAGTTCAGGAATGAGGTCATCACGTCCGCTGATGACAACCCCACAGTAGCCTGGGGTGTCTAGAGGGCTGGCAGGATGCAGTGGTTGAGTGTTAATTTGCGACGTGTAGATATGTTATGGTCTGGTAATTTTTAAAGGCTACTGTATATGCTAGTGAAAATATATTAATGATCATATATATTAATATATACATAACATAACATATAATTATGGACTGTAGTGATATATAAATACAGTTATATGTCATAAAATGCATAGTTGTATTCTATAACATAGTATTAAATTGTTAGATATTACATAATTATTTATAATTTTTGATATATACAAGTATATGTATTTAATATATTTATATGTAATTTTCATATATAATTATTATATAATATAATATTATATAAAATAGTATGTTTTAGAATATGTATACATATATACATATACACACACATGGTTATTGGTGTCTGTTCTACTGAAGCAGAGGCTGAGTTTTGTTTTGTTTTGTTTTTTTCTCAAGATGTAGCATTTTGTTTTTCCAGATGCCAGTTGATTTACCTCCTGAAATAAGGAACGTAAGATTGTGGGTAATCTCAAGTGTCAGATGGTGTGATTGCAGAGGCTGAGTGTTTTGTCTCACTGTACACACCTGATATCTGGCACAAAGCATTCGAGAATCCCTACAGCATCCCCGCCACCAGGAGCAGCCCTGAGGGATTTTCAGTGCAGTAATCAGGTCATACTCTGCCACGTTTATGGGTTTGCACGTGCACGTGTCACAGTGACTGATCCGTTTGTCAACATGCAGTAGAGCCTGCTGTGAGAAAGGGCACACGTGGAAGTTTCCATGAGTGGAAACCCTTGTAGGGCAGCACACAAACCTAACCCTAGCATTGTTCCATGTCCTGCGTATTCCCCGCCGGTCTCCCCTTTCCCACTGCTTTTCCCATCTCAGCAGTGGAAACTCCATCCTTCTGGTAGCTCGGGCCAAAAACTTTCGAGTTGTTCATTTGTGTGTCTTTCTCTCCAGCCCAAGGCAATCCATCAGGAGGTCCTTCTGGCTCTAGCTTCAATGTAGATGCAGATCTGACCCTTTATCCCAGCCTCTCCTGCTGCTAGGCTGCTCTGAGCTGCTGTCATCTTTCTTCTACAGTCCTCGTTATATCCACTTTAATGAGAGTGATTTTGTCAGTGGGCAGTAGAAGAGAGACAAAGGGATCTGCAGATGAATAAGAACTGAGCAACAGAGGTCCTGAGTAGACACAACTGGTCTATTTATCAGTGAGGGAGGACAGGGAAAGGAAAGGATGCTTCTGCGGGAGGAATTCAGGTCTCGGTTAGTTGGTAGAAGTTACGAGAGAAAATTCTGAGTGGACGTCTAGGTTGTGGAGCACTGCTTGATAGAGTCTTGCCCCTTGTTGGGGTCTGGTGGGCGAGGGTGTGGGGAGGCAGCATAGAACATTCTTAGGTGACTTCGAGGGAGGAGAGGAATCAGGTTTGTGCAAGTGCTTTCGAAGGCCTTGTAGAAGCATTTTGCTGAAGGCAAAAGAACACAACTTGAGGGTGAGGGTCAGTCAGCTGCTTCTGGAGGGGTAATGGGGATGCCTGGGGATTGTGCGAACATGCACATGCTGTTCCTGTAGTTCTGGGTGGGGCTGACATCCTGCTTTTCTTCTCTTTCTTTCTTTTTTTAAAATTGAAGTATAGCATATTTACAATATTGTGCTAGTTTCAGTTATATAACATAGTGATTCTGTATCTTTGCAGATTATATTCCATTGTAGGTTATCACAAGATATTGGGTATAGTTCCCTAGGCTATACTGTAAATCCTAGTTGCTCATCTATTTCATGTATAGTAGTTTGCATCTGTTGATCCCATACTCCTACCTGCGTTTCTTTTTTTTTTTTTTTGAAAAAAATTTTAATTGAAATACAGTCAGTTACAGTGTGTCAACTTCTGGTGTACAGCACAATGTCCCAGTCATGCATATATATACATATATTCATTTTCATTTTCTTTTTCATTAAAGGTTATTGCAAGATATTGAATATTGTTCCCTGTGCTATACAGAAGAAACAAAAAAAATCTATTTTTATATATAGTGGCTAACATTTGCAAATCTCAAACTCCCAAATTTATCCCTTCCCACCCCCTTTCCCTGGTAACCATAAGATTGTTCACTATGTCTGTGAGTCTGTTTGTTTTGTAGATGAGTTCATAGTGTCCTTTTTATCTTTTTTTTAGATTCCACATATGAGTGGTATCTTATGGTATTTTTCTATCTATTTCTGGCTTACTTCACTTAGAATGATGATCTCTAGGTCCATCCATGTTGCTGCACATGGCATTATTTTATTCTTTTTTATGGCCAAATAGTATTCCTTTATATAAATATACCACAACTTCTTTATCTAGTCACCTGTTGATGGACATTTAGGTTGTTTCCATGTCTTGACTGTTGTATATAATGCTTCTGTGAACATTGGGATGTATGTATCTTTTCAAATTAGAGTTCCCTCTGGATATATACCCGGGAGTGGGATTGCTGGATCATATGGTAAGTCTATTTTTAGTTTTTGAGGTGTCTCCATACTGTTTTCCGTAATGGCTGCACCAAACTACATTCCCCGCGGCAGTGACTCCTACCTGCATTTCTCCGAGGCTCCCAGGTGATGCTGAGGCTGTTGGCATCTGCGGATAGCCTGGGGCCATACTATCGTATCATTGTCTCTACCTGGTGAAACGTCAGGTCCCTCTTCTTTAATCCACCTACAGTTGCCGAGCTATGCATCTTCGCCTCTGTTTCCTTCAGTTGATTTGGGGTAGGTAAACTGCTACTATTTTTGCGTTTTGGTTGCCAGATCCATAGGGGATGTTTTTTTTTTCCCCACTTAGTGCCACTTAAAGTCTGTTAAGAGGCATTAAAAAAAAGTGACACAAATACAAGATTTTATAGGTGTCTTGAACAGTCTCTCCCAAAAAAGAAAACATAAACTCTTTTGGAACATAGACCTTATAGATAAGGAAGCAAAATGTTTTTCAAACCTTTGAAATCATTCATTTAAAAGAACTGAGGTGAAATTTACAGAAAATAAAACTGATCATTTTAAAGTGAACAATTCATTGGCATGTGGTATATTCACAACGTTGTGCAGCCACCACCTCCATGTAGTTCCAAAACATTTTCATCACCCCAAAATGAAGCTCTCTATGCACTGAGCAGTCACTCCTTGTTTTCTCCTTCCCTAAGCTTTTGGCAGCTGCTAGTCTAGTCTGCTTTCTGTCTCAATGGTTTGCCTCTTCAGGGTATTTCATATAAATGGAAGCATATAATATTTGTCTTTTTATGCTTGGCTTCTTTCATTAGCATAATGTTTTCAAGGTTCATCCCCATTGTAGCCTGTGTCAGTATTTTATTCATTTTATGGCAGGATAATATTCTATTGCATATATACATCACAATTTGTGTATCCATTCATCCTTTAGTGGACTTTTAGGTTGTTTTCATCTTTTGACAGTTGTGACTTGTGTCTCTGTGAACATTTGTGTAAATTGTGCATTTCTGTTTGTTTAGGGAGTGATTCTTTCTGAAAAATGCAAGTTGATTTTGAAGTGATTTGAGGAGATTCATCAAAGGTTGGACACTAATATTCAAATTCAAAAATGAAACAAAATGACTTTCTAATGCAAACCTCAAGGTATTCTAAATTGTTACAAGTAATGAACAGTCTCCCGTGAAAGAAACTCTTCAACTGTTTATTCAAGGATCCTGGGGTTTCTAGGCACAAAAGGGACAGTGAATGCAGCCCTCTGTAGTTTCACGGGAGATCAAGAGAGATTTCTTCTCAGAATTCTTTCACAGATCCTCAGGACTTCAGAGATGCCTGCAGTGCCCACAGTGGAGGTGTCCGCCTGCCTGGGAAAGGCACCGCCTGAAAAGTCTCTATCTCACACTGAAGCTGTTAGAACTTAGAATCACCTGGAAGGTCAGTGATTCTGAAATGCAACATAAATACACACCTGTCATCTCAGGGACCCAGAGAGGCTTCTGCGCTTTTCTGGAAGTTAGGTGGAAAGAGGAGTGTGTGTGTGTGTGTGTGTGTGTGTGTGTGTGTGTGTGTGTGTGTGTGTGTGTGTGTGTGTGTGTGTGTGTGTGTGTGTGTGTGTGTGTGTGTGTGTGTGTGTGTGTGTGTGTATGTTGCAGTCATACTGTTTTTTTCCGAACAGCAGGGCTTATCTGCTCTGAGATGTCATCGGAGCCTACATAAGCTGAAGTCTGAAAGGGTGACCGTGCTGGTTGCTGATCACTCCAGACTGAGGGCTGTGATTAAAATTTATCCTTGAGCAGCTGCAGAGCCTCTGTTCCCATCTGTCCTGGAATTGGCCCCATATGGCAGGGCTGGTCGGGCAGGGCTGGCAGGAAAGCATGTGTTCCTCAGCTGTGGTTGCGGGCATTCGGGGGGCAGATACTAAAATCCTGTCTAGGATGCAATGAGACTGGTCCCAAATGGCTCGTCCAGCCAATGGCACAGGAAGGGACCTTGGGGAGATGGAACGTGGACTGCCACTGAGTCAGAACCAGGAACCTGAGACTGGGGGTCCAGCAGGCTGAGCTTGGATGTGGAGCTCCTGCACCAGCGCTGGCTCTTCTGCATTGCTCCTGCATTTCCTGGCGGGGAGGCCCTTTGATAGGAGCGAGGCTGGAGGGTGGGACAGCACAGAAGCCCTAAGGTGAGGATTGGTGAATAGGGACGGTTGACTGTGCCTGTGGAAAAATTTAGACTCAATTATCATTTCATGGAAGCATTGCAGATTTCCACTCTAGAGAGACCGACCTGGTAAAGCCATTTAAAGCCAGATGCATTTGGTGGGGAGGAAGCATTCTTGATTTTAGAACTTGGGTTCACCATGCTTCCTTACCGGAGAGCATTTAAGTCAAGAGTGATGGGTACAATAAAAAATCAGAGGTAGCTTCAGTTCTCGTTGATGCTGGTGAGGGTTAGGTTTGTATGTGGGAAGGATACATGGCTGCCTCTCTCTTTTTTTTTTTTTTTAACATTTTTTATTGATTTATAATCATTTTACAATGTTGTGTCAAATTCCAGTGTAGAGCACAATTTTTCAATTATACATGAACATATATATATATTCATTGTCACATTGCTTTCTCTGTGAGCTTACCATAAGATCTTGTATATATTTCCCTGTGCTATACAGTATAATCTTGTTTATCTATTCTACAATTTTGAAATCCCAGTCTATCTCTTCCCACCCCTGACCCCCTTGGCAACCCCAAGTCTGTATTCTATGTCTATGAGTCTATTTCTGTTCTGTATTTATGCCTTGTTTGTTTGTTTGTTTGTTTGTTTAGATTCCACATATGAGCGATCTCATATGGTATTTTTATTTCTCTTTCTGGCTTACTTCACTTAGAATGACATTCTCCAGGAGCATCCATGTTGCTGCAAATGACATGTTGCCGGTTTTTATGGCTGAGTAGTATTCCACTGTATAAATATACTACATCTTCTTTATCCAGTCATCTATTGATGGACATTTAGGCTGTTTCCATGTCTTGTCTATTGTAAATAGTGCTGCTATGAACATTGGGGTGCAGGTGTCATCCTGAAGCAGTGTTCCTTCTGGATGTATGCCCAGGAGTGAGATCCCTGGGTCATACGGTAAGTCTATTCCTAGTCTTTTGAGGAATCTCCATACTGTCTTCCACGGTGGCTGCACCAAACTGCCTTCCCACCAGCAGTGTAGGAGGGTTCCCTTTTCTCCACAGCCTCTCCAGCATTTGTCATTTGTGGACTTTTGAATGCTGGCCATTCTGACTGGTGTGAGGTGATACCTCATTGCAGTTTTGATTTGCATTTCTCTGACAACTAGTGATATTGAGCATTTTTTCATGTGCCTATTGATCATTTGTATGTCTTCCTTGGAGAATTGCTTGTTTAGGTCTTCTGTCCATTTTTGGATTGGGTTGTTTATTTTCTTCTTATTGAGTCGTATGAGCTGCTTATATATTCTGGAGATCAAGCCTTTGTCGGTTTCATTTGCAAAAATTTTTCCCATTCCGTAGGTTGTCTTTTTGTTTTACTTATGGTTTCCTTTGCTGTGCAGAAGCTTGTAAGTCTGATTAGGTCCCATTTGTTTATTCTTGCTTTTATTTCTTCTAGGAGAAAATTTTTGAGATGTATGTCAGACAATGTTTTGCCTATGTTTTCCTCTAGGAGGTTTATTGTATCCTGTCTTATGTTTAAGTCTTTGATCCATTTTGAGTTGATTTTTGTGTATGGTGTAAGGGAGTGTTCTAGCTTCATTGTTTTACATGCTGCTGTCCAGTTTTCCCAACACCATTTGCTGGAGAGACTGTCTTTATTCCATTGTATATTCTTGCCTCCTTTGTCGAAGATGAGTTGACCAAAAGTTTGTGGGTTCATTTCTGGGCTCTCTATTCTGTTCCATTGGTCTATATGTCTGTTTTTGTACCAATACCATGCTGTCTTGATGACTGTAGCTCTATAGTATTGTCTGAAGTCTGGGAGGGTTATTCCTCCAGCCTCTTTCTTTCTCTTCAGTAATGCTTTGGCAATTCTAGGTCTTTGATGGTTCCATATAAGTTTTATTTTGATTTGTTCTAGTTCTGTGAAATATGTCCTGGGTAATTTGATAGGGATTGCATTAAACCTGTAGATTGCCTTGGACAGTGTGACCATTTGAACAATATTGATTCTTCCAATCCAACAGGATGGGGTATCTTTCCATTTTTTAAAGTCTTCTTTAATTTCCTTCATCAATGGTTTATAGTTATTTTAAGATTGCCTGCCTGAACGTAATCTCCTCTTGGTCAGACAAGGGCCCCTCCCCTTCAGAGGACTTCATCTCTTAGGCTCTTTATATATTCATAGCTGTATTTTACATTGCTTTGGGGCGTTCCCTATTCTTTTTAACTCTACCTTGTCACACCAGCTAGACACTGGGCTTATTGATACAGATCTGAAACTGTCACCACTAGCATTTTTCACTTATCTGATGGCTCAAACACTAAATATGTGGATGTCCCCTCTGGAAGGTCATGAGCCCATGTAACCAGGATGGATTAACCCTGACCGGCTGCTTGCTGTCTCTAAGGGGGGATTGGAGCTAATGGAACATGAAGTCAGAGACAACTCCAAATATTGCAAAACAAAACAAAGCAAAAACACTTTATAGAACTGCAAAGGTAAGAGGTTCAACTATAGAAAGTCCGACTGGAATTTCTAACAGGACCCCAGGTTTCAAATTTATAGTTAAAGATGGGAAGTGAGGCCACTGCCCACAGTCTAATAATACAAACAGTAAAATTGATCCAAAATAAACAAGCAGAACAGCAGAAGTATATGTGTGTAATACACTTTGTGTATAATACATATATATGCATATTTATGAATATGTATGTAATCTTCATATTTGAAGTAGTAGATACTACAGTTTTTCCATACATTATACTAGAGTAGAATGCTTGTCATCCCCCACTCTTCCACAGGTTTGTTGAAAATATTACACTTGCAATGAATATTTCTTGATATTTAAAAAAATATGTAAATTTGCTCAGCGCAGCTTATATAGTAATAATTACATGTCGGAAATGAAAAGAGAATTTCGAAGTAACTTGGTCCTTAGAAAGCTTTGCTTTGTTTTAGTGGCAAATTTCAGCCTTCACATTTCATGATGTTCATCATGGGTTATTTTATTTTATTTTTTGCTTTTTGTTTTTTGTCTTTAGTGCTATTGACTTGGACTAGCTAGCTCTGTTAGGCAGTAGAGAAATGGCTCTGTTGTCTCAGATTTACAGTTAAATTTACCCAACAGTTCTTTAAGCATACGAGGGGAAAAGTTGAAAACTTTGGGTTTCTCCTTTTTACTTTCAGCTGAAGTTGGAAACACTTAAGAGTAAGGCAAGATACAAAGAAGTGTGACAAAGAAGACACATGTTATAGTCTCTGTCTTTAAGGAGCTTGCGATCAAGTCGAGGCATTTAAAACAGAAACATATGAAAAAGATAACTGAAAATTACACGTGGTAAATTGAGGGGAGTAGCCCTTCAGTGCTGGGAAATAGTTCAGGGCAGGGCAGGTGAACTCTGGCTGGAAGGCTTAGGAAAAGAGCTGCAGTTCAAAACTGCAGGTTTTGCAGTACGGGGGAGAGTAGGTAGGACGTTATAGGTGAAGGGAGCCAGAACAAGTGTGGGATCAGTGTCTTCCCCATCCAGCATTTCAAAGATTGGTGATACTTACAAATTCCAAGAACTTGCTAAAGCCTCTTTAGCATCAAAGAGTTGTAGGTGTATCCTGGCACCTTTGACATTCTCCCTCCATCTGCATTATCCCCCTAACTTGCAGACAGTTAATTTTGGGAAGAGTCAGACCTGATAAAGGCCACACTCCATTTGAGCCATCTTTTTCCTTTTAAACACAGTTTCTAAGCATATCAAAATTTTGTCACTAATTATTTCTCTGAAAAAGAGGACTGTTCAATGAAAAACAGAAAAAAGTAGGTGAAGGGGAAATGATCTCAGGGACTATAGTGTGCTTGTTTTATCATTGGTTTTTTTGGCCACCTTGGAATGGCAGGTCCTGTGTCTTGAGAAGGACCAAGCATGTTGACTTTCTTCTTTAGCCAGGACTCCTACAATGTGTGCTATGGCCATCCTCTCTCACGGCGTGGCTGCATGGCCACTTTGCTTGCAGGCTTCAGCAGCTCCAGATTCACATGTCTGGGGACAGCACCCTGCAGGGTGATTGGGCTGCTTTCACAGCCCCCATCCCTGCACCCACACAGCTCCAGGTGGGACCTGGGGTGGTGCTGGCGAGGATGCGCTTTGCTCTCTGCCGCCTCAGCTAGCAGACCGACCTTTCTGCTCGCCTCTTGCCTGAACACAAACAGGGAATACGTCTCTGCCTTGTTTCCCCAGTTACAGGTAATTAGCTTTGTGCTGCTGAACGCTAGTGCTTGAAATTGCATCCTCTGCATCTGCCTTATTATGAAGCCGCTCGGCTGCCTCTAGACAAAACAACATCTACATGAGATTTGCTCTCAAGTATCTGGTGTGTGGGAGGAGGCAGCACATGACACAGTGAATGTTTCAGATCTATCATGGAAAAATACACAGCGCGGCTGAATAGCGGCGTCCGGCAAACTCACGAAATTAAACACATCTTGATATAATAACCAGTATAAAGGAGTAAGCGTTTCTATTTAGAACTCTCATTTCAGAGGTGGGGTGAGCCACATAAATTTTCATAGCAGTGATTTGTTTATTTTATGATTTCCTGCCCTGACCCTTCTTTCTCTTCAGTTCTCCAAGAGACAGCTATTTGGCTTATTACTGGCTTATTTGAACTTGTGCAATTCAAATATGCTTCCCCCGCCCCCCAAATTCAATTTGTCATGCATCCAGAGTCTCATTTTGGCAAAGGCCTTCGGTGTCTGGAACTGTACTAAGATTCCAAATGCTAAGGTCTGAAAAGGAGTATCTGCCTGCAGGCTGTAAAGATTTTATCTCACGTCTTTCCAGACTACAAATCCAGCTTTCTATGAAGCTGGTTGGTACATTGGTGCCAATATCTGATGTAGGATTTGATCCAGGCAGAGATGGAGGGTCGGAGGTCCATTCTAGTGCACCCCAGCGTCCCCTCATCTTTACTTTCCCTTCCATGAGGGGCTTCATCTTCCTTTCCTCAGACCACAGGTGTCTTCCAGCCACCGCTTCACCTGCCAGATTAAAAGAAAAAATCGTGTATGTTGATAAATGATGGAAAAGACCATATGTGTATGTGTGAATGTGTATATATGTATTAGACTTCAGATTTTAGAACAGTTTTAGGTTCACAGCAATATTGAGCAGAAGATAGAAATTTCCCATATAGCCCCTCCCCCATAACCTCCCCCATGATCAACATCTCCCATCAGAGAGGTGCATTTGTTGCAGTTGATGAACCTACGTTGATAGTTCATTACCACCCAAAGACCATAGTGCATTAGGGTTCACTTTTGGTGTGGTGTCTTTAAGTTTGTACAAATGTACAATGACATTTATCTATCATTACTGTATCATACAGTGTATTTTCACTGCCCTAAGAATCCTCTGTGCTCTGCCCATTCATTCCTCCCCGTAGGTGACCACTGATCTTTTTACTGTCTCCATAGTTGTTTTCCCTTTTCCAGACTGTCATACAGTTGGAATCATAGTGTTTACCGTTCTCAGATTGGCTTCTTTCACTTAGCAATATGCACTTAAGGTTCCTCCGTATCTTTTCATGGCTCGATAGCTCATTTGTTTTGGGCTCTGAGTAATATTCCACCGCCTAGATGTACCACAGTTTGTCCATTCACCTACTAATTGCTTCAAAGTTTTGGTAGTTAAGAATAAAGCTACTATAAGCATCCATGTGCACACTTCTTGTATAGACATAAGTTTTCAACTAATTTGAGCAAATATCAGGTACAATTGCTGGATCCTTTACCTTGGTATATTTTTGTATCTTACAAAAGACTGAGAGTTTGTGTACCTATTCCAGTGTGAAGAAATGGCCATCTAACAAGAAAATGTGTGAATTGGCCAGTGGTATTGGATGTGCTGGGGTGGATAGATCTTCCTGGTCCCTTGGACACGATTCCTGGGCAGTAGTAAGACACTGTACCCATGGGTCAGATGGGCTCATGGGCAAAAGTTGGCTTAAAAGGACAACCTTCTTCACGAGTTAAATGTGATTTTATCACAAGCTTGCTCAGAAAGACACTATTTTTCTGGTCTCAACCTCTGAAATCTTGAGCCCCCATTCTTTGGCTTTCTCCACTCCATTTTAGTACCACCACCCCAGCTCTGGGTTTATGGAATGGAAATTGCAGATTCCTGCATCTTACTCTCTGAGCTTGTGCCCTGTGTGTCATATTCCTCAGCCTCCTTACTTACCTACCAAGAAAGACCAAAGGCCAAGTGGTTCTCTTTCCTCTCTACTTATCTGCCCACTTCCCAAAATTGTTTTGACCTCCCCAGTCTATACATCCATTTCATCTTATGAAAGCTCTTCCTTGGCATCTTATCTTCCTGCAACCACCGCCTGTTTCTCTTATCCTTTGTGAAAGAGTTGGCCAAATGGTCGCCAGGACTCACTTCCCCTTCCATAGTGCAGAGGTGTCGCTGGGAGTGTCATCCAGCTCAAGACTATTTGGCAGCTCTCTTGCCTTGAGGAGGGGTGTGGTGACTAGTCCTGGTGAGATGTGGGTGTCCCTTTGGGAAAAGGTGAAGGACAGTGGAGTCACAAAGGGGGCAGAGCCTGGGTGTCCAGAGCATCCTTGGAGGAAACCTTACTGACACTAGGAATACAGGACTGTATTAGATTGTTACAGGAGCAAGAGTAAAGTTGTATGAATGATAAAAAACATGCATAGAGACATGTGGGCTTATTTGTGATGGCAGCTCATGTTACTGTAACTCAGGGTTCAGCAGCCTCCAACCTGTGAGCCAGATTAGCCTGTTACCTGTTTCCGTAAATAAAGTTTTATTGGCACGCGGCCACAGTCATTCATTCACATATTTCTGTGGCTGCTTTCCCACTACAGTGGCAGTAGTTGTAACCGAGACCCTGTGACTGTCAGAGCTGCTTACTTTTGACCCTTAGCAGAAAAGTTTGCCAGCCAGTGCTCTAACTAATATTTGAGCCTCAAATGTCTGCTGAGAGAGCAACACCAGCTGCATAAGAAATACCACGTGGGGCCGCTGAGGGCAGAGGACAAACAGCTGTGGACCTGGCCCTTCATTTGCTGACACGAGGTTCCCAAAGTCCCCGGACTTTCCCTACACACACACACACACACACACACACACACACAGCCTTAGGGGAGAGAAAAACAAAGGGAAGAACATGCTACCCAACACACCTTCACTTCTCTGTCTAATCAGTGATTCTCCAGCTTGAATGTGCATCAGAACCTCAGAAGCATCTGGAGGGCTTGTTAAACACAGATTGCAGGGCCCCACTCCTGATGTTTCTGATTCTGCAGGGCTGGGGTGGGGCCTGAGACTCTGCATTCCTCACATGCTCCCAGGTGGTACTTACTGGGAACCATATTCTGGGAACCTCTGGCCTCCATTATTCCATAGGACTGTGCTTTGCACTGAATTGGACATAAAGTTATTTTTTTTCTTACTCATGAGGGTCAGAGAGGAGAACTTGTCTTGAGAATAAGGGGTCATTCTTTGTGGACAAATACCGAGCATCTTTTCTGCTCATCCAAGTTGTGGTATGAGTTTTGTGACTCAGCTACTCTAAAAGTTTTTAATTAAAAAAAAATTTTTTTAGTACTTGTGATTTTTCAAAAGCAATGATTATTTGAGAATAATTAAAACCATACAGTAGGATGATCATTTATAGTTTGCTGAAAGCTAACCTAACCACAGACCAGTAAGCATGTGAACAAAAACAAAAGCCCTGCAGGGTAGCATCAGGCTGCCCAGGCTAAGTGTGGGACGGATGCAACCTTCGGTGTTGAGGCACCTGAAAGGTGCCACACATGTGGTTGTGGGACTGTCTCAGCCCCAGTGTCATGGGATCTTCTCCTTGGGACCCTCCCCCTTTTCTCCTCTCAGCTGCTGTTCTTTTAAACTAGACCCTGTGTGTTTCCTGTTGGCCAGGTTTCTTCTCAGAGAGTGACATGGGGCAGAGTGACATGGGGAGGTGGAGCTCAGATTGAAAGTCTTCTCATTTTTCCCAGAACTACTGTTGGCATCTCAGAGTTCTTGCAAGCCAGGAAATGTAGGTGGTAGACTTTAAAATCACGTATGGGGCAAAGGCGGAGGGAGGGGGGAAGGAGAGGGACATGGAGGGATGGCAAGAGAGGAGGGACGGAGGGAGAGAGATTTGGGGTGCTTCTTCTTCACTTTACTTGGTACATCAAGCCTCGTGCACATGGTTATACTCGGAGGCCCCAATTAACCACTCCCCTAGCAGCAGTGGTAGTTCCGTAGTTTCGGTTAAACCTTCCCGCCTGCTATTTCCCTGGCAGTTTCCATTTAACTGTTTCATGTATGGCTTATGTAACCAGAACTTTGTATTAAAAAACTTGCATCCTTCTAATGCATTAGTGACTCAATGAGGGGATGCCATGTTAGGTTCATGCTGATTACATCTTCTCTGCCTGTACACTTCATGACAGACACTGTGTTTCTTTGGCAGGGTCCATAGGGCGGAAAATGGTGCTGGACATTGGGGAGTTTAACTTGAATGAGGTCTAGAAATTTGCCTGATGATTTTCATTACCTAATGGGCCAAGCAGATGTCTTATCCAAAAAAGACTGTCTACCTTATCGTTATGATCATTTCCTGCTGTGGTTTTAGCAGGTTTAGGTGCCTAATGCCCTCTTTGCCCCCGCAGTAAAGGTTGCCATCAGGGGTCAGTAAACATTTTTCTGTAAAGGGCCACAGAGTACATATTTGCAACTTCTCAGTTCTGCCATCCTAGTGCAAAAGCTAGCATAGACAAGTTAATGGCCTTGGCTGTGTTTCAGTAAAACTTTATTTACAAAACAGGCAGCACTGGATTTGGTGTGCAGACCCGTAGCCTGCCTTCCCCTGGTTTAGTCAGTGCATACAGATCACCTTGGGAACTTGTTAAATTGAAGTCTATGGTTCAGTAGATCCGAGGTTGGGGAGAGAAATTCTGTATTTCTAACAAGCTCCCAGGAGATGCTGATGCTGCTGCCTCTTAAACCACACTTTGAGTATCGAGGTTTCAGATAACATATGCTTTTTGTAATTAGATTTTGGCAATTGCATGGAACCATGAGATCCGGGTTATGATTCCAGTGAGCTGCACAGTTTTACAGAATTTCGGAGAGAGCCTGCAAAGTTGTGTCTAAACTCAGAAGACGTCTGTGAGAATGATGCTTTGTTTAGAAGTGCCTTTTAACCAGACCAAACCCATGAAACTTGGGTATTCTCTCAGTAACTTCATTCTTTTTTCTCAGGTTTCCTGGAACCCATTTACTTTTGAAACTATCCCGGAAGAATTCAGGTAATTAAAAGGGAGTCTAGTTTTCTTTGTGACCTTGGATCCATCACTTGACCTTCCAACACCTGGGGGTAATGAAAATGTACTTGTCAAATTGTGTCAAGACAGGACCTTTCTGGAAAACAGATGTTGGGTCAGAATTTTCCCACATGTGGGAGAGCTGAAATCCTGCAGATAGCTCATGGTCAACCTATTAATAATGGTGACTTTTCCAAATACCAGAGCTAGAATACAAAGGACTGATTGCTTTCGGACTTGAGAAAAGTTTAAAAAAAAAGCTTGCCAGAGCAAGAACAACCACAAAAACTGCAACAGACGTATGAAATGATCTGTAAATGGTTAAGCTTTCCCCAAAGTCTTCCTCGCAGCACATGTGGTGACTTGTGCTCTGACGCTGCATGCTCACTAGAATCATCACCAGCCGCCCCGCCCCCTCCTCCCTTCCCCTTCCATCTCTGCCCAGTTCCACTAATTCTTTCCATATGGAAATTAGATGTTAACCAAATTTGAGAGACCCGTTTCTCTGGTGGATTGTTGGAAGCAATTCCATGTGGATAACTTAGCTGGCAGTTTTTAACAACATGTGGTCAAGGGGTCTGGGATTATTTTAAGTTTCAGGTTTTAAAAATAACAGGTAGTTTTGACCCTCTTGGAGGATTTGCTGCTACTGGGTGCTCTTCTGGGACATTCAGGTAAGGCTCAGGTTTCTGCCTGTCATTTCAGAGTCCCCACCCAAGGAGAAAGACTTTGTGCTGGTGATTAGGCATTTGTTTTGGTTGACCTTCTGTCTGCTGTGTTAATGGTGTGAAAGGGGCAGCCTGAGTAAGAACATTCTGGCTGTGGCTACTTCTAGGTGTAGGTCCACTCAGAGGAAGCGTGGCCTCAGGTTGGACCCAGAAGGTCCAACGGATTGTTCCAGGACTTCCTCTTTTCCTGATGTGCCTGCCTTCCCTGTGGCCATCTGTACGTTTTATGGAACATATGTAAAATGTTTCTGTTACAAGGGGGTGTTGGCCATACAAGTGTGGTTATATATTGTAGCTTGACAACCCCAGCAGTGCCCAGCTTTGGGACGCCCCTTAGAGGTGGACAGATTGCCTTCACCTTAGACTTCTGAGAGCCAAGGGGGCACAAAGCAGGTAAGCAGAATCCTCACAAAAGAGAGAGGAGTGCTGAGATCCCTGAGAGAGCAGAGAGAGTTATTTTGCTTTGACTTTCCATGGAAAATTCATTCCATAGACTGGAGTGAAAGACATTTTCTTCTAGGTACCCCAGAAGGTGAAAGGGTCACTTGTGCTTTTGGCTCTGCCTCAGTATTTTGGCTGTGGCCACTGGCCAGTGTCAGGCTAGGGGGAGTATTCATAAAATAGCTTATGTTCAAAAATCTGATGCTCTTGAAATGAATCCTTTATTATTTGTTTAATCTTGGCTCCACTACCACCGTCTGAGTCTTAGTTTCACATTAAAAATATCTACCTTGAGTGGTTCTTTTGAGAAAGAACATACAGGGAGAAACATCTGTCATGTAGTTAGGTTCAAATAAACAGTACCTATTGGTCTTCAGCCAATTGGAGTTGCTCTTATGTGAAACTGAAAAGATTTCTCCTGGTGAAAAGGAGAGAAAATAGCGTGAGGGTATCTGCTTCCTTTCAACTTCTGCTGATTTTGGCAATGGCCTTTCTTGATTGGATCTTCTCTATAGTGGGTGTGTGGGCTAGAACATTCTGGGTGTGGCTACTTACTGTCCTGGGTAAATGTGGGAAATGCAGCCATTATTATTAAGTGTATTTGCACATTTGCGTGTGAGTTTTGAGAACTTCTGAAGAACGAGGCAATGTGGGATTACATGCTTTTGGAGGCACAGGTGAAGGACCCAGCTACTGGGAGACCTTAGGAGGAGTGAGTCCTTGGATCTGGTAGGTGTGTGTGTGTCTGCGTATCCCACAAGGTGGAGAGCGGGGGGACATAGAACCAGTTCTGCTGGCACATAGGCTTCTGCTCAGACTCTTCCTAGATGGCCCCAGAGGACTGTGCTGGCCACATTTTATCAGCTCTAACATGTGTATTTTTGTAGGATTTCGTATTCTGAAATCAGAGTGTTTCCTACAATCAGCCACATCTTATAATTATTAGTATCTCTTCTACTTAAATTAACGACGTGTCTTATAGTCAGTGTACTCTTATATTTGGTGAAATGTGATCGATTTGGGCTCCTGATTTTGGACTGAGAATGCAGTAAAATGAAGAACTCCCGTCCTCTCAAATCACAGGGCCAGAGAGGAAAAAAGATGCACCATTTGTGCTTCCCCTAGTCCTCACGTCTGCCCAGGGCAGAGGAGGAGGGTAGGGACTCCTTCATCTAGAGCTGTGGTCCTCATTCCCCAGCAACATTAGCGTCACCTGGGGCCTTGTGAATCAAACTCTGGGGTGGCTCCCCCAGGCTAGATTTGAGCAGGCCCTCCCGGTGACCCTTATGCATGCTCAATTTGACACCCAGAGAACTGGGGCTCCCATAGTTGTTTTCCTGCAGGGGTGTTGTCAGAAGCATCCGGTGTGGGATCATCTACATTCCTCCCTAACTTCATCTTCTGTATGAAGGAAGCCATTCGGTCCTTGGTAGTGATCTGTCCTCCCTGCGCCACATGACAGCACGTTCTTCTTTCTCGTCCCACCCCTCCACTGGTTTGTTTGGCAGAATCCTTCTTGCATCCAGCCCATAAGTGGTGGTGTTGTTCTGTAGGTCTGGTCTGCATCACCTTTTTTCACTCTGCACGTTCTCTCTGGCCAGTCCTTTTGATGCCAGTGGTTTCAGTCCACTTCTCTGTCAGCGGCTCCCGAATTTCTCTCCACAGTCTGGGTTTCTGGTGCCCCCACCCACATACCCACAAAAATTGACGTGTACCTCAAATCAACACATTAAAATGGTGCTCCTTGTCTTCCTCCTGAAACCAGTTTCTTTCTTCCTGATTTCCTTCTTAGTGAGTGGTTCCAACATCTCACCTATTGCTTAAGGTGAAAATTTGGATATTTCTGTATGTTTTTCTCTGTCTCATGACTCACATTCATTACCCACCGTCACATCATTACTCTTACTGTCTCTCCAAGGCATTCCGTCCTCTCCATGTCCACTGCCCATGGCCCTAACTGGGTCATTATTATCCTTTTTTTGAATGTTATGTGGGCCTCCCTCTGTTTTTGTTTTTGTTTTTCCTACCTCCAGGCTTACTCCAAACCTGTTCAATCTATCCATTGTTGATTAGGTTAGAGTGACATTTCTCATGTGCAAATCTGGTGATAAAGTTCCTTTATCTAAACAGTCTCACATGTCTTCCCATTTGCTCAGCAGTATTTCCCAGTCCAGATCCTTTTCGGAGCTCTGTTCTTAAGAGATTATCACCTAGGTTTGGGAATTGCTGCTTACAGTTTTTCTTTTTGGAACTCATAACCACCTTTGGCATTTTAAACGTTGTGGGAAGTCCTCTGGTCAAGAAACTCATTTAGGTTTGACCTAGCATTTCTCATGTCTTGGTTGACTCTGCGTCTCCCAACCTTTTAACATCCCATGGCATTTGTGTTCTCAGTGCATCTTGGGAAAGGCTGTACTTTCCATGCAAGGCTTGTTGTGAGTTGACCCCACCTTGCTCTTCAGCATCATTTTCTACAACCCCGATCATGTTTTCACTGACAGTGATTTTGAAGTTTAATTTCCTAAAAGTGTCATGTTATCTCATGCTCTTGGACTTGCAACCTTTATTTTTACCCCTGAATGAACTTCCCTCCATGCTCCTTGCCCCCTAGAGAATCCCCTATTGTCATTCAGGTCTCAGCTCAACTACCACCACCTCCAGGAAGCCCTCCCTGACTCCTCTAGGTATAGTTGGTGTCTCCTGTCTGGCGCCTTTGTATCTTGTTTACACTTTTATCATCATCTCCTTATAGACTGTAACCTTCTTGAGCACAGTGACATTGGTCCAGCAGAGTGTCTGCATAGCAGAGATGCTCAGTTGATGTGAAATGAGAACTTGAGTAATGGTAGTTTCTGGCTGTAATGATAGTGCTGTTTCAAATGCTGTCTGTGTTAACTCATGTAATCTTCATGGTGCCCCTATGAGATAGGCACTAGCATTATTGTCCCCATTGTTCAAGTGGACTGAACATAGAGGATTTTTGGTGTCTGGCCTGCCTGTTTCCTGCAGGGGAAGGTGAAAGGGAGCTCTCATTTCTGTGAGGATGTTGTAGGGGAAGGAACACATATCTTCAGGAGGCACTTCTCTTGAGAAACAATAAATAACTGGAATGACCTTTTTTTTTTCTTATTGAAAAAGAAGAAATTTTCAGTCTCCCCTAAGAAAATGAGTACTTCCATTTTGGTAGGACATTGGCTGCTGGGTGTTACTTGCAACTTGCTGGCAGATTTAATACAGTCATTATCCTCACTGATTATAGCAGCTGAGCTGTTAGTGCTGCGGGGTCATCCTTTAAATGGAATGGGTCACTTGATAGCAGTGGTTCTCAGCTGGGGGTGAGCATGCCCCCAAGGAGACAGTGGGTAACCTCTGGAGACATTTTCTGTTGTCACAACTCGAGGTGGGTTGCTCTTGGCATCCAGTGGTTGAAGGGCAGAGATGGTGCTCACCATCACACAGTGTAGAGGATGCCTTCCCCGCCAAACTACCCCCATCCCCTAAAACCACAGTAAAGAGTGATTTGAACCAAATGTCCACAGCGAGGAGTTGAGAAACCCTGTTCTGTGGTTATAGGTTGAGGCTTATAGCAAAACATCTTAGAAATTAAGCGGAAAACTTAAAGGTCTAAACACAGCAATGGGATTCAGTGGCAAATAAGGCTTGGTCAGAAGTGCACTGTAGGGGGTCCCTAAATTTTAATGAACACAGCATAGTAAAAGTCATCAAACTCAGCGAAGGTGACACCTGGCACTTCATTCAATGTTAGGAAAGGAAACCAAAAAACTTCCAGCCTTGAAAGGTAGGATTAAGGACAGTTACTCGCAAGAGACCTTCAGACTATTCACGCTTTTTTCTGGAAATCCACAAAAAACATACACCGAAGAATTTTCTCTAAGTGTCATTCTTAAGGAAGTGTCCTAGAAATGTCATTCTTGGAGAAATGTCGAAGAATTGCAATAGCAGGGGAAAAAAATCACTTTCAGTAAATGAGAAAAGGGGAATCAGATGCATGACCAATGCATGTCAGGTCTGATGGGGCCAAGATGTATGAGACTTGGCAAAGAAATCAAATCTGTAGAAGACCTTTAAGTATTTTAGGGCAAGGAGGCCAACCAAAGTAGACGTCTCCAAAGTGGGTGAGTATAAATGGAGGTGTTTGTGACAGTCTGTCTGTTGCATGGGGGAGGAAAATATTAGAACATTTTTTAAGGATAAAAAATAAATGTCAACATCAGAAAGTCTTTAGCATTATTAGTATCTTGTACAGATCAGTCCTGGTGCTCATACCCAAGCTGCGTGGTCGACCTCCCACGTTAGAAACAGAATAAAAGGTAATCTGAGGAGAGAGTACCCAAAGTGTTGGCATGTATCATCCTACCCAGCGGTGGTTAGGTGAATCTAGAGATCACATCCTTGAGTTTATGTAGAGCTAACCCCCACAGCACATTCAGATAGCTTAAAAAGATGTCTGAGAATGCACAGCCTTTTTGAAGTCAAGGGTAATCTTACAAGCACAGTGAACCACAAGAAAATGGCCAGTTTGTATTTGTACTTTGCTGTATTGTGATATTGAAACATTGTCCCCGTCAGAGCTGGCAAAAAAATTGACTGCTCCCTGCCCCAAAATAAAAATTATCAAGAAGCTTATATGGTTTTATGTCCAAGTTCAATAATGATAGCTATTTCCCTATGTACATATTTGTGCTGTGAGATATTCCTGAGTGATGTTAGTACAGTAAGTTGTTTGCAAATAACATAAATAAACGTTTATCGCAAATGCAAGCTCCAGCTTGACCATTCAGGAGCCTCATGGTCTATGACAAGATACTTGTGTTTCTTTCTATTGCTTGCTTAATTATTTTTTATGCTAAGCTTTATTGATGTGTAATTTACATCCAAACATACGCATTTTAAGGGTACAGCTTGAGGTCTGACAAATGCTTATAAAACCATGTAATCACCATCACAGTCAAGATATAGAATTGTTCCATCACCCTCTCAAAGTTCTCTCTTGTCCCTTTGTGGTCAAGCACTCTTCCATCCTAGCTTCTGGCAACCCCCAGCCTCACCTCTGTCCACAGTTTTGCGTTTTCCAAATCTCATGTATAATAAATCATATGGAATGAGGCTTTGGTGTTGAGCTTCTTTCCTGTAGCATAACACCTTCGAGGGTGGTCCAGTGTGTTTAAAGCATCAGTAGTCCTTTTTCTTTTGTTTCCCAGTAGTCTTCCCTTGTATGGATGTACTTCCTGTAGTTGTTTATCCACCCGTCAGTTGAAGGACATTGGGTTGTTTCTGGGTTTGGGCAACTGTGAATAAAGTCTCTGCACACATTTGCACCCATGTCTTGGCATGGATATGTGATTTCATTTCACTTGTATACATACCCAGGTGTGCGATTCCTGCGTCATATGTTAAGTGTGTGCTCAACTGTAAAAAACCACCAAACTGTTTTTCAAAGTCACTGTGCTGTTTCACATTCTTACCAGCAATGCATGAGAGTCCCAGCTGCTGTCCATCCTTGCCAATACTGGGTATGGTCAGTTAAAAAAAATACCCATTTAGTAGTGCTATTTCATAGTGATTTTAATTTACACTTCCCTGATGGCTAAATATGCTGAGCATCGTCTCCTGTTTATTTGCCATCTTTACCTGTTCTCGGTGAAGTGTGCTTACAATTCTTAAGTGTGTGTGTGTGTGTGTGTATGCAGTGTGACATTCGTGTTGATAGGACTTTTTGAGTATTACATGAAATGAGTATTAAAATGAAATAATTAAAATGACAGTCTTTCTTGCAGTCCCTTTATTTCTCCTGTTTCCTTTCCTTTCCCTTTTGCAGTTGTAATGTAATTCCCCACGGGAGCACAGATGTATTCTAACGATAAGCTATACTGCTAAAAAATATGTGCACTAAAAGTGGGAAGTCTCAACACATTTAACACATATTGATGGGGCACCTATTTCCAGGAATGCTTGGGATAGACATGCCAGTGAGTAAAGCACACGGAGATGCCCGGGGGTCATGGAGCTGCATGCCCGCAGAGGGAGAGACAAGGCATGACCATGACAAATAAATGAATTGTACGTCGTGTTAGGAGACTGTAGGTGCTCTGTGGACGAGCTCTTTCTAGTGGACTGGAGATGGTTCAGTGAAGCTCATTTGGGTTGTGACCCTTGATTGACTTAACGGCGGGCGATTCCATGGCCGGGGCCATTTGTGCCAAAGCTGGGTCTTGGTCCTCGTGGGGCAGGGCAGAGAGCTGTGCAGCTATAATGGCGTGAGGAGGCAGGGAGCTTGGGAGCCCTTCTGCAGAGGGCGTGGGGGGTGGGCAGTGCCACCCACAGTGTTCAAAGGAGCCTCCTGCCTGTCTTTGGGAAACTTATTTGTGCTCTCCTGATTTCAGGATGATTTCACACTGAACTTTCTGGGGGGCAGGGTGTGGGGAAGATGAGACGGAACTTTCAGACATACATACTGGCTGTAATGGAAGTCTTATGGCGGGGCTGGAAGTGCAGATGGTTGGATGCCTTTTACAGCTGAAGAAATGCCCCCATGAAGCTGAAGCGTGTGTGGATCTTGTTCTGCTGTGTTTTTATTTTTATTTTTTTGTTTTGCTGTTTTTAATCCCATCTCCAAATAAGAGTTTCTTGACATGTTTGGATCTTTCACAGCTTAATTTGGTGGCACAGAATATTATTTTGCTTTTCTTTCTCGGCAATAAAATGTGCCTGGCTATTGCTTCTAGGACAGAACCGCCTGTGTCCTGTTGCTACTTATGCTTTGAGTATTGTTGCAAGGAGAGGGCCCACTTGACAAGGCGTGCATTATGACCTGGGTTGAAGAAGAACTCCTCCCCACAAGAACATGAATTTCTAGAATGTGAGGTAGGCTCTGTTGGGCGATACAGTTTTCATCTGACACGAAAACATGCCAATGGAATTTTTTTTCTCTGACAAGCACAATAGAATCTTGTAATGCCATAAGCCATCAGATACTTATGCTTTCAAAGTTTGAATTCCAACTCCTTTTCCTTTTGAAGCTAATCATTTTTATCAGGATGAAAATTTCCTGCATATAATAAATTTCTTTGCTCCTTTGCAGAGTGTGAGTGGTGCGTAATTGAGCCTTCAGTCAGTTAGCCGTGGCTCATAGACTGAGATCAGATGCAGTTCCGTCCCTTCTCATTATATTGTGTGCACTGGCCCATGGACAAAAGTTTGCCAACCTTGGTGAGGATGATGAGAGACAATATAAAATGTGAATTAAAAGCCAGAACTTCAGAATCAAATACACCTGGGTTTGCATTCCCATTTTTCTGTTACTCGCTGTGTGATCTTGGGCAGGGAATTAACCTCTCCGTGTCTCAGTATGGATTTGCTTATCTTAAAAGACAGGGACAGTAGTGCTGATTTTGCCAGGCTTTATAAGGGTTAAGAATCGTAATACATGTAAAACATTTATCCTGGTTCCTGGCACATTGTAAATGATGTCAAGGGTAGAAAATAATTATGTTAAATTATTTATAACTTTAAATTTTAAAAATGAAATATTAAATCTTCTTATGTTGTAGTACCTTACTGTTCTTAGAACTTGCCTCTGGATCCTCAGATATACAGACAGACAGACAAATAAATAGCACACATACCCAGGCTGCCTCAGCCCGTGAAGGTGAGTGATGCTGTTTTGGAAGAGACATCAAGTGATGAATATGGGAAGTCAGTTACCCATGGCAGAAGCAGAGTTGTCTCACATAACTTGAATTCAGCACCACTTAGAGTCCTTGATCATCAAGAAAACGTTTTGAAACAGTTCTCAAAGTCCTTTGGCCATTTTACTGCTTAACTGTGTACCCTTCCGTGTAGCCAAAGGGACAGGTGGACATGTTCCCTCCCACCCCACCCCCGGCTGTGATTTGAGGCCATCTAGTAACATAGCTGGGGGACGAAATGCAGTGTCTCTAAACTCTTTCTTTTGTTTTTAATATTCAAAAACAGATAAAACATGATGTTTGGACAATTATTAAAGTCCATAGCTGAGCCTATTGTGGGCGTAAGCTCTTCACTTCCAAAATTATCACAGAACAGAGTTTTGCAAAGTTTTCTCAAGTCTATTGGAAAAACATATTTTGGTCTTATTTGCAAATAAAAGTATTTTCTCCCAGGTCCTATTTTAGTCGTAATTTTTTCAGAAAAGTCATACTCTGAAGCATCCTCCTTTCCCTCAGACTGTGGTTCTTTCATTGGCAAGCATCTGTTTCACTTGTATTTAAGAAAAGCAGTTAATTTCAAATATGTAGCTGACGAAAAAGTAAGAACATAAAAGCAGCAGAGCAAAGAGTTAAGTGTTAACCACACTACAGGTGGTGATCCCTAACGGTGGCTAGAAATTTCTTTCTCTCTCATGGAATATATCTCTTGATTTTCCATCAAAAGTGTCACTCTATTTGGTGGCCAACTGCATGAAAATGGTTATAAAAGAATCCTTTATCAAAATGAATAATCTATGAAACGTCTTGTTTAATATCCTAAGAGCTAGTGAAGAATTTTGCCTAAAAGGCTAAAGAATTGGCCAAATCTCAAATGAGCCCCCAGATGGGCACCATTTTCCCTGAGAAGGGCTATGCTCGTGGGGCCTGGATGGGGCTTGAAGGTGTCTCTCCTCGTTTCTGCATTGGCTGGGGAGATCCACACATCTTCACCCTAAGCTTCCTTGTCCTCTTATAGGACAGTCCCAATCCAGGTGCTTTTCAAATGAAAAATTTGACCCCTAGATAGTTTGCATTGGCCATAGTGGGGGTCTTCCTAGTGGCAGGCATCCCTTCATGCTCCTGCAGGTCATGGCGAGAGTGTCGCATTAGAAGCTCCTTGCTGGCCAGAGGATGGTGTCAGAGTCACTTCCCCATGAGCCCTGCTTGTCTGGCCCAGTGTGGTTGTGAGTTTGGGAACCCGGGAGGTGGTGAGTTTGCTCACTGTGATGGCATTTTGTGATTGGCCAGTGCAGAACATCTTTGATGGCAACATCAAAGCTTTTTCTTACCACCATCCACCCAGTGTCCCCTACAACTTGTATGTGCATTTAGAATTGGCTGCACCTCTTTTGGTCGCTGTTGTAGAAATCCAGAGAACATTTTCTTCCCCTCTTTTCCCTGGGGTTGTGGCTGCCATCACGTTCAAAGAAAAATTGCTGAATGCGTAAGAAGAAGCTCAGTTCCGACTCATCCTTCAATATCGAGCTCATCAGTCTCTGCCTCTGGAAAGCCTTCCTTCTCTTTCCATCCACCTGGTTTTGTTTGGAGGCTCTTTGGGTCCCCCACCACAAGCCATGCTTGTTTCTCCTGCAGGACCATTATGGTGTGAAAATTGCACGAGTCCTTTGCATTCAGGTTCTGTGCTTTCCATGCCTGAAATAAAGTAGCAACTTAGTGTGTTTCTAAATGCACCAGCAGAGCACTTGAGAGTCTTGTGCACAATTAAATCATTATTATTTTAAATGAGATAATTCATGTATAGCAATCACATAGTATCAGGCACTTAATTAGCACTTGGTTAGTTTTTATATTAGTTGGGATCATTTAGCTGAAGGCAACAGAAAACCCAACAATTAGGTTTCAACATAGAAGGGTGTTCTTGCCTTGGCATCATGAAGACTGGGTGTATAGGACATCATGGAGGGCATGATGGGACCGTGGCTGCATGATGCAGCCAGGCGTTTTCCATTCTTTTGTTCCACCTGGCATAGGAGGATGCCTTTGTCCTCGTGCCCACATGGCCACAGAGTGGCTGCTGCATCTCCTGGCTCAGGTCTCTCTATGGGCAGGAAGAGGGAGAAAGGACCAGAGAGATCAAGGGGGTAGCTTTATTAGAAGACCCAGTTGTCCTGTGGCTTTTTCACTTATCTCTCTGTGGCCAAGACTGAATCAGTTACTTAACTGGGGCTGTGGAAGCGGTGGGTTCAGCCAACTCAGAAGGTCTGCTAGAGTTCATTGTTCTATTCTGCACTGCTGGCTTCCAGAGGGGGTGGAGTATGTGTTGTCCCTCTCAGTGGGCCCAGGCGGTGACAGATTCCCACACCGCCCCCCTGCCTGACTACATCACTCTCTCTGCATTGCCCTTCTATCTTTCCTTCTCTCCTGTTTTCATCTCCCCGTTCCCTCATTGCGACTCAGAGTGTGGTGTGTGGTCCAGCGTCAGCATCTCCTGGAAGCAGCTTAGAAATGCAGGTCTCAGTTTTCACCCCAGGCCTCTGGAATCAGAAACTTTGACGACGCAGCAGCAGTCTGTATTAGGACATGCCCTGCAGGGGCTTCTGATGCGAGCCCAACTCTGTCAACCTTGGTTTTCTGACACTTGCTCTGGGTCTTCTTCTGGGTCACCCAGTGGAATCAAAGCATTCCAGAAACACTTGACATTTTACGTTGTGTTGTTTAATTAAGTGTTAGGTGAGTTTATATTTATAGTCTGTTTTTTAAAAATACTAGCTGATTTGGGTGGCTCTTGGGTTGGATGAGTTTTTCATTGTGTGTGACCCTGGATTGGGGATAAAAAAGGAATTTCTAGTTCTTGATCAACATACAGGAAACAAGTTTGATTATTATTTTTTTTCTTTATGGAAATATTTGATTATGTATTTGAACAGACCTAATGGGCAATTAGTTTTTGTGTTATGAAGACTGTGTGTATACACACACACACATCTGAAGAGAATTTTGGAAGAAAATATAATTCTTTACTGTAACTTTTTTTTTTAGGGGGGAGGTAATTAGGTTTCTTTATGTATTTTTAAATTAATATTTATTTTATTTTATTTTTTAGTGGAGGTTCTGGGGATTGAACCTAGGACCTTATGTGTATGCTAAGCACTCACTCTACTGCTGAGCTGTACCCTCCCGCTCTTTACTGTAACTTTAGTTAAAGCAACAGTCTTGAAAAATAGCAGTCATTAGGAAGAAACTGTTTATGGAATCAGATGCAGATAACTTATTTTTAGAACAAACACCTTCACTTTCAATAGGAGAAATAAGTGATTGTATGTATTTGAGGTGTGAGGTAAAATTAACATGAGGAGGAGAGGAACAATGCAGATTGTGTGGGTGGGAATTTATTTTCCTTTTGGGTTCCAAGAGTCAGTGCTAACAAACTAAAAATTGGCTGTCTTTAAGAGAAGATGGGTTTTATGCCAGCTTTGTTTTATTATTATTCTTCATGCTATTATTTTTGGCTTGCAGACAGCAGCTTTCTGCAACAAGAATTCACAAATGGTTCTTCATATTTGACGTAAATATAAAGTCTGTCAATTCCTGAGCCTGCATATTTTGCAAAAATATCATGTACCAGCATCTTCAT
The DNA here is from genome assembly GCF_036321535.1 of Camelus dromedarius. NCBI lineage: Eukaryota > Metazoa > Chordata > Mammalia > Artiodactyla > Camelidae > Camelus > Camelus dromedarius. The sequence goes on from NC_087472.1 coordinate 109,061,901, forward strand.
TCTAGTTTGGAACGGATTCAAGAAAATGTCCTTGGCTCCAAAATAGCTTTAAATAAGGTTTGGGCTCTCTGGGAGGCTGGGCTTGGCTCCAGCCTCATTTCCCTTTGCCACTTCCAGTAAGGATGGAGATCTGTGGGCATCGCTGCCCAAAGAGGCCTGTGCTTAAAAATAAACAGAGAAAGTGACATTTTTCCATGCTACCTGGTCCTGAACCTTTTGCACAAACAGAGATGTGTCGCCTGAAAGTAACATAAGACATTCAGATGTGAAAGGCTAGAAAAACAGCACAAGGGAAAAATATGTCTCACCTAGAGAATCTCGCTCACCTTGCCAAGGTTTACAGCCCTGTGCACGCCTGTTTCAGGCTGCCTTGGGTTTCAGCAACCTGCGGACTCCAGAGATAAAACAGAAGGCTGGCTTCCTATGGGTTTCTACAAGTTCCTCCGTAATCCTGAAGGATTTTATCTGAGTCTTCCAGTGATGATATGCATGCATACCCTCAGTAGTCACATATATGGCGGCCCATGGCCTACTAGACTGGAGGAATGGGGCCGCTGACTACCTCTCACCTACTGTTCTCTGCTCCTCTCATGGAGTGCAAGGGCATACCTTCTCTCTGTTCCTCGGGCTTGCCACGCGCACTCCAGTCCTCAGGCATTTGCACGTGGAGCCCTTACCCCCAGGTATGCACATGGCTCTTTATTCACGCGAGGGGCCTTTTCTGACCATGCATGCACAGGTAGCCCCCTCTCTGAAATCTCTTGCCCCTTATTACGCCTTGTTTTTCTTCATAAACCCTCATCTCGACTTGCCATAATGTATTTTTTAATTTATTTCTGTCTTCTCCACTAGAAAGTAATCTTGATGGAGCAGGAAATTTGTTTTATTCTTTGTGCTTTTGACTCAGTGTCAGGAACCTGGTACTCACTGAGTGTCTAAATGACACTGTGTTATGTAAATAAATAAATTAATGTTCCTCATACAGTAATTTTGATTTGGGTGATGTAGCGTATTTATCAGTAAATAATTTTTATCTGACTCTTTCTGTGATGATATGCATGCATAAATCCAGTGATGATCACTCTATCTCTATTTATCTATCCATCCATCCATTATTTACCTAATTACCAGGCATCTATCTGTCCATCTATCAGTTGTCTGTTTATCCATAGACTCATCTATCCATCTTTCATCTACCTATTTTCCTGTCTGTCTATTCATCTATCCATCCATCCACCCATCTGTCCATCTGTCTCTTATCCCTATCCATCCATCCATCCATCCATCCATCCATCCACCCACCTATCTATCTCTTCTATCTATCTATCTATAATTAGATTCCAGGTAGGAATCACTAACCTCAGGAGGGTGACCCTGGCTTCCATGCATAATATTAGATAAGAGTTTAGACTTGAGGTAGCTTCTTGTGGTAAATGGATTTGTTGTCATCATTATCAGTTACCATGATGAATTAGTAATGAGGAGACAGTGATTAAATATCATGTAGAATTCAATTTTACATTAGCAATTACTTTAACTTTATGAGTGTGAATATATTTTTTTGAAACTCCCAGTGTAAAAAAAGAAAAACATATAGTTCCTACATTATTTTTTGTTCACTGGCTTATTCATGATACTGAAAGTTAGCTTTTATTCTAGGTTAAGGGGCAGTTCTTTTACCTCCCGCTTTCCTTTCTCTAGCCCTCCTTGCCTCCTCCTTCTAGCTCCTTTTATCTTTTCTTTCCCACTCACTGCATCTCTGACTTCTTCCTTTGATTCTTCACTGGGTGAGAAAGTACTTAATAAAAATAACTGAAACAAGTGACTTTGCTCACATCCTGACATTCCCTCATCCCTTGTAGTAGTAGTAGTAGTAGTAGTAGTAGTAGTAGTAGTAGTAGTAGTAGTAGTAGTAGTAGTAGTAGTAGTAGTAGTGATAATAATAATTTCATATACTGGGTCATAAGCCCTTTATGTATGCTGCCTCAGTTGAGTCATCTGTAAGATGGGGATTGTGGTGAGTAGCTCACAGCTGGAGGACTAAATCAGGGGCAGTGAGTGTAAGTGACTACCTTGAAGTCACATGGCTAGATAAATACCACATCCAGGGGGCGCGTCTTACTGATATTCCACTGCTTCTCCAAAAAGTGTTGGCCATGTACATAAAATAAAAATTATTGTTAGTTTCTTGTTTTGAAATAATTTGAGACTTACAAAAATGCTGCAAAACTGGTACAAACTCTTCCTCTACATACTCCTTCCTCCAGCTTTTAAAAATTTTAAAGTCTTATGTAGCCATTATACGATGATCAGAATGAAGAAATTAACATTAATATAGCACTATTAACTAGCCTTCAAGGTTTTATTCAGATTTCAGCAGTTTCCCCACTAAGGTCCTTTTTCTGCTCTGGGATCCCACATTTTATATAGTTGTGGGTGTATCCTTAGCTTCCTTTGATCTGGGGCAGTTTCTGAATCTTTCTTTGCCTTTCATGATTTTGACACTTTATGAAGAGTACTGGCCACTTGTTAAGTGAATGTTTGAATTTTCCTGGTGTTTCTTCATGGTTAAATTTAGTTTATGCATTTTGGGCAAGAATACTACAGAATTGATAATGTGTTCTTCTCAGTACATCATATCAGGGGCCACTTGATGTCAATATGTTTCATTACTGGTGAGAGTAACCTTGATCATTTGGTTACAATTGTGTCTGCCATGATTCTCCACTGTAAACTTAGTCTTTTCCTTTGAATTCTTGTAAGGAGATACTTTGACGGCATGCAAATATCTTGTTTCTTATCACACCTTTTTTAACCCACTGATTTTTAGCATTTATGCATAATTCCTTTTGGAGCACTTATTACTTTGGTATATGCAAATGGTGATTTTTCTATTTCCTTCATTCCTCTACATTTATTAATTGAAACTCGGATAAGGAAGAGCTAGCTATACCTTCTCCCCGTTTGATTTGTTAGTCATGAATTCATGGATATTCATTTTATTCTATGGGTTGTAGTTCATTACTGTCCATGTTTTGGGTTTTTGCTGTTGTTGTTCAAATTGTCCCAGATTTGGTCAGTGGGAGATCCCTTACCTGGGTTCCTATGTCTTTTTGACATGCCCTCATCACTTTCTGAGCCATTGCCTTAATTTTTGGCACCACACAATATGCCTAGAACATCTTATATTTTCACTGCCTCAGTCATGCAGTAAGCCATGTCTCCAGGGAGCCCTGGTTCCTTTTATTGGAGAATGAATTGAGAAACCAAGATCAGATCAGGGTGCTGGGTGTACTCATTGCTACTGGAGTGTCATAGCTTCATAGCTATTTCCTAGTATATATATGAATCATACACATATACACACACACTCATCCATATCAACATCTGTTTATAATCTAAAGACTGTGAGTTTATACTGATGTATCTGATTCAAGTCCAATACCACAGTGTTTATTCTTGTCTTTCCCCGTCACTCCTTTCTCCAACAATGAAAACCTACCTCTCATTATCCACAATGTATTTATGAATTTGATCAGTCCCAGTATGTGTGTGTGTGTGTATTTGAATATATATATGTTCAAAATTACTACCTCATACCTGTTGCATAGTAGAAAATGTCCTAACTAGAATACAACATATGGGTACCTTTCTTTTTGTCTTCCAACCCTTATATAGTTACAGTACTGTTTTCCAAAGATACTCAGTTCAGTTCTTTTCTTCTTTTAGTGTGGCTTTGTTATTCATTTGTGATCGAGTTAAGCTCAGGTGTGACTGACTGCTTGAATTCCATTCTGGGTCCCTGCCCCCCCCCCCCCCCCCCCGCCTGGTTGATTGTAGTTATTTATAAATTTTTTTGAGTAAGTGAAAGTTCTAAATGTTAGAACTATACAAAAAGATATACAGGTAGAGATGTCGCTCCCCATGCCTTCTATCCCATTTCTACTCACTCATCCTCCCCGAAAGTCCACCCATTCCTGGTAGGTAGTTTCTGATTTATCTAACCTGTGTTTCTTTTATGTACAAGAACGAATATGTCAGTATCTTCTTACATCCTCGTCTTTCCTACATGAAGGTAACATCCTGTAGGTATTAATTTGCATTTTCACTGAACAGTTAGTTTATCCTGGAAATGTCAGTTCATAGCGATCATCTCCATTCCACATTCTTTACTTTTCCCACTCAGGTGTAACTTAACATACAGTGAAGTGTACAGATCGTAGATGTGTAGACTGATGGTTTTCCTCTCTGTCTACACCTGGATAAACATTCCCCAGATGACAACATGGAACATTTCCAGCACCCTGGAAATTCCCTCATGCCCTTTCCCAGCCATCTCTTTGAAACCGAGGAACTGTTGCTCTGACTTCTGTTAGCATTGGTTAGTGTTGCTCGTTCTTGAACCATAGAAACAAAATCATACAGCACATGCTCTCTTTCTTTTGGTTTTGTTTGTTCAACATTATGTTTAATCCACATTCATAAGCCCTGATACAGGGCCAGTGAGGTAAACCTCGGATGTGCAAGCTTCATCATCTGTTATCCTGCAGCATGAATGATGTAGGAGGCCGACTTGCAGGCATTACAGTATTCTGTGCCTGGCTTTGTAAGAGGTTACATCCTATTAAAAAAAAAAAAAGATATTCTATAAGAGGTTTTAAAACTTGGATCTGACTCCGGCAGTTTCAGGGTCTTTACATTGAAACCAACTTGAAAGAAAATTCTGCCAAACAACTTGAAAACAAGTTACTGGCGATTGGTTTAAAATAAATATCTGTACACTTGATCTCTGTGTCTCTACATAACTTGGAGTGGAGTCTATGTAATTCTACTGAAACATGTGTTCCTCGAGGCAGAGATGTTGGTCACCATTTAGTCGCCCAGTGCATATTTGGAGAGCGAGTGAATAATTCCAAAACAACTCTGAATTGACTAACAACTCAGGGGGCTTCAGAGTGCAACACAGGTGATGGTTGGGGCTGAGAACAGACAGGCAAAGGCTTATTTGGTTTCTCCAGAAGGGCTGAAGCTGTTCAATCATCCTTCTGCTCTAACTGGGCTTGTTGAGAAGTGTTGCTTTTCTCTGAGGAGCAGAGGGAAGACCTGGTAGATCTAGATTAAATGTCATCTGAGCAGCAGATCGGGGGCACATTTGGGAGGGAGCGCAGTGTCATTTCTTCCTTGGTTGGCATCTCCATGTGATCGGCAGCTCCGCACACAGGAAGAGAAAACCCTGCGTTCTTAGCCTAAGCTGTTTTGGCAGGCCCGAGGATGGCAGTATGATGAGACGAAGACATTTCCATGGTGTTTTGTCCAGATGACTCTAGTGAACACTTGCTCTTAACTCAGAATAGTGTGAATATTCGTACATAATTGTAGATTTAAATTTTTGATTCTACGCCCCACTGAACAGAAACAAGCCAAAAGCCAAGACTGTGCTTTCTATTTTAAACTCCTTGCTCTGTTAACTGGCATTACCTTCTGAAAGAAATTCCATAGCTCAGCGGTGATAATCTCCTACAGGCAATTTAAACTAATTAGGGGCGAAATGTCCTAATTTACAAGGGAAAAGACAGTTGTCTTGAGAATAATTAATTTGTGCCATGAAAAAATGCATATATTAGAATGGTTACCTTCAAGAATTAATTACCTTGTCTTTGACTGTTTGTCTTTTCTGGGATACTGCTTACTTCCAAATGTAATTAAAATACTTAACAGGTAACAAATCAAAAATCATCGCTCTGCTGTTTCACAGCCAGCGTGCAAGAAAGGAAATACTGGTTTGTAAACATACTGTGAAGCTCATTTCAGTTTCTGTGGGCAAGGACACTGGGTATATATTCTGAGGTAATATCTTTTCATGCTAAATTTTCTAGTGAATTTGAGATTGAACTCCCTTGTACTATTGCTGTGGGTGGATAAAGAAACAGTAAGTGATTTTTTTTCTCCTCATGTGGCTGCTATGCTCTCATGTTCTGTGGGTGCTGAGGGAGCTTTGGATGCAGTTTATATCTCTTTTGGCGGCCCCACAATTGCCTCCAAGCCCTTGTGTTTTGGAGATGCAATAGGATGTTACAGAATATCATAGACAGCTGCTCTGTGAGTTGGCAGGGTGGAGACCATGATTCCAGCTGGCTTTCTGGTCCTGTATGCTCTTCTAGACACTTGCTGTTCCTCATCAGGAGGTAGAGTCTGGTCTCTCCCCTTGAACCTGAGGAGGGCTTTATGACCACCTGGAAAAATAAAATATGGTGGAAGTAACGCTGTGTGACTTCCTAGGCCAGGTCATGCTTTCTCCTGGCCTTGAATATTCACTCTTGGAATCAGGCACCAGTGGTAAGGAAGCCCATGCCACTTGAAGAGTGTGGTGAGTCCGTGTGCCAGTTGCTCAACCAGCAGCTCTTGCTGAGATCTTAGTCAACAGCCAGCAGCAACCTCCAGACATATGAGTGAGGGACTCTTCAGCTAATTCTAGCCCCCCGCCTTTAGGTGCTGCCTCAGTGAAGACAGAGAGGAGCAGAGGTGAGTTTCTCCACCAACCCCAGACTGTGAACAAATCTGGGACAATTAGTTGTGCTACAGTACTAACTAGAACACAAGATAAAGACGATGAAAAGAGTACGTTTTGAGGAAAGTTCATCTGTAGCATTCAGTTAATGTTTGTGGAAGAAGAATTTTTATGGAATAAGGGTCAGTTAGATAAAGCAGAATAAGTTTAAAAGCCCCTCTTCCCCCCAGTGCGTGCATGTGTGCGTAGATACTCACCCTAATCTATGTCCACCTTACCATCCAGGTCCTGTTACAATGCAGTGCTGTCTAACCTTCTTAGATTATTCAAGTTCTGCTCTAGACCAACTGGAACATGGGGAAATCTTTACTTCTCACAAACATTTTCCCTCAAGGCATGAAGAATATCAATTACTTTCCCCTTTTCCCTTTTCAAGGTCTGCTGATGCCAGTCTTCAGAGACTGACAGGCCTGCTCACTGCTTACCCTTTTTCTGCGTGATTCTGATTCTCATGAACCTGAAGAATGAGGAGAAGAGCCTTAAATGTAAATGTGTTTAGTTATAGCTCCATTTCCTTCACCACGAGAGAAGGCACTATAGCAACTCCCTGACTTCAAAAATAAAATGCATGTCCACCCTTTGCACCCTCACATTCTTCAAAAATCTGTAAAACAAAGAAAACAACAACTTGCCACCCACCTACCTCACAGCTGTGTGGGGTGGAATTATGAGTTTGTACTTGTTAAGTTCTTTGCAACACGGAGGGGCAAGGCTGCATAGAGTGTATTGCTAACAACATCAGATAATTTGGAGATGCCATCAGAATTTACCACCGAAATTGCTGCGTCAATCTCAGCATCAATTCAAGAAGGTTCACCTGATGAAAAAGCCCTCCTCTCCTACTAAAAATTGCCTTTGGAATTGTGTTTAAGCAGTTGGCAGTGCAGTTTTCCTGCTTGACAGCTTCCATAATTGGCACTGATGGAAACTCATTTGTACTCTTGTCAGTGGCTCTCCACACTAACGGCAATGCGTGTTACTCTGGGGATTGCCCTGCAGATTTCAGTGGCAAGTGTGCTCTGCCAATTTGAATACAAAACCTTCCATTTCTTTGTCAGATTTAGCCAAGGCACTTTGCATGGCATTGAGAATGACTTGTTTTTCCAGGTGTTGATTGTTCTTTGGAGTTGACAACATGATTTCTTTTTATTTCATGAGCCCATACCACATACAGGAATTCTGTAGATAGTGGGGCTGGTGGTCATCTTGTATATAAAACCAATTTCTGAAAAGGGAGCCAGAAGCTCCACAGGGTATGAAGAAGCCATTCTGGTCATGAGGCACGTTTTAGAAACCAGCCACATTTATTAAGAGTCTCCAGTACAGGAGATGACATCTTCCCCCTGGGCACACTGCAGCAAACCTTCTTGGGTGGGTGCCAATACAACATCCACACAGAAAACGAAAAAGTCAGTTGGTCCCTGGAACATCTGGATGCACACAGGAAGATGATAGGCTGAGCTGTCCCCGTCTCACAGGAGCCTTGGCCCCTGTGACTGTCGTCAGCCCATTGACTGGACTAAACCATGAAGGGGAGTGAGTGAATGCGGCTACTGGGTTCTTCCTCTTTAACACCCCTGCCTCTTTATCTTCTCTTCTGTTTGTAGTGATTTCTGAGAGCAAGTGACCAATATGCTTTTGCAAGTTTTGAAGACTCAAAAAACTGTCTTCTGGGGTCAGGCAGTTGTGTTAATAGTAGCTCCAGGTGCAAAAACATAGGTAATGCTGACATGTAAGGATGTGAACTGTCTACGTTTGTTCTTATTTTTAAAAGCACTGCATTGGTCAAAGCAAGTAGGACCAGCTGCATAATTTGCGGGGTCCAGGGAAAAATGAAAATGTGGAGCCTTGTTTTCAAAAACTATTAAGCACTTAGAGATGGCAACAGCAGGGCCTCACACCAAGGGTGGAATGCCTCTGTGCGCAGTTTGGCGTCTTCTAAAACATCACATACAGGGAAGGATGTATGGGAAGGCTTTCGTGTCTGGCTTTCACTTAGCATCGTGCTTTGAAGTCCATCCATGTTGTTCTGTGTGCCCCTAGTTCTTTCCTTTTTCTCCTTGAAGATGGTTCAGTTTTATGGACATGTCACCATTTGCTTACCTACCTGTTCAATGATGTTTGGCTCGTTTCCAGTTTTTGTAGGTTGTGGATAAAGCTACTATTACCATTCCCGTTCAGGTCTTTGTGTGGACATACATTTTCACTTCACATTAGTAGGTGCCTTGGAGTGGAATGGTTGGGTCATATGGTGAGTGCGTATATAACTTTGTAAGAACCGTCTTGTATTCCTGTCCGTAGTGGGTGGGAGTCCCACTTGATCTGCATTTTCTTCAGTACTTGTTACTGTCATCTTTTTAACTTGAGCAATGCTGGTAGGTGCGTAGGAACTTTTAATTTGGATTTCCCTGACTAATGATTCTGAGCATCTTTTCATATGCATATTGGCTAAATATGTTCTCTTTTGAGGTGTCCATTCCAAACATTAAACAAACTGAGTTGTCCCCTCATTACTGATTATAAGCCTTACCCATATATTCTGGATATGAGCCCTCTGTCAGATGTGCTTTTGCAAAAATTTCCCAGTCTGTGGATTTCTTTTGCATTTTCTCTTTTTCTTTGTTTTATGAGGGGGGAATTAATTAGGTTAATTAATTAATTAACTTATATACTTACTTATTTATTTTTTAGTGGAGGTACTGGGGATTGAACCCAGGACCTCCTGCATGCTGAGCACGTGTTCTACCACTGAGCTATACCCTCCCCCTCAAATACTTCAGAGCACTCTGTCCTTTTTTAAAATTTTATTTTTAGTGAGGTAATTAGGTTTATTTATTTTTAAATGGAGGCACTGGGGATTGAATCCAGAACCTCCTGCATGCTAAGCACACACTCTACCACTAAGCTATATCCTCCTCCTCCTTTACATTTTCTTCCCTGTGTCTTTCAGAGAGCAAAAAATTTTAATCTTGATGATGTTGATTTTATAAAATTAAAATAATTGTACCTTTTGTGTCCTGATTTAAAAATCCTCACCTTATCAGATTTCCTAAAGATTTTTCTCTTATGTTCTCTTCTAGAAATTTGATAGGTTTAGCTCTTTCGTATATGATGCATTTTGTGTTAACTTGTGCATTTGGTGTGAGGTAAAGGTCAAGATTCTTTTTTTCCTTCATAGAAATAGCCAGTTAGTCACACTGTTCGCAAAGTAAAAGAATGAGTTTTCATTTGCAAAATTTCAAAGTGAGCTGTATGTTGATTTGATGCCTCTGCAATAATATTGCACTTTCTCTGCACTTCTTTTGATCTCTCTTTGATTTGAATCACTTGAGAACCGGGTCTAGAGTAGACTCCAGGGTTGCTCAGCTGGTCACCGTCGTTCAGCAGTGTCACAGACAAAGGAGAGCTACATACTCTTTTTTTCTCAAATGCATGATAAAAGATCCACTTACAGAATACTTTTTTTTTTTCATCTTGCTCAGAAGGCATTTTGCCAGTCTCCTAGGGGTACAGTGACAGCCTGCTAGCAAGTCTCCACATCAGTGTCCTCTTCTTCCTGGGAGCTGTTTCCCAGCACTTGGCTGTGATCAGTCAGTGGCTGAGTTCCAGTCACTGGAATGTGAGTGGAAGTCATGTGTGCCATTGGACTGGTCCAGGAAGACCTCCTGTGACCTTGCCTACTTGGTTTGTTCTAAACAAGCTTGGTAACTACAGAAGCTGAGCCACAGATTAGAGGAATCCCAGGTCACCTGGAGAAGAGCTGCCCCAGGATATTACACAAGTGAGAAATGAACCAGCACTGTGTTAAGTCCCGAGACTTGGGTTTAGTATTATTACAAGTAATATTCCCACCCAAGGGAGAAGTTCTTGCGTGAGTGTAGACATGGAATGTGTCACTATCCCTAAAAGCGTCCACTGGACTGACTGTGATATTCTATGAGATGACCCTGGCTCAGAGCTGGTGTGTGCAGGATTCCACTAGACAGTCCCAGGAGCTCAGTTCATCTTTATCAGCCATGCATTCCTTGTTGCTCACGGAGTTTCCTTAGAAGGAAAGGACCCCAGGGCAGAGGCATATTTAGCTTTCACGTCTATGGATAAACAATCCTGAGAATTCTTCACTCTCAGTCTTCTGATCTGATAAATGTAGACAATTTGTTTGTTGTTTGTGGTGGATGAAATAATGTACCCCTCTCCCCCAAAGATGTCTATGTCCCAAGTCTCAAGACACATGAATGTGGAACTTTGCAGATGTGGTTAAGTTAAGGATTTTGAGATGCGGAGGATTATTGTGGAGTATCTGGGTGGACCTAATGTAATTACAGGGGTCCTTATAAGCAGGGGGAAGGGGGTTAGAATCAGTGAAGGAGATGTGACAGTGAAAGCAGAGATCAGGTACTACACGGCTGAGCTCGAAGACAGTGGAAGGAGCCCTGAGCCAGGTAATGCAGATGGTCCTCAGAAGCAATGAAGAGACAAGGGAGTGGATTCTCAGGGCCTCGCCTCCAGAAGGAACCAGTCTTGGTGACACATTGATTTTTAAGACTTCCAACTTCCAGAACTGTAAGATAAGGAATTTGTGTTGCTTTAAGCCACTCCGTTTGTGGTAATTTGCTACAGAGTATTTGGAAGCTCATACAGTATCATCTGGGATTTGTATTGATTTATTGCAAAGTATTTGAAAATTGTTACTTCTGCCCTAGTTACAGCTACTGAAACAGGGGAAAGAAACAGTAACTCTTAATGCCCCAGGCTAAGCCAGCAAGGGTCTGGCAGCACAGTAGCTAAAGATGAACAAAAAAATTATAAGTCAGATTATAACCATAGTTCCAAAGTCCTCCTCCAGTGGGCTGTGTAAGCTGCTTCCCAGGAATGGTGCTGCAAAATCTCGGCTTTTAATGGAGAATTCCACCTTCTTCTCGCTGGAAATGAAGAGTAGGTAATGACAGGAGTAGTGTAGCTCCCTTGTGGTTTTCCTGTTGTTGCTATTTTTATTCAGATAAGTGAAAAACTACAACCCTGTCTTCTCAAGTTAGGGACATTAGGAATCTGCCACCTCAGCCTAGCCTGCTTGCTTCTTGTTTTCACATGAGGTCGCATTCCTAAAATAGTTTTGATATTTTCCATTCGGAAAGAAAATTCAGTCGTACAACCAAAACATGGTAAATGGGTTCTGGTACCAATTCCTCTGTGTGTGTGTGTGTGTGTGTGTGTGTGTGTGGAGGGGTGACCCCACACGAACACCGAGCAATTCTGGGACACCAGCTGGGTGTCCTCCAATTCAACTCAGTTCTGACACTATCTACCCAGAGGTAGCATCAGACCCCAGAGGTTAAGGGTCCAGTCCTATAAGACTGCTTTCTCCCGCTCAGAATGTCAGATTGCAAGTTCGGGTTATTACCTGTGCTTCTGACCGAATGGTTGTAAGTTAGAGGCACCCCCGACCTCCTCCTTGGATCCAAATAATTTGCTAGAGTGGCTCACAGAAATCAGAGAAGCATTTTCCTTACCAGGTTACTGCTTTGTTATAGAAGGATCTGACTCAGGAACAGGCAGCTAGAAGAGATGCAGAGGGTGGGTATGGGGAAAGGACCTGGAGCGTCCATGTCCCCTCTAGGCAGTTCCACTGCCACCTATCTTGACCTGTTCACCAGCCAGAAACTCTCTGAACCCTGTCCTTCTTGGTTTTGTGAAGGCCTCGTTACAGAGATGTGATTGATTGAGCCACTGGCTACAGGTGATTGATTCAACCTCCAGCCCCTCGACCCTCCTGGAGGTCTGGGGTAGGACTGGAAGTTCCAACCCTCTAATCACAAGGTTGGCTCTCCTGGCAGCCAGCCCCCATCCTTAGGTAGGTTCCAAAAGTCACGTCATTAACCTAACAAAAAGCACCTTTCTGGCTCTTACCACTTACGAAATTCCAAGGGTTTTGGGAGCTATGAGCCAGGAAATGTGGACAAAGACTGTGTGTGTGTGTGTGTGTGTGTGTGTGTGTGTGTGTGTGTGTGTGTGTGTGTGTAGATATATACATATATATATATGAAATAGATTTTGGTCATCTGAAGGACCAAATATATATTTCTTATAAATCACTGTATCACACATGGTCATTTTTCTTCTTTTTTCTTGATCATGTGGTATTATTCTTCCAAACTGATATGAAGGAGAAGTCATTGGTATTAGAGAGACCTCATGTTTGTTTCCAGGACAACCCTTGCTCCTTTGTTTCCTAACCTTCCTTGACAAGGAAGTGCTCTGGCAAACATTATGTTCCATCTGATGAAGATCACTCACTTTTCAGCAAGTGATAAATTATTTCCAATGAACGTAATCACCCACTGAGGCTTTTTTTCACACCATTTCACATTTTTTTATTGGACTCCGTGCATCAGTGTAGAAATACGAGAATGAAATCTTCCAAACTTATTCCTAACATCAAACGTGCAGACAAGCAGAGCACTGTGCCCACACCATCAACATCCATCACGAGCAGGGCGATTTCTAATGGGGAAAATCAAGCTGCAAGAAACTCACTCTTCTCTTGCAGGGAAGGACAGAATTCCCCAGGGCTTTACCCCTATTTGTCTGCTGGTGATATGTGTACCTGAACTCTCAGAGAAATTCAATTAAATTCCCTGGATTTGGGGATCTAATACATCTCAAAGTGAGCCACATAAAAGTGCACGGAAATGAATAACATCAGAGATCATCATTAAACATTTGCTGAGTCCCCATGGGCTGTGCTTGCTATCCTGCTGGGTTTATGATGTCTCATGTCCTCCAGGGCAGAACATCCACTTATTCCATCTCCTGGAAGACAGTATTATACCTTCATAACCATCTTGGGAGCAGCACAGACTTCTCCTTGGTGTAGGCGGCCCAGTGCCCAGGGACCATAAAAATGTTTTATTTTCTTTTAAAATGAGGAGAAAAGGCATGATAATAATCCAGCATAGATTAGATTTATCTATATACAAAGAATCCTAGAAACATATAAAAAACACTATATTTAGATTAATACAAATGTATACATTTCTGTAGAACTACACATAAATTCAAAAGAATAATTTATATATTAAATATGAAAAACACAAAATTTAGATATAAACATATTTTATGATTTGTGTACTTAGAATCATTATATACATTCCTTATATTAATAGTTATAAATGTTATATATTTATATTATATGCAATATTTACAGTATATTATGTATATACTGTATATGATATTTACATATACATAATATATGTGATATTTGTATGACATGTGATTTATATAAATATATATACACAATTTTATTATTAATTAATTATATAAACAATCACTTAAAAATAATTATATTAAGAATGATCTTTCTTGTTTTTAAATAGACTTTATTATTTTAGAGCAGTTTCAGGTTCACGACAGAATTGAGCAGAAAATAGAGAGATCGCACATAGCCCTCCCCACCGACATATATATACTCCCCTACCCTCAGCCTCCCTCATCAGTGTGGCATATTTGGTACAATCGATGAACCAACATGGGCACATTATTATCAACCAAAGTCCATAGTTTGTGTTAGGGTTCACTCTTGATGTTGTACATTCTATGGGCTTTGACAAATGCATAATGACATCTAACCACCCCTATAGTATCATACATAATAATTTCATTGCCCTAAAAATCCCTTGTCCTCCATCTTTTCATTCCTCCCTCTCTGCCTCTCCCTAAACCCCTGGAAACCATGATCTTTTTATTGTTTTTGTAGCTGTGCCTTTTCCAGAATGTCATTTGGTTGGAATCGTACAGTTTGTAGCCTTTTCAGACTGGCTTCTTTCACTTAGTAATATGTCTTTTAAGTTTCTTCCATGTCTTTCATGGCTTGATAGATCTTTTTTTTTTTTTTTTTTTACTGTCCATATATTTTTAAATTTACATATATGTACTGTTCATTGTTTCTAAGAACGTTTAGAGCTTTAGCTTTTTAAACTTACATAGTTATCAAAGGAATAAAGCCAAGCAGAAAATAAGAATTAACTCAAAAAGGAACATATACCCTGCTATTAACAGCAACATTATTTATAACTGCCAAGATATGGAAGCATCCTAAGTGCACATCAATAGTTGAATAGATAATGGAGATGCATATATATATATAGATATATAGATATAGATAGATATATAGATATAGATATATATAGTGAAATACAACTCACCTATGAAAAAGAAGGCTATTTTGCCATTTGCAGCCCTTCATTCACTTTTTTTTTTTTTCACTTCAAAATCCAGAATTTTATAACCGGCCGAGACATTTCCATTACATCAAAAACAACAAAATACCTAGAAATAAACTTAACCAAGGAGGTTACCTATACTCTGAAAACCAAAATGATACGAAGAAATGGAGAGCTTTCTTGTGCTCTTAGATTGGAAGAATCAACACCTATCAAAATGGCCACACTACCCAAAGCAATCCACAGAGCCAATGCAACCCCCATCAAAATACTTGCGACATTCCTCACAGAGCTAGAACAAATAATTCCAAAATTTGTAAGGAACGACAAAAGACCCCCAACAGCCAAAGCAATCTTTTGTAGGTCTCTCTCTCTCTTTTTTTTTTCTCTTTCTTCTTTTTGTTCTCTTTTCTTACGGTTTGATGACTAGAGAAGGTCCTTTAACATTTGTTGTAAAGCTGGTTTGGTGGTGCTGAAATCTTTTAGCTTTTGTTTATCTTTGAAGCTTTTGATTTCTCCATCAAGTCTGAATGAGAGCCTTGCTGGATAGAGTGTTCTTGGTTGTAAGTTACCCCCTTGCATCACTTTAAATATATCCATGCCACTCCCTTCTGGCCTGTAGAGTTTGTGCTGAAAACTCAGCTGATAACCTTATGGGAGTTCCCTTGTATGTTATTCGTTGCTTTTCTCTAGCTAGTTTTAATGTTTTCTCCTTATCCTTAATTGTTGTCGGTTTGATGACTACGTGCCTTGGTGTGTTCCTCTTTGGGTTGATTCTGTGTGGTACTCTCTGTGCTTCCAGGACTTGGGTGACTGTTTCCTTTCCCAGGTTGGGGAAGTTTTCTGTTATTATCTCTCCAAAAATTTTCTCAGATCCTTTCTCTCTCTCTCCTCTTTCTGGGACCCCTATAATGCGAATATTAGAGTGCTTCATGTTGTCTCAGAGTTCTCTTAAACTATCCTCATTCCTTTTTTATTCTTTTTTTTTTTTTTCTGTTCTGAAGTAGTAATTTCCACTAATCTGTCTTCAAGCTCACTGATCTATTCTTCTGCCTCATTTAGTCTATTCTTGGTTCCTTCCAGTGTATTGTTCATTTCAGTGATTTTATTCTTCATCTCTGGGTATTCTTTATATTTTCCAACTCTTTCCTAAAAACTTCACTCTGTGCATCTATACTCCTCTTTAAGTTCTCTGAACATCTTGGCCATCATTACTTTAAACTCTTTCTCAGATAAATTACCTATCTCCTCATCACTTATTTCTTCTTCTGGGATTTTATCTTGTGCCTTGGCCTGGGAGATATTCCTTTGCTGCCTCATATTGTCTATCTTTCTGTGTGTTTGTGGACTCCTTCCACAGGCTTTGGGGTTACTGTGTTCTTATTTCTGGAATCTGCCCCTGGTGGGTGAGGCTGGACTAGAGGCTTATGCAGGTTTCCTGGCAGGAGGAGCCAGTGCCTGCCGGATCCTGGGTAAAGCTTGGTCCTGGACCTCTGGTGGGTAGGGCTGTGCCTAGAGGACTTTCTGGCTCAGTAAGTCTGACGATGGGTGAGGCTGTGTTCCCACCCTGTATGTTGTTTGGCCTGAGGCTTCCTTACAGGCTGTTGGGTGGGGCTTGGTCTTAGTGCTAATGATCCAGTCAAGATGTCAGCCTCCAGGAAAGCTCATTTATATTAACACTCCTGGAATGTCCGCCACCAGCTTTTATGTCCCCTGAGTGAGCCGCAGCCGTCCCCTACGTCCCCAGGAGACCCTCCAAATCCAGCAGGCAGGTCTGGCCCAGGTTCCTATGAAATCACTGCCTCTGTCCTTGGACCTGGTGCACATGAGTTTCCGTGTATGCTTCTCAAGTGAATAGAGTCTCCGTTTCCTCGAGCCCCCTGAGGCTCCCACAGCCAAGCCCCCTGGCCTTCAAAACCAGATGTCCTGGGGTCTCCTTCTCTTCCCAAAGCTGGGACCCAACCTGGGGAGCCTGAGTGGGGCTTAGAGCTCTCACTCCTGCGGGAGGGTCTGTGCGAGTTAACAAATCTTCACCTTGTGGGTTGCCCACCCGGGTGTTATGGGGACCAATTATATAGTGAGCATGCCCCTCCTATCATCCTGCTGTGGTTCTCTCTTTATGTTTCCAGTTGTAGAAGATCTCTTTTTTGCTAGGTTCCAGTCTTTTTTCGATGGCTATTTAGCATTCAGTTGTGGGTTCCTTGTCGTTGCAAGGAGAGGCAAGTTCGTGGTCCTATCACTCCACCATCTTGACCAGAACTCTATAAAGGCTGATTTGATCTTAAAGAAAATAATTCATTATATAAAGGGTGATCTAAAATCAACCATATACTGACTCAAAGTAATTATAAAATCTCACAGAATATTCCTCAATGACAATGGAAGTATGTTAGAGATTAGTAATACGGGGATTACTGGAAAATTGTCAAGTGTTTAGAAATTAAGCACTATATTTTTAAATAGTCTATAAGTGAAAGAAAAAGTTACAGTGGAAATGAGAAAATATTTGGGACTGAATGGCAGTGAACACATGGCATATCAAAATTTATGGGGTTCAGTAAAAATTATGAATAGAAAAGAATGTTTACAGTGAAGTGTGCATGTGAGAAAAGATGAAATGCCAAGAGTCCAGGATCTAAACATCATCTCCAGAACTTAGGAATGTCAAGTTAAATCAAAGTGGAAGAAAATAATAAAGACTGGAACAGAAAGTAATAAAGCGGGAAATAGACGTAGACCAGAGAAAAATCAAGAAAGCCAAAATTCAGAAATAAAGCTTGCTCTTTAAAAACACTAATAAAATTTATAAATCCTTGGGAAAATTAATCATGAGAAGAGAAGGAGACACAAAAAACCAATATGGGGAGCCTCTTTTTGGAGAAAAGCTGAGAAGGCCTGTGTCTTCAAGGTGGCCTTTTGGCATCACCGTCCTCCCGTTCCCACCCAGGAGCCACGGGCTGGGATCACAGACAGCCTCTCGGGATTGCTGTGAGACTGCGCTCGTACTTGCTCCATCCCTGCTCCTCGCAAGAGAAGCAGCCTGCCAGTGAGCAAATCAGCCTGCTGGGGTGTGCCCGTCACAAGCCTGAGAAATGGGGCTTTCACCCAGGTCTCCCCGCAGGGCTGGCTGTGGAGTCGGCAAAGGGAAGGGGTCCCTGTTGTAGTCTCTGAGGTCGTGGACTGAGTGCCTCTCCTTTCTCCCTGTCCCCCCTCTTCCCGCCCTCCCATCCTCCTCTGATGCAGCAGGCAGCAGCTCTGAAAGGGCTTGCTGCATATCTCAAAGAGAGAGACACTAACTGCAGATACCAGTATGGATTCTCCAGATAATCCTGTAACCTCAGGCTTTCTCTAAAGCCCCACGGGCAGCTTCTGCTTGCTCGGGGACTCGGAGGTGCGTTTTGTGACACCTGGGCACAGGTGAGTGATTGATCTCAGCTCCAGAAACTTAAACCTGTAGTTCTCCCTCTTCAGTACAAGGATCCCCGAGGGAACTTGTTAAACATGCATATTCTCTGGCCTCAGTCCAGCATTCAGGTTCAGGAGGTCTGGGATGGCATCCAGGAATCCACAGGCATAATGAGGTCCCTGAGTGATCGTGTGCCAGGTGGTCCCTCTTCCCTGGGCCACTGAGACACACAGTCCTAAACAGTTTTGATTATCGGCCAGCTTGTCCAGGTGACTTGGGATTGCCCCCTAGGTGGAAAGAAGGCAGTCCATTTTCATCAGTACAAATGAAGAAAACGGGTTTGTTAAGCAAAGAGAAGCAGTAGTGTGATATTATAAAACTATGTGTTCATTTGTGTTGGACTCCAGGTTCATTTTGTACCCAGGGTGGTCTGATTCCAGATACCTTAGGGAATGACGGGGAATTAAAGTGAGGAAGTGTTCCAAATTTGTTATTTCCTGAATGTTGTGTATTTTCTCCTTGGGCTACCCAAATCCTATTTTTTTAAGCACCCACATTTGGTATCCACCTCCCTGAAGTCTGCCCCAACACATCCTGCAGTCTTCCTCAAAACAAGTAGAGACAAACAGCATCCAAGGAGCTGTATCCTATAACGAGGCACTTGTTTGTAGCTCTCACAAGGGTTGCTTTGAAGGCATGGGTTTTATTCTTGGAAATGCCTTGCGAGCCGGAAGTACATCTCTTCCTTTTTTGTTTTGCGAGGCCCTGATGTGGGGTCAGGGGCATGATCTGCGAGTCAGATCCTGGGCAAGTTTTCCATTTCACTGCTGTTTAAAAAAAACTTACACAGCTTGGTAATGAAAGTACGTAGTCTTTCAGAACCTAGTTTCAAAGACATGCTGTTAGGTCAGTGTCTGAGGGGATTCAGAGAGAGCAAAAACTGTCTGGTGGCAAGGAGTGTGAAGGAGATTCAGGGAAAAGGGGGATGCCATATGGGTACATGGTGAGGAAATTGCTCTCTTGATTGCTAGAAAGCCTGCCTGCTGGAGCAACAAGGCAGTGCCTCCTGCTTTAGCTGGCTGGGGGGACAGAGTCCCCCAACTTTGGGAGTCAGGAGGGGCAGCAAATGAACCAGCTAAGCAAACAGAGCCAGAGTACAAACTAGGGCATCCTGACCCAATTATCTTAACCAGTGTGCACCTCATTCCTCCTCTCGGTGGTAGAGAGACATCGTGAATGTTTTGAGGAATTTTTACAGCAAGCCTGTTAACAGTTTTACAGCTAGAACCACCTGGGGTGCTCCAATTCCAGATAATTCAGAGTGAAGTGGAAGAAAGGACTGCAGTCATTTTAGCATTTGATTGGAGCTGAGCCTGTCTATAAAGTTCATTTCTGTTGCTCACTATCTGTGTGGTACAAATTACTCAAATTCTGCAAGCCTCAGTTTTCTTATCTGCAAAATGGGAGCAATGGCTTATAGTACAGATTAAATGATATGTCATAGAGAGCTACCTCAAATGCTGCATATAGACAAAAACTTACCCACATTTCCCCCTGTTACATCATAACTTATTGAACACATGTAAGAATTTAATTCCAGTTCAAAGCAAATCTCAACAATATCTATAACTAGTAAAGAAAGCTCTCTTTTGCTATTTTAAATGCCTCTTTTCTTCTGTGAACTCTATTTCATAGTTAAAGTGGTGGCTATGAGCCCCAAAGATACTGAACCAGGATTATAAATTTTAGGTGCTAAATCAAGGCTGCCCTTTGGGCCAAAAGAAGCATTTAAAAGTAATGGTCATACTGGATAGAGTGACTTGAGCCCAAAGAATAGAGTATGGAAAGTGAAAACAAAAAGGAGCTACAGTTGAGAAGCCAGGCTGCTCAGCTCCAGAGCTCTCATTCCTTCCATTATATCAGTCAGCCTTCATGGAAGAAAGAAAAGTAAATAGACTAGGATGCTTTAAAAATAATCTTTCATTCCCCCTCAAACACATTTAACGTCTCAGCTAATACTCGACATTTCAGGCAAACCAACTTCCATATGGCTCCTTCATTCCTGCCCTCCAGCTTTTCCACATACTGGTTCCCCAGTGTTTGGAATGTGCTTTCATTTCTTTGCAAAAGCAGGTTCTTTCTCTCCTGCAAAACAGTGCTCAAGACACCGCCTTCATCTAATTTTCTTAGATAAGCCCCACCTAATCTGAACCTAGTCTAGTCTCTCCCACAACTGCCAAGGCTTAATTGGGTGTATGGGGCTAGGTGCCTATCACACACAGGCACCTGCCCACATCTGCAGGGTGGGTGTGTATGTGTATATGCAATGGGTGGGTGCTTTTAGAGGGTTGCTCTGTACAAAGCTCTGTGGAGAATGTGGAGTTGAATAAGGCACACTCTTCACCCTCAGGGAAGAAAATAGGCATAGAAACAACAGATTACAAATGTTAAAACAGGCAAAAGAATGCAAAGGCAGGGAAGATCAGGGTTGGCTTCTTGAAAAGTCAGGTCATCTGTGAAAGCTGAGAAGGGCTTGCCAGTGTGGAGAGGGCCAGGGCAGTCCGGCAAGGCCACAGTACAAACAGCATGGTGGCAGCAGAGGTGAGAACAATGGCGTGGTGGTTGGAATGCAGATGTGGTCAGAGGCCCTGGAGACCAAGGGATGTGTATGTTGGGGGAGGCTTCCAGAAGAAAAATGGTGGCAGTGCAATTGGGGCCACGTGAAAGAAGGCTTAGGATTCCATGTGAACGAGTGCAGCTTTATTCTGTGAGCAGTGGGAGCCCATTGCTGATTCCTGGGGAGGATGAAGTCCATTTTAGAAGACCCCCTTGGCAGTGATGTGATGGATGCAGTCGATGGGGAGGAGGTGGATGATTGTGGTGCAGGTTCTCATCAGTCAGTTACACTTTTTCCCCCTATTTGTGATGAAGCGCTTGAGGGCCTGCTCTGTGATTCCTGCATCTTTGCTGGCAGCAACCCCGCCCTCCCCCAATGCCTGCCGTCCAGAGGGCATTTCCCACTGCCCTGCAGAGAATGGATGCTCTCTGTACCTGTTGTAAGTCTGACAGTTGTCTGAGACTAGAACCACAAAGCTTCACAAATTGTGCGAGCACCTTAAACGTGTTGCATGAAGGGGATGAACCACTCGGAGTGTTACAGAACACGTTTGCTGGGTAGCTTCTTGGCTTGTGTGCTGAGAACATTATGGTGGTGACCCTGCCCCCTCCCCCAAATGATTAGCTTCTAGCAAGGGGCCGACAATGCTGATTCCTGGAGTAGGATGCCTTCATGCGTGGCAGACCTTGCTCCATCCAGGTGCACCTGGAATAGCTTTTGAAACTCCACTTACCGTATCTATGAAGAGGGTTCATCTCAGCCTGACCTGAGACAGTGAGAGAGAAATCATCCCCCACCACAGACCTGCCTAAAAGCATCTCTGCATCACGGAAACCGAAGATATTTTAAGAGGCAGAACCGCACTCACTCAGAAGCAGGGCAAGTGTACTGTTAGCTTTGTGTAGAAGTTGCCACAGCAACGCGAGTCAGTCCTTCCCCCACTTCCCAGCCTCTCCTAAAATCTGCTCCAACGCATCGTCCTAGAATACTGAGCTGAGAAATGGTATCTTTTGCTTGCTAAGAATGTCATTATCTTTGATCAATGTGAGCGTAGCCCCAAAATGAGATGCAAAGAGCGTTGCTTTTAAGAAATAATATCACAGAAAGAATAAAAATGATGAAAATGGAGTTCTCATCCAGCCACACCAAAAATAACCCTCCCCCTCCCCTTGCTTATCTGGAAAGAAGTGAAGCAGCCCTGGCTGGCCCTGGGAATGCATTTCTTAGAGGCTGTGGTGCCCAAGCCAGGTATGGTTGAGTGCCATGCTTGTTTCTTACTGCCTTTGACCCTGGTGTGGAAAAGTAAGGTAGGGAAACCGATCATTTGTTGCTGTTTCCTTGTACCAGTCTTTGCACAGCTCTGCATCTCATCAAGCAAGACGATTTCCAGAGAAGGCAAAACAGGTCATACAGCATGCTTGGCTGAACACAAGGCTAGACGCCCAAGGAGCAGCCAGTGAGTCACCCTGCTACACCGGACATAGTGACAAATGGAAAGTGTCAGAATTCTGGTGTGGGGAAGCCACTGGGGGAATCGGAAGAGCCTTCTCTCTGTCCCAAGACAGATGCATTCAGCACTGCTGCAGTGAGTTGAGTTGAATTTGGATCCTGTCTTACCTCACCCGTCCTGTGCGGGCAGAGACGTCATCTGTGTGGTTAAGAATTGATGGGTCCCTGAAATCGCAGAACTGGAGAGAGCCTTAGAATTTATCTTGCCTGAGACCTTCGTTCTGCTGATGAGTGAAACGAGCCCAAGAGAAACTGAGCACTAGACGGGATGGCAGAGTGTATTCCCTCCAACTCAGTGGCCTCCTGGCTGCCTGGTTTTCCATCACATTATGCTTCAGAAGGAGACGTTCTGGCCTCTGCAGTGAGTGTCTCTGGGTTTGACTGCCTTCCTTTCCAGGAAATTCTTCCTCTGAAATTCTTCATGTGGTGGCTCAAGCTCGCCTGCTTTTGCATCCACATCGGAGACAAGTAGCCCAAAGTATCTGAAACCGTTCTTTAGAACCTCCCAAGCAACAATGAAAGGATCAAAGCAAACGTTAACCACCAATCTGTCCCTCTTCTGAGGAATTATAGCAAAGCTCAGGGTGTTGCCCCTGGCAGTGAAGTTTGTTCCTGACTGTTGTTCACGTCATCCCAAGCCGTTTTCTGTTTTCCTGGTTTAGATGTATGGATGCTTCTACAAGGAAGAATGTGACTCTTGAGAGTGACAAAGACAAGATGGTTCACCTTCCTGCTGGGCCCTGGACTTGGTGGACCTGAGCTAATTTGCATGCCTGATTTAGCTTTTACTGCCACCTGCTGGAGCCCTGTCGTGCACCTCTGACACACCTCTGCCCTAATGTGGCCTTGTCCCTCAGAGAGCTTCCGTCCCCTCTAACGTTCTGTCCTCTCACCTGGCCATCAGGTCCGGAGAGCTGTGCCAGCACACGTACCGTCAGGGCCAGCATCCTCACCGAGCCTCCAGTCCTCAGTGCTTCCCAGTCTCAGTCACAGATCCCAGCATCTCCTCAAGATGCTTGTCACGCCTTAGACTTGGACTCGTGAGTTCACTTTGGAGTGGAGACTTCTGTCCTTTGTGGTTGTTGTTTTAGAAACTAATGTTCTCAGAGATCCACGAAGTAGTACCAGCATTTGTCACCCCATGGTCAAAGAGGATCTGGACCGTTGGGAAGGGATGTTGTCTAGTTCGTGTTTTTCCATTGGTACCACAGGAAGAAGGAGGTAGTTCAGATTCAAAAATACAATCATGATAGTGGCCATGTTTTGCAGCCACTTCCTCTGAGAAAAACATCACTTGATAATTTAAAATATATGGTTTTAAAAATATTTTATTTATTTATTATTACACCATTTAATTATTTTATTTTGGCAGTGGTGGAGAGGTTAATTAGGTTTAATTATTTTTAGAGGAGGTACTGGGGATTGAACCTAGGACGTTATGCATGGTAAGCGTGTGCTCTACCACTTGAGCTATACCTTCCACCCTAGGATGGTTTTTATAGGAGAAGGAAACATGTAAAAATCAGTTTTTGATTTTTATTTTAGACAGATTAATATATAGCATATTTCACAGAATATTTGTGTCTTCTAAATTATAAAACAGTTAACTGTTCAAGGAAGAATATTTAGAAATTAAAGACAAAAAGAGGAGAATAGAAACCACCAAAATCTTATCACCCTGAGGTAACCAGTGATAACAGTATGTTCATATATTTTGAACGTGACATATGCATATATACTTATAGAATTGTAAACACTAGTTTGTGCATTGATCACTATGTCCTTAGCATTTCCCCAGGTCATTATACATTCTTCAAAAAAATAGAAATTAGTGATGATATACCATTCTACCTAAGGATATACTGTTTTTTAAAAATTATAATTGATTTACAATGTTGTGTTTCTGGTGTACAGTACAGCATAGTGATTCAGTTATACATATACATATATTCTTTTTCATATACTTTTTCATGATAGGTTATTACAAGATACTTAATATAGTTCCCTGTGTTACACAGTTAAGATCTTGTTGTTAATCTATTTTATGCATAGTAGTTTGTATCTGCTAATCCCAAACTCCTAATTTACACCTCCCCAACCCCCTTTCCCCTTTGATAACCGTAAGTTTGTCTTCTATGTCTGTGAGTGTGTTTGTGTTTTGTAAATAAGTTCATTTGTGTCATATTTTAGATTCCACATATAAGTGGTATCATATGATATTTGTCTTTCTCTATCTGACTTACTTCACTTACTACGGTAATCTCTAGTTTCATCCATGTTGTGGCAAATGGCATTATTTCATTCTTTTTTATGGCTGAGCAGTATTCTACTATATACGTATGTGTATATATACTATATTTTATATATGTATCATATCTTCTTTATCCATTCATCTGTCGCTGGACATTTAGGTTGCTTCCATGTCTTGGCTATTACAAATAGTGCTGTTATGAACCTTAGGGTGCATGTATCTTTTCAAGTTAGAGTTTTCTCTGGATATATGCCCGGGAGTGGGATTGCTGGATCATATGGTAACTCTAGTTTTATTTTTCTTAAGGAAATTCCATATACTTTTCCATAGTGGCTGCACTAATTTACTTTCCCACCAACTGTTGCCAAACTAATGGTTTCTCAGGGTCGTTTATCATTGGCTGTTTTTCCTGAGTACCTCTGGGTTTTATTCCTGAAATGTTTCCCTTCTGGGCTTCGTTGTATCAGCTGGCTCAGTTGTAGAGCCCTATTAAGATTACTCTGCTTTTTATGTTCCTTCATAATTTTTACTAACTTAATAAATTAGTATCAGCAACTTCTACGAACCCTCCACTCACCTTGTCCCGAAGATCTTTTTAAAACCTTCGCTGCAGCAAGTCTGTGTGTTTGGTGTCACTTCTGCCCTTGAGTTCTGCCAGAGAATTTTTTCAAATTTTTTCAAAGATTTTCAAAGATCAAGTTGGTAAACTATGGTTTATAGATTGGCACCTGCTTTAATACCTAACATTTTATCACCGAAAGGATTAGGGGATTCTAGCTTAAAATTCTGGAGCTTTTTACATTCATTTTGAGTTTTAAATATGGTATTGTAGTGTTAATTTTCTTGATGACTGAGTGCTTCAGCGCTGCCTTAGATTTTGTTTTGGAGGCCAGGTACCTTCCTCACCTAATCCTAACCTTGAAGTAAATGTTGCCCGTCAGAAACCAGAAGACAAAAATGGTCAATCATATTAAAAAGGAAAAACAGACTTAGAGAACAGCTCTGGAAGGATTTGTGAAATTTACTTTGGTCGGTTATCCCCAGAGCTAAACTTGATGTGAGGGGGTGTGAGCCGACTAGGGAGGGGTACAGCATTTCTTTTTGTGATGAAATGCTTTAAAATTGATTGTGGTAAGGGCTGCACAGCTCTGTGAATATGCTAAAAGCCACCGAATTATACACTTTCAGTGGGTGAATTGTATGGATATGTGAATTATATCTTAATAAGGCTGTCACAGACAACAAAGCAGGAGAAAATAAAACAAAGCAAACCAATAAATGCAAATCAGATCACGTTAACATTCTTTCAAGGGCTGCTCAATGCACTTTGAATAAATTCTAAACGTGTTAAAACATTGAATAAACAAATTCAATGTCTGTTCTTCCTCGCACACTCGCTGCTCTGCCAGTCACTCTCCTGATTTACGTGGGAAGCTCAGGTTGGCTAAACCCTGAGATGGTTTGTACTCTAGGCTACTCTGGGACTTGGAGGAGAAGTGGAAGGAGCTGGAAGCCTCTCCCCAGCCTCTTCCCAAGGGCTGTCCTACAAGCAACTGGTGATGGAACCTCCCCAAAGCACATCTGACCTGGAAGGGGCCTGGATGGTGCTTTGGGTCTATTTGCAGATGAAGAGACCACGGGGGTAGGAGGCCCAGAGTCATGCAGCTGAATCAGGCTATATGCTGGTCAAGCTAAATGGAGTCACATAGTTTACTTGTTTACTTGTACCAAGAGAATAAGCTGGGGAGAAGGATCTGAGGTGAACAGACATTTTTTAATTCACAGTGACAGAACTATTTTGGTCCTTTCCTTGTGTTATCCCAGCTTCACCTTAGGTCAGATCTGCAGCAGTCCTCTCAAACTCGTAAGTGAAGTCCCTCTGAACTGAGCTGATTTGAATGGATGCCTAGCAACATCTCAATGTTTCTTTTATAGTGTATTTTAAGATTTGAAACAGTTTTTTTTATGGTGAAAAATGTGGAAATATTTGTTCTTTATTATTATTTTTAGCACCGCTTGTAGTCATATTAGGACTCTAGGCATATGCAGGGTTCTCAGGGGAGTTTCAGAAAAATCTTTGGACATTAACATTTCCTTAAGAGATTTTAATCATTTCCTTAAGATTTTTAAAACCAGTGATGATTAATTTTACTTACATATTCACTTTCTTGGTTTCAGGATAATAGGGAATTGCTTCTTTTCCTTTAAAGTCAGTATTCTTCTTGAGAGGTTCACTTGCCTAGAATTCTTGAGTAAGTTGAGTAATGTGCTGAGTTTGAATAAACATCCTTTCTATTAATAAGGATGATGGTGATGATGATAGAGGTATTTGTTGAGTGTTTTCTGCGTGGACCAGGGTTTCTCAACACTGGGCCTGGGTAATTCTCAGTTGGAGGTGCCTCCTGTGCATTGTAGGATGTTGAGCAGCATCCTTGGTCTCCACCCACCAGATACCCAGAGGACCTCCCTCCGTTGTGACAGCTGAAAATGTCTCCAGGCGTTGCCACAGTCCCTGGGGTTGGAATGGCCGTGGTTGAGAGCCACTAGTGTGGACACTGGCCTGAGTGCTCCGGCACCATCCTCTCCTTGACTCACCTGAACCATGTGAGATAAGAACCATGGTCACCCCCATTTTCAAAAGGAGGTGATGGTTGTTAGAACCTGAAGAATTTGCTCAAGAGGGTCCCTCAGCCAGTGCACGTGGGAGCTTTACCAGGTGGAGGTTATTGCCTAATACGGAAAAATAATAATGCAATGATTAGAAAACCTCTCTAGTGGAAACAGGATCAGCAGTTTTGTATAAAATGAAATACACATTTAGTATACAGCACAGCAATACCAGTCCTTGGTATCCACCCCAGAGAAACCAAAACTTACACTTGCACAAAAATCTGTACCCGAATGTTCATAGCAGCTTTATTTGTGATGGTCAAAATTCTAGAAACAACTCAAACATCCTTTAATAGGTACATGGATTAAAAAAAAAACTACTTGAATACAATTGTTTATTACTCAGCAATAAAATGAAACAAACTATTGATACATGCAACAACTTAGATGAACTTTAAAGACAGAACCCTACATGAGGGAGAAAGCCAGTTTCAAAGAATTACATCCTATATGAGTCCACTTATTTGACATTCTCGAGAAGACAAACTGTCGTGATGGAGAACAGATCAGTGGGTGCCAGGGGTAGGGATGGGGGGGTGACTGTGAGGGGACAGCAGGACAGAGCTGTCTGTCCTCCGTGCCTACTAAAAAGGGCGGCTAAACCTAAACTTTATTTTGAGTGACTTTTTCTTACCTTCCTCAGGCTGTGCACATGGATTTTTGGGGGTTTTTCCCCCTACTTCTAGAGCTGTCTCTGTTTTGGGAAGCATAGCTTTATGATGTTCTATTGCACAGGTCAGCAGGTAACCACAAATGGGCCATATTTGGCCCACCATCTGTTTTCGTAAATAAAGTTTTATTAGAATATAGCTGCACTCATTTATTTACGTAGCACCTATGGCTGCTTTTATGCTACAACAGGATAGGAAAATATTTACTATTTAGCCCGTAAGAGAAAAAAGTTTGCTAAGTCTATACTATTACCTAAACCGAAGAATGATAGGTCTTTGCCTGGTTTCAATAAAGTCAAAAATGATACACTTGAATTCTCTAACTAAAGGAATGTTTTAAAACAATAGTATCATTTTACACCAAGTTCCATGCCTTGTAGACTCTGCTCTCCCCCAAATTATGTGTCCCTTCTCTCCTTTTCTCTATATAATTTCCTTTTAAATGGATTCTGCTTTTTCATACCACATATTTTATTTGCAATGTAATTTGCAGCTATCACTACAAACAGGGGAGAGAAAGCACAACTCGTAAACTAAACATAATCTCAACATATTTCAACTCTCTTCTCATATCCACAAACTGGCCAGAGAATCTTATGTGCAAAAAGGAACTATTTCCATTTTGTAATTCTCATCTCATCTAGTGCCTATTTGGCACAACTTTTCATTATTCTGTGGATGGGTCAAAAGCTTGATAGTGGAAGGGGAAAAATAGCTAGTGACACGTGTGATTTGTAAACCAGATAATCTTCCTTCAGCAGATGGAACTAGAGTTGATTGGTGCTTGAGCAATATATATTTTTCTTCGTGCATTTGAAATATCTTTCTTAATATCCTTCTGACAGGCCAGTGAGAACAGCATTATTTACTTGCCTTACGTCTTGGTAGTTACTTTTTTTGTTCCTATGGTGTCTAGAGTTAAAATATCACAAGTGTTTATGATTTACCAGCTTGCTTACAAACACCAGTTCTTCCTCTGTAACCTTTATTTGTCAGTGCAGTTTAGAAAATTAACAGAGGTCAGCCTTGCTTGGTTCTGATGGCCTTAATGTACTGATAGAGTGTGACTGTGCTGTCTCTGAGGGCCAGTTATGAATCATGTCCAAGCCAGTGCAAGTCTCAGTGGAAACATTTTTCACTTCTGTTATCTCAGACAGAGCTGGAGCACTGTGTTTCTTGTGGTCCTTTCCCGGGTCCTTTCATGGCCTCTTTGTTTGAAAGTACAAGACAAAAGTTATTGATTCGCTTAGATAGAAAGCATGTGAAATATTTAAAGTGTGGTTGTCAAGAATTAGAGATAGTGCTCCTTTATAACTGCAGGCCTTAGAGATGAGGAGAATACCATGAACTGAACACCTCCCTCATCCTAGACTTCTCAACAAGTTCTTTGCTATTATCTCTGTGAGTACAACTCCCTGGGTTCACAGCCACCTTTTAGAGAAGAGACAGTTGGCTCAGAGGAGGTGGGTGACTTGTGCCAGGACGACTGTCCTTCATCTGTCCACTCTTCGACCCTTCCCCTGAGCCTTCGGGGATGAACCACCACAGTGGGGAGCTCACTGGCCCGCGGCCCTTCATGGCAAATCGGAAGGGACCAGCAGGGGGCGGTGTGAGCTTCAGCACCTGCGATCTTCTCCAGTGGCCTTTCCTGCAGAAGGTGGCTTCCACCAAAATGCCTCCAGGAACGTTCTGGGTGAGGACCCAGATTGTTACTATTGCTCAGCAAAGGGTTATTGATGCTATGGGAACCCTATGTTGTCTTTGGGGTTCAAAAAGGCATAGTCTTTGTTATATAGAAACCGTGTCTAGTTTGGGAGGCTCTGTTGAACAAGAGAGTCTCTCTTTCTTGTGTGTGCACTTAAAAACTAGCCTCTATTCCTCCCCATGCCCTGTGTCAGGGGCTGGGGATACAACGGTGAGCTTGTCTCCGTGGGGCTTAGACTGTAGCACAGGGGTGGTCAGGAAGCAGTTAGACACACAGATGGACGAGTGTTTCAAAGGGAATAAACACGGTGACAAAATAGCCATTGGGGACTGTGTCCTTTAGGTGGGATGTCTGAGAAAGGAGGTGTCTCTGACAAGTGTCACTTAAGATGGACTCTGGAGGTAGCTTGTCTGCAAGAGGACCGCCTTCAGTTCTTCCTCTCCCTGTGTGGGCATGCATTTCCCCATCAACAGAAGGTGTCTGTGCCCCTCTACCTCTGCATGCCCCTGGCCTGTGCCTACTGTGGTCAACAGAATCCAGCAGAAGGGGCGTTCTAGGGCTTCTGAGACTTGGCCAGAAGATTCTTTGCGGCATCTACCGGTTGCTCCTGTTTTCCTTCCTGTGTAAGGCACTCACATAGGAAGCCCAACCATTCGGAGGCTATCATGCTGTGAAGAAGCCCAAGGTGGCCACATGGAGAGGGAGGGAGGGAGGGAGAGATGTTGGTCAGCACCCAGGTATTTCAGCCATCCCAGTCCAGGCATTAGACCTGCACGTAAAGGAGCCATTACAGCCTGATAGATAGAACCTGGACCCCACTCATGTGAGTCATGCCACCTCCAGCTGCTGGAGCTGCCGAGCTGAAGCCCCAGACACCACAGAGCAGAGCCAGGACATACCGTCTAACCTCTGCTTTCATTCCTGACCACAGACTCATGAACCTGATATAGCAGTTGCCGTTTTCAGCCATTAATTTTGGAAGTTTTGAAACACAGCAATAGCAAAGCAGAAGAAATCTAAACATGAGAACAGAGCAGCCAGTGAATGTCTAGTAACGTGTTGTACTGGACTCTAGGGATGGACTGTGGATGTGACTGTTGCCTTTGAAGAGCTCACATCCTAACAGTGGAAACATGGCAGGTCTGCGGTTACAGCAGGGAGTAGAGAACAGTACATGGTCTGCTGGATGATTACCAAGGAGAGGGGCCTAATTTAGCTAAAAGAAAGGGATGCCCACCTGCGAGCAAGAACTGGTCTAGAAAGAGAACAATGCTGACAACAGAGAGAATAGAAAAATGTAAGAACGCATGACAGCAATCAATGGTACAAGTAGGAATTTGCAGAACAAAAACATACGTGTTTGTGATGTGTGTTAGTCTGAGTGTCCTGAGAAGCAGACCTCAAGGCAGCATGAAACCCTCAAGGATTTTATAAAGGAAAATGCCTGTGTGAAAGGACATTAGGAAGGAGCTGGAGAAGCCTGAAAGTAAAGTCTGAGCGGGAAGGAAAGAGAGAAGAGGTTGGCTGGAAGCATCCTAGGCGGCCATGAACTCTCAGGAAGGCTCAGCTGAGCCACTGGGGAGCCCTTGAGCCAACACAGGAGTCCCATGTCTCCCAGAATTGTACCTGTGTTAGTGTTTCCATCATGCTTAGTCACTGGCAGGGAGCAGTCCCTGAGAGGCGTGGCCTCGGTGCAAATGAGAGGATGGATTCTAGAGCTGGGGTCTCTGTTGGTCAGTTCCACCCACTGTGGTGGGATGCCGGCAAGGTGCATAAAGTGTTTGGCTTCTCCTGGAGGCAAAGCAGAGCCACTGGGGTGAGGGGAAGTGTTAAATTCTGCAGGACAAGATTTCAGCTTTAGAGAGATCAGTTTGCAATGGTGGGGAAGATGGATTAGAAGGAGAAACGCCTGGAGGTCATGGAAATCAGCAGAGTGGTTTATTTGCAGTAATTTGGTGAAGGTATGAAAAGAATCTTCCTTGTATGTGGCTGGAATGATTCAGGAAATGCATCCAAGGCAAACTTGGGTGACCTGTAATCAGCTGATGAGAGCAGGGGGTGACAGAAGAGTGGAAAACTGCTGTTCTTCGCAGCTAAGGACCGATTGGGACTGTGGACTCCAGCAGTGATGCCTGTAGGGTCAGGGGCTGGAGACATGATTGTTCCATTTTAGGCAGGTGATGAGGAAAGGGGTCCCAGGTGGAGACACCCAGAAAGTTGTTGATGTCTAGTTGGAGTTTAGAGGCGATGGAGATCAAGGTGTGGGAGCAGGGACAGACATAGCAGCAGAGGAGATGACCCAGGGACAGTACTCCTGGAGAGCTGGGACAGCCCAAAGCCAGCGGACAACAAGCCACTGAAAGACTTTGCCTGGAGTTGCCATTTGGATTTGAATTGGAAGAAAGTGACAGAGTAAAAGTTGAACCAAGAGAGGTGTTTCAGAAAAGGGCTGATAGAAGCCTTGAGAAAGCTGGGGGGTGGGCTGGATGATGACTGTAAAGAATCCACTGCATTTAGCAACCAGGAGGTCAGGGGTCACCAACGGAAGCATCTGATGTTAATTGAGCAGCTATTACGTGCAAAAGTAAATTGTGGATAAACAGCAACTTGCCTTTAAGTAAGGTGTTTTCTGTCTAGTGTTAGTTTTTCAAAGATCTTCTCATTTATCTTGTCTTTTCATTGTTTTCTCCACAACATCCTTGTAACTGGTATTATTATTTCCATTTGAGACATGAGAGAAAGATGATGCAGAGTAGTTCCTCTGTGGTCAAAGAGGTTCACTGGTGGAAGCAAGCCGCAGAGTGCTCTGATTCCCCTGCTTTGCAAGGGGGGTCATTGCCAGACAACGCTCACCTGTGACCCGCTGAGAGCCCTGCCCTGCCCCACGCCTGTGCTCTTTCCACATCATTGGAGTTAGAAGCCGTAAAGATAGCAAAAGGTTTTAAATCTGCACTTATGTTTTGCTTCTCTGTAACATTTAATTACTTTAAGGTGAATCTATTATTCACTGTTGAAGATGGGTTAGCTTCTGCCATGCGGGCTGCTGAGAACATTTTAATAGAATTATTTGTCTCTGCCCTACTTGTCCAAAAGTGAAATGAGTCACTGAACTTTGAGAAGCTTCCATTTCTCATTACAGCTTTTAAATCAAAGCCTTCCATGGATGGAGAAACACAGAGTGGAAAATGTTTAAAGATGCCGTTTGCATCTGCTTGGCAGGAAAAACCTGAGGTAGCTTAGATAATCTGCTCCTCATTTGTGAAAACTCATTGGATACTTGTGCGTTTCGCTGGCCATTTGCACATACTGTTACCCAGTTCATGCCTGCTTCTGCCTGTTCTCTGGCACGTCAGTGTGTGTCTGTCTGTCTTTGATGCGCTCGTGTTACAGCAAGTCCACTGGGCTCTTTGAGAAGTTTAGGCCAAGGTAGAGTCTGGGTTGTTTATTCATGTTATCTTCTCCCTGTGCCTAAAACATGCCATTGTTTCATTTGCTAATTATCTTCATGACCATTTGGAGAGTTAATGTGGAATGGATTCTCATCCTAGTGACATTGGGTCTGGAAATTCAATTTGGATGGAAAGATGGAATTAGTAACTGAAATCAGATATACTCCTGGAGGTCTCACGAATTCAAACCAAAGGCTGAAGAATATCAGATTTTTTGCAGAGATGAGCAACCCAGTAGAGGGACCACAGCCTAGAGAGGTGGTACCGTGATTGGTGCCCCACATGAGCTCCCTCTCACAAGAACTTGTGTGCAGGGGCTGTTGAGAAGCAACACGGACTGGTCTCGAGGCAGTAATCTTCTAGTGATGCTACTGTCACTGGTAGAGCTAGCCCTGCGGAAAAAAGTATGACATCAGTCACTTCACTTTGGACCCTTCCATCTTTATTTCTGACCTGTTCCTTTTTGATCTCTTTTCCCCCATAAGTAGCCAGTCCTTACTTGATCTTCCACATCTCTTTTTTGTCCCAGGAGCACCATGTGATAAAATGTGCAGATACTACTGCCTTCTATTTCCCATAATGATTGCCATTTGGAGACTCTGATGCTAGGTGGAAAATAATTTTCTCTCCATGGAATTTCTGGTTTGTGGTGCTGCAGGAGGAGATTCAGCTTCCGTGTGGGGAGACCTCGGATTTTGCCTGTGAAGGTAAATAGACCGTACTCCCTAGAGGTGGCCCTGCCTTGGCAGGGCTCTTCAGTAATGAGAATGCAGTGCTTTGTGACTGAATGCCTGTTACAGCCCAGGGAAGAGATGAGTTTAGACTCACAAAGAAGTCTCATTCCCCTCTCTTAAAGAGAACTGGAGGAATTGGGTTTGAATACAAATCAGTATGTATCAAGAAGAAGGTGATAGATCTTGTGGTAGCTCATAGCGAAAAAAAAAGTGACAGTGAATATATATATGTTCATATATAGCTGGGAAATTGTGCTCTACACTGGAATTTGATACAACATTGTAAAGTGACTATTACTCAATTAAAAAAAATGTAAAAAAAAAAAAAAAGAAGAAGAAGGTGATAAATTGCATTGGGAAGACATATAAAGGGTCTTGGGATTTCGCATATCCAGGAAGCCTACTTGGAGGAGGCAGCATTCGAGATGGGAAAGGGGATGGGTATACTCCTAACACGTCGAAGCTGTGTCCTCCCCACACAGGGAGAAGCACAGACCTCTGCACAAGGACCCAAAGTGCAAATTCTGGACTAGAGACAGCAACAGACATTTAAGGGGAGATTAAAGGGGGTGGGGGAGAACCAGGGGTAGGGAGACCCCAACTTTACAAGATTCTGTGGCGAGGGAACATTCACGCATCACTGGGTTTGCATGTTAACAGCCTGTAACTATGGCCAGAAACTTAGCTGGAAGTGGCTAAATATTCAACCAAAGCTATAGTATGATAATGTTGAGGGATTTTAAAAGGTTAGTATTGTTGACATGGGCACATGGGATAGCACATTGACTAGGAATTAAATAGTCATTGGTCATCATCGGAAGAGAGAAAACCTCTTAAAGACATTCAATAATCATTGCTGTAAAACCCACTCACTTGGAATTTTTAATGCCATCCCCGGCTGGCCTGGAATTTACCTTTCCCCTGCTGATGAAGATGTATGTAATGAGCAAATTAATTGTGTTAGCACAGCTCAACCTTCTCAAGCATCCTAAACCGGGGAGGCATAGCTAATATTTGCAGACAAACATTAAGGAGATGCTAAGGGATTCTGTCTATTCACGAGCGTAGATGCTGCTTGGCATTGGTGTCTCATTGTTTCTGCTATTATTTTTGTTGAGGGTGACCAGAAGCCACAAAAGGCAGAATAAATAGATGGGGATCTGGATTTCCTGGACTGTATGGTATTCAGATAAGCACGGAGAATGCTGTTTGTTTCTCTTTTGGGCAAGGAAGTCACAGATAAGCAGGCTTCAGGGAAGAGCCGTGTAAGTCAGTCATGTTTCCAAATGCCTCACGGAGCCTAGGCTGCAGAAACCTGCTGCTTGGGGGCTGCTGCTGTTTCAACATGGGGTCGCTGCTGACACCCATGCACCTGGGTGTGTTTGTGCCGATGGTTCACTTTCTGTGCTTAGGGAAGAGATTCCAAACCAAGCCATTGCCTTTTACCCCACCCACTTGTCCAGTCATTGTCTCCAAGGTTAGGGGACTTCCTGCGCTTGGCCAGTGGCTTTGCCAGAACCACCTCTTCCCTGTCACCACTGAGATCTTGTTAGGAGCAAAGGACACCAGCCCACATGCACCCGTGCTCAAGAGGTATCCTTTTCCTGCCAACAGAACCCCCTCAATTTGGTTAGAGGTTCCAAATGTTACCCAACTCAGGGCTGACTGCTCGCTGCTCAAAAGCCAGTGATTCGAGAGGCAAGTGTCAGTAGAAAGGAAAGATGCTTTAATCAGAAAAGCTGGCAATCTGGGGAGAAGATGGGCTTGTGTCCAGAGACCATCTCTGAAGATTCTGCTCAACTGTGACAGTTTTAACGGGACAGCTGGGGGGAAGGATCTCAGTGAATCATCGAGGCAGGACACTGGGTTCAGCATCATCTCCATCGCGTGCAGACTGGCTGACTCACTCTTCAGAGGTCATCTTGACCCCTGATCTGCCTGCAGGATCGCTAAGGGGGCTCTTGGAGGTAGAGAGCTAGCCATTCTTTCTTAATTCTTCATTCTGACTTTTTTTTTTTTTTTTTTAATCTAGGAAAAGAATCAGCAGGTTGGGGAAGGCATGGTGTGCACTCAGGAGAGCATAAATCAGGAGTTAGTTCAATTGCTTTGTGATCTCATTCCTATAATTTGATTCTTTCAAGGTCAGAGGGGGACAGAAATGGGCGAACAGGGAAGGGGCAAAAGAGCTGCTTTCACAAATGCATTCAACTTAGAACAGGACTTTGATGTCATCTCTGTGATATTCTGGACTCATTGATGTCTTAGTAAATTAGCCAACAGCTCAGACACCAGGGATAATTGGAAGGGTTGGAGTTTGTCAAGGAAGATGGGGGAAGAGAGAAGCTCTGCATCCCCTCCTCCCAGGGCCCTGGGTCCTACTTGCCTTAGGTTTGCTCAGTTAAGTTGTATTTGTTAAAACAAAGATCTGCAGTTTCCACCTAGAGGAAGCTGATGAGAATTGCAGCCAGAGAAAATACAAATCAATGTTGCATTAAAGAATTTACTATTTTCTTATCTGATTAGCCAACCCCTAATCTCCCTTCCCTGATAATATTACCATTGTTTGAATTAGTCTTTGCCCCTTCAGGTGGAAAACTTAAAATACTTGAAAGCAGCTTCCTTCTACCACTTAGAGCTCAGAATGCTTGTATGTCCTTTGACACAAATCTGTACCCCCTGTGAGTTATTTGATAAATCATTGCAAATTTAGTAGCAAAAAGTCTATTAAAATTTATTTTGAGAATCAGTTGTTTTCCTTGAGACATTCAGATGTATATATGATCTTCCCCACCCATTGAAACATTAAATAACCTCCATTCATTTGAGCCTGAGGGAGAGTCTCCATTTGCCTGGAAGAGAGTCTCCATTTCCTTTTTTTATGCCCCACGTCTCTTCAGGTGCTAGTTATGTAAGGTCTGTTCTGCATTACATCATCTTCCCTAATGCCTTTTTAAATGACAGTTTGAGTTTTGAAGAGTTTTTCAAAGGTTAATTTGTGAAGACCTGAGGGGATGGGGGTGCTTTATCCTAGAGCTCATATCAGTTTTTGTATAATGGCCTTGGAATGCATCTGAGGTCAGAGCACTGACTTTGCCCCCCTGAGGTTCTGTTTCCTACAGAGGCGGTCTGGGCCCTTTCTGCTGATGGGGGAGGGTGGAGTGCTGTCATCAGTTCAAACCTGTCTGCAATCATATCAGACTGTTCACTCCTCTGAGCCCTGTCCTGACTTTTTGATTCGAGGATGTGCGAAAAAACTTTTCACAGAGTGTTTGTATTTTAAATTTGCTTTTCTGTAATCATGTTTTCAAAGTTCTACCAAGCTGAAATTGCCTCTTTTTTTTAAGTTCTGGTAAAATTTCTCATTTGTCCCAGAGCCAAATAAGATTCAAAAAGGCTAAGACGTTTTTTAAGCTGAAAGTCTTGGATTGGCATCACCCTCTGTAGGAAAGTACGGGGGGGGGGGGGAATCATAAATGGTCAGCCTTCAGAGGGTGGGCTAGATAAGCCTGGAAGGCTGAGTGGAGGCACTTCCACCAGGAGATGCTGAGGGGTCTATAGAGAAAGACAGCAGCTGTTGCTGGTCATAAGAGTCTACATGCACCGAAAAAAGAGAACATCTCAATCCATCAAATGTTTATTATAAAACATACTGCGGACCTATAAAGTCTCATAGGAATAGTTTTGTACTTAGACCATAAATGCCCAGAAATAGGAAGGCTGTTGAGAATGAAGAGAAGCCAGCTACCGTCCAAAAAATATTGATTGGAGGCTAATTATGCACTGAACTCTGGTCCAGGCACAGCCAACTCAAATATCCATAAGATAGAGGAGGTTTCAGCCCTTAGAAGATTGAGTGACACTGATATTAAACAAGTTAGAAAAATACCCAGTGGAATGTGCCCATAGGGTAAACCCTGGGTGTCTTAGGACCTAGTGGGAGAGAAATTAAACCAGTTATTGGTGGCTGTGATGGGAGGAGGAGTGAGGTCTGAGCAAGGCAAAAGGAAAGAAATGTTTAATCTGAGATCTGAAAGAGGGACAAGATTGAGGCAGGTAGAGGGCTGTTCTCTAGAGAACACCATTCCGTGTAGCCTATTACATCATCTTTTAACCTCAGCCTATATGGCAGGTTGTTTTTGTAGAAACCACAATTTCGTGATGGCCATTGATGCTCAGTCAATTATAGAACTTCTTTCATAGCAAAAAAAATGATCAGAATGTTCTTCTTTTGGGTCTTGTAGATGAAGTTCCTTTTCTTCAAAATACATTTTTCAAAATTTGTGTGTGTGTGTGTGTGTGTGTGTGAAGAGAGAGAGAGATTTATTGTAAGAAATTGGCTTCCATGATTATGGAGGCTAGCAAGTCCCAAATCTGCAGGCAGACCAGCAGGCTGGAAATCTAGGGAAGAGCTAATGTTGGTTTTAAATCTAAAGTTCGTTTGCTGGCAGAATTCCTCCTTGTTCAAGGGAGACTAGTCTTTTTGTTCTATGCATGCCTTCAACTGATTGGATGAGGCCCACCCAGATTATGGAAGGCAGTCTGCTTTATTCCAAGTTCACTAATATAAATGTTAATTTCATCCCAGAACACCCTCACAGAGCATGCAGAGAAATGTTTGACCAAATGTCTGGACACCATGGTCCAGTAAGGTTGACACATAAAAGTAACCATCATAGGGGGACTGAGGGTTCAACCAGCCATGAAATCATTACACACAAGGACTAAACTGGAAGGGAAAGGGAAGGGAGGGAAAGAGAAAGAAATAGGAAACAAAAAAATATAGAAATCAACCCTCCAAATGAGCCGCAATCTGAAAATCCAAAACCTATGTAGAAACCCATTATAAAAATTCATTATGATCAATTAAATCAACATTTAAAAAATTAATATGTAATGACAAGAGTGTTCTAGAATATTCTAAGAGTTTAAAATTAATGTATTTAATGCTTAAATAAATAAAAAACATGCTTTCTGACACAGGACAGTAGAGTTATTTAGATAGGCAGAAGTAAACATAAAAGTTAGAAATCATAGAAAAATGTAGCAATTATCAGTAAAAATAAAACTAAGGAAATCCTGTTACGGGGATAAACTCTTATTACACATACTCAAAGAGAAATTGGTAATTAGATGTTGTTAGAGCATTAGAACAAAAAGAATAGCAATAAAATGTTTTTTTAAATAAAAATAAAAATATAAAAGAGTAACTGAGATTTGGAGGCTAGGTTGAGATGCTATAGTGTTATTTTATTAGGAGTTTCATAAAAGATGAATGGCTGGAGACTGGATGGGGTTGAATGAAGTACTAGCCAAAATTACTCAGAATTGAAATCTTCACATCAAAAGTACACTCTCTGAACTGAAAAGCTGAGTAAACATTGGTCCATTCCATGGCATATGATAGTTGTAGGCCATTGAGAATGAAGAGATATTCTTAAGCTACCACAGTGAAACATCAGATTACCTGTGAGGAAAGGGTAAGTCAGCTAAACAAGGACCTCTCATCGACAGTAGTCCAGTTTAGAAGGAAAGCAGTTGCCATCTTAACATTCCAGACCAAGCATCAAATACAGGCATTTTTCCACAAGCAAAGTTTATATGCAAAGACTGTAGAACAAGCACTTTAAGAGCTATTCAGGGATGTTCTTCATTAAGAAGATGAGTGAGAAGGCAAGAGAGAAGAGACGGGGTTCTAGAAACAGCATGTGCAGAAGTGGATGAGATAATACCAACTCCTTTAATTAAATGCTAAATGTAAAAACAGCATTATGCATTAAACACTGAAAATAAAAACTCTGTCAACAGTAACAAGACAGTAAGGCAGTGTTTTGACAAAGTATACAATTACTGAATAACTTCAGATTTCATTAGACAAATTAACGTAGAGTATATGTAATGAAAATAACGACTATAAATATAAAATATGATAAATAAACAAAAGTGAGGAGAAATAAAAGGAAATAAACAGTTAAACTAAAAAAATAAGTTGAAGGAGAGCGAAAAGAAAAGAAAGGGAAAGGATGGCAGTATAGAAAACACAGAATAAAATGGTGGGAATCAGTCCCAATGTATCAGTAATTGTCATCAGTGAAAATGGATTTATCCACTAGAAATCCAGCTACATAAAAATGACACGACTAAACAAAATCAAGGAAAATACTGATAAAAAAGAAAGTTTAATAAAACTAATATCCCACATTATAGAACTTAATGTACAAATTGCTTTAGTAAAATAAGATGGTATATAATAAACACAAAAGGGCAAGTCTACCAAAAAGACGTACACAATATGAAATTGTATGTACCTTGAGCTCCAGAAAGAAGAGTGACAGAAATTCTAAGAGAAATGAACACATTTATCAGCAGTTTAAGATTTTTAACATGCTTTTTATCAGATATTGGTACCTCAAGACGACAGAATATTAGGAAGTAGATAGAAGGTTTCAGTAATGACATTGAGAAGCTGGTATATCATACCTTCACAAACTTGTACTCCAAATACAGAGAATGACTGCAAGGCAACCCATGAGAAATCAGTAATAAAAAGATAGTAAGACCTTGTGCGTTTGGGAATTTTTAAATGCCCTCCTGAATAACTCATAGGTTATAGGAGAAGTAACAGTGGCAATTAAAAAATGCTTAGTACCGTAACAACTCTAATGATACTATAAATCAGTCGTGTGCTACCAGTTTCTTGGGAAAAAAAAAAAAAAAAACAATCAATACCTCTCACTATGCATCCCCCCATTCCCTAATAAATCAAGACCGTGTCCATTTACACAGCTCTGCTACAAAGTCTTTTTTGTTGGAAGCATTTTTAATTGATGGCAGCTCTTTGACGATATTGATTCTAATCAAGGTTCTCATTTTGCCAACAAACGTATAAATCACTGCTTGCCCAGGCTTAGCACAAAGGGAATATTTGTGCAGATAATTTTAGAGTAAGTCAAGAATGAAAGTGTAAGATCATTTGGAAGCGACTGTAAGCAGCTCCAGTGGGCAGGGGAAAGTGTTCCTGCCAGCACAGAGCAAAGGGGAGTACTTGATAACAAGATGCTTTGTGTCTGAGATGTGGGGGAGGCGCCAAGACAGCCTGACTGAGATACAGAGAACATTCCAGCTTCCACTAGACAAGGTGCGGGGGAGAACCTGGCAGCCACTTCAGTATGTGTTTGCACATTTGTTTCCTGTGACAGGTCAGCAAGCAAACTCTTTCTGTAAAAGGCCAGAGAGTAAGCGTTTCAGGTCTATGGGTCAGGTGGCCTCAGTCCTGATACCGCATGTGAAAACAGCCATAGACAATTCATCAGCAAGTGGGTGTGTTAGTGTTCCAATAAAACTTTATTTACAAAAATGATGCTGGGCCAGGTTTCGCCTGAGAGTAGTGGTTGGCTGTCCCCTCGGCCTAAAACAGAGTACCAGAATGGAAAACTTGAATTGGGAGACAGTTGTTTTATCTTGTTAAGTGGTTGTGTTGTCTGGACTATGAAGAAATTTTGCATTTTTTCTTGTTTTTGTCCTAAAATATACCTTGTAGAACTACATTAAATTTAGTTGTATAAAACCTTAACAGCTATCCAGGTTACTCTAGCATTTACCCTGAGATTATCTATGTGTCACCAATATTTCACCAAATTTTTTTTTTTTTTTGCTCAGCAGTACTTATGGTTTAGTAGAATTTCAAAAATATTTGCATCCACAGTTGTTTTTTCTAGAGTTTGATAAATAATTGGCTATACTTTACCACTTGATCTTAACTGGCAGTTTATGGAAAAATTATAAATGATTATGTACCGAACCACCAAAATAAATGATTAATTTGATTGATGGATAGATAAATAGATATTTAAGTAGATAAAAAATAAATTGTTTTTTCCCTTAGACATTTGAATGCATACAAACCTTATTTCAAGAAAGACTACTAAAGCTTATTTAAATTTTTTTTCTGAAATGCTTTATTTGCATTGTACGTTACACATATGTGTGGAAAACTGCTTTCTCCTGAAAAAGTGTCATGAATGTTAAGTCTGAATTTTAAGTATGATTATAAGCCACACTGTCATTTCTAACCGTAAAACAGGGAGTAGGCCTTGAAAGCCAACCTTGGTTTTTGAGGGGCTTTTTTCTTCCTTTATCCTTTCGTCACAGCATCTTGATATCCTAAGCAGTTTGCTTCCCTCAATGACTAAGAAATGGCAGTGTGATAACAGGGATGTATCACTGTGATAAACACCAGGTTTTTACAGATCATCTATATTGTCCTTATGTGTGTAAAGGAAAATTCATTTATTTAAATGTTGGAGAAGACTGCTTTGATTAATGTGGCTAGGAATGAGATTCTGTTCCCTGAGATTAAAAAAAAAGGGCCTATGACGTTAAACAGCATTCAGTAGAAAGTGGGACAGGGGAGGAACATTTAGTTTTTTATGTGTATCAGCGTCCAGAGAGAAATAATTTTGTATCTGAAACAGGGGAAAATAAAACCTCAGAAATCCCTCCCACATCATTAAAGCATATTTACAGGAACCTACTGCATCATCCATTAATGAAAAATGCGATTTATAGAAATATTTATTTCAGAGTCTTGGTTTTCACAAAGCAGCTACAATTAATGATTTTTTTAAGTAGAGAGGGTTCCTCACGAAATGTCGAGAGCAACCACAGACAGCTGTGGAGACAGAAGGGAAGGCTGGAAGAGAGGGGACAGCACCCCATAGCAAACCCGCAGAGCTCCCTGGGGTGCCTGAAGGATGTTGGAAATGGAACTGTGTCTTTCTTGGGAGTGACAGGGAGAAAGTTTCTCCATTAAGTTCCAACGAAGCTCCCCAAGGGGCAGTGAGAGAATTAATTTCTCCTCTTACCTCTCCCCGATGTTGCTTTATATGTGTGTGTGTGTGT
This sequence comes from Camelus dromedarius, assembly GCF_036321535.1. Classification (NCBI taxonomy): domain Eukaryota; kingdom Metazoa; phylum Chordata; class Mammalia; order Artiodactyla; family Camelidae; genus Camelus; species Camelus dromedarius. The sequence continues at coordinate 109,104,598 of NC_087472.1, forward strand.
GTGTGTGTGTGTGTGTGTGTGTGTGGTCTCTACCTGCCCCCTTTGCCACAAGGAACCTACTGCAGTAGCCAGGTCGCTGCTATTCCTGGTGTGGGTGACCGCACCAGGGCAGCACAGCATCCCCTCTGTGGTGAAGAATTGATGAAAGGGGTCTCCTAGGGTCTGACCTGCCCTCCTTGGGCATCTCCTCCTCAGCCCACGCCCTTCCTGAACACCTAGCACTGGTGAATCTCTCAACCTCAGGAGACAAGCTTTAGACGAGAGTCTTAGGGAAGAGCCTGGGCAGAGGATTGCCTGGTGGTGTTGAGGGAAAAGAAGTGGCCACAGAGGTCCTGTGCTGCCAGAGCATTCTCCCCTGGGACCAGACCCTCAGGAGCACATGGAGCAGCTGGGACGCCGAGCTCAGGGCTTCTCAGCCTCAGCAGTAGTGATATTCGGGATGGGTAACTGTTTGCCATGGGGGTTGGCGGAGATGTTCTTTGCACTGCTTAGCAGCATCTCTGTCCTCTACCCACTGGATGCCACTAGTGTCCCCCCTCACCCAGTTGTGGCATCCAGAAAAGCTCCTGACACTGCCAGGTGTCTCCTGGGAGGCACCACTGCCTACAGGTGACAGCCCTGTCCTGGACTAACATACACTCAGACGCTGAAATACCTAGAGACCCAAAGAGTACAACCTCTAAATAGAAAGCAAGTGGAAAACCGTGTACTCACGAAGCAAGGTTACAGAGAGATGGCCCAAGAATGTAAACATAATAAATGTACTCAGTGAGAGCATGAAAGAATATAGCAATACAAAGCACATGATAATAAGTCACACAGGTAGAAATACATGGTGTGGAAAATATTATAGTTAAAATAAAGAGTACAGGCATTGGACTGAGTTGCAGAATGAATACAGCTGAGAAACAGATGGTTGAGCTGCAAGATAAGTTGCAAGACTCTCCCATAAAACGTCAGAGGAGGCAAAAAAGAAAATTAGAAGTGCCAGGAGCATGCTGGATAGAAGTATAACTAGCAACAAATAGAGGGGACCCAGAAAGTGAAAGAAAAAAAAAACAGGAAGCACTTCTTGAAAAAAATGAAGAGAATTCTCCATTATTAAAAACAAACACACACACACAAAATAAAAATCAGGAGAATTCACAAAAAAAAACCAAACAAACAGAAACAAGATCAGAGATCTTTGATGGAAATGGCTCAGGGAGTTCCCAACATGACAAATAAGAGAAACACACACCCGTGCATATTAGAGTGAAAGTTTTAATGGCAAAAGGAAGGGAATTCAAGAAATCCAAGGAGAAACCAGTAGACTCCCAAAACACAAGAATCAAACTGATAACATAATTTTCAACATCGACACTAACTCTGGGACGTCAGTGTTCTGGACTGAAAGTTTATATCCCCCTCAGTTTCTTACCTTGAAGCCCCAACCCTCCATGGGTTGTATCTGAGAGGGAATCAGTCATGAGAGTGGAGCCCTCGTGATGACATCAATGCCCGTAGAGGAGGAGACAGCAGAGAGCTTGCACTGTCTCTGAGCATCCCCACTGAGGACAGGCCAGTGAGGACACAGCCAGAGGAAGCCGCCTACAAGCCCGGAGGGGCGCTCTCACCAGGAACCAAGCTGGCTGCAGCCTTGATCTGGGACTTCTAGCTTCCAGAGCTGCAGGAAAGTCAGCTTCTGTTGTTTAAGGCGCCCAGCCTGTGATATTTCGTTATGACTCCTTGAACAGACGAATCCAGACGGAGTAATATTTTAGAATTACTCTGAACGTTGAAAACTCTGTATCTAACCAAATTGTCGCGTAAATGTGAGAGTGGGATAGTATTTTCAGGCATGCTGATTTTCAAAAGATTTTCTGGACAAAAATCCACTTTGAAAATAGTCTGGGAGGAATTGTTCAACTCCAGGAAAAGGCTGTAACAAATATAGAAGGGAGGTGATCTCTGTCAGGTACATTTATTGTTGCCTAATAAGACCAGGATAAGAAAAGGCCAAACGATATCTTAACCCGGGACTAAAATTCTAGACAATACCAAACAGTGGGTAACCGTGGGGAGATTAAAGAGATAGGAGAACTTGCTTCAACATGTATCCTATTGGGGAAAGACATAGCTATTAATAAGTTTGAGAATTCATTGGTGAATATGGATCTTAATAAAGAGTGATCATGAGCAGAAGAAAAATAAAATGTGTTACATTTACATCAGCCAGAGGAGGAAAAGTAATTTATCTATCAACAGAAAGCAGAAAAGGAAAATAAAAACTATGGTAAAATTTGGCAAATGGACATGTGACATAAGATCGTAGAAACAAATCAACATAAAAATTTAGAAATTCTATTCTCACCAGTTAAAAGACAGAGGCTACAAAATCAGACTGCATCTTTTGTTGCTCCGAAGAGTCCTGCTTAAAAGATAGAGAAAACATGAAAGTAAGACAATGTCCATCATGAACCAATGAATGATGGGGTAACAAACCTAAAAGAAGACAAAACAGGCTTCAAAACGGATCATAACGGACAAAGAGGTATACTACATTGTATGAGGAACAATGCTCTAAGAATACTAAGTCATTCCTGGCATATATTAGGGCGAAGTAGATCTACCAACTGTTGTAGTTTGTGATTCTTCTAAGAAATGGCTTGATTAAACCGGCAAAGAAAGCACCATTATAAAGCTCTGAATGATATAACCAGTAAGCTCGAGATATTATAGATAGAACTCTACACCAACAAACAATAGATACTATTTTTGCAGAGTCACAGAGCATGGACCAAAATAGTCCTATCTTGAAACTTCTGGTCTCTTTTACTTTCCCAGTTGGATGGAACAAGGCTTCGTGTATTACATCATTTGCAGGTGAAGCAATTATCTACATACGAAAAGAATACAATAGAGCGTTATAATTAGAGTTCAACAGGGTTGCTGGAAATGAGATAAACTTAGAAAAAATGGAAGCAGTTCTGTACACCAGCAGCTTGAGCATGTAATCAAACATAAGAAACCACTCACAATAGCAATAAAAACGATCAAGTACCTTTATGCACAAAGGCTATGGAGAAAAATGTGAAATTCTCTTGAAAGACGCAGAAGGTAATCTGAATGTGAAGAGACACTTCTTTTCTTGAGATGATACAATTTTAGAGATATTTGCAATTACAGAGATATCATTTCAAATTAATCTGTAAATTCAGTATTTTAGTTGGATTTCTTTAGAAACATGAACTTAATGTAAAATTTGTATTGAAGAACACATTTCTGCGAAAATGACAAAAGTACGACAAAAAATACTAAAGAGGGAAGACTCGTCCTACTCGATATTAAGCTGAGCTTAATACGAAAAAGCTATTGTGGCAAAAACAAAGCAGTTTTGATAGAATGACAAAAACATAGACAAGTGGGATATCACAGAAAGACCCATATGGGAACAATATAAAAATATGTAGTGTTTAATCACAAGAGGTATCAAAAGACCCAAATTTGTACTCTGAGTAACAACGCAAATAAATTCTCACAGCGGGGCTGCTGGGAGACACGTACACTAGGGTTTGTCCTCGTGTGTGGGCTGGCCCGGAGCTGCAGGCGCCTTTGGAGGTGGGGCTGTATGTTGGGTGTAGCAGGTGCGTACTTAGGGGCGTCCCCCGGTGGTCAGAAGCCACGCTGTGTGTGTGTCCGTGGCACCTCAGGGAGACCCGTACAGTAGTGTTGAGTGAGAACAGGTGAGGAACAAAGTGCAATTTATCACAGAAAACAACCGTGCCCACCGGACAATGACACCAGACATACAAAATACACCCTGTAGACGTACATCTGTAGCTGACACTGGTGATAGGTGCTTCACATGCTCATGTGCTGCTAACGCAGACTCGGAAGGTGCTTCTGTGGGGTGGGAGAGGACTGTGGACAAGCGAGGACGGGCGCACGTACATGGGGGTAAACACGCACGTGTATTTGTGTCCAACCCCTCGCCTCTGAGTGAGTTCCCTCAGGCAGGCAGATCATGATTGTGCGCCACGTCTGAGTGTTCCAAAATGAAACGAAAACAAAAAGGTAAGAATCTCGGTTGTTCAACATTCAGTTCACTTGAAAAATCTGGTGACAGAAACTGGGTTCAGGCTACACAGGAGAAACATCTCCGCAGGACGGAGTTGGGCAGAGCTGCAAGGCCCCAGCGAGGTTGACCTTCCACAGACGTGTCCTGGGGGGCTTCCCGGGAGAGCGTCGGCAGCTTCACGTAGAGCGGGAACGATGCCTACAGGGAATTTGTTTCTCTCTCCAAAGAGCTGCAGTTCCAGAGAAGCAGAAGGGACAGCCAGCCTCATTCCTTTTCACATCTGTGCCCCTCCTCAGAGAACGGAACGACTTGCAAAGATCTCCTTGGGCTGGGAAACGCATCCTGCATGTTGACCCAGAGCGTGGCCTCCCTTTCTTTCCTGGAAAATGCACTTCCGGTTTGAACAGCTGGCTCAACTGCAAAGCACAGCACCTCCTGTCTTAGCTTAGGCGGGGACAGCTGCAGCAGGGAGTACAGAAAGCTGGGCAGAAAGAGCACTTCTGTCCGCACTGTCCCAACAAAAGGTGGAGACATGAAAAAAAGGCCAAGGCCTGGAGAAAGTCCACGCTCTCTCCGGCTTCTCAGAACTCCTTCACAATCCTAGGGAGAAACCCATGTGTTAATAATGTGAGGCCTTGCCAGTGTCCTAAGGTTAAACTCGTATTTTCAAGGGGCAGTCATTATAAGATCAAACACATGAGCATTAAACTTGGACATGAAAGTTATTTTTCCCTTCCCTTTGCATGGAGAGGTCGACTCTGGCCATAGAAATCAAAGGCAGTGAAATGTTAGCACATTTTACAAAGAGACATTGGAGATGCCCAGAAGAGAGTACTCAACTGAGAGAATAAAGACCCATTGTCTTTGGAAATAGAATTACCTCCCAGCATAGGACTGAAATGAGTCAAAATTATAAATGAAGCCAGCACTGGGTATGCTGCCCACCATGGTCAGCCTCCCTTAGGTTGCCGTATCTCTTAAGCCCTCCTTGGACTTACTGACTGCCCAGAATCCTGATGTGTGGTCTCTCAGAATTCCCTGGATGGTCTCTGGATCCCCCGTTCCCCAGGAACCAACCGAGACCCTCTTCTCAAGGCTTCAGTTGGGCCCTCAAGGCCACAGAGCAAAAGGGCTTTGGTTTTATCAGAAAAGAATGCTGGAGTTGTGAATATTGTTTCATGCAACGAAAATATTCTGCTGTTAATACATCAGCAATCATAGACAATCAGATTGCTTTTTCAGAATCTAGAGTGTCTGGCGTGGTTACAGGTAGATGCTGGTTTAACACACTGCCCTGCGGTCCCAGTGTGAGCTCATTAGCATCCTTGAGTAAGTCATTTAGTCGCTCTGAGGCTCAGTGTGCTCACCTTAAAAAAAAATACCAGTAGTGACATCTACCACATCTCAAAGACATAGGACCATGGGATGATGGTGTCTGGGGTGGTTAGCAATGGGAGTGGTCCCTACAAGGTGCCAGGCCAAAGCAATGTCTGTAGCAGGGTAGATTATAGACATCCTTGAATGCCATGGGCAGGAGTTCCAGAGCACTAAATGCAGTGATGACACAGACTAAACATCTGACTTCTGTTTATTAACACCATGTACTTCTACACGATGTCAATGGTAAAATATTCCACCTCTCAGGATGGGTACCACTCAATCCACGCCCCCACCCTCACACTCACTGCTGGAAAATACGATGCTCTCTACTCGTAAAGGGGCCCTTGTTATTAGGCACTTGTGGAGAAAGGGTTGAGCCCAATGAAATGACAGATAAGTAGATCTTGCCAGAGTTTTCTGATGACTCCACGTTCTTGCTGTGCTCTCGTATTTTATTTGAGGACAGCTCTCTCCAGTTCTCCAAGGTGATGACCAAATGGCAAAATCACCAGTCATTCTATAAGCCCGCTCATTCTTTGCCTGCAAGAAATATCCTGTCCTTAACAATATGATGTGATTGCTTATATAACCATTAACATTAATTAGGGCCAAATCATTGCCTTGTAACATGGATTTACACGTTGATTTTTCCTTATGGAAGCTAGTCAGCAATCTTTCTTTATTTTACCTCTTGGCTATTTTGTTTGTGTCCTTGGAGATGAAATGAAATATTTCCAGTTGAGGGAGGGACAACAATACCACTTACACTTATATCTGATTTGAAAAATAATTTCAATTAACATAGGGGAGTTAGCCAGTGAAAGAAGTGTATATAAATTCAAAGATGTATTTATTTGTAGCAGGAAATAGACTTCTGTCACATTTTAGACACATTGTTTTCAATTTATTTAAATGCTTTCTTGTAGCAGGAGGATTGGAGAGTTTTGGTTGATTAAAAACCTTATATATAATATAAGCACTGATGTCCAGAACCAAAGATCTTTTTAGAGGTCAGATTTGCACATGAGCATTCCCACCTATTGGTATTCAGTGTTTGAATTTTCAGTAGAAATATTTTGTCTTAACCTTATGTCAGGAATGTTCAAAATCATTTGAGTATCTTGCTACCCACATTATACACTGGGTTTTATCTAAATGTAAGCAGAATAAAACATAGTGGAGAAGTTCTGACAGACTCTCCTTTTGTTTCTATTCCAATGAGGACAATTACTCCATAGACTCACAGTTAGAACTGCTCTGAAATGATCAGCTGCTTAGCTGGGAGAGCTCGCCCTGTAAGGGCAAGCTGCTTTGATAACACGAAGAAGGCACTCTTGTAAGTTTAGAAAGAGGAACAGACACTTAATGGGGAATAATTTGGACAAGGAAGAGGCTCTGATGCTAAGTGCTATCTCATATGTTGGAGGGCACCTTGGAAGGAAAGATTAAGTAGTTATGTCTCATTGTCTTTAAGTCAAGTAGTAGGAGGTAGAATTTGGGGCTTCTAAATTGTCATTGTAACTCATGCTGAAGTCATTTAGAATCCAAGAACAGTGGTGTGGATTTCCCATAATCCTGCCCTGGGCTGTTGAATGGGGCTTTAATTCTAGGGCTAACTTTATACCTGGTGATATTTACATTGTTTGGGAAGAAGGAAGTGATTTAAAACACTGCCTCCAACAGGTAGTTGACAAAAATAGTTACCCTATGATCCAGCAATCCCACTCCTGGGCGTATATTTGGAGAAAATTCTAATTTGAAAAGATACGTACACCCCAATGTCCATAGCAGCATTTTTTAAAATAGCCACGACGTGGAAGCAACCTAAATGTCCATTGACAGAAGACTGGATGAGGAAGATGTGGTATATATATATATATATATATATATATATATATATATATATATATATATATATATATATAATGGAATACTACTCAGCCATAAAAAGAGTGAAGCAATACCATTTACAGCAACATGGATGGACTTAGACATTATCATAATAAGTGAAGTAAGCAGAAAGAGAAAGACAAATATCATATGATGTCACTTGTATGTGGAATCTAAAATATGACACAAATGAACTTATTTACAAAACAGAAAGAGATTCACAGACGTAGAAAACAAACTTATGATTACCAGGGAGGAAAGACTGGGGGGAGAGATAAACCAGGAGTCTGGGATTAGCAGATACACACTACTATAGATAAAATAGATCAACAATGAGGACCTACTGTATAGCACAGGGAACTGTATTCCATATCTTGTAATAGCCTATAATGGAAAAGAATATTTAAAAATATGTATTTATATGTATAACTGAATCACTATGCTGTACACCTGAAACTAACACAACGTTTTAAGTCAACTGTACTTTAGCAAAATAAAGAAACAATAAAACAAAGTGAAACAAAACCAAACCAGGCAGTTGAATCCCACAGACTCCCCTTTTGATGTACTTCCTGGTCTGAAGGATGCCTCACCTATGCAGTGTCTTGGCACCATCACCACACACATCCGTTAGTCATGGCAGGACCGGAGCCAGCTGGGTTATCAGATAGTGCTGTCTGGAGTCCTCTGATTCCGCACTGTAAGGGGAAAGACCCACACCCAAGGCGGCAGGCCCTTTTGCACAGCTTTGCCTCACAGGCTGCTGCAGCCTTAGCCCAAGGTGTAACCACAGCACGTCCCATCTCAGATGACTGGAACTCGCAGGAAGGGAGTAGCAACCCTTCCCCGAACCCCTCACTTGGCAGGGAAAGGAAGCTGAGCCCCAGAGGGCTCAGGTGGAAGGCATCATGTCACACCAAGGGGAAACTTGTTTTTTTTCCCCTCTTTTGCTTTAAATCTTTCAGGTGAAAGCAAACTGCATTTAGCACAATGGCAATAGTAAATGAAGTAACGTAAGTGATCACTCAGAAACCAGACCAAACCAAACCAAACAGTGCCTTCGGGTAACCCAGATGTGATGGTCCAATTCGGACAGGCTGGTGGGGACAGTGATGACAGCCACACGGGTGGGCTGTGAGCAGACCCTTCACCCATTTCCGTTTTCAAAGTTGTGTTACCCAATCTCTCCTCATTCCGTCAGCAGTGAGCAGAGAAGCAAACAGACATTCCTGGAGAGTACATGGTTCACTGGATGATTTGCATGAGTTTTCTGTTTAGGATTTGTCTGTTCTGACCAAGAGTATTTGCTATGCGGAGCAAAACCCAATTCGTCGGAAGTGTGGGGGCTTTTTTCCATGAGAGTGGTCCTTGAGATTGGTGGGTGTCCCATTTAACGAGAGACTCACCTCATAAAGTGTTGTCGGCTCCTTTACGGGGGCCATCAGAAGGCAGAAAAAGGCCTTGTCCATAGCTGGAGCAGGATGTTTCCGTGGGGTGGCGGTGGGTGTGTGTGCCTGAGTCTGCCATCCTGGCTGTTGACGGTGCTGTGAGTGGGGGTCCGCCGGTGTCAGGTGGTGTTTCCCAGAGGTGGGCACTGAGCAGGAGCCCTTCAGGTGGCACCAGTAAGTTCTGGTGAAGGTGGCGTTGGTGTAGAATTGAAAAGACTCTGAGGTCTTTATAAGAGCTTGTTACTCCAGTGAACTCCTCTCGGGGGGTCCACACCAGAAACAGAACGAAATGACTCGTGATACACTCCAGCTCCCCCTTCCCTCCTCCTCTTTAGAAATGTTTATTTTCTGTTTTTTAACTTCATTTTTATTTTTCATGTTTTATGGAAAACACACACACATAACATGCTTAAAACAGTAAAATAGCAAAACAAGGCATTCCACGGAAATCTAGAGCCACGCTCCCCAGAAGCTGTTAGCAGCCTTACAAGGTCCTTCTGAAATCACAACTGTATGGACAGGCAGGACTGTCTGTGTGTGTGTGCAGGTGGGGTGGGCTGTGCCCACCCTCCTTTGCACAGCCTCCATATGTGAGTGTCCCGGTTGTGTAACGGGCGGGGGGACACGTGTCCCCTCAGTGGTGACAGGACATGGAGCGTGGTGACGTTTGCTCCCCTCCCCTCCTGTCTCACAAAACTAGCCTACTGTGTGCTCAGCTGTACATGTTAACATTTGCCAATCTGGACTTGGGAAAATAAAGTTCTCTTTTTAAGGGACGTTTCCTAAATCAGAATTAGGCTATCATTTTATGATTATAAGTCATTGTAATTTCTTTTATGTGATCTGCCTATTCATATCTTTTGGTCATTTCTTTTAATTGAGTTGTTGACTTTTTAAAAATTGATTTGGAATCTTTATATATTAAGGGAACTAGTCTCTTCTTTTGCGTGTAACATGTATTTTCTCCGTGTTTCCTCATTAAGCAGGGCACTGACTTTTGTTTTGAGATACACACACATACATATTTTTGACATCTTAGGGATGAACATATATATTTCTCTTTTAAAGAGAGTTTTCATGGGGTAAAGACCTTGAATTTCATCCAATGCCTTATCAAATCCCCATTAAAAAAAAATGACCTTTTGTAAAAAATGGTTACTGACTCAGTCGCTCTCCTTAAGTTACTGCTTTCTTGGGGATAATGCTTTAGTTAATAAAAATCGCTTCTGATTTCTGCTAGTATTTTGCTTGTGTTAGTAAGTATGCTTGCTTTTTTCCTTGTTTTACATGTGTGCCAGCTTGATTCGAATTTTGTATCCACATTAATGCAGATGTTACAAAAATTTTTTACAATTTATCTTGCTATATTGTGTTCCAATTTAATTAGTTTAATCATCATATTTGAAAAGTGGAGTTTCATAGAATAAACTCACAGCTCACCTTTAAGTTTATTCCTCTATGTATTAGGTTTGTTCTTTCCCTTCCCCTGGATGAAATGTCTGGCATGACCACTTACTGTTTATTCTTGGCTAGTACTATCAGCAATATTAATATTAATTTTTGTTAATGGGCAGATAGTACTATTAGTAATTTTGATTACTAATTAGTAAGTTAATAGTTTAATGAATTAGTTAAATAGTGTTAATATTAGTATTAAAACTACTGTTGTGCTCAGATTCCTGTGTATTTCAACGTCAGCCATCCTGTGCGGCCTGGTTTACACTGGTACCTTCCCGTGCTGCCACCCTCCCTTCCACTGTTACGGCCTCTCTCCCCGTGTTCTTCTGTTAATGTCCAGGGTCACCTCATTGTTCTGCCTTCCTGCCAGAGAAACAGGAAAACATCTTCTCTGTCTTTGATTCTCCCCGCAAGTCACTGCACATGTGCCACCATAGTCATTTGGAATTTCATATTATGCTTCTTGTATTTTAAGACCTCTTCAATAGCATTTATTATACTTCCCAACTGTGTCCCTATTAATCATTAACTTGAGTTGTAAACTTTGCTGGTGTAATTGTGCACCCCTGCGTCTTACCTGTTCCTCTGCTTCCTGTTACCATGTCTGCATTCCTTCCATTACAGGTTTTTGCTTGACTTTCTTTTCTTTAGAGAAGACACGTGGTTGGATTGAGTCCTTGGATAATCATAGCATTTTTTTTTTCTTCTCTCTCATCCTCACCAAAAAAGATAGATTAACCAAGTGGAGAATAATTTTAAAGTTAGGATGATACCTTAAAAATAAACCAAAAACATAACCATCCTGACTGACCCTCACAAATCAAATAAACCTCTCTTAGCAACAAAGACATTACTCCTGTCAACCTAGCATGGGGAGCATTTAAAAACAAAAACAAAAACAAAAACAAACATGCCAACAAGACCACACATTTTCATATAGTATGAATTGTTGTTTTAGAATGAAGTTCATTATTTAAGTCTTAAATTTCAGCAAATCATGATGGCGATGATATAGCTAAACTTTAAATTGGTTCTTCACTCAAATATAAGAATGTAACCTTAAGACAATCTTTTCTTTAGATTGCAATGTTAAAAAATTTTTGAATAGCTTTCCAAGCTTTAAAAGTAAGACTATTTCATGTTACAAAATCCAAACTTTTCAGCTTTTCTTGAAAAACTGGAAAATCCGGTCATACTGGTCTTGCATATGCAGTCTGTATCACCTTGCTGACACTAAGCAAATGACCCGCTGCAGTGAAGTCTGCATTTCTGCCCTGGTGTTTCTTTACACTCTGCGCTGCCATAAGCCTTTGAACCCATGATGCCTGATTATGGGTGATAAAGATGGGTGAGCTAAATGAAGCTGAGGGGAAGGAGAGCAAAGTGGAGCACAAACATCTCTCCTCTGTGATTTCTGCTTTGAAAGGCCGTGCTGCACCCTGTTTCTCTCCTTCTCTCTGGTTCTCCCATGTATTGTAAACACAGAGTGGCCTTAACACCTCTCCCAGTGCATGCTGATCTTTTATTCCCATCACCGCAGTTAATGAACATTTCTTTCTCCGATTGTTCAAACAAAAACCACGAGTCAATCTTGATTGGCCTTGTTGACACTTAAGCAGACTTGGAGGAGCCTGTACCCCAGGTACCTGCAGGATTTGGGGGAGAGCGGATGGGTGGGCCACGCCCTCCAGCAGGGCTGTGCTTCCTGTGTTTGAGGAATGACAGGGCCTCCAGAGTAGCTGGACTCGAGTGAGAAATAACCTCAAAGCCAAGGAGATTTGTTGACGCACTCACAACATAATGCTATTTCCTGCTAACATATTTGTTGCATTTTCTTTCCATTATTATTTCTCTAATACCCTTAGGAGCTACTTTGCATTGCATGCTAAGTCTTGCCTCCAGGAAAAGTCTTCTTTTGTGGTGGGAAAAAATTATGTCCTGTCCATAAGGCATTCATCTCAACACGTTTTTTTGTTTTGTTCTGTTTTTTTCTCCCAGTATGAAATTTCTGATGTTGAATCAGGTCTGGGTGGTAAAGGATGGTTGTTAATATTAACGAAGTCTCTTTTGTCTTTCCCAGTGTGGATTATCTGTATCTTAGACGGTGTGATTGGCAAATGGAGCCTTTTTCACAGACAGTCCATTGAAAACGTGTTTCTCCCATTATTTGGATCTGGAGAAAGCAGGAGCTCCTGTCCCTCCATCACAGATGTGTGATCTTGGGGACAATTCCTAATCTCTCTCTCCCCCACTTTTCCTCATTTGCATGGCAGATAACAGTAGTCCCAACTCATAGCGTTAATTTTGGGGATTACAGGAGCTCTGATACATGAAAAAATGCTTAGAAAGGTAGCTGGCACATAACAAACTCTATGTGAGTGTTATTGTTATAATAGTAGTAATAATAATAGTTTAATAATAATAATAAAATAGTAATTAAATATCAATACAAACTGGAACACATTCTAAATGGAAGCTAATTCCAGATTTGCTCTACTCCTGGAATATTTTTCCCAGGGAAGGTGTATTTCTGAGGTGTTTCACTGCTTGGTTTTTCCCACTTTTTTCCAAAATTACCCATCTGTTGATAATCTTCTCTAAAGTGGAAGTTCTCAGTGCCATGCATTTGTGTCTTTGTCATCGTCTGGAATGTCTCTTCACAAGTGTCTGCCCTGAAGACAACTCCGAGACCCTGTGCCTCGTCTAAGCGTGGGCCGGGTCCTTCCTCCTTGTTCAGAGCTCCCCCCGCCCAGCAAGGCGGGCACGCAGGTTGGACTAATGAGTCCACACAAGACCCCTCGGAGGAGCAGGTTTAGCCACTGTACGTTTCCCTTGGGCCAAGTCTCTCAGGAACCTCTAGACCTTTCTTAGTCTGCCTTTGGCTGCTTCTCTGGGAGAGGCCTGGGTGCTGGTCACTCGTATCCCTGAGGAGCCATGACAGTCCATTTGACCACAGCGAATGTATAGACCACACCCGCCTTGCCCCCACGTCCCTGACCTGCAAGTGGGACCCCCACGGTGGTGCTGGACTCCCAGGCCAGGCAGCGCTGTCGCTGATCAGGTAAGGGAGCAAAGACAAAATAAAAAGAACAGAGTCTACCGTCAAATAAGAGAAAGTGATAAACTTTCACAATCTTCCCCGTCATGCCCTGACTGTTTCTTAGTGCGACCTAGCTACTGTCTCATGTATGGTGTTTATTTCTGCAGTGATTTTTTTATTTCTCGTTCACTTCTTTCCAAGCCTCCGAGTGCCCATTTTTCATCTCCACTTGTGTTCCGGCTTTTCTCGCAGTCCTTGCTCTTCTTCCGTGGCCCTTTCCTCAGGAAATCCATCCAGATTTAATTGAGTCTATTTACTGTGTTAATTTATTTTATTTTATTGCCACAGGTTTGTGTGGCTTCCAAGTGGATGTCTTTGTCTTATTCATGTCTATGGGGAATTTCCTTATTTCATGCTGGTTCTCTGGGGAGATATTACATGCAAAGGGGAAGGAGGGCCGGGGTGGGGCTGCCAGGCCTTTGAGGTGCTTGCCTAGAACACTCCTCTCCTGCACTCTCCCTGAAGCCTGGCTTCTGGCCCACACACGCCCACGTCGCAGGCCATGTAAGAACAGATTGTCTTCTGCGGATCCAGGGCTGCGGCTGCTCCTTCCTCTACCCCGCCTCACCTCGAGGCAGCTTGCTCCCTGCATGGATGGGATGTTTGCATGCTTTGTCATTCACCCCTGCGTCCCTCACCTCTCCGTAGTGTAGGCTCCATCTTTATAAACGATTTAAAAAGTGCATTCAATTTAGTAAAAGGTGAAATAGGGAGCTCAGAGCAATCAGAGGTCAATGCACATTTGAAGCAACCACCTGAATTGAGCTGTTTCAACAGTTTCATTCTCTTCTGTCAAGCTTTGCCACATGGTTCCAGTCAACTAACTATTCCTTGATACTCACTCACACAGAAGGGGGAAAAAGACTCTTTCCCTGGTAGGAACACAACTATCTCTGGGAGGTGTAGTGGACAACATGAAAAATCACTTCTCTCACTGACCTTCCATTTCTGGTCCCAAGTTGACCCGAGTTCAAGCCTGGCTAGTCCTCCCTACCGTGGATATGACTGCCAACATCTGAGTGAAATTCTACAACCCCTCTATAAGAGGGGCTTGGGTAGCAAACATTATTGAAGGGGAAAATGGAGAAAAGGGAGGACATATTTGCAGGTAAAAGCACAGAATCTTTAAGAAATATACTTTTGCTGTTACAGGTTTGCCTGCTTATCACTCAAGAATCCAATATTAAAAGACAAGTATTGGGCAAGAGGAGAGACAGCTTTATCGAAGAAGCTGGAAGTCCTCAGGAGAAGGTGGACCCAGGTCCCAAAGAACCAACTCCCACCTCCCCAGATTTGGCTCAGAGATTATACAGGGAAAAGAGGAAGGGGCTCTGTGCTGCAGAGGGGGCAGTCTTCTATTTTCAGAGATACTTGTCTTGAACACACGATTCCAAGCAGCCATCAAATCTTGCTTGCAAATGGAACATTATCTAAGTCATAAATCTCTGGCTAGCTAGTCCTGACTGCAAGAAACAAGGGACAGAATCAAAGAGCTGAGGGTCACTAGTTATAGTCTCACTGCCTCAGTGACATTCCCTAGAACTGTGCAGACTCTGTGATTGTGGGACATACTCATGTTTGGCGTGTCTCTGATATCAACAGGGAAAACGTACTAGAAATGATCCCCTCCCCATATAGTAAGAGGGAGGCATGAATGGGAAAAGTGGTCCAGAAATGCAGACTCACCACTGAGGTTATTAGTTAAGCCTTCTCATGTGTCACCATGGTGAGGGCTACTGATTAGCTCGACTACCTGGGCTCTTCTCTGTCCCCATGTGCTAGAAAAAGCAGTGAGATGTAAGGTAATTGCAGAGAGATGGGGAAATGTCAATGGTATGGAAAATCCACAAATTCGTAGGTAGTCTGTGGATAATTGTACACTGCCTCCATCTGTGATATGCTTTGGACACTGTAAAGCAGTATAAAGATGGAGATTATTGTTCGTGGCTGTATGGTTAACAGCATTTTACTGTTTAAAGTAAGTGGTTCTCAAATGCATCCTTGCTTACATACAGATTTGATTCATGTCAAAAGGACTTGCAGGGATGTCTGACTGTAGCTCTCCAGCAATTACACTTACCCTGACAACTGAAGATATTTACAGCCAGCAGACAGCTGGTTGGAATTTACTGGAGCTCCTCTGCACAGGATTCCTCTCCTTTTCCTGACATCTGAACCCATAGCTCTGCCCCTACCTTTCACCTGACCTGTTCCTAGGGTCTCCTACTTTAAGACTTACCTGTAAAGTCACTCTTTTTCTGGAAATAGAGCAGGGAAGAAAAAGGAGAGGAGGTTGAAGCAGTTTTCTGGGCAAGATGAAATGACTTGGCATGAAGCATTGCTTCTTCGTCTTTCCGTCAGTGTCCGCAACAGCAGATGGAAGGAAACCCCCGGGTTTGGGGGAAGTGGTGGGGCTTGCTGTGCCCACTGATTAAAACAGGCTGATCTCATCAACCACGTGTTCAAAATGTGGGCCTCCGGCAAGTTTTCTTTCAATTTAAAAACCTTATGCCTGCCTTCTCTTCTGTGTCTTGGTATTTTTACTTGAAAAGAATGTTTTGTGTTATTTTCACCAGGAAATTTCTTGCCGATCTCTCCAGTTACTGGTTGAAATATGATTCCATTGAGTTTATAGGTTTTGGAAAACTGGCTGAAATGAAGAGGGTGACACGCACATCAGATGTAATGTAAGGGCACTTCCTCTTGTCTGTCTTAGCATCACAATATTTCTAGAAAGAAATGCCATATAAATAGGATACACAAATGGTGACATTGGTTTAATGCTTTACCACGTGTCAGGGTCATCTCTCAGGAAAGAGGTACAAATTTCCTAAAATGCCTGGAGGACGCTGTGTAGTATTTTTAGGTCACATTGGAGAAGTTTTTGATCATTTTCTAAGAGCAAGCTTCTGGTTTTATTAGTTTTCCGGTTTATATTTTATTGATTTCTGCCATTATCTGTGTTCTTTTTTCCTGTTAATTTGAGCTTATTTTTCTTTTCTTAGTTTCCTATTGTACAAGCTTAGATCAGAGATCAGCAGACTATGGCCAGTACTTGTTCCTATCAGCAGTTTTTTGGAATCCAGTCACGGTCATTCCTTCTGTATTGTGTGTAGTTGTTTCTGTGCTACGGTAGCCGAGGTGAGAGGTTGCAGCCGAGGTGAGAGGTTGCAGCCGAGGCGATACGGCCCACAAGGCCTAAAATATTTCCTACCTGGCCTTTCAAGAAAAAGCTTGCCAAGCCCTGGCTTACGTCATTGCTTAGTGACCTTTTTTGTTTTTACAGATAAGCCTTTAAGGCCCGTAGAGTCTGTCTAGGCACTGTCCTGTGTACTTCGTGTAAGTCTGTCGACATGTTGTGTTTTCCAGTGAGTTATTTAATTCCCAGATATCTGGTATGTATGTGTTGATTTCTGAGTTAGTTCCCTTATGGACACAGAACATCCTTCGTAATATTTCAATATTTCTGAACCGCATGGGCCCAGCACTGGCTGTGTCTTGGTGGTCATTTTCTTCTAGTAGGTGCTGTGTCTCTGTCATGCAGTTCACTGAGATCTCAGCCCTGTCTTGTTTTTTTCCACTGCTACTTTTTCGGCCTGGGCCTGTGGCTCTTCCCTGGGCCCATGGGAGCTGACAGTTAGCCGAGTATTTGGGAAGATGTGGGACTTGCTCTCTCTGCTTGCCTGGCATCTAGGCAAACGATTACTTTCCATCTGCTCATCTGGCTTTGGGTTCGGGACTCTGACCCTTCAGGCTTTCTGTTGCGCAGGCTGTGCGTGGTTGGAGAGTGTACTCAGTTAAGACAATCACTGCCTTGGCATGTTTTTGCTCCGTGATGCTGTGGTCTTTCCCCAGCGTTTCCCTGTGCCTTTGTGGCTGAGCTGTCCGAATGCCAGTGATTGAGGCAGGTTATGTTCTGAATTTGGATCCGTCAAGGGCTCTCGTGCTCCCACGAGTTCCCGTTTGAGCTCCGGTGCCTTCCTCAGAGCCCTTTCCCAGCAAGGCTGTAGATGTGCTCACGCTGTTGTCCACAGTCCTAGCCCTGGGGGTGCAGGGTGGGGGATCTGAGGCCGACAAGCCACAGTCTATCAGTTCTTACTGTTACAGCTGCAAATGTTCAAGGTTAAACTCCCCTCCACTTTCCATCTCTTTTCGGGAGCTTTCGAGTATATTTTAAAGCTTAACCAAGTGCACAGAATCACTTCACTCTGCTGACATTACCAAAAAACTACTCCTATGTGAATGATTTTTCAGAAAACTTTTTATTGAGGTAAAACACACATACAGAAAAGTGCACACATCATGATTATACAGCACACTGAAATTTTCCTGGAATTAACACGTCTGTAACTCATATAAAAAGTAGCAAATAATCAGTATTTCAGAAGCTCCCTGGGGGACCCTTCCAATGACTAACCCCTTCTCCCCAAAGGTCAGCCAGCTGCTGACTTCAAATACTGTCACTTAGCTTCTTTTAAAATTTTGTATAATTGGGATGATATAGAATGGACCTTTGGTCCCTGACTTCTTTGGCTCACAGTTACGTCTGTGGAATTCAGCCATGCTGTTCTGTGTAGAAGCGGTTTATATATATATTCGTTGTTTTATAGCTTTACATTGTGTGAATATAAAATAATTTACTTTTCCTCTGTTGCACTGCTGTTGGGCAGTAGTTGGGTTGATCTATTGATGAGTTGTTTCCCATCTGAGGCCATTACGAAGACTGGTGCTGTGACTGTGCTTTGATGTGATGCCTGCTGGTGTTCACAGGGCAAATGCTGCTGCAGATGCTCCTAGGGGTAGAATCCGTGGTTGGCGGGGTGTGGACGCCTTCGGCTTTGACAGACGTTGTCAGACAGTTTTCTAAAGTGCTTGTGCTCTTTATCCTTCCTGGAGCAATGTCCCTGCATGATCAGTTTTACGTTTTATTGGCTCAGTGACAGCTTCATGTACCTACCGCTCAGGGCTCTCTGAGTGAAACAGTACGCTCATTTCCATCTCCCCACCCAGACCCACATTACTGAGCATTTCAGGACAGCCAGCCATCTGGATCGACAACTACTGCCTAACTGCTGTTACCTACTTTTCTTTTTAGGACAGAAGACTTATTCCTGGGAACCCCTGGCAAAGTCCGTGACACTCAGAATCTCTCTAGATTACAGACTGTTGTGACTTTCCCTCTTGATTTGATGTTTTATTTCAACTTTGTGGTTTAAACCTTTTATTTTAATCTGTAGAAAATAAAAACTTGACTTGGTATGTTACCAAATAGTGCCTTGACAAGGATACTGATCACAAAACCCCAAAGTTTTGATAATTGTTTCATGTAGATTTCTCCATAAGGAATTTTTTCTTTTTACTCAGTTATTTCATCATCACAGTTGTAGCAGGACTCTGAAATAATGTATGTGAACAATTCATTCTTTATGTGGTGTGCAGATGTAATGACACCTTCCTCTGCTAGGAGGCAGGATCCTCAGGTGGTCCCCAGATTCCTGCCCCTTCGTGTATGTTTTCATCCCTCATATGATTTCACACCTTAAAGGGTGGGCAGGGCTTAGGAATGTGAAGGGAGATCATTCCTGTGATTAAGTTGCTGGTCTGTTGACCTTGCGTAAATTGAAAGGGTGATGTTCCTTGTGGGCCTGACCTAATCAGGTGAGCCCTTAAGGGGGCCCGAGCTTTTCTTGAAGTCAGAGATACTGGAAATATGAGAAGGATTCTTGGGGGCCCCCTAGCTAAGGCCTGTGGGTGGCCTTATGGAGCTGAGAGTAACTTCCCACTTACAGCCAGCAAGAAGATCAGGACCTCAGCTGCACAGACACAAGAAATGGATTCTTCC
Source organism: Camelus dromedarius (assembly GCF_036321535.1). NCBI lineage: Eukaryota > Metazoa > Chordata > Mammalia > Artiodactyla > Camelidae > Camelus > Camelus dromedarius. The sequence continues at coordinate 109,123,776 of NC_087472.1, forward strand.
AACACCCAGTAAGCTTGAGAGGGGAGCCCCAGCTTTTAGATGAAGATATAGCTGCTGACACCTTAATTTTAGCCTGGTAAAACCCAGCACAGAGGAAATAGCCCCTTTGCCCTGAAGTCCTGATTCAGGGAAACCGTGAGCTAGTAAAGGGGGGTTGTGTTAGGTTGGTAAGACTATGGGAACCTGTTACACAGCAATCGAACACTAATAGGCCTCTTAGAAAAATACTGAGTCACAAGGTAAAAAATCCTTTTATGTAAAAATGAGGTAGGGTTCTGTTCACACTTCCCCCAGAATCACATGTTGCAACTGGACCCTCACTGAAATAACTGGATTCTCCTGTAGGGGTGCACTTTGCTCTCATGGACCTAAAGTAGACTCAGAGCGAACACCCCAGTAATGGAAGCTACCCGTTCTCTCACTTACGTGCGACAGACACTGCACTTTTTCTGGCCAAAATGTCTTTCCTAGAACGCAGATTCAAATCTTCCTTCCCAAAATTTTGGAGAAGTCTGATGTTTCCGGCAGACCCTCGCCTATTACTCCGTGGCTCCTCCCACCCTTTGGTAAAGCACGCTTCCGCGTGTGCGAGGGCCGGAGTTCACTACGTGGCCTCCGGGGGAGCTAGGCTGGCTGCCCTCGCGCCGTCACGGTCAACCACGTCTGAAGCCACTGCCAAGAATGAGGATTCCAAGCACAAACGGAGGAACTGTGGAGGCGCTGGACGGAACACCGGTAAAGAAAAACAGGCACTTGCTTGTGTAAACTTGGTAATTTTTTTTTTTTTTTTTTTTTGGCTGCATCGAGCTGTTTTTCTGTTGCACTGCATAATGTTTGAAGTCCATGGTCATGCTTAGGCAAAAAAAAAAAAAAAAAAAAAGTAGAATTAGAGTTGTGGTTATGGCACACAGGCAGAGTGCAAATACATCACTCTGGGGGTTTGAATTCTTACACATTTTTGTTTAGTTACTGTTGAAACCCAGCTCTGGGACTTTTCACCTCTTAAAACATGAATATGGTAAGAGATCAAAGTAAAAACAGTGCAAATAAGGCCGATTTCTACCACTGGTGAGGAATTCTATGCCCAAGGGAGCTGCATTAAAAAAAAAGTCCAGCAGTAAATTTTTAAAAATTAAATTATTTGACTTTTTTTCTTTTCTTTTTCCTTTGTTTTCAAAAAAAAAAAAGTGGAATTTTAAGCAGGCTAAGAATGATTTGCTGCAGCTGAGTGTTTCAGTGTGGCCTGACCACCTCCTTTCTCTGCTTCTTGTCTCGCTGGCCCCAGGGCTGAGCGTCAGTTACTTCTGTCTTGGGTCATGCTGTTTCTTTTCCCCTAGGCACATGGCCAGCTGTCTTGACATACAGGAGTGTGACTTGTGCTGTCGGCATTTTGGGGGGTCTGGTAAGCCAGTCCTTTTCCAAGGGCACAAGGGGCGCCACCCCCTCTGTGAGTTGGTAGATTGCTCTCTGGTCTCCCTTGCATTCTCCTTCCGCGTGTGCACCCATTTGTCGTTAACAATAGACATCTGAGCACTTAGGACTCCTGTCGATGCCCGTTTCTCATGAAGTCTGTGTTTATGAATTCCTTCCTTGCGAAAATGTGTTTTTAACCCCAAATCAATACAGCCACCACTTTCAGGGTTGTTCACTGATGTGGGGGGACGTTCCCAGTGGACGCTGAACAGCAAGACCTCTGCCTGCCTGTGTCAGCTCTCGGACTGGACACAAGGGTCCTTTCGGTTGTCTCTGTAGTGCCACATTTTTTGTGTTTTTGTGCTGCTGCCGCTGCCTTTTTTTCCCCTCCTGGTGATTTTGCCATTTAAAATGGCGTCCAGCCCAGCACTGAAGTGCTGTCTCGTGTCCCCATGTGCGTGCACCAGGGAGAAAATCCGTGTGTGAGTCAAGCTTCCTTCATTCCCAGCTACAGTGCTGTTGGCCATGAGTCCAGGGTGAATGGATGTTTCCCCTCAGGAGCGTGGTTGGTATTTGCAAATTCCGCGCTGGCTGCAACTTCGGAGCGCGCGGCTCTGGGGGGCGCGCAGGTGAGCTGCGTTATGCTAGCTGGCAAGCGTCTCTGCCGATGAAAATCAGGCCCGTTTGCTCAGACCAGGTGCTTTTGTGTCAGTCTGGACGTCTGTCTGTCTCTCTCACACTCCACATCTAACTGTGATGCAAGTCTGTAGGCTCTACCATTAAAATATATCATGCTGGAGTAACTGCCTCTCCAACCCCCGCTGCCCTGCCCGTTCCTCGGACGGGGTTATTGCAGAAGCCTCCTAACTGGGCTACTGGCTTCTGCCCCGGATCCGCAGATACCAGCATCCCGCTCCTCACAGACTGCGTGGTTCCTCTGCTTAACACCCTCGTCAGAGCACAAATGGACTTCCCAAAGAACTCGTGCAGTCTGACCTCATCCCTGACGGTTACTTCCCTGCTTCCCTGTCCGTCTCTGCTCCCCTAGGCGGCCTCGGTGCTGTTCCCACACACAGCCCCGCCCAGCTAGAGTGTGGGAAGGGGCTGAGCAGACAGCATGGCCCCCAGCTGGATTCAGTGCAGGAGCTTGGAGACGTGTTCTTGAGGAGAGAACGTGTTTCACTCGTCTCCCTTGTGCCCGCCTGCACTTGCACGCCCTCTGAAGCACGTGGGGAAGGCGGAGTACCTGTGTCCACGTGTTCCGGAGTGGTGGTTCCAGGAGGCAGGAAGACGCACTTTGAAGGCAGAAAAACAACCAGTGTCATTTGTGACGCCTGTAAGGAGCCTCCAGTAGTGGCAGTGAGGAATCTAAAATTTCTCCTGCATCCCTGCATTTCTCCACCTGTGTGGAACTCTTAGGATGTGGCAGACGCTTAGTGGGGACTTGATGTAGGTTCCTTTATTTCACTCTAATCTCAGCCTCGAGGGGACTAACAATACTTATCCTCATTTCGCGTGATGGAAGGAGGTGTGGAGCCCACTTGCCTGCCTTCTGGGAACCCCAGTGTCCCCCTTCCGTGCTCGGAGCTTGTAGCCATGCTCTGCTCTGGTGAAAGGTCTTCCTTGTCTTGTGATCTATGTTGGTGCAAAGAAAGGACAGATTGTAAAATAATAGGATGCTACCATAAAACAGTAAGCAATCTTACGGTTACCGGGAGAAAGGCGGTGGGAAAGGATAAATTTCGAGATTTGCAAATATTAACAACTATATATAAAAATAGATAAAAAACAAATTTCTTCTCTATAGCACAGGGGACTATAATATCTTGTAATAACCTTTAATGAAAAAGAATATAAAAATGAATGTATGTATGTATATACATGACAGGGATTTTATGCTGTACACCAGAAATTGATGCATTGTAACTGACTATACTTCAATAAAAATTTTTAAATTAAAAAATAAAATAAAATAGTAGGATAAACACATTGTAGTATGTATTATGATTTCTGATTGTTAATCCATGTGCCATACAGTTAATAAATGTCCTGAGAAGCTTTATTCTTTGAAGTTACACTACTTAGGACAATTCAATATGACCATTGTCATTTCTATAAACATTAGGCAACAACAGTTCCATGGTTGAAATAAGAATGCCCCATCATGCCTTTTTTTAAATGAGAAACTTACATTCACATATAGCACATTTTCCAGGAACACACATGACATGTGTTTCCTCTTTTGGACATTTATTTCAGAAGCAAATAGATACTTTAAATTAGTAAAAGAACATCATCGAAAGCCTGAGAGAACAGTTATTTTCTTCGGCTGATTCGTTGGGAGAATGGAGACACCTGCTGAAAAGCATTCTTCATCTTTTTCTCTATTTAACCTACGTTTTAGATAGATATGCCATGTTCTTAAGAAAAGAGCTGCATGCATAAAAATGGAATGTTCTAAGACTTCCTTTGTTCCCTTTAGCTTTATTTATCCCTTTTACTTCTTTGCACCATAGCATCAGGACTTGTTTTGGATGAGAACCTTATCAACAATGAATTTGTACTCCTTTTTTGTAAATTGAAGAATAGTTGATTTATAGTGTTGTGTTAGTTTCCGGTGTACAGCAGTGATTCAGTTATACATACATATATTCCTTTTCATATTCTTTTCCATTATAGGTTATTACAAGATACTGAATGCAGTTCCCTGTGCTATACAGTAGGACCTTGTTGTTTATTTTAAATATAGTGATGTGTGCAGAATTTGTCCTTCTTAATACTCAACAAACCAAATATTTTTTTAATGAAGGCTTATCTTCAAAGCGAGATTGTAAGTTTCTTTTAACCGGTCCCCTAAATAAATGGGATGGAACTGTGCTGTAATGCACCCTCAGACTGTTTCTATATATTTTGTTGCATAATAAACCATCCCCCCACCTTAGTGACTTAGCACAGCAGTTTAGTTGTTCTCGTGATTCTGTGCCTGGGTTGGGTTCAGAGGGCTGGTCTTCTGCTTCCCATGCTGCTGGCTGGGGATGCACACCTCTCGGGTCTTGACTATGCTGTGCTGTTCCAAGATGGGGCTCCCATGCATGGCTGCCAGTCGGTGCTGTTGACCAGGACCTCAGCTGAGGCGGTCATCGGAGTGCCCCCAGTCTCCTCCACAAGGCCTTTCCACGCAGCTTGGGCTTCTCATAGCATGGTGGCTGGAATACAAGGAACAAGAAGCTTTTAGGCCTTGGCTGAGAATTCCCAGAGCATCGTTTTATTATTATTATTAGTTAATAAACTTTATTTTTCAGAACAGTTTTAGGTTCACAGCACAATTGATTGGAAAGCACAGAGAGTTCCCGCAGGGCCCCTGCTGCAACTCCCCGCCATCTATACCCCCCACCAAAGTGGGACATTTGTTACAGTCAGTGAACCTACATTGACACGTCATTATCACTCAAAGTCTGTAGTTTACGTTAGGTTCCCTCTTAGGTGGTGTACATTCTGTGGGTTCTGACAGACAGCATCATTTTTTGTTGCATTCTTTTTGCCAAAGGTGGTTCAAAGACCAGCCCAGCATGAAGGCAAGGAAAATAAAGTCCACCTGCTGATGTGTGGAGCAGATGTACATCCAGGAAGAGATATCTGGGGACTGTCTTTGGAGCCTCGTTCCCACAGACATGGAAACAAACAGACCCTGTGTTTTATAGCTTGGGTAGCTCAGGTCATGCTTAAATGTGTGTAGATCCCCTGGGGGATCTTACTGAAACCCAGACATGTTTTATAGGTATGGGAGGGCCTCCTGAGATAGGGCTGGAGGTTCTGCGTTCGTCCCCAGCTACCAGGTGGTGCCAGGCTTTTAGTCTGTGAAGCACACTTTGAGTGGCAGAGGCGTCTGACTGCAACATTTTCAGATTCCCGGTTGCCATGTGACAAGCCTCATTCTCTCCTGATACCGGCTTCGTCCTCCTGTTTTCTCTACCTTTGAAGCTGGTAGGTAACACAGATGTGGAAGAGCTTTCAATCCAAATTCAGGGTCATTCTCCCAGAGAAGATTTTGCTGACCACTCAGTTCCCCATTCATTGTCATAATTCATCTTAACCCACCCACCCATTGGTGAATATTATAAAGCGCTTACAAATTCATTGTATTTCTCCCTTGTTTATGTCTCTGGCTCCCTGCTAAGCTTTCGGTTGGCAGGGACTGTGGCACACTTACTTAGGTTATGGCCCCACAAGATTCAGTCCAGCAACCACAGTAGTAATTATAGCCACCATAGCAGTGGATGCTTAGCACGTTCTAGACCTTGATAAGTCTTTTTCTTTGTTTTTCCTTTTGCACAACAACCTTTGGGGGTAGACGGTTCTTATTTCCACATCACAGAGGAGGAAGCTCACGTTCAGAGAAGTTAGCCCTGGGTAGTAAGAACAGCTGGAAATGACAGCTGGATGTGCCTGACTCATTGACCTGGGTCCTCACCCACCATGTTTTTCGGCTTCTGGACATTTCTGGAGCAGATTTATTGAGTCACGAATGGATTTGGGTCCTTTTCAGGAATGGTCTTTTGGGTAAATTTCAGGGATGATTAGGTCCCTGTAGGGGCACGTAGGTACTTTAGAATAATACCTAGCCTCTCGCGATAGCTTGTCCCACTGTTGCCATCCCTTCAGCCAATGAGAGTGTTTTTCCTTTCAAGGATCTCATGGTTTTATGGACCAAATAATGGAAACTGAAGGGCAACAGTGTGTCCTTCATTCCGCACACGTCCAAGTGCACATTATGGAAATAAACTACCTAAACTAGAGCCGTAACCTTGTAAAGAGGAACCCAAATCCATGCGTAATGCTTTTGGCTTCCCTGTGACAGTTGGTTCCTGATAATGCGTATTTTATCTGCTACCTTCTTCACTAGTTGGTGTCAGTTTCTTAGTGAAACTCTTCCCTGGTTAGCCTCTCACAAAACCTAAGAATACCCTAACAAGACAAGTGAACTCTGCTTGAAGATACATTTCACATAAAATACATACTGCTGCCCATTGAAAAAAAAAATTTTTAACAGGCTGCTTCTTGGAAGGAAAGAATTATTTTCTACATAAGGAAGAAAAATAGCTCCGATTGTCAGCTCATTGTTTGATGTGTTATTGTTTCTCTTGTCATCTCTCTGGTCAGCGTCCGCACACTCTCATGATTGTCCTGGCCACAAGGAAAGGAAGACCGGCCAGTGTCACAGGTGAAATGGAAATCTATTCCATTAAATTTAGAGGCTAGATCAAATTATTTCCTGTGCATTCATTTTCACTCTTAGGACAAAAACACGTATGAGCTCAAGAGCAGTTCTGAAAGGCTGCCATGATAGGCACTTGTACTTGCAGTCATTGGCTTTGCTGAATTATGGGAGATTTTTGACTCATGATATTTAAAGCCTGTTTATCACTGGATTGCAGATGTTCCACTCCTTGGCACTGCCCTGAATCATTCAGTGTTTTATCCCCACCTCTCCTACCGTGCTTTGGGTTTCTATGCCGTTGCTAAAAGTCGTCCAGAATCTTACTTTATTTTAAAGACTGGCTTTACGAGGCTCAAGTGAGCACATCACAGAATCAGCAGGAAGCTAGCCATCAGTAATGAGAGAGGTTCCCTCCTTGAGAATGAGGAAGCGGAGGGTACATTGCTTACACGACATTTAACCCTTTAAGCCAAAGCAGAGAGAGGAGGTACTTCTTGTGACGGGGGTGTTTCTTCACGAAAGGATGGAAGGATGGACTTGGGAGGCAGACAGTCTCCCGTGCAGACTGTAGGGAGTCCTGTAGCTCCCAAGGAACCTCAGAGACATCAAGACTTTTCCAGTAAACTGCGCAAGCAGGCTCCACTGGCCAGAGCTTTCCTTTGTGGTGTCAGAAGGTGTGGGGAGAGGCCCTGGTTGGAAAAGTGATTCTTTGAATAGTATTAGCTTTGATTTGTAAGAGCAGTCTTGAGAAAACTTTCCTCCTCTCTGCTGTCTTTTTTGGACAGAATTGTTACTGGATTAGTGTTAGAGATGCCCCATAATTCTGCATTTTCTGGCTCCCCAGTATGAATGTGTTTCCTTTTAAGTCTGAAGTCTTTACACAGGCTGCTATGTCATTTTCTTTCTCATCCATACTTCAGAGTGGTGATTATTTCCCAAAGAGATGGAAAAAAATGTTCTGAAAACAGTATCCTCTCCATCTGGACACACCTTGTCTGGGCTTGTGGCTCAGAAAGGAAATGGAATGGTGCCTCGCTATGATCAGGCGTCCTAAGAAGAGGACATTTGAACTTTTTTTTCTACTATTACTCAGAATCTCCAGCATTTGTAACTTAGTAAGTCCCTCTCACATTCTTTTTAGTATGAAATTGCGACGCTGTGTCTTTGCCCTTGAAACCTTTCTGTCTGGTGGCTGAGGAGAATTACATTTGTTGGTGACAGCTGTAGCCATCAATGACCATTACTCGGTCACCCTTGAGGGAGGCTGGTGGTGTGTGTTAGCTCCCCCTACTTATAAAAACAAAGGCTCTACGCTGCTACTGATCGCTTAGGTGAGTCGAGAGAAAGCAGGTGTGTCGTATGACAGTGGACAGGTTCATGCTCTCCGTCTGGTTAGTGTGTGCACGGATGGGCTGGCATCTTCCTTCGGCAGGCAAGGAGTTAGAGCAGCGAGTGGCAGACTTACCCGGTCAAGGGCCGGACACTGAATATTTTAGGCTTTGTGGGTCACCTGGGCTTGGTCACATATACTCAATCCTACCATTTCTGTTAAGGTAATAATGACTTATTTTTTTGCTCTAAAAAGATATATTGTATTACAAAAACAATAGACCAATGCAGGAAAGTACAAATTAAAAAAAAAAAAATCACACCAAAGCCCACCACCCAGAAATTGCTCTGGTCAACATTTGATGATTGTTAACAGACGTCTCTCTTCAGAAGCATTCAGATTAAAAGACCCTTAAATTGTTACTAAAAGATAGGGGGAAAGTACTTTAAAAAATGGCATTAAACTCACACATGTCATTTTTAATAACAAAGATTATATTAAGTTTTACTTAAATTTAACCAAAAACAGTAAGTGGAAATAAAAGTGAAGAAATTATTAAATGTTAGATGAATATTTCTTTTTCAAAAATTACTTCATTTCCTAGAAGAGTTATATAGGAGCATAAAATGTTAAAAGTTTTTTTTTTTAATCCTTTTAAAAAACTACATGTTTCAACTTTGCCCATTACCTTCTTGTTATGAAAATGAGGCTTTTTATTATAACACAACTTCCTCTTTGTATCTTTCCCAATGACCTTTGATTTTTTTTTTGTTTTTTGTATTATTTTAATATTTTTTCTCTGTTTGTAATCATAAGTTCATTCCTGCATCTAAAATTATTTGATTCTCAGTCTCAGGTTTCTGATCACTTTTCCCCCTTTCCCAAGTTATTCTGATTGGTCTTTTATTGCCTGAGTTTGCCACTCAGGAATGTTTTGAAGACAGGAATGTGGGTGCTGCATTCTTACAGCACTTCCATGCTGCAGAATGTCCATCTGTGGCATTGTAATTGGAAGACAGCGTGGCTGGGCGTGAACTTCGGGGAGGACACTGTCTTTACCTTCAGGATTCTGTAGTCGCTGCCCTGTGACCTTCTGGCACCCAGCGCGGCAGTCCAAAAGTGTAACATTAATTGAATCTTTCTCCTTTTCCGTAACTCGACCTTTTCCCACGGGCGTCCCCATGGGATCCTTTGTGTTGGAAGGTGGTGAATTTCACCACGGTCTTCATGCTGATGATTCCGCAACAGATTCCTTGGAACTTGTGTCCTCCCTATCAACGGATTTATTCAAGTGTTTATTATCAAGTGTTTATTCCACAGTAAAATGTTGTTTATTATAACTCTGAGTAGATTTTCAGTGCATCGCTCTCTTGTCTTCTGCAGGAATAGCAGTTACACTGCACTGGGCTCCCGTCATGTGCCCATCCAGCTGTCTTCAGGCTTTTTATACCCTTGTTCTCTCCCAATTTGCTGTGTTGCATGGCCTCGACTCTAGGGTCAGTGCTTCTGCATTTTCTCTGTTATATTCACTCAGTCTGGTTGGTTTTTTTTTACTGTTGCTTCTTTCCCATTTCTTTCCTGGGCTCCACTAGCTAGGTTTTAAAAAATCTCCTTTTGTTGTTTTGTCATCTAATAATAATCTCATCTCTATTCTCTTTAGTTTACTTGAGACTCTGGAGAAATATCTGTCTGAAATTTGTGGTTTTCTCTGTTTTGGGGGGATAGACGTTCTGGTCATCCATGTCCTTGTCTTGTTTGTAATCTCTTCTCTCTCTCCCTTGCTCCTGTGCCCACCATCCCCCCACTCCCCGGTGCAGAAGAACCAAGGGCACTCCTTTCACATCATTCTACTGTGTTGAACGGGACCCGCAGGCCCTCAGGGGGAGGAGTAATAGAGCAGCCTCCACTCCGAACCCGTGGTCTTGAACGCACTCTTAACGGAGCAGTTATTTCTTCACCCTGAGGGCGTGTCTCCCTTTGCAAAATTCGGGAGGTTGGGTGGGCTCCCAGCGAAGCCCTCGGAATCATGTTCCTTACGCTGTCGCTGGTCCCTTGTTGCCTCCTCTGCGTTTCCCAGAAACGTCTGGAAGGCTGTGTTGCTGACCGCACAAAGTGCCTGTCAGGCTGGCACCTCCTCCCCCGACTTCTGGCTGCTGACTCAGGCCTCTGGAACAGGATTTCTCAATCTCGGCACTGTAGACATTTGGGGCCCATAGTTCTTGGTTGGGGCGGGAAGTGGCCTGGGCTGTAGGATGTTTAGCAGCACCCGGGCCTCATCCGGCTAACTAACTGGGTGCTGGCAGCACCTCCCCAGTTGTGCGAACGCAAAAATGTCTCCACTTATCGCAGGGTGTCTGCTGGCTGAGTGGCGGATTGCCCCCCACTGAGAACCACTGCTTGCAAGGAGCATTCCCTTCTCTCCCACAGTGCCCCACCAAACTGGGATCTCAGAACTCTCATCAAAGACCTTTAGGCTGGACCTTTCAGGATACTGGCAGCAAATTTGGGGAAACCCAAGGTGTCTTGGAGCTCCACTGTCACGCTGTCTGCCTTGGCACAGGCTTCACAATACTTGCCAAGTTTGCTGTGTCCTTTGTGGTTTGTGCTAGTGTCATTGATGAGTATTTCAAGTTCCTGATTGTTTATATTTTGCTATTTTGGTGGGATTCTGAGGAAGGGGAGAGCTGGAACATGGTCTCACTGGATCTCTTTAGCTGGAAGTCTCTTCCTTTCTTCTTTCAAAGCACAACCCTGACCTGCTTCTACTAGTTTCTCTTGTTCGGGGGACAGAGGGAAACATTCCGTTCCAAATTACAACTTTTGCCCACTACACAGTTCTGCACAATGAATGAAGAGAATGAATGGAAGTCAGAATGCTTCTGATAAATTGTATTTTAAAACATTGATTACCTATCTCGATAATGGAGTGGTCCATTTTTGTTCTGGACGAAATGAAAACGCAGTGCTAGCGAATCAAAACATGTAATTGGTCTATTGTGATAGAGTAAAATGTATTTTAAAAAATTTGTAAACCTCTTTCCTCTTATTACCACAGAGGCACGAGTCTTTATCAGAGTGTTAAATTGATGGTAGACCTGATTCAAAGTGATGGGGTATGATATTCTGCAGATGGAAAAGTTGTCCTTTAATTTTGGGTGCCATTTTCACTGCCTGCCGAAAGCAATGGTTATTAAGCATCTCAATGAGTTTAGATTGAGATTCTGCAAGAAATAGCCTTATTTACACAGGTCTTAGCAGGGCTTCATCCTATAGATACATTGTGAAAAAGATTACAGTCTTCAAGTCCATGGAACTAAAGGTAAGCTTTAAATATGAAAAACATATACATTTACTTTGCTGTAATCTGACTTTATTTTATAAAGCCCTTAATGTTACGGTCACGTAGGCTGTTATTTTATGCTGTTTGCATACAGTGTACACTGCGTTTTCAGCGGGTACCCGTGGCTTCCCATGACTGATTATGTGTGTTATTGCACTTAGCACGAGGGCCTTCATCTCAGTTTGTTTTAAAGTTGTGAGCCAACACAAGGGCTGTCAGCACTCTACCCCATCGGGTTCGAGAGCAGGAATTGCAGAATAGCTGGATGTCAATCTGCTGGCTTAAATGAGCCTCTGTATTTGTGGATAGGGCTCCATTAAAAAGACTCAGGGTCCCTCACTGATGAATGGAGAGCTGCTTATTTTGCATTTTGGTAGATCTTGGATGTACTGTCGGGTGCTGAGTAACTTTCCAACGTAAATTCAACTTGGTATTGCCACTTCTGTTTGTTCACAGTTAAATCAGTACGTGGCCAGGCTTTATATCCATCCTGACATGGAAATGCAATGAGAGGATGAGCAAATGTGAGTGGGGTTTGTTGTGTCAGAAATATTTCTTGTAATAAAAATATTAAGTAAGCCACTTTTACATAATTTCGTAATTCTTATTCTATACGTAACTCAAATTAAGTGAATTAAGTTTTGATATCAAATAATGGTACAAATCCCAATTAGTGGTTTGTATCTAGAGGCTTTTTATCATCTCTAATGTCTTCCTCTAATGTTCTAAAAACCATTTAAAGAACAACTTGAATTCCGTGTCGGCCAGAATGCCTTCCATGGTCGGTCTCTGTGTTGGCACATTTTTGTCTATTGTCTGACTACACACTTTCTATCCCTATCTACCTTATAAACATTTAGGGACACACACACACACATATTCATAAGTGTGTGTGTGTGTGTGTACCCTCACATATTTTCATGTAGTGTCTGGTCTGTAGTAGTCGAACAAGTGTGGGGTGAGTGAACAAAAGTACAAACAAAGAACCATTAGGTGGCATTTGTCAACCTCAAGCATGTTTAGCTGCTGGTTTTATTCCAGTCCCTTTCATTGGTCCTGAACTGTAAGAGGGCTGAGTCTACCCAGCGATGCATAGAGTGACACATCGCACAACATGCCCCGGAGGTGAAAACAAGTGCACGGGTGCTGCATTCATGCAGAGTTGTAGAAGAGAGGCACAGAGTGAGTGACCTTAGTTAGGAAAAGCCACCTGAAACGGGTGAATCATATACAGCTTGAACTGAAATACGTAGTGAAGTTTGGGCATCCATTTAAGAAGCTCTGGAATAAGTAAATATTTTAAAATTTCCCCCTACTTTAAGGCCAATTATAACCTAACAATATATTTTTTCTAGACCTGGAAAATGGCCATTAACTTTCTGATTCTTACACATCATAGTCAACTCACTTTAAGTGACATGTGTACATGGATCTGTCTTTGCATAAACCTATGAAACACACCATTTTGAATGCACCTATGGGGCTTGAAGCCTATTGCCCAGGACCTGAATTCTGTCTGTGCTTGGAAATGTGCATATGAGAACAGGCTTGAGGGAGGGTGTGCACACAAACTAAGAGAACGTTTCAGTGTCCAGTGCTTTCAGCCACAGCTCCCTGTGATCTGGTCCCTGGAGCCACAGCTCAGGAAGCCCCCAGTCTGGTGATGGGGATTTGTGGGAAGTGGGCTCCTGGAGTGAGTCCCCACAGAGACAGGGGGAGGCCCAGACGCCTTTGCTGAGAAGCCTCCTGTCAAAGAGAGGTCAGCGGACCACGAGGTGGAGGAGGGAGAGGGGTGGAGGGCAGGCTACAGAGGGTGCAGACGAGGGGATGCTGCCCAGTCTGGGCCAGGGCACACCTGCTTGAGTGTTTGGTTCACTTAGTGACAGGAGGGACTGATTGTGACCTTGGCAGTTGTTTCATGGTTGAATGGGGAGTCAACAGGCAACGTTCACACTATCGGCCACAGTCTCAGCATTTACGCTGTGTTCTGCCACTCAGTGTTGTTTTGTTTGTTTGTTTTAATTTGTTTTAACTGCCTGAACTCCTACTTTAAAAATGTTCAAGTTTCTCCCTGTGTACCTACAGCACCTTCCCCCTAAGTTAACCTGTTGTGTTAGAACTGTTTGTTAGCTCAGTGGTTCTGCTGGACTCTGAGCTTCTTGTGGAGCTCTGGCTGTGTCTTATTCATTTGCCTTCCGTAATATCTGGCACACAAAAGCACACTGAAATCCTTTGATATGTCTCTCTTTGAGAAGTAGGGTGTTTTTTGTTTTGTTTTTTGGTCTCCTCCCAGTGGTTCTGGGTAGATCCATGACTGCTCTGACCAATACGACATAGCAGCAGTGGCCTGTGGCACCCTCCACACCCAAGCCTTAAGAGACTGGCAGCTTCCACAGCCTATCTTCTGAAATACTTCTCTTTGGAACGCAGCTACCATGTTCTGGGGAAGCCCAGGCAACCTCAGTGAAAGGCCCACGTGGAGATGAATTGAGGCCCCAAACCCACAGCCCCACCTAGTAAGTTCCCAATAAATAGCCAGCACCAGCTTGTCTGCCAGCAAGAGTATCCTCCAGGCGCTGCTGAGCTGCCCTACTGCTGGGAAGGGAGATGACTCATCACTACCTAACCCAGCCAAATAAATGAACATTGCTGTTTTAAGCCACTTGATGTTTGGGGATGGTTGTTACACAGCAATAAAACACTGAAACACTGCTCAATATGTATCTCTTGGGTGAGTGACTAGGGAAACTGATATTCTTAAAAGTCTGGAATTAGGACAGCAAGATGACTTTGAATTATTTGAAGCATTTGAACAAATGCTTAGAAAATGGAGAGACACTGGTAAAATGCTTTTTTTTTAAAAAAAAAAAAAAAGGTAAGAGACTGACAAGAAAAAGATGTACTGGTAGCAGTTATCAGGCCAACAGTTCTATGAGATCTGTAAAAAGAGCTTTAGCTACCTGTAATCTGATGTTTCTGACTTCATCATTAAGATTTCCCTTTTATCATGATTATCCACATTAGACAGACTAGCTCATTAGAATGGAAGTTTATCTTGGGCAGTGATATTTTGCTTTGCTGTTGGCAACTGTACTCTGAGAACTTGGAACAGTCCTGGGCACATAATAGGTACACAATCAATATTTGTTGAATGAATGAACAAATTGCAATTGGCTGCATTCCAACCTGAGAAAATATGTGTTAATCTAGGCATTTTGTATTTTGTTTGGTGCATGTGTTTTAAAACGTCGAGCTACTGAGACCAAGCAAACCTAGGAGTCCCAGGATCTAAGCCAAGTTGTTTCCCACTCACTTATAAAAATTTTTACACTCCCCACTGAGAATGTTGTATGCCCCAAATCCCACATGTTTCTGAGAAAGTGATTGGGAATTATAACCTTGATTACTCAGAGACTCCAAGACTTCTCCAGAAATACAGTAGAGATACTGTTTGTTGACTTCCTTCATACTTTGTTTCCCTTTGCAGTCACAGTGCTAAAAAGGAACAAAAAGGTAAGGAGCAGGAGGGGCAGGTGCATAACTCAGGAGGATAATCAGCGATAATCAGCTGGTGAACTGTCAAGGGCAATCATGGACGTGCGAAAAGCAGTAATAGCATTTCGTTTGGGTTATGTAATAGACATTGTATTTTCATCATCCAAAAGGTGGGAACAGCTGTTGGAGTTGAGGGTAGAGGAAGACTAATTGGAGACCTGGCTTGATCCAGCTGTTTATAACCCTTCGTTTGTAGGTTTGCCTTCAGGAGTGCCAGCGAACAGATTGTTCCTTAGCAGACAATAGCAATTTTGGGATATGACTCAGGAAACTGACACATGGTATACAACCAAACCAGTCAAGTACTAACTTTGAAAATGAAACATTAGTTCGTATTTACTAAAATCTATCTCTTCAACTTTAAGATTTGGGAATAAGTCAATATTCTGCGTGTCCTGAAACCAAGAGGGCAGATTATGAGAACAGAAATGAACACCAAGAAACTTGTACAGATACTTGCATGTGAACACACAGTTATTTAAATCACCCCAGATACACACTTGGTTCCTGAAATGCGGCCTCCAATCCCATTTCTCATTGCTTTTGTTGGACTCAAAGTTATAGTAGGTTCGTGGTTTATTTGATGTGAAATCTGTGGCTGTTTACATCCCACACAATGGATGCTGTTTGCTCTCCTGTGTTCTGAAGATTTCAGATATAATGTAAACATTATGTGGGGATTGTGTTGTTTGTTCTTGCTTTTATTTACAGAGAAGCCTTAAAACAAGAATTGGCAAACTTTTCCTGCAAAGGACCAGATAGGAAATATTTTGAGCCTCGCGGGTCACATAGACTCCGTTGTCACTACTCCACATTGCATTGCGGAGGGAGATCAAAGTAGCCTGTGTGAATGCACTTTGGCTGTGTTACAGTCAAATTTCATTTATAAGAGCAGGTGCAGGCTGGTCCTGAGTGACTTAACACATTGCCTTCTGCTGATTCACAGTATAGTGTGAAGGATTACAGGGGAAATCCTGAGGGCAGGCTTTGACAAGGTAGGAAGGGAAAACACCGATGAAAAAGAGAGACGCTTCCTGAAGTTGCAAAATAAATGCAGGAAAGCGGGAGATAAAGTGTTGGCTCCTGAAGAAAGTGAGCCCAGTGACCTAAAATTATTTCCACCGTCAGTGAAAATAAAGCTGTCTAAGCTGATATTCTAGTAATGTTGAAAGGACCCATTTGTTTGGTTTAGGTTCTGTCTTGAATCTTTGACAAATTAATCATTTTAAGAGCCAGAAAAAATAGAAATAGCTTGTATTGAGTGCTGTCTTATTTTTCAATACTGATGATTTTTCTGGACATTGAGTCTTGAAACATTTGGAGCCCATATCATACTCCATGAAGAATTTAACGTGAAAAACAAGGAGACTATTTACTGCAGTAGGTTTGATGGCTCAGGAACCCCAGGCAGGGCACTGGGGTTGGTGTTTATTTAGTAACACAATGCTTGGAAGAATAGGGTCTGGAAATATTTTTGTGGGTAATTCTTAGACTGGTTTTCACCTGAATATTGTAACTGATAGCTTCTTATCTGTAATACATCAGAGAAACCAAAGCAAATGTGATACCTGTATCTGTCTCCTAGGGCTGCTCTAACAGTATACTACAGAGTGGGTGTCTGACACCACAGAAGATTGTTGACATGTGGTTCTGGGGGCTGGAAGTTCCAGATCAAGGTGTCGGCAGGGTTGGTTTCTTCTGAGGGCTGCTGGGGACAGTTTTCTCCTAGTTTCTGGGAGCCTCAGCTCTGCCTTGGCTTGCTGGTGGCATTCTCCCTATGTCTTCACCTTGTCTGCCTTGTCTCCACGTCTGTCTCTGCGTCCAGATTTCCCCTTTGTAAGGATACCAGTCACAGTGAATTAAGGCCCACCCCAATGACTTCGTCTTAATCATACGAAAACCCCTGTTTCCAAGTCAGGTCACGTTCGTGGGTACTGGGGCTTAGTGCTTCAACATCTTTTGGAGAGACACAGTTCAACCCATAACAAACTCTTATGGGGAAACTTCACTTCAGTCTTGAAGCTGTATTTGGTATTGCAGCAACAGTTTTAAAAACAAGAGAAAACTTATGGTCAATTATGATTCTGATGCTAAATCAGCCTCAACATTTATCTTAGCAATTAAAATCACAATTCTGAAAAAGCTGAGATCTTTATATTGAATACTTTCCATTTATATTTTGAGTGTCCTTTTGCAAGTAAAAATTATATCCAACTTTCAGAGAAATGTGCATATTTTAGAGTTAGTCCCTTTCTTGGCTTACTTGTCTCTGCATGGAAAACACCTTAAAATATTTTACAGAGATTTAAAAAAATCAGCTCACTTGTTTGCTTCTTAGGGTAGAGAATAAAAGGTTAAAAATCTGTAAAAAGCCGTCAAAGTACTATGCTTCTATATTCTCAGCCCCAAATCAGATCACAGTGGCTGTCAAGTGGTCTGAAATACTGACGAGGAAATTGGAAGCTGGGGTTGTCCCTACATGTGAAGAATGAGTGGCATCCTAATCTTAAGTCTCCAGCTCCTGTCTGTCAAGTTCAGCATCAGTACAGCAGGGAAACGCACTCACCAGTGATGGGAGAAACTACAGTCATGTGACAAAGGATGGGGTTGCCGAGAAAGGCAGAAAATCAGGAACAGAGTTTAATCAACATGGTGGTCACTGCCTTGTCTTCCTCAGTTAGCACGTTCTGGAACAGCAGGGGAGAGGGCAGAGGTTCAGAAGAAACATAGGAGGCTGGCTGCTTGCTCTATGGGGGAAAGGCCAACAGATACAAAGGCATCCACACAGGGTGTCAGACTGTGGACCACTCCGCAGATCTAGAAATTCAGTTGCACCTAGCTGGACCGCAGGCATCCCCACTGGCTTCTGCAGTATTTCATCCTCAATGCTGATCCTCGTGAACTTTCAGGGCGACAGGGTGATGTCCCAGAATATAGCCGACCAGCTGGCCTTGCCGGACGGCTCACCAACCCATACCTCACAGCTGTTAGGTTTGGGGCTGTGGATGAAGTCAAAATAACAACACGCTTCTCGGGGAGCAAGTGTGTGGAAGAACTGTGGAGGGCTGCAAGAAAAATTCAAGGATTCACTACCAAAATATTCCTTTAGGAAAGCTGACCTGAGTAAGCAAAATACACTGAGTTTCGGGGCTTTTTAGTAAAGGTTTATGGGTCACCAAGAGTCTGTCAAAATACTCTTAGTGGATGGTTGTTAAGCTTCTTCACAAGGAAGGAGATGTGCTTCATGTTGAAAAGACTGTCTCCCCTTCAGACTGTAGGCTCCTTGGCGGGATAAGGCGACTCAGCTTGACTGGACCTCCAGCAATGGACAAAACTCATGGAACATGAAGTTTGACTGATGCAAGAAAATGTGAATTAGAGTCCTTGAGAACTGGCCCCATGCACTGATTTTTTACAAGCTCCACTATTGTAGTTTCCTGTTGCTGCTTTGACAAACTGATACTAAAACTTCATAACCTAAAACGTCACAAATGTATTATCTTACGGTTCTAGAGGTCAGCGTCCAGAGTGGGTCATCCTGAGCTGAAATCAAGGTTTTGAGAGGCTGCATGTGTTCTGGAGGCTCTGGGGAGAGTCTTTTCTTGCCTTTTCCAGGCGTTAGAGGCCACCTGCATTCCTTGGTTTGTGGTCCTTTCCTCCATCGGCCAAGCCAGTGGTATAACATCGCCAGGTTTCTCCTTCTCAGACCTCTGCTTCCATCCCCACACCTCCTTCTCCCACTCTGAGCCCCCTGCCTCCCTCTCATAAGGACACTTGAGATTGTACAGGGCCCACTAGGGTAATCCAGGATGCTCTCCCAGTCGCAGACCCTCACCTAAGTCGCATCTTCCGTGTCCACTTTGCCACGTAAGTGACATATTCACAGATTCCGGGGATTAGGAAGCAGCCATGTTTGGGGGGCCACTTTGCCTATCACACCCGCAAAGTGCTTCTGATGGTTTCATCTCAGTATCCTCCTGTGTCCCTTGCAAATACGACACTTCCAGCATCATTAAACTGACAAAGCAAGCCAGAGACAGGTGTGCCTCTTGAGGGTTGGGGAATTTAAGTTAGCAGTGAGGGTACTCCGAGAAACTTTCTGGCTCGTCTTTGCTGGGGGGGAGCGAACGTCCTAATGTGGGGAGAGTCGTGGCCTCTTCTTCTGGATGTTCCACCTGCTGTCGCACCTCTGACGTCCCAGAGCTGAAGAACAAACCTGTGACTGCCCTCGGGCCCGCGTGAGGCCTGAGAAGAAACAGTTACCAACCAGCTGCTCTCACTTGTTGTTTACCTCTCATCAGTTCCTTAGTCTTTCTGGGCTTGCTTTGCCTTACGTGGGAGAATGCGATGCTCTGATAAACGACTCTAAGGTTTCTTACAGTGGCAAGATCTTCATATTACTCAGGGTTCTCCAGAGAAACACAACCCATAGAATGTGTATACATTCAGAAAGATTGATTATAAGGAATCGGCTCGTGCAGTTGTGGAAAGCGGCAAGTCCCAAGATTTGCACGGGGTGTCAGCAAGCGGGAGGTCTCAGGGCCGCAGATAGTTTACTTCTAGTCTGAGTCCCAAAGCCCGAGGCCCAGGAACAGTCAATGTTTCAATTCAAGTCCGAAGGCAGGAGAAAAATTGATGTCCTAATTCAGAAGCTGTCAGGCTGCAAAAATTCTTACTCGGGGGAGGGTCAGCTTTTTTGTTCTGCTCAGGTCTTTGGCTGACTGGTTGAGACCCACCCACATTGTGGGGGACAGTCTGCTTTCCTCAGTCTACCAGTGTGTTAACTTCATCCCAAAACACCCTCACATACACCCAGAATCATGTCTGACCAAATATCTGGGCACTCTGTGGCCTAGTCAAGTTGACACATAAAATTAACCATCACAATTTTAAACTGAGGGTTTTGAATCGCCTTTGAACTCAGTCCTATTCAGTCTTCCACCTGTGACCCATCCATAAATAAACATACATGCCTGGCCTCTGTAGGATGGAGGTAGATAAGCTTTTGATGTGCACAAGAATCGACTTGGAAAATAGTGACGTCACGTTCAGCGCTGACCAGTGCTGGCCTGGAGGTCCACACCAGGAAAGGAAGATTCTTAGGACTTAGAATTAGAGGCTCCAATTCAACTTGAATGTCTTGTAATTTATTACTTGAGTACTCAGTGCATCAAATTAGAACTTTGCAGGCATTGGTGGGGTGATGTTTTTCTACTATTTCGTTTCCAGCCTGTGCCCAGTTTGCCCTAACCATCTATCTGGCCTGCAGCTGCTCAGTCTTTCTTCACAAAAATAAGCAGAGCCTTCCTTTGTGTTTGGCACAGCAGGGTGTCACTCAGGATTGAGGCTGCTGCTCGTGGATTCCCAGTTCCACTGCTGGCCGCCGCCGACTGCCCTGTGGACGTCACTCAAGTATTTAAATAACTGCGATAAATTCAAGTCGACATATTAGATATAGGAAGGAAAAGAGGACTTGAAAGAAGAGAATGAAGCAGGAGGAGGGAGGTCTATAAAAAGAAGGATAAAAATCCAGAAAAACCAGCCAGCAAATTGAAGAAAACTGGGAAAGAGAAAACAGCTAACATCTGAATAGAAAGGAGAAGCAAAATGTGAGCAGATACAAGTGGGAAAGCACCCCCAAAGGAACAAGATATTTTTTTTTTTTAAAGGAGAAAGATAAGCCAAAGTGAGACAGGTAAAACTAGAATGGTGGTTTCTTTTCAGAAGGGTCATCTAGACAGTCTGGGGAAGCAGCCTTCTCTGCACCTAGCATGTCAGTCCTCCGCACGACACTTCTGCTGGCCTGACTCTCCTGTCTTCATTTCAGCATGCTAAAGAGGACTTTGGGGCGACAGGCGGCCTGTCCCGTAGTAGCTGCGAACTTAATACATTCACAACTCTTTCACAATAAGCACAAGAGCACCGGGGAGAAATACTGATGCAGGATTCCAGTGCTGTCACCTGAATTAATGTGTGCTGGATAAAAGTGATGAGCTCACTAAGTCATAACTTTTTTTTTTTTTTTTAAGATCTCTGCTTCAGTGATATATTGGGTTCGTTTGTAAAGCATGTATTGAGTGCCTGGGTGCAGATGGCTGTGAAATGAAATCAGTTTTTGCCCTCAGGTAACATGCAGCTCAGAGGAGAAAGCTTAGAGATTGGGCAGTTGGTGTTTTTTGATGAAAGCAGTGGCAAAGGAAGTTTGGTGACGACAGTGGTTTGCATTACATGTATTAGTGGTGGATCAAGGCAGTAGTGCCCAAATGTCCCCGGCCACTTCCAGTAGAGGGCAGTTTTATCACTGACCCACAAATGTGGATTTATTTCCTGCCAAGCTTCTTGGACAGGGCTGCTTGTTTTGCTGCCAAAAGAAAGGACGCAGCCTTTTTAGGGATAATGCATTCCTCGTCCTCTTTTTCCCTGAGAGTAACAACACAGGAACTTGAAGTCATCTGGTGCCTTTGAACCACTGTTTTCTGATCGCTATCAAACGCCACTGGAAATGCCTACTTGAAATTCAAAGGATACCTAAGGACTCACAGGACAGATCTTTGCATGTTCCTTTTTTATTTTATAGGGATTGTGTGTCCAGTCCTGTGCTGTTACATTGCTGATGCTCTCCTGAATAAAAGCATTCTCCAGTCAGGAAAAAACTCTATTTCACTTAAAAAGCAATTTTTAAAAGGCCTCTGTCCTCTGCGAACCATATTGAGTGTTGTGTTTTTTTATTAATGGTATTTTGGTCTATTCTCTGACTTTTTCATCACAGCTGGGTCTCCCTTGATTACTTTAATTACTCAGTGAATAAGTAAAGGTCATTTCATTTCAATCACATTTATTAATCACCCACATTTTCTCCTCATTAACATTTTTTCTATTTACACGAAGCCAGACTCCTAAGTGATTCTATCAGAGCTATTAAGATGTTAATGTCAAGTCTGCCTGCAGTAAAGTGAGTTCTCAATGAAGGCAGTGGAGGTTTGTTCATTTTTCCTAAATTGTGTTTGTTTTCATTTGGTGAGCATTAATGATGGGGGCCAGGAACAATCCTAGGTCTAATGGGGCACAGATTACTAGTTACAGTGGGAAATTAATCTCTTGCCCCTTGGGAGTGGGTATTGCTCAGAGACGCTGTCCTGGTTGGACCAAATGGGGTTTTTCTTGATGATTCTATAGGTCGTCAAGACCCGGGTCATTAAAACAGCATTGATCCTGTGAAGGATATAAAGACTGTGTTTGTGTCCACTAGGATGTGCCACCCCCACTTCCAAACACCAAATGTGTTTCTTTAATATGTAGATATACCCCACTGTATCAGTTACAAGGAACTGAAATGCTATTTTGGGTGATCTACATGCAGGCTTCGTATCCAGTTTCTAAAGATACAGACACACACACACACACACACGCACACACAGGCAATGGTAAGCACCTTCAAAATTGCCCTCTGGTGATCCCTATCTCCTCCTGTTTTAAAGGAAAAATTGCACCGGACATTTTTTTTAGGTGGCAGGAAAGAGCTTATTTAAGACTATTACAATAGGGGAGAGAGACTGAACTCAACTCTGCTGAAACACAACATGAGAGAGATTTTAAGCCCTGGAGTGAGCTCGCTGAAAAGGACTAGCGGATGTTGGGGGGAGCTTGCTCGATGTGATGAGGCTGTCTGCCTTTGCTGAGTGGTAGCAGTTAGGCTCCTGCCCTCCTACAGAGACTGGGAGATAGGGGCTCTGTCTTCCCTGAGGATTCCATTTCATATGGAGGCTCCCAAGCACTCCAGAAAGACTTTCCTGGGTTGTGAAACTGGCCAGAGGCTAGAAGAAAGTGAACATCTCTAAGGACCAGAGAAGGAATTTGCAATTTCAGTTTTCTAAAGGGACTGCTCTAAGAAAAGGGAGGTCAGGGGCCTAGAGTCAGGAAGAAGTCTGCCTCCATTTATTCAAGCGGAGGGGCACATGATGGTCTTTTAGATCAGTATTTGTGTCCCCTTGTAACCCCTTCCCCTTGAGTGTTGTCCACATCTAGTGGCCAGAACTTACTGCTAACAAATAGGATAGAGCAGGAGTGACAAATGTCACTTCACGATTAGGGTGTGAAGGACTGTGACATCTGTCTGGCGTGCATGCTCTTTCTCTTGGTTTTGGCTCCCCTTGCTAGCTTGCTCTGGTGAAGCAAGTTGCCATATTGTGGGCTGCCCTGTGGAGTAAGGAAATAGGGGCATCCTTGGCTCAACAGCCAGGGAGGAGCTGAACCCTGCAAACCATCACCTGAGGGAGGCTGGAAGCAGATCCCACTGTGGTCACAACCTTGCACAGAATCTGTGAGGCAATCAGTGTTTGTTGCCTTCATCCCTGAGTTTTGTGGTATTTCTTATATAACAGTAGATGACTAGTGCACACACAACCCACACATTTCTACATGTGAAATCATAAATACTACATAATGTCCTGTGTGTTTATATGGGTATGTTTATGTGTGAGGACACCCATGGAAAAGCTCACATGCTGAATGGCAGGTGGAAAATCCTTCATTAGAGGTAGAAGGTATAGGACTCCCAGACAGATGGGGTGGGAGGGAAAAGGCTACATCGAGGAAGGCTTGTGAGTTGCTTGAGCAACTGGAAGGATGGATAATGATGATATTTATAGAAATAGGGAAAAACTAGAGTAAGTGTACATTTTTGGGCTTTCAAGCGAAGATGTTAAATAGGCAGTTGGATAATCAATCTAGACATCAGGGCAACATTCCAGATTTGGAGGCACACGTTTGAGTAGCATTATTTAGGTGATATTTAAACCATTGGAGGTAAATTTGTGGGAAGAGAACCTAGAAAGAGAAAAGGGAGCTGATGATTGAATTCTGGATTAGTCGACACTAGAAGGTTGCTAAAGAGGAGATCACCAAAAAATAAAACTGAAGAAATTGCAGTTGGTTATGATGCATTTGTTAATTTAAGGGAGAGTGCTGTAGGTACACAGAAAGAAAACTGAGGAACATTTTCTAAGTAGAAGTTCAAGCAGTTAAAACAAACAAACAAACAAACAAACAAAACAACACTGAGTGGCAGAACACAGCGTAAATGCTGAGACTGTGGCCGATAGTGTGAACGTTGCCTGTTGACTCCCCATTCAACCATGAAACAACTGCCAAGGTCACAATCGGTCCCTCCTGTCACTAAGTGAACCAAACACTCAAGCAGGTGTGCCCTGGACCAGAGTGGGCAGCACCCCCTCGTCTGCACCCTCTGTAGCCTGCCCTCCACCCCTCTCTCTCCTCCACCTCGTGGTCCGCTGACCTCTCTTTGACAGGAGGCTTCTCAGCAAAGGCGTCTGGGCCTCCCCCTGTCTCTGTGGGGACTCACTCCAGGAGCCCATTTCCCACAAATCCCCATCACCAGACTGGGGGCTTCCTGAGCTGTGGCTCCAGGGACCAGATCACAGGGAGCTGTGGCTGAAAACACTAGACACTGAAACGTTCTCTTGGTTTGTGTGCACACCCTCCCTCGAGCACAGTCTCATGTGCACATACCCAAGCACAGCCAGAATTCAGGTCCTAGGCAATAGGCTTCAATCCCTATAGTTGCATTCAAAATGGTGTGTTTCATAGGTTTATGCAAAGACATGTACACATGTCACTTAAAGTGAGTTGACTATGATGTGTAAGAATCAGAAAGTTAAGGGCCATTTTCCAGGTCTAAAAAATACATATTGTTAGGTTGTAATTGGCCTTAAAATAGGGGGAAACTGTGAAGTATTTACTTATTCCAGAGCTTCTTAAATGGATGCCCAAACTTCACTACGTATTTCAGTTCAAATTCCGACATGAAGTACCTGTTCCACGTGGGTTTTGCTAACGAGATCAACCAGTTTGTTCCTTTTCTCAACTCTGCTTGGGCTCAGCACCTGTGTGCTTGTTTTAACCTCTCAGATACGTCGTGTAGTGTGTCATTTTACCTGTCTGTGGGTTGACTCAGGCCTTTTAAAATTCAGTGCCTCCAAGAAGGGTCTTGAATAAAACCCACAGCTAAACATGCTGAATAAAATTCTACCTGACAGTTCTTAGTTATGTACTTTTATTCAGTCCTGCAGAGGGAAAGCACTGGCGTTCTGCTGCGCCAGAACTACCCAGATTAGTACATGTGAGAGGAAGACGATCTCATCCACGGTGATGACAGGGCCTATAACGTACCTCGGAATTTGCCAGACAAAAGAGGTATGAATTCTGCGTAGAGAAAAATGACAAGAGTGCTAAACAATGTAGAGAGGCCCAATAAACGGAATGAATGTAAGTTGTTTAATGGATAGATTTTATAATACTGATATTGATTCTCCAGAAAGAGGTGCATAAGTGCAAAGAACATTCAATAAAAATCCCAGTAAGTTTGTTTTGTTTGGTTGTTATTTGGCAAGTATACATAAATACATGAATAATAGCAGTCTTCCCAGAATAACCAAAATGATAGTGAAAATTCAAAAAAATAAGGACAAAATAAGGGGTTCCTTCATAATTTAAAGTCAAGATTTTTGCAGAGAGCTGAAATCATGGATTTGGGGTCTAGAAACTGACCCACAAATATATGCCCTTTCATATATTTGAATTCAGGAAACTGTGGTGACAACTGGCTTTCCTCCTAGGAAAAAATTTGAAAATGAGGTCTCTGTCTCAGCTTAGATGGAGACAGATTAATACCTAAAGATGAAAAGTGAAGCTTTGAAAATATTTCAATGAAAGTGTTTGATATCTTTATAATTTTAGGGTGGAAAGCAAAATTTTTAAGCCACATGCAAAAACCAAACTCACTAACAAAAGAGAGATAAATATATTTCTATCAAAATCTAAAATGTTTACATAACATGTCACCATAAATTTTTAACATTAAAGGTACAGGGCACAGTAGATGAAGATGTCTGCTGTCTGCACAGGATCCATCCCCACCCCGCCACACTCCCTCCCTCTCTGTCTTACCTTTGTCTCTGTCTGATTATCTCTGTCATGTGTCTACAGCACACCCAGGGATTATTGGTCAGGATATGAAAAGCCAGCAAGTCAACTGGAAAAATGACAAAGAGATCAAAGGAAAAATGGTTAAAGACCTTAATGGAAAATTCACCAAAGTACGTAAATTAGCAATAACAACAATCAAGTGGAATAGTGATAAGAGCTTGAAAAGATGCTCAAGATAGATAGTATTTGGGAAAATACAAATTGAAATCAAAATGAGATACATTTCTACGTCATTCACAGTGGGAAAATTTCTGAACCTGACAGTGTGGTGTGGGCAAGGCCAGTGTGTGTGAGCAGTTTGCAGACAGCTAGGGGAGTGGTGAGTGTCTGCTCCATGTCCCAGCAATTCTGCTCCTGGGATCCACCCAAGAGAGGCTGATGTGTGCCCAAAGGCACAGCCAGGGGAAGGGTATCTGAGAAGGGGTGGCATTTCACAGCAGACCAGAGCCCGACATCTTTGCTCCCACGGCATCTGGCTTTTACCACCACTACAGGATTTTTCATGTCCTGCAGTTGTTTGCTGATAATGTGTGGCAAGAGGATCGGCTTGGAGGTTGGGTCAACACTCACAGAGGACAGATATCAGACACAGAAGTGACGAGAGATCACATGCACGCTTTCGAAGCAGATGGTCAGGAAACCTATTCAAAGACTTTGAAATTCTTCTTCAACATCAAGGGCGTTTAGAAAAGGGTCAGGAGTTAGAACATGTTATGAAAGCACAGAGTCTTTGATACGTTTAAGGGGAAACCTGTAAGATAGGGCTTCCTGTGTCAATGCATGATTTTATTAATGCTATCAGGCTTTCTCTACTGCACCCTAACCTGGTCAGTCTCCATACCTCTGCTGTTCAACAAACTCATGCCATTGAGATACTTTTAATAGTTGGTGGTTGGACAAGTAATAGCCTTTCAGTATTCGTCTATGTGGAGAGGAGGCATTTTTGCAGAAAAGATGTTTAATTGCAAAACACTCTGTTTTGCTCAACCGTGAATCTTCAATAAAGGAACTGGTACTGGAGGAGAGGTTTAGGGTTCTTACGGAACAGTGTTCTCAACTGTTTTGCATTGTTTTCTAGCTACTGCCAGCCCCACAAGGGTCACTGATACAACTGTGTAAATCGGGAGTCAGCCTTCTGACCATGAGGCGTAGCTGATTTCAGCTGAGATGATGGTGAGAACTGCTTACACCCACAGCATGTTGACTGTGTCTGTGGAGACCGCATATCCCGCCTTTCCTGGAACGGTCCAGCCTTATGCCTGCAGTCCTGGTGTAATGAATACCAGCTTCCACTTTTGCTAGTAAAAGGCTCCAGGTCTGGACCATAAAATTATACAGTCATCTTTTATAAATTAACAATGGCAATACCAGCTAACATTTATAGGCTGTTTTCTCTTTGCCAAGTACTGTTGCTGAGCAATTAACTCATTTAATCTTTTATAATCCTATTAGATGGAACTTTACAGAAGAAGAAAATGAGATGTAGGCACGTAATGTGTTGAAATCCACAGATACTGTGTATGGATATGGAAGCATGTTTGTGACATAGATCAGAGAATCAGTGCTTCACACATTTTCTGAGTAACTGGTCTCTGTTTTGATACTAATCTTTTAAAAGTTAGAATTGTTTTAACGTTTACTGTTCTCATAAATGCAGTTTGGGAGTGTCTGAAAATTTTAAAATATGCTTGGAAATCCACTGCAGTCTTGGATCCCTGATGAGACAAAATAGAGCCTATAGCTGGAGCCAAAACCTTTGGTCTCGAATGACAGAGACGTCTTGGAAGCATGTGTCTGATGTGGCTCCACAGTGCTGAGTTCACGGTTGTGTGTGGACCGAGGCGAGCTTGCCAGGGAACCTGAGGGTAATAAATGAGGGCTCTGTGTGTGCTGGAGGTGGGCAGCCTCATACTGCGCCGTGTGGTCATGCCGTGTGTTATTTAGTCCTGGGATTAGTGAAGTGCTGTTAGCTGGGGCAAGATGCTGTGTCAGACGTATCCGCAGTGGCCAACTGGCAGGACTTCTTCAGCTTCGTGTACATGAAGGGAGCTCAGTGCTGTCATCCACAGCTGTGCTCTGGCCAGACCCCCTGCCCCATCCTCACTCTCCATGTGGATTTGGAGGTCCTGAAGCACATTACTTGTGCCAATTGCTCTGCTGTGTATTCTGGCTGCACTGACATCTCTGTTCTTCTGAAGAAGCAGCCCTGGTTATATGTACTCAAATCTATTTCTGTTAAGACTTTCCTCCAACTTAAGTTGTCTTTTGTCAGTACAGTCCTCATGCAATAAGATTATGACCAGTAGCAGATGCTGTCCACACATGACTCAAATCTCAGGGACCCTAGCCATCTCCCTGTGCCTATAACTTCCAGGACCATGGAAGGCTGACCTGCCTGTGTGTGCCGTGGGCCGTAAGGCACTGGGGAGTTAACACTCCCCTGGAAGCATCTTCCCCAGATGACAGGTGCAAGTTGTTATGCAGTATAATACCCCAGCTTCCTCACTCCTGGGGTGAGATAATGCCAGAAGTGGCTTCTTGCACATTCTCCACATTTTGCTGATGGGTTAAGGTCCAGTCGCTAGCCGTGAGAACTAGCTTAATAGCATCTCTTTCGTGGGCTGCCTTTCCTTCCCTGTCCCACCTGTCCTCCCCCCAGCCAGAGTCCCAGTCCCTCCAAATAAACCACCTGTGGCAGAACCTTTGCCTTGGGATCTGTTTCTCTGAGAGCTCTGCTTAACCAGCGCCAGCTCTGAAATCGTCTCCAAGCTCCCTGTCTGTTTCTTCAGTGGCCCTTGTCTTAGTCGTGACTGTGCAGTCATTTGTGTGTTCCACGCCTGTATCCCTGGTGATGTGGCAGCTGCCCTGGATGACATACGTGTGTGTGTGTGTGTGTGGTTCACGTAATGCTTGGAGGTGCAGAACACAATAGATACTTATTTTAGAAATAAATGAATGAATTTAGTGAAATCAGTATTTCTGACTCCCAGGAGGCTGTGGCTCAAAGACCAAACAGGTCCTGAGAAAGCTAATGAGAAGGAGGTGGCAAACCAAGGTAGACTGCATTCTCGGCAGGGGGCGGGAACAGCTCAAAACAAGGTCTTAAGGATGGAGCCTGAGGATGAGACACACGTAGAAACCACTTCCAGACCCCTGTTTCTGAGTAACATTATTCCATCCTTTTTTGCCTACGTTCATCTGAAGATTTGGTCTTGAATCTAAGGGTAATGCACTGAAACTCAGAGTAAGCCCATGGTTGGAAAAAAGCACTGCAGGGCTCACTCGTGTGGCCAGGTTGAAAATCCTGTATCACTGATGCGAAGAGCCTGAGAAATCTTCCAGAAAGTTTTACGAAAACTCCAGGGACTGGTACCCTGGTAGCCTGTCTTATTAAAGATATCTGGGCTCTGTAAACAAAAGGATGGGCCTAGATCTGAAAGATTACCTTAATATAAGACATTTTATTTAATGTTTGAGGCGTTTTCCCTGAACCACGCCTATTTTCTTAGCTTTTATTATTGTTGTTGATTTATTTTCTATATGCTTTCCTGTCAAACGGTGGAACCGTACTTTACTTAGCCATACCTTTATTTTCTATGTTTAGGTTGTTTCTCATTTTTTACCATTATAAATAATATTCTGAGCAGAATCTCTGTGCTCAAGATTTTTCTGTATTTCCTTAAAGATAAGTCCTCAAGAAGATTTACTACCTGTTAGTACAGCTTTAACTCCATTTCTGATATTCCAAAGCTGTGATCTTTTGGAGAAGTCCTGTGACGTGGGCACTACTTATGTGACTATTTCATCACCAAACAAGCGTCTGTCCTGTTTGTCCTGCTCTATAGGCTGGTTGTGCCCTTGGGCATCTGCACCTGGAGTTTATCTGCAGTTCCAAATCCATGTCCTCATTCCATTTTGCACTTGATAAATCAACCCAGATTCCACCTCTGGTCTCCCTTTTGCACTGACTTCACCTCATGTCTGGGGTTTTACTTCTGTAGAGAGCCTTCAGCCTTACTGCTCTGGTGTTCTGTGCCATTACTGTCGTTTCATCTCCGTCATTGACATCTCTCAGCTACACCTTGACCCCGGGCTCAGATCCAGCACTCTCACTGTTTCCTTCCCTGGAGGACCCAAATCTGAGGGTACAGGTGTGTCCTCAAGAGAAGGAAGGCTTGTCTGCAGACCATTAAAGAAAATGGTGGAGGAATTTCAATTTTTTGATAGAGTACCTACTTT
The DNA here is from genome assembly GCF_036321535.1 of Camelus dromedarius. Lineage (NCBI taxonomy): Eukaryota > Metazoa > Chordata > Mammalia > Artiodactyla > Camelidae > Camelus > Camelus dromedarius. The sequence continues at coordinate 109,153,875 of NC_087472.1, forward strand.
TTAAAATACAAATTGTGTCCCATTTAATTTTGTTGGAATTAGTTGGGAGAACATAGGACAGTACAGTAGAATATATGATATTTAAGTGTCCACATGACCAATTTTTAAGCATAAAATCATTAAGAAAGGATTTTACACTATATACTGGAAATTTGAATTATCTGGATTTTCTAGAATTTAAAATAGACACTAGCTTGAATATTTTTCTAACTCTATTTACTCTGACAACAGAAGGTGTAAAATAAACATGTAGCCATGGTTTATATTTTATAAAGTGATGGTAGCCTCAATTATTTAAAATATATATACTCAAAAAATTTTAAATTAGCTTTTGAAGTGAATGCAGAGTGAACGTGACAGTTCATTATGAAATTATTTAATACACTAAGATAATGATAAAACTCTTTGCCCAGGCACTGTATAAACAAAGATACTGCAGTATGGTAGCTGGTTGTCATGGCTACCTGATTTTTAACATGCTTTTAAATGACTTACATTTAAATATTCTTGGAAAGTTCCTACAAGAGACACTTTTCTCACCTAATGACGATCATGACTAATTAGAGCTGGTAGATCTGAGACCACAGAGTCTAATTTGAGGCATGTGTTGTGCTTTACAGTAAATACTTATTTCATATCTATGAAAACAAGACCATGTGCGCCGATGAAGCAGGTAGGTTCCGGGCAGACCATGTTGCTCCTCTTGGCCTTCCTCACTGCCTAATTTATGTGGGTCAGGGGCCGGGTATGATGGTGCTTGAGGTATCCCCGGAGGTTCAGGGACAGCTCTGGGTGTTCGACTTCAGCGTGTTGGTGATTGTCAGTGGGAAGAACCCAGGAGTATGAGCCCCGATGCTCCATGTCTTCAGTTACGGCCCTACCTGTTTCTTTGTACATCTCCACCTCCAGCTACTTCTACAGCCACGTCTATTTCTCAAGCTGTCTTTTTCTTTTCTGTGTCTATGGCTATGACTGTAACTTTTCAACTCTATCTACATCTTTCCCCACACCTAAAGCTAAAGTCGTAGCTACATCTGTAAGTACAGCTCCGTATCTACCTCTCTATCTATATATCTGTGCCCTCACCTACACCGCGGACATCCACATGTGTGTGTACGTCTGCATCTGCGTGCACGTCTGCACCTGTGCCTACACCAGTACCTGCACCTGGCTTCACATCCTCATAGCCTCATCCATGTCCTGGATGAGCTAGCACTGAAGGTGTCAGGCTGGCCGGAGGGAAGTACAGTGCCGGCAACTGGTGCATTTATCATGGTTCATGCATCCAGGCTCCCCAAATCCAGCTGCCTCTCCTTTCTCCCTCTCCACTTCCCGGCCTGCTGCCATTTCCAGGGCCCAGATTTCTGCCCCCACCAGGAGTTCAGGATCCCTTTCAAGTCTTCCCCAGAGAGGGCAGGAAATCCTTTATTGCCCTGCTCAGTCTTACAAGATGGATGGTCTCGGCCTATGATGACATGAAAGCTATACACATTCAGTAGAGTGTGTACTTCGAATTTTGAATCCTGATGCTTTCCTGGGCTGGTGATATGGGGTATGGTGCCCTCTGGTGATGCTGGGCAGTGGTCATGAGCTGCCGTTCCCCATCCTCCTCACTGCCCCATCCCCCTCACCGCCCCAGCAGCCGCCTGGTCACAAGGGTGGACAGCTATCCCACACCCACACAGATGTTCTGTTTTTCACTTTCAGCACAGTGTCCAGTAAATTACATGAGATGTTCAACACTTCAGTGTAATACAGACTTTGTGTTGGATGATTTTGCCCAACTGCAGGCTAGACTAAGTGTTCTGAGCACATTTAAGGTTGGCTGGGTTCAGTTGCGAAGGGGACACAGCCCCATTGTAAGTCAAGGAGGATACATTACCTCTGCAACCTCAGCTCTGCTCCCAGTGCTGAAAGCTGCCTGTGTTAACACACAGGATTGCTTAACTCCTTGTAACTCTGAGCTTTGCCTTTGGAGAATACGATGGGGCTTTCTCTTTACATATCCAAATGGCCTGTTGAGATATTCATAGCCCCACAGGAAAGCTCAATCTTCTCCAAGAAGGGGGTCTGCCTCTCCTGCTTGGACAAAGGAAAACTTCCAAGACTTGTCTATCCATTTCTACTTCTCAAACCTGTTACCTTCTCAGTCTGATCTCTCCCGCCACTTAGAAAGAACTGCTTTCATTGTGACTGGTAGTGTGTTGACTTAAAAATACTGGCTAAGAGCTGAGCTGATTTTGGACGCATCACAGGTGTTTTGTTATGGAGGTATGGCTCCTGGTGCGGGAGCTGAAACATACCTGCCTGATGTTGGAGGACATCTCAGCCGACTCTGCAGCTCTGAGTGGCCCAGCACAGCGGTGAGTGGGAGCGGAAGTGTTCCTCTGTGCTGCTCCTCAGACCAGTGGGCAGTCGGCTTTTAACTCATCTGCTGTAACAATGTGACAGTTGGAAAGTGGGAGACTGGAAGTAACTCTGAAGGAAATGGCTTCTGCGAACCTTCAGAACATCTTTAAGAAAAACACTAACCTCAGAGTTACCCTCTCCAGACTAGAGTCCGTGGATGATGTACGCTCCCTTCCTCCATGGTGCCAACAGAGCACTTTCAGAGGAGATTATGTAGCTGGGTTCACAGGGCAACGTAGAATCTTTGAAAACATATTTTTCAGAAGTATAAGACTTTCTAAAATTCCTGAATCTGCTTTCATCAGCATGGACGTGTTTGGGGGACACACCAGTTACTGGTGTGATTTGCAAATATTTTCCCCCAGTCTGTAGGTTGTCTTTTTGTTTTGTCTATGGTTTCCTTAGCTGTGCAAAAGCTTATAAATTTAATTAGGTCCCGTTTGTTTATTTTTGCTCTGACTTCTTTTGCCTTGAGAGACTGACCTAAGAACAGATAGTTGTGCTTTATGTCAGAGAACGTTTTGCCTTGTTCTCTTCTAGGAGTTTTATGGTGTCATGTCTTATATTTAAATCTTTAAGCCATTTTCAATTTATTTTTGTGTACGGTGTGAGGGAGTATTCTCACATCGTTGATTTACACGTGTCAACTAATTTTTTAAACAAACCCTTGAGATGAAAGAACTTTCAGATGAAAAATGAAGGATGTGTTCCCTAAACTGGAGTGTTCCTCCAGGTACTCACAGTGAATGCAGGTAAACGGCTTCCTCAGGAGGGGGATCCTGAGCAGGACCTCGCTCTGGATGCAGGATGCCCTGGTGGGTACCCAGACACAATAAAGAAAGCTGGTGAAATGCCCTATTTCCTGCATCAGAAAGAGCTAGATTCAGGATCTGATTCCATCACTGTGACTGTGCAGAGTTGAGCAGGTATGTGCTCAAGATTCCTTGTCTATGAAATGCAGATAAGGACATATTCCTTGTAGGCAGTTGTGAAGATTAAAGGAGGAATTAGAGGTATGTGTCGCCGTCATCATTATCAGCATCTCCTGATACAATAATAGAACAGTGTGTTGACTTGCACTTCATTGGAGGAAGATGATCTAATCTTATTTTAGATACTAATTTAGATCTGCATTAAAACTATGCCTTTGCATCAGTGTCTCTAATTGCATCGTACGCCGTAGAATTGTCACCTTAGATCCATGCATCTCATTAGTTCTTTATATTTCCTTAGAAAAACTTAGTCCTCTTAACTAGCATAGGAACATCCTTTTTGCCAGGATGGCACCATATTTACCTTAGCCTGGAAATTTCTTACTGTGCACTCTTTAGAGATGGTTCAAATCATTCCATTTCTGTAGTCACTTTTGTTAAAACTTTAAGCATGGCCAAATAGTTCTGTTTCTGGAAAGCTTTTTTTTTTTTTTTTTTCCCTTATGCATGCCAACCAGCGGCTTAAACTCATCATTCTGATGGAATTTAAAAAGCTATATACTCTGAGTTATGTTGCTTGTCTTGTGCTTGGTTCCTTAGTGTAAGAACTCAAGGTTCTGTGTGTGTGTGCAGAGGAATCCTCAGATGGGGGCAGTGCGTTTATGATGATGGAATGAAGTGAATCTCCATGGTGTCCAGAGTTAGTAGACTGACCAACTCATCTTGGTTTTAAAACCCCCTCAGTCCCAGGCAAACCAGGACAGTTGGTCCCTACGTTTTGAAAACATTCAACACACTTCTGAATTTAAGGTCTATGATACAACAGAAACAGGAGGCCAGGAAGCAAAGGACATGGAGTTGGGTCCTTCTATATTCCTGCTCCACTCTCTTCCAGAGGAACGTTTCTTTAAACTTCAGGGGAGTGGTGTATTTTTGCAGCATTATAAAATATAGCGTATGTGCCATCATTAAATTTCATGAGTAGGCGATTTGCATTTCCCCAGTTCTCACTTTGTTGACAGGTATGCAAATGGGGAAAAGACAGGAAAAAAGTGTAAGTTGTTGATAAGTCTTCTCAGCGTTTCACTAATGGTAAGTCACGTACAGGATACGCGCCATCTCCTTGCTGACTGCCATCCGGCTGAGCAGAGCGCTGCCATGTTAGGCATCCTTCAGGGTCGTTTATAGTTTCCATTTCTCTGTGAAGAGTTTCCTTAGGCTATTTAGTAATGAGCTGCACAGTGACATCTAGTGTAGGAAGCGGAGAAAAATTACAGAGAAAACACGTAGATTGATCACCACTTAATGCAAAGTCCAAAAGAATATAATGAATGCTACTGAGAAACAGAGCTCCTTGTCCTGAGCTACAATTCTCTGCCTCTTCCTAACTAGCACCAGTGAACAGCTTCATGGATTTCTGTTTACCTAGGATATCTAAGTCATAGCAGGGGGAAGAAAACCTGTCTCTGTTGGCGCTATCAAAACTAGACCTGTGACAGTCATCCCTCAGTATCCAAGGACAGGATTAGTTTCAGGATCCCAGGCAACACCAAAATCCAAGGATGCTCAAATCCATAATATAAAATGGCTTAGGATTTGCATTTAACCTACACAATCCTCTCATACACTTTTTCACATGCTTTAATCATCTCTAGATTACTTATAATGCCTAATTAATGCAAATACCATGTAAATAGTAAATACAACTTAAATACTATGTAAATAGTTACTAGCACATGGCAAATTCAAGTTTTGCTTTTTTGGAACTTTCTGGAATTTTTTATTTTTCTTTTAACATTTTTGATCCACAGTTGGTTGAATCCTTGAGTGCAGAACCTGTGGATCCAGAGAGCTGGCTATATATACCTGAGACATTTCTATCTGATAGTTCTCGTTTAAGAACAAATATCTAGGGAAGTTGTCATTTTCACCCACAGGTGTGCTATGTTTCTGATCACCATGCAAAGCAGTGATTTGCCACTGAGCTCTGTTTGGACAGGAGTGGGTTAATCTTTGGGTGGTGCTGTTATGTAAGTGGGGCTGGCCCGAGTGAGGAGCCCAGCATGAAAAGAATGGAGCGCTTTGCAGGGTGATGCAGGGAGAAATAGGGAGCAGAAAGTGGAAGAGACGGGTTATCAAGACAAACTTAGCTAACCTCATCATGTTGACCTTGGGCCAGCAGAACCCAGGGTCGCCTAGTACCAGTTGTCCCCAGCAGTAGTGGTATTTTGAGCAACATAACAAACTGAAACCATGTAATAAGTACCCACTTGCCTGCAGCATTGCAAATGCAACATAGTTTCTCAGAGTTAATGAGCAACATTTCATTTTTGACAGCTCTCCTGTCTGACCTCTGCATCCAGCCCAGTAATCTTTCTTCCACTGCTCAAACACACCAGGCATGTCCCCACCTCAGGGCCTTTGCACTTGCTGTTTCCTTTGTATGGTGCATTGGTCCCTCTGATTTCACATGCCTAGAATCAAGTCATTATTTTGGTCTCAGCCCAGATTATCCTCCAGAAAATTCTCCGTAATCAGCCTGCTGTCATTTCTGTATCACATTATACTAGCAGCCCTAGTGAGCACAAAATAAAAGGAAAATAAATAAAACCTAAAAATTGGAAAGAAAGAATAACTCCCTGTATTTGAAAATATGATTAATTCTGCAGAAAACACTAAAGAATCTAAGAAAGTCTCAGAATGAATAAGACACTTCAGCAGGTTGCCAAACATAAGATCAAGATACAGAAACTCCATTTCTTTGCGTCAGCAACAAAGCTTGTCATTTAGTACTCAGACACAATGCACCTAAGAATTATCAGAGATCGGTATGCCAGGATTTTCCACATGTACTTCTGTAATGCAAGTAGAGAGTCAGAAACACAGGGTACTTTTGATTAAAATCTTGGCTTGGGGTTTCTAGGCTTCACTTGTTCCGTGCCTACAAGTCTGGAAGCATGTAAGTGGGGACTTCGGGTTGAGGAATTTTTGGAAACGGTTTCCTGCTTTTCTGCAGTCCATCTAAAGCCAGGTTATCACCCTCCTCAGAGCATTTTTCTCTCCCATTTGCTCCCTGTGGTTCCTGCCCTTAGAGACTCAGGGTTATGTAGGAGTCTCAGAACCTATTCCCCCACCCACAGCTCGGCCAGTTCCCTGGGTCTGAGGATGTGGCTCCAGGTCAACAGGAAGCAGCAACGGCTCCCAGGGACCCCTGCCTCCAGCTTTCCTCACCCTGCCGGGGGCATGCATCCCTATCGTATGTGATCTCCAACTGTTTCCCTCACTTTAGTGCCTGTGCATTTGTTATTGTATACATGGTGGTAAACGTGTTTATCCAGAATATATATCTGTTTTGTGCCAAGAATGTTCTCTGGAAATGAAAGTCCCTTTTTTTAGTGTAAGTTGTACAGATTCACTTTCTTTATTTTGCTCAGATGTGCTTAATAAATATTTGATGAACAGACACATGGAGCGAGTGTAACTTCAGTCTGAGTTAAGCTAGCCATTGATCAGTATAGATGTTTACCAGCATTCACTGTGTTATCCTTGAAATTCTCTACCCCTAAAAGCCTGTGCCCTTCAAGTTTTCATGAGGAATCTAGCCTTGGCTGGCAGGTGTAGTGAACAGATCGTTGAGATAACCCTGGTGATCTCTGCTTCTGGCACTGACATCCTTGTGGGATCCCCTCCCCGTGAGAGTGAGTGAGACCTATAACTTGCATTTAACCTATGGACTATGGCAAGTTTGAAGGGAAGTCACTTCCATGATTGCATTACATGGGACGCAGACCCTGTCTTGGGAACTGAGTTCTGCCAACAACGACCATGGGAGCTTAGAAGGCGATCTTTCCCCAGTGCAGCCTCGGCTGAATCCCCAGCCCGAGTTGACGCCCTGATTGTAGCCTCAGGGGAAATCTGTGAGGTCCTAAAGGTGGTTGTAGGCTGCTGATTAGTGCACCACTTGTTAGGCAGCAGTAGAAACTAACACAGCACGTGATTGGTTACAGAGGACGTCCAAACAGAACCCTTCACTGTAGGTGAGGACAGTTTTGAGATAAGATATTTGGGGTAATTGATACTAACCTACAATACTTTAGGGGTAACACCTAATGCTGTTCTCAAGGAAGGAGCATACCTGACCACGGAAGAAGCCTAGAAAACTCCCACCGCAGCAATCTTTATTGGCACTCCACAGAATCATGGGGCCTGAAGAATCCCCCAGCGTCCTTGTCTTGTCTTAGATTAATATCTAGACCGTTAGTCTTTATCACTCCCTTCTTGTCTTAGTGTCTGATGATGAGTTTCAGTCTTTGTGAGGCTAGAGAGGAATCAGTGGAGGCCATTAGGAAAGGTTAGGGGGGAAGGCGGTTAATCTGGTTAAAGCTAAAGACTGAACACGAAAACGCAGAATCACTCCATTCCACCCGTCTTGCCTTCCCCTCTCCTCTTCTGTGTCTTTCTCTCACTTAACAGACACTTCCTGAGATCTCTCTGTGTATGTGACAGGCATTAAGCATGAAGTTGGAATAAGACTTATCTCTAATATGTGTTATCTAGTAAATGACACATGTTTATTTATTAACGTATGTCTTGAAAAAATCTCACTTCCAAGTCAGAGGTGGGAACAGATACAGTCAAATTGTTACAATCAGATGGATACTAATAAAATCATGTGCAAAGTGCTATAGACAGTCAGTATTTGGCTGACTGTGTGTCCCTGTTTTTCCTGTTTTCATAACAGGACTTCCAGGAGAAGATAGTAGAGAAGAAATATTCACAGACACTTTAGTTAGAACAATGCAATGCATGGTGTTATGGGTTGAACTGTGTCTCCCAAAAAGGTATGCTGAAGTCCTAACGCCCAGTACCTATGCCTGTGGTCTTATTTAAAAACAAAGTCTTTGCAGATAAAATTGTGTTAGGATGAGGTCATTAGGGTGGACCCTAATCCAATGTCAGGCGTTAACTGAAGAGGGACATCTGGACACAGAGACACACGGGAAGGCGGGGAGGATGCGTGTAACAGCAGAGGCAGAGATTGGAGAGATACAGTGGCACATCAGGGAAGGCCAAGGATTGGCAGCTCCGTCCAAGTCCACACACGATAAGTGCTGGAGAGGGTGTGGAAAAAAGGGGAGCCCTCCTACACTGCTGGTGGGAATGGAGTTTGGTGCAGCCACTGTGGAAAACAGTATGGAGATTCCTCAAAAATCTAAAAATAAACTTACCGTATGATCCAGCAATCCCACTCCTGGGCATATATCTGGGAAGAAACTCTAATTGGAAAAGATACATGCACACCAGTGTTCACAGCAGCACTGTTTACAATAGCCAAGACATGGAAACAACCTAAATGTCCATCAACAGGTGACTGGATAAAGAAGTTGTATATAAATTACTCAGCCATAAAAAAATAAAATAATGCCATTTGCAGTAACATGGATGGACCTGGAGATCCTCTCTAAGTGAAGAAAACCAGAAAGAGAAAGAAAAATACCATATGATATCACTCATATGTGGAATCTCAAAAAAAAAAAAAAAAAGACATACATGAACTTACTACAAAATAGAAACAGATTCACAGACATAGAAAACAAATTTATGGTTACCAGGGGGGAAAGGAGACGGGAAAGGATAAACTGGGAGTTTGGGATTAGCAAATATAAACTACTGTATATAAAATAGATAAACAACAAGGACCTACTGTATAACACAGTGAACTATATTCAATATCTTGTAATAACCTGTAATGGAAAAGCATATGAAAAGGAATATATATATATAACTGAATCACTGTGCTGTACACCAGAAATTAACACAAGATTTTAAACCAACTTGCAAGCAAAATACAGTGTGAATTGGGCTGCACCCCCACCTCTTCAGTGTCCTTAACCCTCTTACCTTTGACCACCATTTGTCGTGGGATGGGGACCAGAACCCCAGTGCTAACCCTCAGGCCGGTACCCCTTGTACAAATCTCGCTGTATTCACTTAAGTATTCCAATATCTGTCAGAGAAAATGTAATGATGTGTATTTATTTATATTTGATTTTTATATGCATGTGTATATAAACTTTTGTCATTCATTTACCTTTGACTTTTTTAAAATCAGTTTAGTTATTGTGATGTTATTTTATCTGGTACGCACAAAATCAGGATTGTGGAATTTTTTTCATGCATTTTTTCTTTCTTTCTTTTTTGTTTTATTTTTAAAGGAGGGACTGGGGATTGAACCCAGGACCCTGTGCCTGCTGAGCATGTGCTCTACCACTTGAGCTATACCCTGCTCTCATTCTTGAGATGTCCCCCCAAATGTCAGTTCTTCCTGGGCAGTGCCATGCCCCTTGGTCATTTGTCCTCAGTGTGGTTTGGACTCTTCCACAGCATAACTTGTAAATGGTCCTTTGTTTTTGAGGTTCTTTGATGAGCATGTCTGTCACCTGTGTGGGATGTCGGCTCTCTGACGCAGAACCTGCATTTGGATTTCCTTTCACTCTTGAGTCTGCAATGTTTCAAGCAGGTTTTGTTGCATACATAAGTGAAGGGGTGCAATAAAGTTGGTACATTTTGAATAATAATTGGGTTCTCAATTCGTGAACTTGTTTATAGCCGGATGGGTTTCTTATTTTTTTTTTTTTTTTTTTTGTTATTTAGTATTCTGGTTCATTTCTTTCTCACAACAAACATTAGGATGAAATGATCTTTCCTCCTTTCTCTAGTGTTTGAATGAAATTAAGCAAAAACCAATGCATGCTAAAGTCTGAATCTTCAATTCACACTACAGTAAAGCTCATCCATATTCATGGCAGGGGATGTCAAATAGGAAAAGCCTGAATTACCTTCAGATAAATATCAGAAGTGTGAAATCCATTAAAATACTTTAAAATCATGAGAGCCTCTACCATTACAGGATCATGGCTCTCAGTTCCATGGAAAATTCTTGCCAATAAAAGCAAGACTGATTCCAATTATCTCTTGTATTTTGTCATGCTATTTCATTATCTGTAATGATTCAGTTTACTGGTCGTCATTAATATTTATTGAGCTCCTATGATGCTTAAAGCTGTATATTTGCCTGGATGATAATAAGGTACTTTGTAAATTTGATAAAACGTCACGTATAGTGTCACGAGTGAATAGAGTGGTGTTGAAGAGCGGTCTGCGCGGGAGGGAATATCTAGGGCTGTGCTATCCAATAGGGTAGCCACTTGAAGGCTGTTTAAATTTAAATATCAGTTAAATTAAATTAAATATTAAGTCTTTCTTTTTTCAGTTTTCTTTGGAAGGGGGTAGTTAGGTTTAATTTTATTTAATTATTTTTTAATGGAGGTACTGGGGATTGAAGCCAGGACCTCATGCATGCTAAGCACACACTCTACCCCTGAGCTATACCCTCCCCCCCAAAAGTTCAGTCTTTAAGCTGCATCAGGCTTATTTCAAGTGCTCAGTAACTGCATGTGCTTAGTAGTTACCATATTGGACGGCACAGGCAGAGAGTCTTCCGTATCACGAGAAGTTCTGTAAACAGTGCTAGTCTAGGGAGCTTTGTTAACTGTACCTTCAGTACAAATCAGGACTAGGCTTCATTTTTGTTTCTGTTTTGTTAAAGTTAAACTGGATGAGCAGAAGTTTAGTATGCAGAGAAGTGTAGTCACGGTTTCTCGGGGCTCTTTCCCTCTTCAGACTCATCCAGATGAGTGCTGAACAAAGCACGCACATCAAATCTAGACCGATGCCTGTTTTTGAAGAACCCAGCCATCCTCACTCATTTAAATATTGCGTGTCTGCTTTTGGAAGCAGTGGCAGAGTTGAGTGGTTGTCATAAGAGACCATATGGCTTGCAAAGCCAGAGAAGTACTTACTGTCTGTCCCTTTTCAGAAAATGTTTACCAACCCTGGTCTGGATACTTGTGTCCCACTCAGAACAGAATCTTGATGGATTGGTGACCCACCAGAGAATGAGCAGCAATGAGGGATCATCGATAGAGATACTTATTCTGTTAGTAATGGACTCAATAGAGATCTTCTTCTTTATTTGTAATAGAGACCTTTATTCTAGAGGAGGAATGCTTTGTGACACTGGTCGTCTTCAAATACTTTAGAGGGCTTTCATCCAGAAGAGAGTAAGACCACGGGGTAGAATTTATGGTGAGGAAGAATCACAGCCAGTATGTGGGGGTAAGTTTCTAACGAACAGACTCTTTCATGGATAATGGAACAGTCTCTTTCAAAGACAGTTAGAGCCTCCTTACTATGTAGGTTGAAGCGAAATTGAAATAAAACTTCTGGTAGGCATTCGTAGAGCAGAGGCTAGCCCAAGTGAGCTGGACGGTGTCATCTCCCAGGCAGACTTTTCTGCTTCACAAATCCACTGAAGACCCTTTTGAAAACCCTTTTCTGAGTAAAATACACCTCCACTGACTGAAATGAGTTCATGAACCCCCTAACTGTGCATCTCCTAACCCTCAAAGAATTCTTCCAATTCTCAAATTCTATGATATAGAAATATTTTCAGTTGTTCAAAATCTACATCCAAAGAGAACTCAAGACAGCCAATAATTATCAATCTACTGTTACATAGTACAAAATTTGAACACAGACATAGGCAATGTGCAATTATCTTGAAAACATTGTCTTCTAGGACTGCTAAACCAAAGATTGACAACATAGGTCAAAAACCATAATGCTGACAGCATTATGTTCTCATTTTCATAGATACTTTAGCATTAAAGGTAAAAATTTAAATTCCTGAAAAATGGAATATATGTGAAATACAGCCACATTTGTATAAAAGTTATCTTGCATTGTAGCCACTAATTTCTGTTTAGGATTATTCTAATGACTGAATTTACACTCAACTTTGAATCCTTTATGTTTCTAGCCACCTTCTCACCAAAGTATCATGTTGGATAATACTGACTTTTCCTGTCATTGAGAAAATACTGTGATTTCCTATGTGGCTGAGATTTAAATCTAGAAATTTTAAGAAAGCCACACTAAGTACTAAGAAAATTCACTAATGAAAAATATCTTAATATTGTTATGGGCATTTATTATATATCCACATCATATCATAGCATCAGAAATCATAAAACACCATTATACCCTGCAATTACATGCTTCAGTGGTAGCTTATCTTGTGTTTACTGTAATTACACCATTTGACTAATTACAGCAATTATGCCACTTTGTGGCTGAGTTCTTAGCTCTGAATTCCATTGATTGGGTGGACTTTATAATTCCATGAGGTTTGGTGCCTTCAGTTTGGTGAATATAGGCTCGAATTTTGTAGTACTAGATTTTTCTTAACATTCAGAGACAATTTTAAGGTTTGAGGATGAACGTATTGTTTCAAACTAAACATTTTTTATTACTGTATCACACGTCTGAAGGAGGACAGATTGTCTTTTTTCCTGCCCCAGGCAGTAATCCTATGCTGGGCTGTTGGATAAAGTCCTCGTCCTCAGAGCAGGGACCCACATCTGTGTCATTTCCTGGAGCCAAATGGTGGGTTGGACTGGCAGGTTAAGTGAAATGAGAAGTCAGTTTGGTAACTTAGTAAAAAAGTCAATTAGTCTTGATGCTTCTTCATTCCACTGATCGCTTGTTAAGCTAAATGGATTAAACTTTATAAGTGTTCTCTTTTTTCTTTAGTCTTGTCTAGCCAGAATCTAAAGGCGGGTGGTCAGCAGTCATGAACGCATGTTGCTCATACAGCTTTAACTGCAAATTCCATCCACAGATATTATCAGATGCTTGTTTTCACGCAAGGCACTGTGCCAGCTTCTGAGCATTTAAGACACACTCCCCATATTGAAAACGCTATCTATCGAATGCTCTCCTCAGGTCCACTGGCATCATTTAGACCTCCCATGAAAATCACATTAAAGACGTTCTAATTCCATAATCAACTTCAGAGTTACCTGCCTGTTTACCTTTGAGAAGAAGGAGGTGATATTTGGGTGGAGTCTGGTCTTCAGTCCCTCTCTTGGGTCACAGCGGTAGCAGGGGGAGGTGGAGTGAGCCTGGCCAGTATTTTGAACACCTGGATCTGCAGTGTCAAAGCTCTTAGACTCTGGAAAACTGAAGAAATGTCCAAACCTCAATTTTCTCATATGCAATGAGGAAATTAAAAACAGCCACTTCAAAGAACTTTTGTGAGGCTTGAGAGGATGAGAGCTCTTTGTAAACTATGTGGTACAGGAATGCATGGAGCTTTTGCCTGTTCAAGGGGAAACACTGAGTTTATAAGGAGTTCACACTCTTTTCCCTGAGTCAGACTTCTTAGAGATGATGCAGTTGGTTGCCCTGACATGAATGTCTGCAACTCTTCAGAGCATTTCTCGTTAGAGTCATATACTGAAATACACAAAAGCTTTGAAACCGAAGGCTATGTAGAGTTGGGTGCTTTTTGTGAAATTTAGAATAACAAGAATAACAAGAATTAGATGACCATGCAGGACTACTGGGAACTTCAAAGTGGATCTTAGAAAAAGTATCAAATCTTTACCAGTAGTCAGAATTTTACAAACAACCTGAGAACAAAACAGAATGTCACCCTATATCAACTTTAGCGTGTGAAATTTAGGTTGCAATTTCTATTTCCAAGTTCTGTTAAATCATTAATTACTAATAAAGCAACTGAGTGTTATAATAAGATGAGAGAAAGAAACAGGAGTAGCATAGAGCACATGTGTGTCGTTTTAATTTGATGGTGGGGTATTAATAAAAAATAATAATGGACATTGGTGGCTATTATTTCAGCATATTCAGAAGAAAATTTGTCATGTATTCCATTTGATTACTCTGTATCACTAATTCAAGAGCAGTACAAATTCTGACACTGTGTCCTGTGTGTTTCTTTCTTTTGGCTACTTTTGCCCTCTTAAGAGCTCATTTTTATTGGGTTGAGCTTTTACTCAGCTGTTGTAAGCATCCAAAACCCTTCCAGGGTTTCCAGGAGCAATTCGAAGTGGCTTTATTTTTAGACTATGATCATCGTTTCCTGCCAGGTTTGTAAATGATAATTCCCAAATGACGATAATGATGGTAATAGGCTAGGTTATTTTTTTTTTAACATTTTTTATTGATTTATAATCATTTTACAATGTTGTGTCAAATTCCAGTGTAGAGCACAATTTTTCAATTATACATGAACATATATATATATATTCATTGTCACATTGCTTTCTCTGTGAGCTTACCGTAAGATCTTGTATATATTTCCCTGAGCTATACAGTATAATCTTGTTTATCTATTCTGCATATGCCTGTCATTGTCTACAAATTCTGAACTCCCAGTGTGTCCCTTCCCACCTGCCTCCCCCTTGGCAACCACAAGTTTGTATTCTATGTCTATGAGTCTGTTTCTGTTTTGTATTTATGTTCTTTTTTTTTTTTAGATTCCACATATGAGCGATCTCGTGTGGTATTTTTCCTTCTCTTTCTGGCTTACTTCACTTAGAATGACATTCTCCAGGAGCATCCATGTTGCTGCAAATGGCGTTATGTCGTCGGTTTTTATGGCTGAATAGTATTCCATTCTGTAAATATACCACCTCTTCTTTATCCAGTCATCTGTTGATGGGCATTTAGGCTGTTTCCATGTCTTTGCTATTGTAAATAATGCTGCTATGAACATTGGGGTGCAGGTGTCATCCTGAAGTAGGGTTCCTTCTGGATATATGCCCAAGAGCGGGATTCCTGGGTCATATGGTAAGTCTGTTCCTAGTCTTCTGAGGAATCTCCATACTGTTTTCCACAGTGGCTGCACCAAGCTGCATTCCCACCAGCAGTTGTAGGAGGGTTCCCTTTTCTCCACAGCCTCTTCAGCATTTGCCATTTGTGGATTTTTGAATGACGGCTATTCTGACTGGTGTGAGGTGATACGTCATTGTAGTTTTGATTTGCATTTCTCTGATAATTAGTGATATTGAGCATTTTTTTTTATGCCTATTGATGATTTGTATGTCTTCCTTGGAGAATTGCTTGTTTAGGTCTTCTGCCCATTTTTGGATTGGGTTTTTTATTTTTTTCTTACTGAGTCATATGAGCTGCTTATATAGTCTGGAGATCAAGAAATAGGCCAGGTTATTTTATAAGCCATGGAACTGTGAATGAGCGAAAACCAAACATTGAAATGGCATTTCCTCTCATAGATCAAGCAAAACTCACACTGGCTGCTCAGGAAGCCATTTGAACAAAATCTGTGGGATAAAATGGGGAGGGTTACATTTTGCTTGAAAATGTGCAGCCTGGGGCCAACATCAGTGTGGGTAGTCTGTTCCCAGAATGTCCACGCTGGAGGGCACCTTTGCATTCACCTGCTTACCAGGACGACCATTTGAGTTTCCCTTTGTTAGGTGAGTCAGCACCTACCTACAAACTTCTCGGAACACCTTGTGCTCTTGTGCTCGGTGGGTTGCCTTCCATTTCAGGGCTCGTTTCATCCCTTAAAAATGGCTCCCAGAGCTGGATGGTACATGTGCTCCTCAGACGCAGACTACCATTACCTTTCTTGCCGCCAAACGTGACGTTCCTGCAGGTGCAGCCTGAAAGTGCCTCTGCTGCCTGTGCATGGCACGTTACTGGCTTTCAGGGTGATTGAAGTCATGCCCCAAACGTGTGCACGTGTTCTTTGTTCTGCATGACAGTGGCAAAATATCTGGACATGTCAGTTACTCTTCAGTTCTTTGAAACACGACAAACTTTGAATTATTTTAATCAAAAGTAGGATCATCTTTTTTTTCAGTGAGATTTTCATTTCTTGTTTCTTTGATCGGGGATACAGAATACCAGGTGTGAAATTTAGTCAGCCCAGGACTTGATTTGATTTATTAGCTAACTGTGGGTAGTTTATATGCTTCCCATAACATATTTTTCATCTGAAAAACAGAGCTAAATTAGTTTGTGTGCTAAGTCGTTGTCATAAGAATAAAAGTGGTAACAGAGGCAAAATGCCTACTGAGGCATGGAGGACGTAATAGTTACTTGATACAAGTTGCTGTAATTGCTTCTTGTTCAGTTATTCTACTGGTTTCCTTGAGAAAATCAAGTCCTTTACACCAATCTCTGCTCCTACCCGCTGTGATTTTCGTTTACTTCTAATTTCATTGTTCTTTTCCTCTGAGTTCTTAGATAATCTCATTTGTTTGTTTTTTGGTGGAGATGCTGGGCGTTGAACCCAGGACCTTGTGCATGCTAAGCATGTGCTCTACCACTGAGCTATACCCTCCCCCTTGTTTGTTTTCTGCTTGATTGATTTACGCTTTTCTCTATTTCAGTTTTGATCTTTTGCTCTTCAGGGTGGGGGTTAACTCTGTCTTTGTAATTCTGCTCCTTTGAAAGCCATGCAGCCTGTATCTCTGAGCTTACTTTCCCTCCCAGCAGGTGTTTGGATTTCATTCTCATATGCTTTTTGTTTTCGTGTGTTTTCTCCTGGTGCCCTTCTTGCCTGTGTTTCACAGAAACCATGACTTCTTGATTCCAGCACTAGAGGCAACATCTTTTCTTCCCTGTAATAAACATTCTTGCTACTCGGAGTTCCCATAGTTGAAGGCTTCATGTTCATCTGCTCTTTTCTGATCCTTGAGAAGCAATTCACATCCAACCTTGCGATTGTCAACAGTACCAAAGAATGGAGTTCCTGAGGTTTCCCTGCCCTACTCTGCCAAGGTGTGCACCAGAGGTCAGCACATTTTTTTAATAAGGAACCAGAGAGTAAATGCTGTAGACTTTGTAGACCACATGGTCAACTCTGCTGTGGTGGAAAAGCAGCCTTAGACAGTATGTCAACAAGTGGGCATGGGGCGTTCCAATAAAACTTTATTTACAAAAGCAGGAGGCAGACCAGATGGGCTTGTAGTGTGCTGATCCCTGGTCTAGACTGTCAACTCAGAGGGGAAGGACCATCTCTGTTGGGTTCACTTCTGTGTGCACAGAACGCAGCACGATGCCTGGCTCAGGAAGCATTCATTGACCTGCTAACATTATTTTATTATGAGCAACTGAAGGAGAGTAGAATGACTCTTCCCCTAATCCAGTTTCCTTCACCTAACATGCCTTCGTCAAGTGGGGTCTGCTGAAGCGTTTCAAGGTATGGCCTGCCTTTCTCCTTGTGGTTCTGGACTATGCTGGTTAATTTTAGGTGTCAACTTGACTAGGATTCAGTGACCAGTTGTTTGGTCAAACCCTAGTCTAGATATTGCTGTGGAGGTATTTTTTAGTTGTGATTAACATTAGCGATCGCTAGACTTTAAGTAAAGCAGATTGCCCTCCATAATGTCATGTGGGTCTCATCCGATCAGTTGGAGGCCTTCCTTAATAGCAAAGGCTGGGATTTTTCAAAGAAAGTCCTCCAGACTGCAATATAGAAATTCTGCCTGGGTTTCCAGCCTTGGGACGCAAGACTCATAGGCTGCAACACTGATACCTGTCTGAATGTCCAGTGTGTCAGCCTGCCCTACAAGTTTCTAATTTGCCAGTCCCCACAATTTTATAAATGTGTATCTTATTGGTTCTGTTTCTCTGGAGAGTTCCAGCTACTCCATGGGTTGATGGAGTATGTGAGACAGTATGGTTCCCAGCAGGCACCGACAAAGGCCTTCTCTTCTTTCCTCCTTCAGTCAGTGAAGTCCGGGCCACTAGGTGTGTGTGAGTTGTCTTGATTCTCCTTGTCCCAGAGCTGCAGCCTCCCGGGAGCACAGACAGACATCCAGCAGTGCAGTATGGGTGGGGTCGGGGAAGGAAGGGGACCCCTGCTTCAGCACTGGCCCACATGTGCCAGTGGGCAGCTTGCTGTACTTTACCTTCCCTTCCCGTCTCCTTCCCCCCTCTTCCCAGTCCCCTAGGAAGGCTGAGCTTCCCTCTAATTGCTGCTCCCAAGCAGAAGGACTCCCAGGGTCTTGGAGGAGCACCCCAGGGTTGGTTGTACAAGCCTTCTCTTTCCGTGTCTCCACCACGCTTGCTTGAGCTGGTCAGGTTTCCATGCCCAGTGGTCCGACTTGTCCTCAGCTCAGGAGAGAGGACTGGGGATGCCAGTCCTGGGCCATTTCTCCAATCCAGCTTTTACCAGAGACGCTTGAGCTCCGGGGATTACTGAACACTGGCTTGGCCACAGAAGAGAATACATTTTTGCCTCCTATTTGGAAATCAGCTCCTTTAGAGAACCCTAAAGGGAAAGAAGATCTAATATTCATGACAGCCTCCTGCAGTGTCCTCACCTGGAGTCGGGTAAACACCTCATGTGCTTTTCTGGAACAGCCCTGACCTCAGCCAGTGTAGCACAATCCGACCAGAACGTCCCTCTGGAGGACTGTATTGCGTACAAGTCCTTTTCCTCACCTTCACCATGTGTATCATCGTAACTGGCTTTGGTGGTCACTGTGTAAGGAACTGCTGAAGGAGTAGATGGATGGTTGGGAGATGGATAGTTCCGCTGGGATCTTTTTCTCTAATCACACAGTAATCAAGGACATGGTGGTACATTTGCATTATTTACTTAAAATCTAACCAGGAATTAGCGTGGTGCTAAAAAATGGGTAGTTTCTTGAATATACTTATCATTCCCTTTTTGAAAACTGGGGCGTTTGCCTGGAGTCTGGCAAACCTGGAGTCTGCTGTCTCTCATCCTCAAAATATAGTGATGGAGTTTCTGTGCTCATGTGTCAAGTCTTCTCAGTGTGCTGGGCTGTAGTCTGTCCAGGCCCGGGCATAACTGATTTTAAACGATCAAACATTCTCTTAGGCCCACTCATAGTAGACTCTGGTTTCCTGTGAATCACGTCCACCCTGAAGACTTTTGGGCTACACATTCAGAACACAGTAATGTGTAGAACACATTTGAACTCAAAAGCTCTCTCTCTGCTTCATTCACCACTCTTTCCTCTCGGCCCCAGGCACTGGGTCTATACGTCCTTTGTTCCACATTTGGCTTCAAATATAGCTTTCAAAATCAGTGTCCTCTTAGAATTTTTGTCAGATCTGTGAGATGATTCCTAGGATTTACCATCTGGTATATTATTTGGAGTGAGAAGTGGGAAAAAAAAAAAGAACACTGTGAAAATGTATGATATGATTATGATTCGAGGGATGGGGCACAAATACCCTTTGTGTCTTCGCCACTCCCAACTCCTAGTGACGTCTCTCGTCCCCTTTCCGGCTCTGTCTTCTGGAGAGAAGCACCGCGTTCTTACAGGAAGGGAAGAGCTCCCTCTGCCCACGCTCTCCCAGATGCAGCCTGAACACGCGGCGTTACCTTTAGGCAGGCTTCTCACTGGTGTCGTTTCCTAGAAAACGTCTATTAAGGCGGGTTTATCCAGATGACTCTTTAAATCACTTATAAGAACTTAATGTGGTGGGAAGAGAATCCAGACATTTACATGTGAATGGGCGTGGCTTCATTAGCACTTCCTAGGCTTGCCTCTTCTCCAGCCAGAGGAGTGGGACAGGCTTCCAGTGAAGTGGAAATCCCACTCTGTATTTGCAGGCTGCGTGAGCAGTCTTCTTTACTGCCTCCAAATTCCTCTCATTCGTCGATGCTCACCCTCAAAAGTCCTACTCAGTGGGGTTTGCTAATTACGGGAAAGAAAGAGCCTTTGCTACAAGGGAAATCGGTGCTTTTTCTCTTCAGGGAGATGGTGGAGGCAGCTTTTCATTGGATTCAATTCCCTGTGTGGGATATGGGGTGTCTAATCTGTTAGACCCCGGGAGCTCCCAGAGGCATAGCTTGCTCATGCTCTTCTTGGCTGATCAATAACCTAAGTGCTGGAAATGGCATTTTTAGGGTATGGATAAATTGCATCATATTGAACTGTCATATTTAATGCATAAACTTTTATTGAACACCTAGAGGTGAAAGGCCACATGCCCCGTACTTTTACATAAACTGAATCATACGATCTTCACAAGTATCCTCAGGTATTATGACTACCATTGTATTTGGTGCACAGAAAGTATGAGACTTTCCGTGCAAAGTGCAGACATAAAATAGTGTATCAGGATGTAAACCAGCTCTTATGATTCTATGCCCTGCCATCTGGACCTGACACCATGCCTGGAGAGATTTTTCAAATCCAAATCCGTTTGGGGCAATGGAACCTACCTTTCCCAAAGGACATGATTCTATGAGTCCATCATGGCGCACAAGGTCCAGTGAGAGACAGAGACCACCCAGGCCATGGGAAATGACAGGATGGGGAAGCCAGAGTGGGCAGCAGTGGCTGAGAAAGCCTCCAGCATATCTCCTTGCTACCTGGGCTGGTCTGCATTCCAAGTGAACACGCAGGCGTCCACTCATGTGGGGAGACTGGAAGGGACATTTAGTCTGGAGAAAAGTCCTCTGCCAACCCCTCATTCTGCTCAGACCACAAATTCTTTTTATTCAGAAAGCTTTTCTCCTGTTCTGTAGTATACTTAAGGTTATCAACTATTTGTAACATAGATTAATTTTACCTGTTCAGTCGTAGCTAACTGAAGAATGCTTTTTGCAAGGTGGTAGACTTATTTTTCCCTTGCTGCCCAACCAGTGACCACACACGTAGGGCTTACAACAGCACAGATTACTGTGTCCCAGTGTCCCTGAGTCAGGATTCCAGGCACGGTTTGTCTGGGGTCCGCTGGTCAGAGCCCACCAGGTAGAAACCAAGGTGTTGGCTGGGCTACATTCCCTTCTCATGCTCAGGGCCCTCTTGTAAGTTCCGAAGGTTATTGGCCGACTAGATCTCCTTGCAGCTGTGTGCTGAAGGGTTGCTGCTCTCCTCCCGGCCATCTGCCGGGGCCACTCCCAGCTTGAGGAAGCTGCCTGCCGTTCCATGTCGTGTGGCCCCTGTGGGCACATCACGACATGGCTTTTGCTTCCTTCTTTGATTAGGACCGTACCTGTTGCTGCTGCTTGTCCCTTCTAAGGGGTCATCTGAGTCGGTCGGCCTGTACACATGCTCTCCCTTTAGATTAACTCAGTTAATTGATTAGGGACCAGTCGTTGGAGTGACGTCTTCCCTAGTCACTGGTTCTGCCCATACTCATGGGGAGGGGGTGACACAGGGTGTCTACACCAAGGGGTGGGAATCTTGGGGTCCCTCTTGTCCTTCTGCCCATCACAGACGGAAAATAAGAGGGGAAAAGGACACAGGTCTCTGATGGGGTAGGGCAAAGCTTTCACCTTGGATGCCTAGAAGTGGCTGCCTGGAGAAGGATTATGAGACCCTACCAAGGCGTCATAGGAAACAGGGCAACCAGGACTGAAGGGAGTCATTTTTCAGGGCCACCTTGCCTCTTGTGGTTGATCATAGCAGGTGTCAGTCATGAACTGTCACTCCAGAGGTGCCACAGGATTACTGCAAGAAGGAGATGAAGCTATATATGCATTGAAAGTGTGTAACTGAATAAATAATGTTTTATGTTAAATTTGCATACTAACTTTTCAATGTATAAGGTAACGTACTAACCTTCTATGGCTGCTATAACAAATTACTACAAATTTAGTGGCTTAAAGCAACATCAGTGTATTACCTTCCAGTCCTGGGGATCAGAAGTCCAAAATGGTCCTCACTGGGCTAAAACCAAGGTGTCAGCAGGGCTAGTTCCTTCTGGGGAGAACCTTTTCTAGCTTCTAGAGACCACCTCCGTTCCTTGGCCCCGGCCCCTTCCTCCGTCATCAGAGTGTATCCCTTCAAACTCTGCCTCTGCCATCACCTTCTCTTTTGACTTTGGTTCTCCTGCCTCCATCTTATAAGGACCCTTGTGGTTATGTTGCATTGACTCAGATAACCCAGGAAAATCACCCTCACCTAATGTCAACTGATTATGAACTTTAATCACATCTACAGAATATGCTCACTGCAACACGTCCATTAGTGTTTCGTTGGATAACTGGGAATTGTAGCCTAGCTAAGTTGACACGTAACACTGACCATTACAGATGGGATGAATAAAATATAAATGTATTTGAAAGCATCACTAAATTGTAAAAAATAATGTACTTCACCAGTCATGACTCAAATCTGTTGTAACAGGGAAGAGTCCTTGAAATCTTTTGAAGCTGTACAACTGTCTCCGTGAAGAATGGGGCTCTGACTGATGTCAGAACGCTTCTCTTGGGAAGGCAGATGCTCCTGGGATCCTAGCACGGAGCATCAGGGCACTGGGTGCTCACCCACCCACACCCAAAAGTGAGTAGAAGAGAGAAGGGCAAACACGGATGGGAGGCTGCTTGGACAAATTTCACCTGACTTCTAATCCTGTAGAAATTGGTCTCCACCTCCGTAGCCGTAGCCTACTTTGCACTGGTTCCTTCTGCTTGTTTTGGTCATGGCTCAAAATGAAACGCGAGGCTGTCATCAGAAATTTAGTACATTAGCATTCAATGTCTTCAGAAATTTACTGCCTGAAAATAACAGGGAGAGCCATGACAACAATGTTTTTTTTTTCTCTCTCCCCTTCACAGAGCAATTAAATGTGATGAATATGTTATACACAATGGTGAATGTTGGAATTAATAAGCTGAAATGTCAATGCAGGGCTATTTGTGTACTTGACATCTAATAATTACATCATTTATCATGAAAAAAATCTGGCAATCTTAAATAGAGAGCATTTATAATTAATTTTCTTGCCCTAGAAAGTCCAATTCATTCCACAGTTAAAAAGAGTCAGCGTTAATTTCTTCTCTATCAGCCGTGGGCCACAAGTTAATGTATTCAAATCAGAACATTTACAATAACAGACTAATTAAATTATTTCCTCTACTGTAGTGGAAAAATGCATGGTTCTTATGCTGATAATCAGTCACTGCAATAAATGCCATTTAATTCTCCTTGAAAGTCAAGTTCTTCCCAGTGGCAATTTTAAACTGTCAAGTGGCTTGAGAAATTCAGTTTGCTAGAGTAATAAAGAATATTGATTTTTGCATATCATTATTGTTAATATACTTTAAACGAGACTGAAAGGGAACTCATTAAAACAGTATTTTTCAGGAGATGAGCTTGAGTCATCGGATAAATGAAGCAAGAGGAAATTATCTTAATTCTATTGAATGAGCACAGATTTTGAAATGTTTGTGCTGATGCACTTTCTATAGTAAATATAATTCGGTAAACAAAATACATATTTTTAAATAGAAGCACAGGGCATCTCATGATGGCTTCATACTTGCCGGCAGGACTTGGATCACTAGGAGCCATAGAAGAAATGTGAGGCTATCAGTTTGGAATGTCCAGAAATATGGCACAAGGAAATAAGCTGACAACCATAGGTGTTCTGAGAACATAAGCAAGAACAAAATGACAGAGGTGGTAGCCGTGTGTTCTAAAATATAAGAAAATTTTTGTGTGTTCTAGACGTGTGAGAGGAAAGTGAGTGTGGAGATAGGCTGATCTGGGGCGCAACATGACAGTAATGAAAATGACATAATGGCCCCTTTGATTTCAGGGTCCCCCAAAGGAAGGAGAAAGTCAAGATTCTCTTTGGTGTCTCTAGGTTAAGCTTCAAAGGCTGTCGGGTTATCTCATCCACTCTCTGGTAGAAAAGGAATCTTCCAGAGAATTTTGTGTCTACACTAAAAACATTTCCTTAATGAGAAGCATGAGGCTCACACAGGGAAGATGGCCTCCTTGACGTGGCCAGTACTGACCAAATGGCCTGGCACGTGTAGGTGCTCCGTGTCTATAGGTGCCATAATTGTCATGTCTTCCACGGCTCATTATTTATCAGTGTCATCTGGTAGGCCAGCGACTTCTCGTGTGATGTCCTTCTTACGTTGCAACAGCTCCGTGAAGTTGGCATTGTCATTTAAGTGTCCCCGGTAGGGAGGGTGACATTCAGTAGTGTGCACGAGGGTCAGAGAAGCTGACGCCTGGCAAAGCTGGGATGCGCGTCCATCCACTTTTCTCCAGTTCCGGGCTTGACACCCCCGGGTGCCGGCTTGGTGCGCTGGGTGCAGCGAGGAGAGAGGCACTCCTTCCTGCATTCAAGGGATTTCACAGCGTAGAAAGCCTGGGGCTGCCTGACTTTCTCTTACAGGTGTTGAAGAATCTATGTGTGTAAGGAATGAGGGGGGGGGGGAAGAAAAAACTGAAGGAGGGTTAGAATTAAAAGCAAAATAGAATTAGTAGAAGAAGGGAGAGGGGACATGAACTCATGGCAGGAGAGACCTTACTAACACTAAGAAATGACATCTTACTTTGAGTGTCAGTAAAGGTCCTCAAGGAAACTCCTAAAGGAAGATGTGCAGTTTTTAGTACCTTGAAGATCCCCAGTGAGACAGAAGGACTTTAATTCTCATTGAGTATTTCCTATAGGCAGAGACGTTACTTAAGCATCAAATTTAATCCTCCTAACCCTGTAAGACAACTGTCCTTATTCCATTTTCCACTTGGAAAATAACTTGCCTTGAAAAGAGGTGAATCCACCCATTTAGCAATCTGCAGAGCCAAGCTTTGAACCCAGTGAAGGCACAGACATTGGCACTCTAGGGCAGGGGCTCTGGGGCCAATCAGGATGAGCCTGCAGTTGGAGCTGGAACTATGGCCTGGGGTCTCTCTCCCATCCCCAGGGGCGTGTCCTGAAGAGTTGTAAGGGACAGCCATGGATCACAGTCTGTTCTTCACTCCCCCACCGCCAGTTTGCCGCCAACACTTAGAGACTCTGGGGTGCCTAGGAATTCACCTCTTCTCCACCCAGAGATGACCCTCTGCTGGTGCCTTACAGCTCAGGGAGCAGAGCGAGGGGACGGCATCCCACCCGTCTGCGGGAGCCCGAGTGGCAGATACCACACAGAGGACCCAAGTGACACTCTTAGAGACTGATTTCTTCAGCTGTCTTAATCTGAAAGGTCTGGGAGAGGGGTCACAGAACACTGGGGGAGGGGTCCAGATGCTTATCTTCAGAGCAAGGACCCTCAAGAGTCACAAAAGGGGTCTCTAAGAAGACAGCTTGGAGTGTTTGGAAAATAAACCACCTGGTGTTCTTCTAGGAAGGCCTGCGAGTCCAGACCTGTAGTTGGTGGGGGCAAACATTTTCTGGAAATCTGTCATCTCCACTGCTCCGCACGTTCAGTTATATAATGTAAATGAAGTGACTTCAGATTGGGCTGGTCTCTGAAACTGACAGAAAAGGCTGTTCCTCTTTGTTTCTCTCATTTATTGGGAAAAAAAAAAGTAATACGTAAGCAGCATCTGAAGTTACATTATTCACAGGGGCCCTTGAGAATGCCTTCCTGAAACCGTCTGGCATGATCTACAACCCGACTCACTTCAGGCTTCACTTGCAATAGAAGATAAAGCCCTTCCTTCACTGTCTTCACATTTCCTACCCTGGAACTTTCACAGATCCTTGCAAAGCAGACACACTGAATAGCTAGATACCGCAGACACACTGAATAGCTAGATACCACAGACACGCCTGTGCACGTTGTAAGCCAGAATCCATGCAATGACTCGCTCCAAATCCTTTATTGATTTTGTATCATCTGATGTGAGTTTGGAGTACGAAATTTAATAACTCAGCCACTATTGCATGCTCATCTCCGACAAAGCAGTTGTTCATTGATCTTCAGGGGACTTTTCTTGCTTCAGAAGTTGCAGTAATTGCTTTCCTTTTGCTTATTTTGACCTAGTACCTGTTTGGCATATGTGGGTAGATCTAAGTCGAGTTTGTTTGTTCCTTAGGAAATCAAACTGAAATAAACCTTCACCAGCTTATGGTAACAGTTGCTAGTTCACACTCTAGTTGTAGAAGATCCGACTTTGAGGAAGAAACGGTTCTCGGCGGCTCTTGCTAAAATGAGTAGATAAATTGTATTCTACATTTTATGTCAGAACCATAACCAGTGTATTTGTGACAACCCAAAAATCTGTTGTGCCAGACTCAGATAATTATAATTTGTAATTTGCAGAACTACTTCTGATCACAGAAGGGTCATTGCTTTCAGTGAACTTGAGCATTTTTAGAATGTGTTAACTCTGTTGTAGGTCATGCATGTTCTTCCTGTGTGTGAGGGATTTATTGTGGAATGAGCTTCGCAGTAATTAACCTCACTGGGCTCTGAACGCTTAACGACTGTGCCCACCGCGGGAAGGGGCCGGTATTCCTCACCTCCTTAATTACGTCTGCGTTTCAGAGGGGAGACGTCTCTGGGGAACAGCATATGAATGGATGTCAAAACGTGTCTTAAAGGAAACAGGAGAACGGATGTTCTTCTATCAAGTTGGATACTTGCTGAATAAGACCACCAAATAGATACCATATTTTCCTAACTGGAAGATAAAGAAACATTTTATCTTTTTTCCCCATCTACATTTTTTGTTTCAGAAAGTGATACATCTTACCTTCAGTTTAATGTAGCAGTGTTTCTCTTCCATGAAAATCTTCAATATTTGACTTTTGCCATGATTTACAGCTGATGGTGTCTTAGAATGGAAGGAGTACAGGAGTTTGTCAGCCCTGTTGAGATTCTGTCTCAGTGGCCTATCGCTGCCATAAAAAGCTATTGCATCCTTGGTAGCTTAAGACAACAGACATTTACTGTCTCACAGTCCTGTAGGGGAGGAGACTGACATGGGACTCACTAAAAGGCTGGGCTGAAGTCTTAACTGAATACCCTGGGGGGCAATTCTCTTGCAAGTTATTGTCAGAACTGTGTTCCGAGATCCTCATTCCCGTGTTGACTGTCGGGTGGGGGTGATTCTCAGCTCCTCCAGGCCCCCTTCACTCCCTGGCTCAGAGTCCCTTCCATCTTTCAAGCCAGTAATGACAGGTCGCTCATTCCCATGCCTCATCTCTCTTGACTTTGTCCTGCTGCCTCAACTCTCGGAGCTCAGCGGGGAAAGGTTCTCTGCTTTTAAGGGCTCATATAATTCGTTTGAGCCCACTGGATAATCCAGGGTAACCTCCCCCTCTCAGCATCCTTTACTAGTCATATCCATGAGGTCCCTTTGGCCATGGAACGTGACGCATTCCCAGGTTCCAGGGGTTAGGACGTGGACCTCTTTGGGGGCCATTATTTTGCCTGTGACAAACCCTAATGTGTCTGGTGTGAGAAGTCTTCTGAAAGCCCCAAGGCAGGCCACAGGGCCAGCACGCACGCTAGCAGATGCTGGAGAGAGGCTTCAGTCTTGCAGTGGAGGACAGCGCTGAGCCTCTGAAGCAGGTGAACACACCGTGTGTGTGTTCTCTGTAGAGTTTTCTGTGCCTTGAAGGAGTGCGTGCCAGAGATGCAGAGAACCGAATCAGGGCGCCTTCCAGCTGGCATCTGTGGGGCGCCTGCTGGTCACTGCCAGGGTCGGCTCCGCTTTACCACGAATGTGCCCGGCGGGCTCTCCAGCCAGGCCCTGGGCGGGTCACTTCCCAACACTCACTTCGTTGAACAACAACAAAATAATAACGTTCTTGGGGAAACTGGGCCATATTTCCAGACAACTGAACATTCTTTTATTGCCTTTTCACTAAAAACTTGGCCTAAAAATGTGGCTCTTCTTGAGGACAGTGGAGCGTAATAAAGTTCTAAAATTGAATGCTCTCTGCTGCTCTTGGAGACCCTACCAATATTTCCATTTTATTGATAATATCCCTCTTTTAATGAGCCATAGAGTTTGTTCCTTCAATATTCATGCTGAGGATGGCACTGTGTAGGGCAGCATAATGAATTTAAAGGCCGTCCCAGGACTCTCAGAACCACAGAAAATGGAAGATGAAATGCCTCTTCATCAGGGCAGGAATTGACCTGTCTAGGGAGAATCGGGTTGTGGATTTCCACATACCTAGCTACATGCCTGTGCACTAGAAATATGAAAGCATGTCTGTAACCCACCTTGCAAACAGCATACAGTATTTTAATCTGAGTGACTCAGATATTAAGTAGGTTTCACACGAGTGGTTACAACACTTGTAGAAAACCTCTACTTGTTTAAACTTGTTTAAATCTACTTTTTCACCATTTAAGCTCAATAATACTAAACACCAAGTCTCCAGTTGTGCAGATGGCTGTTTCAGAAGATAAACTGTGATGTTCAGCTGAAGTAAAATTGCACAAGAGGTCAAAAGTAGGAAAATCCTGTTTTCAACAATTTCCCAATCTTGAGAGTCAGTAAAAAAGGATTTTATGGGACCAAAAATGGTATTATTTACATTTTGCAGCTTAAAATGTGCAACCATAAACCTTTTTTTCCCCACTTGAAGAAATTATAAGCAGAGAGTATTGTGTTTCCATAGATAACGTGACTTTTGATCCAGTGATAGAGTCGCGTGCCCAACAGAAGCGCAGTGATAAAAGTCTTCAGATCACTGAATCAACTCTGGCACCGGTTTTATTGTGCCTGAATATGTGATGCGTGTCTCTCTGAATTTCAGCGTCTCAGCTCTCTGGTTGCTTTCTCTCTGCCGACGGCGGGAAATGCACTTTCTTTTCAGGACTTTTTGAGCCCTGGTTTCTCGGGATGTTTATGTCCTCTTTTTCGCTCCTCCCCTTTTTTCCCCAGGCAGGACCCTCCTTTCCTCACAGCGGACTGGGCTCGAGCCCTGGCGTCCACTGTCCTTTACTCTTGTTGGTTTGTAACTGGTGTTGAATGATGTCCCATGTTTGTGGCCCATGAGACGTCTTTCAAGTGTGGTTATTTTGAACGGGCCCCTACACTGTGGCTTTGCCACGTGTACCCCTAGTTCTCTCCCCAGAGAAAGACCTTCAGCCAGAGCTGCCCGCCGCCATCCCGACTGTGGACCACAGGGAAGGCCCTGGTTTTACTGCACAACCCAGACAGGTCAGCCAGAGTCCATCACTTACACTTACCTTAGTGAGGAGCTTGCTGACAAGGCTGGGGCCAGGGATGGTAAAGTGAAGCTCGCAGAGAGTTGAAGTATCCAGAGATGGAGGACTGGGAGAAAGGGTGCTCGGGTGCTGGGTGCAGCGTGGATGGGGTGCTTCTCCCTGAGTGGTAACATCCTGAGGGGGGACCACGACAGGAAGAGGACAGGAATGCAGGTGGAGAGGTCAGCTTGAAGGTGTGCAGCATATTCCTTGCAGCTCTCCAGTAAGCTGCTGGCTTTAGGAGTCTGAAGCCTAGCAGAGAGGTCACAGGGAAAGGCCATGAATGCTGTGGGCAGCTGGGGAGACCCTAGGACAGGGCTTGGCACACTTTGTCTATAAAAGGCCAGAGAGTAAATATTTTAAGCTTTGTGGACCGCACAGCCTCTGCTGCAGCTCTTCGGCACTGCCACCGTGGCTCAAACACAGCCAGAGGCAGTGGGCCAACCAAGGGGTGTGGCCATGTGCCAATAAAACTTTATTTAAAAAATCAAGCGGTGGGCTGGAGTTGGCCCTTGGGCTGTGGTTAACCATCCTCTGCTATAAATCGTGAATGGAAGACATGGGACAGGTCTGTGGGGAACGTCAGTACTTGTGACAGTGCTTCTGAAAGCTTAGTAGGAAATAACCTCCTGGGACGTATTTCAGATGCAGAGATTTCCAGGCCCCATACCAGTTTCACCTGTAATGGAATCCAAGTTTGGACTTAAGGGATGGATGGCAACCATGAGCACAGAGGAAAAGGGGAGAGCCCTGGTGGAAGGGGGTAGACAGCAACCTGAGAAATCAAGTCTAATTAGGACCACACCTTACCCTTTGGCCGTAGCAACAAAAAGTGTCAGTGTAGTTGGGGGGCAGGGTGGAGGGCAGAAGCCTACCCGTGGTGGGCTCAGAGGCACAGGGAAATGAAAATAGAAAATAGTGGCTATGGAGAACTTTTTAATCAGGGAGAGAGCAAAGGTGGTTTTTAATTGGAAGAAGAAAGAGAAATTTTTATTTATTTAAGGCAGGAGAGAACCCACCACCAGCATGTAAGTGTGGATGACGAGGGGCCAGTAGGGAGGAGAGGTGGGAAACTCAGGAGAGACAGCGGCTGATGACCACAGCCAGGATGCGGAAGGGGCAGCTATCTTGGGAGCAGGGTTTCAGGGAATAAGCTTATTTATAAAGAGAATGAAAGCAGAGTGTCCAGCTGCAGATCAGCTTAGAGGCAAGAAGATAAAGTGACTCTCACTGGTGGCTGCTTTGGTGTTTCTCAGGAGGCCTGTGTCATCTGCGGCAGGTGAGCAGGGACCCGCGGCTGGTCGGCTAGTGGGAATGAGGCCCTGCTGTGGAAGGTGGGAGAGTGGAAGGCCGTGGGCAGGCTCTGCATCCCCACTCAAGCACGCCTGCATTGTTCTCTCCTGGGGGGGGGTCTCTGCTTTCATTCACTCAGTCTAAAAATACCCATGGTGTGCCCATCTTGAGCCGGTCTCCAGCTGGGGATGCAAGATGAGTCGAACATCATCCTTGCTCTCAGGGAGACAGAGAATGAAAGTGCATTGTGATGCCTCGTGGGAAGGGGTAGACGAGAGCTCCACACAAAGAGACGCATGTGTGCATGGGCATGCACGCGTGCGCGCGCACACACACACACACACACACACACACGAGCACACGGGGTTGGAACACTCTGTCACACTTTGCCCTGCGCGCCCAGCCAGGAGCCTTGCTGTGGCTCCCCAGACCTCCCGGCTCACTCCCTCTCCAGGTATGAAAACTTGTACCCATCTCCGGAAGCCTAACCCACACCCCGATGTGTCTTCTCGCATTAAACTCCTGGGGCATTGCACCTGGACAAAGCACCCTTTATCATGAGGGAGGAGAGGCAGGAAGTGCCAGGAGAGCCCGATTCCAAAGCAAGCACACCCGACAGAGAAAACCATTTACGCAAATGGCTTCTGAGTCACCATTCCTGCATGACAGTTTCTTATTGGAAATGAATGATCCTGAATCTGTTATGATCACAAAAAAAGGAACAAGCATCAGAGAACTCGAGGCTAAATCTGCCCTGAAAATAATCACTTCCTTCTCCTGTCCTCCCGTCAGAGAACATTCAACACTTCTACTCAAAACAAGGTTGTCAGATCAGTTAACTGAATTGATCACCCCTTTCCAGTACTGTGTTTCATGAATAATGGAGCCGTATCTTAAGTCAAAAGATGATTTTCTATTCCGGATTTGCAAGGTAAAACCATTCTACATGATGGATCAAATTAATTGAAGTATTACCTGTCAAGTTACCATGGCTTGTGCGGACTTAGCTATAATCTTTGTCAGTGGGATTAATTGTACTGAATCTGTGTTCATTTTTCTAAGAAAGCTGTGAAACATTGCATCTTAGGCTGTTTAGCAAATGCATCAGGAATCAGACCATCTACTTGGCAGATGGCTTCACACTCTGTCCTAAGCAGTTATGCAGAAATTCACATACAACAGCTGAAGCTTATGCCCTTCACAGGTTGAAAAGAAGTGTTCAGAGTCATAATTCTTATCAATTGTATACGTACATTAGCCCCATCTTAAGTTTTAGTTCTTGCTGTGATTTGATCTCAGTTGAGAGCAGGAATTGTTAAATTAAGTGAATTCCTATCAATTTGTGCGCTTCCACAGCTTAAGCTCTGCTTAATCATCTGCTCTCCTCCACCATAAACGTGAGAAAGGGCAAAGTTTAGTTTAGAAGCAGACATTTCTTCCTGGGGTTTAAGTAGACAGAGCAAGATAAGAGTAAAGAAAGCTTCCTGAACCCACAGATCTTAATAGGTGCTGTCTGGCCGCGGGACGTTCCCATTCTTAACATGTTGCTTTCACAGAATTCATAAAATCCAATCTCCTTGTTTACTTCTTATTCAGCAAGTATTTATTGAGTATCAGCTGCAGGCTTGA
The DNA here is from genome assembly GCF_036321535.1 of Camelus dromedarius. NCBI lineage: Eukaryota > Metazoa > Chordata > Mammalia > Artiodactyla > Camelidae > Camelus > Camelus dromedarius. The sequence continues at coordinate 109,185,936 of NC_087472.1, forward strand.
TACCGTTCTAGTTGTAGGAGATAGAAATTTTTCTTAAGAAGGACAACATCTCTTTCGTGTTCCCGTATGAGGTCTGCCCTCATTCCTGGCTGGTGGACACGTTCAATGGTACAGTGACTTTGGAAAACTTCTAGCGTCTAACAGTTAGTGCATTTCCACGTGACTCAGAAATTCCACTTGTGGGGTAGACAGCCAAAAGACAGGCATGTTCGTGTCTACAAAAAGAGACATGGGGGTCGGGGGGTGGGGTGGGCAGTAACTGGGAGGGATGGGAGTAAACTTTCTAAAGGATCAAAGTGTTCTCCGTTTTGACTGGGGTGGTGACATGTGGTTATTTACAAATGTAAAAAGTCATGACACTTTAGACAATTAAGATTTCTGTTTTAGTGAATGAAAGTTATTCCTCAAAATAGAAAACATAGTGGGAACAAGGTAAAGATTTGACATGTACATTCCACCATCCCGCAGGCAAAAACCAGCTCTAGACTAGTTTCTTTTCCCAGCTGAGCTCACCAGGGAGAGAAACCTCAGTCATGGTTAATCTTCTTTCTGAAGCCTCCACGTTCTCCCTCACGGGGAAGACAGGACAGTGATGTGAGAACTACCCCTTGGGGCTTTCTACCTACTGAGACACCATCCTTGCTGAAGCCTCAGAAAGTTATCTGGAAAGTAGTTAATATTTAGATATCGTGGGCCCGGTGACTTAAGTATATAAACCCTAATGATCAGAATGGCCCTGAACGTTGGAGTGGTTGGTTCCACTTTCTCCGCGAGCACTGTCTAAGGGGGTACTTGCCCTGGGTCCGCCAGCTGCAGGAGAAGGATACCAGGCTCTCGTGCACCAGGCTGGACACCCAGTACCAGAGAGACAGCATCACTTCCAGATCTGTCTACACGTAAGGACGCATACATCCCACAGGACAGTTTGCAGGACTGATGCATCCAGGGCTCAGTTAGGGACCCTCACGTGCGGAAGTGCCAGAAAAAAGTAATTCCCTTTACCCTGTTGTCTCGAGCAGGCATGTGCCGGACTGAGAATTTTCCTTAGTCGGATTTCGGTCATTAAGAATTTATGTACAAACTGGTCAAATTAAAGGAAGCATCTAGAAGCATATGCATCAACAGCTATTCTTCCCACATGAATAAATGTCCACTTTGTTATGGCCAGTCATAGTAACAGTCATTCAGTCACTGTGCTAAAATATATATAAAATAAAATATGCCATTTTAGCCATTTTTAAGTGTACAAATCAAGGGCATTCATTATATTCACACAGTTGTGCAACCATCACCACTGTCTCTAGAATGTTTCTGTTACCCAACCCAGAAACTCAGGCCCTTAAGCAGGAACTCCCCACGCCCCCTTCCCCAGCCCCTGATGACCTCTGATCTACTTCCTGTCTCTGTGAAGAGCAGCCGTCATTCTTTGTTTTTTTTTAAACATTTTTTTGTTGAGTTATAGTCATTTTACAATATGTCAGTTTCCAGTGTAGAGCACAATTTTTCAGTTATACATGAACATACATATATTCATTATCACAGTTTTTTTCGCTGTGACTACCACAAGATCTTGTATATATTTCCCTGTGTTATACAGTATAATCTTGTTTATCTATTCTGCATATGCCTGTCATTGTCTACAAATTTTGAACTCCCAGTGTGTCCCTTCCCACCCGCCTCCCCCTTGGCAACCACAAGTTTGTATTCTATGTCTATGAGTCTGTTTCTGTTTTGTATTTATGTTCTTTTTTTTTTTATTTTAGATTCCACATATGAGCGATCTCGTGTGGTATTTTTCCTTCTCTTTCTGGCTTACTTCACTTAGAATGACATTCTCCAGGAGCATCCACGTTGCTGCAAATGGTGTTATGTTGTCGGTTTTTAAGGCTGAATAGTATTCCATTGTATAAATATACCACCTCTTCTTTATCCTGTCATCCGTTGATGGACATTTAGGCTGTTTCCATGTTTTGGCTATTGTAAATAGTGCTGCTGTGAACATTGGGGTGCAGGTGTCGTTTTGAAGTAGGGTTCCTTCTGGATATATGCCCAGGACAGGATTACTGGGTGATATGGTAAGTCTATTCCTAGTCTTTTGAGGAATCTCCATATTGTTTTCCACAGTGGCTGTACCAAACTGCATTCCCACCAGCAGTGTAGGAGGGTTCCCTTTTCTCCACAGCCTCTCCAGCATTTGTCATTTGTGGACTTTTGAATGATGGCCATTCTGACTGGTGTGAGGTGATACCTCATGGTAGTTTTGATTTGCAATTCTCTGATAGTTAGTGATATTGAGCATTTTTTAATGTGCCTATTGATCATTTGTATGTCTTCCTTGGAGAATTGCTTGTTTAGGTCTTGTGCCCGTTTTTGGATTGGGTTGTTTGTTTTTTTCTTATTAAGTCATATGAGCTGCTTATATATGCTGGAGATCAAGCCTTTGTTGGTTTCATCGTTTGCAAAAATTTTCTCCCATTCCGTAGGTTGTCGTTTTGTTTTACTTATGGTTTCCTTTGCTGTGCAGAAGCTTGTAAGTTTGATTAGGTCCCATTTGTTTATTCTTGTTTTTATTTCTATTGCTTGGGTAGACTAGGAGAACATTTTTGAGATGTATGTGAGATAATGTTTTGCCTATATTTTCTCCTAGGAGGTTTACTGTATCTTGTCTTATCTTATCTTGTCTTTGATCCATTTTGAGTTTATTTTTGTGTATGGTGTTAGGGAGTGTTCTAGCTTCATTGATTTACATGCTGCTGTCCAGTTTTCCCAACACCATTTGCTGAAGAGACTGTCTTTATTCCATTGTATATTCTTGCCTCCTTTGTCAAAGATTAGTTGACAAAAAGTTTGTGGGTTAATTTCTGAGCAGGCGTCATTCTTGATGTGATTTTTGGGAAATGCTATTTTCTAGGAAGTAAAGGGTCACTTTAATGTCTTTTACTGAAGAGTTAAAATTAAGGTCTTATCCTTCCCTTTTCTGTCACCATAGACACTTGGACAAATGACTGAATTACTGTGTCATAAAACACTAATATTTCCAGGAGAGAAAATGACATCTTTTCTCATCTTAAAGGGCTGTATTTATTCCACCAGTAGGATATCCCTGCGCTGTCAATTAATTCCAGGTAAGCAAGGTAGAATGAATTACCTCTGGTTTAGAAGTCTTCTAGCAGATTCATTCATATATAAAAATACATTAGTAGAAGAATCATTTCTTTGCCACATTCTGACATAATTATGGACAATAAGACACCCACCAAGTCTGGGTCCTCCGCTCTAAGGAAGCAGCGTTCTCCGTTCTGTGGCAAGCTTGCAGCCAGAGGGCCTCATTATTCCCATTTTACAAAGCAAGAGAGCTGGGGCCACCCTGTCATCTTCAGCGACTCCTGTCTTAACAAATAGCATGGCATCTCACAGAGAACGAGATAAGTTTTTTTTTTTTTAATGCTCGCTTCTTAGACGTCCATAATCCATTTCCAGTATTTAAAGGTGCAATAATCTGGCTGTTTTCACCTGAGAGTTCTGTCAGATTCAAAACTGAGGGCCGTGTGCTTCTGACAAAGGAGGGAGCCTCAGTGAAACAAATCTCCCCCTCTGCTGTCCGGATCTTGTTCTTTAGACAGTTTGTGTTGCATATTAATGATGCCGTTTGGTTTCCCTTTGTTCCTCTCGTACCTGACTACGTGTTTTTATTGCAGTTTCACAGTGGTAGGATTTGGCAGTGCTGACTTGCCCCAGGGAGCAAGGCCATTAATCTCCAGCAAGCCAGTAACGGGGGTGGATTTCTCCATGTTCTCAGAAACACGCCGTGTGATTTCTTTTTCTCGTTGTCATCACTGTCATTTTCATCTTTTTACCTACATACTCTTATCACATCCGTTCTTTTGTGTAAACCAGACAGCTGTCGACATTTTACTATCTGTTAACTTTGAATAGGAAAAGGTCTTTCTAATATTCCAAAGCTCTTTTCACACCCTTGTCTCTTGGCTGATTTAAAACTTAGTACCAGTGCAGTTGAATGGGACTAATTATTGTATCAAACCTCAATAGTGACTTTGGGTTTCAGTGTCATTCTTCTTCCCCCACCTCTACCCTTCAGTGCCCTGGGGGGCTGCCTCAAACCCTGAGAACCTAATTCTCAGGGTTTAGTATTTAATCACAGCGGTCGAATGTGAATTAAATTCAGGCTGCTAGAGACAGAAAGAGTTTCTTCACCCTTTGCCAAAGAATAGCCTTCTCTTTTAAGGACAAAAAGCATACTAAGTATTTCTTGGACTTTCGATAGTGTGTGCAGGGTTACTGTTTGTGGGAATGAGTAAGATGTGACTGCATCACAGGGACGTAGAAGCCCCAGATGGGAAACTTTCAGTTACCGGAGTGAGTCAGGATGGGCAATCAGTATACATTTGATGGATCTTCACAATGATTACCTTGTACAGTCTGTACTCCTTATGCTTCAGAATACGGACTGGTTTCTAGAAATGCCTTGAAGTTTGCGTGAAGGGAACTGTGCCGCGAAGGGAAGTGTTTGGAGAGAGGAGAGAATTCATTTCCATGGACATTTGATGCTGCCTGCTGCTGTTCTCCCAGAATGAAACATTGTGTGGAGAACCAGAAGGGAGGCAAGGATGCCTTGTTGGCAGTACCAGCTGGAGCCAGCGTGGTCTGGGAAGAACAGCATCACCAATGATGAAAATCATCCTTGCTCACTCAGAAAGGAAGGCAAGAACGGGTCATTAAAGTTGGTCAGATAGGGTTTGTGAAGCCATGAGAGTGTAACGCTTTCATGAAGGAAAGAGTTTTCCAAGGTCCCTGTCCTTGACAGCATCAGACAGACAGCAGTGCCCGAAGGGAGCCTGAGTCGAGGGGTTTCTCCCTGGGCTCTTCTTAGGGAATCATACTGGTATAAAGCACAGTGGGAGCTGGGGAGGGGAGCTGGGTGGAGCGTGCCCACCTCAGAGAGAACTGAGAGCAGAACCAAGTGTCAGCTGCACTGAAGGTGGGCAGTTAACCGACTCAGGACAACCAAATGAGTGACACGTCACAAAACCAGACCCCACCTGCAGTCCCGTCGCTGTCCAAGAGGGGGCATCATAGGATGCCCGGTGTCACCTACATTACCTGAGGGAAGATGGGTGGGTGGCGGGAATTTTCTCATCTCTGACCAAAGGTGGATAAAGAGAAAAGATGGGAACTGATGCCACTTATCACTTTTTGTTTTGTTTTCACTCATCACGTTGACATAAGCAACCCCTCCTTCTCCATTTTGTTTTTTTGATGTAGAGTTGATTTACAATGTTGTGTTTCTGGTGTACAGCATAGTGATTCAGTCATATATACGTATACACACACACATACACACACATGCATATACACACATGCATATGTGTATATATATACATCCTTTTTCATATTATTTTTCATTCTAGGTTATTACAAGATACTGAATATAGTTCCCTGTGCTCTGCAGTAGGTCCTTGTTGTTTATCTGTTTATATACAGTACTTTATATGTCCCTAACTCCTAATTTATCCCTCTCCCCCTTCCTCCACGTTTAATGCCTGGTATAAAATATGCCCAAGCAGTTTTAACCATGCTCGTGTTCCAGATGAAAATTGAGTGGAGTAATCATTCAAACTAGTCTAGATGCCATTGGGCAAACAGGATATAAATGAACATTAGTTAAATGATTCAGTAAACATTTGTGGACTGCTAAGTCACTGGACCAGAAGCTCTTTACAAGCAAGGACTGTGTCTTGTCCACATTGACCCTCTGGTACCCCTCGCATCAGGGAACACAGTTTCATAGGCTTGTTGTGGAATGGCTGGTGTAGGCCCCCGACTGTGGGAACAAAGGAATGAGCCTTGGGCCGGAATGGTAAACAAGTTATAAAAAGCTGCAGACTCAGAGGTGAGAAGGCTGGTTAGCCAAGGACGGGTAAGGTCCCCAGAGGGGGGCAACCTAAGGCAGGCACAGCCGCCTGAGTCCAGGAAGAATGTTGTGAAGCAGCCGTTTCTCATACGTTCTGCCCTGATAAGTTGTAAGTCTCGCTGGTGCCAACACAAACATGATTTACCAACATAAAGGGTCTTCTGACCTTGAGCCAGACACTGCCTGTTAACCGTTTCCCTTGTCATTCCTCTTTGCTATATAAGACTGTGCAACTTAATAAAGCTTCAGAGTAGCCATCAGCTCTCTCCGCATACGGTGTGTATGTGTGTGTACATGGTATCGCGACACCAACAGCTGGTTGAGTGAATAACATGTTCTTGTTGTGTATCTAACACAAGAACGAATAAATGAATGCTATTAACAAGGAGTGGTATGTGGGATACCCATAATGAGGAATGTAGAGGGGTGACCAGCCTCATAATAGCCTAGTATTGTATCTGTACTGTAAAAGGTTATGGCTTATGAATGGCAAACAGCAGAAGTTGAGAGGAGGAAGGCATTAATTCTGCCTTTGGAGGGGTATGGAGGCAGTCCATGATGCCAACTGAGGACTGAGTTTGAATGGTGAATAGAAGGAAGTTCAACAGGGATAAAAGGGAGGACGGGGCAGCTTTCCAGGAAGAGCAAATGTGTGGAAACCTGAGTGTGCGTGGCTTGCTCAGGGAACAGTGAGGTGTCTGTCATGGCTCACGCCTAAGATTTGCCAAAGGGAGTGGCTCCATATGGAACACAATTGTAGGGTATAATCAGAATTTAATTCTCCTAGGGCTTCATCCTTTTTATTCAGTAGAAAGCAGTTATACTGAATGAAGGGAGAGCCTAGATTTAGTGAGCCCATTAGAGACTGGGGATGTCATTCAAACAAGATGTGACTGGTTTCTTGAGTGTGGGGACTCTTTGGGGGACAAAGACATTGTAGGGATAAACATGATGGAAATAGAATGAACCACACCACGCAACCTGTGATTGATGGTGTGGAGCAGAGGGAGGGGTCCAAGTTGACAGAAGTTTCTCTCTTACTCCAGAATACTTCTGCCCTTCATTCACCTCTATATCTGCACCACCCCAGGAGCCTCGGTTAATTACAGTGAGAAGACCAGGGATTTGGAGTCACCAAGAGCCAGTGGTTATTTTTCCGATCTGAGTGTTTTGAGAAAGTACTGTTCATAGTTTTGCCAAAATCTTAACCCAATGCAATAATGTCCCATGAATGATTGGAAGATTTTTAATGGGGTGGAGAGGGGATTGTGCATAAAACAGAGCAAAAAAGAGTTCACATTTTGATTCCAGAATTAACTGTAGAAGCCCTAGATAATTATTGACAGCTGAGGCACCTTTTCCTCTAGAAGATGGTTATATTGTTACTGCAGCATATATCATGTGATTTATTTCATTCTGAAAAGAAATGAGATCTCAGGTGTCCTCAAGAGTACAGGATTAGAGATGGTCCTTGCCAGGAAGGCTAGATGTGTCATGGGCTGCAGTCTGTGGTACACATGCAGCAGAAGAAAAGATAGCAAACACAAAGTTCCAGTTTTCAGTACCATGAAGGATGCTCATGAGACACGAGCAACCTATAAGAAACTTAAGAAACACTTAAGTTGGTAAAATCTAGAAAATGGTTGACTTATGACAAGATCATAGAGGGTTGGGGGTGGATGGTGTGTCCTGAGGAAGCATCAGATTTCTTGAGAAGGGAGGTGCATGCACACGCACAGATGTCTATGTGTCTAAACATTTACGTGTATTTATTTGTAAGTGCATATTCTAGTGTTGTAATGTCTTTGATTTTTTTTGGAATTTTAAGTAACATTAAAGAAGAGCATGCCAATTTTATTTATTCACATGTGACGTGTTCCCTTATATTCCTTTCCCTTTAAATGCTTGGGGAAATTAGTATAAATGTCTGTGGTTTAATTAGCACTGCGAATTCACAGTTTTTTTCGTCACGTTAGTGATCAGTTTTGTTCTTACGGGCTTCATGGGTTACCCGGATGTGAGCACCAGGGGCTGTTTTCCATGTAATGAAATATTTCACTGCACATTATTAAGGATTTAGAAATTGACTTTGAAAGTCTGATATACTGTATAATTGAGCTATGGAAAAAAGAATCATTATTATTCCAATGGAAAACCTATATGCCAAGGTACCTTGGAGAAATTAAATTACAGTATAAGTTTTATCTTAAGCAGTTACGATGACTGTGTTAAAAGCAGTAAAATGTGGTTTTTAGAGCTTCTTCACTAATACGCTTAAGGAGATTTGGGGTACTTTTATAGGACACCTTTTCAGAAGAAATACTGAATTTCGAAAAGATTGAAAATGTCATGTAAATTGAGGGACAAAAATCATACAACTCCATAGCCACATAAATTGACTTAAAAATACCACTTTATGAGGTGAAAATTTAATTTTTAGAAAAGCAAAAGCAAAGTTATTAATTAACAAAAACATGAGAGAAATTTCACCTCAGTCTTATGGAACACTGTTAAAGCAGGGCTGTTAGTCTGGGCTGAACAAGGGTCTTGGGGGAGTTTTGACCCTTTTGAATTATATGCAAATTTTGTGTGTGTGTAGAGAAAGGTCCACCTCTAAATGGACAATAAAGACTTTATTCAGTATATCTTTTCTTTCTGGCTCTGTCTCCCTATCACCTAGACCTGTGTTCATAATGTACTAGGATTCAATTATGCTGTCATTAAATTATAAGTGAATGTCTAAAACTGAAAATTATAGAAACAGTGTCCAAATTTATACCTGATGAGAGAGAATTATGTTGTTCATTGAAGAAGAAATTTAGTCGCAGGGAAGGTCACTAGGGGCTGGACAATTTGCAGGGAATCAGAAAAAAAAACGGAGAGCAACAGGGTATTTTTGATAATGCACATATTGTAAGTTTACAGTATGAACTGGTGCATTTTCACTACTGTGAACTTACACATACACTGCCACTCAGATAAGGCAGCAGAATATCCCCAGCCACGCGGCCCTTCCCGCATGCTCACTGACCGCCTCCCTCTCCACTGGTAACTGCAAAATCGACTTGACACTGTCAGTGACTTTTGTCTCCTTTGAACTTAACAGACACAGAATCATATAGTATGTTCTCTCTGTGTCCATCTTCTTTCATTCAGTGCTAAGTTTGTCAGATTCTTTCATGTACCTGCATGGACCAGTGGTTCCTTGACTCATTACTGTCTCTCAGTCTGTTGTAATTTTGCCAGCATTTATTTAGCCGTTCTGCTATCAGTACATGTTTGGGTTATTTCCCATTTTTTTTTCTCGATTACAAATGTTGCTGCTCTGAGTATCTATCTACCTATTTATTTATTTATTTATTTATTTATTTATGAAGTGAAATCCACATAGCATATTAGCCATTTAAAGTGTCCAATTCAGTGGCATTTTGTACATTCACAATGGCGTGCAGCCATCACCTCTATCTAGTTCTGAAATATTTCAACACCTGCAAATGCTCTGAATATCTTTGTGTGAGTTTTTGGTGGGTGTGTGCATGCACTTCTGTTGTGTGTGTACATAGGCATGCAATTTCTGGGTCATAGCTCTATGTATTTAAAAATAACTATCATGAAACAGCTGTGTAGCTTAGATATTTCATAGACTAACACTGTTTGGATTTTTTTTAACTTTTTAAAATTGAGTTATAGTCATTTTACAATGTTGTGTCAAATTCCAGTGAAGAGCACAATTTTTCAGTTATACATGAACATATGTATATTCATTGTCACATTTTTTTCTCTGTGAGCTACCATAAGATCTTGTATATATTTCCCTGTGCTATACAGTATAATCTTGTTTATCTATTCTATATTTTGAAATCCCAGTCTGTCCCCTCCCACCCCCGACCCCCTTGGCAACCACAAGTTTGTATTCTATGTCTATGAGTCTGTTTCTGTTTTGTATTTATGTTTTGTTTGTTTGTGTTAGATTTCACATATGAGCGATCTCATATGGTATTTTTCTTTCTCTTTCTGGCTTACTTCACTTAGAATGACATTCTCCAGGAGCATCCATGTTGCTGCAAATGGCATTATGTTGTCGGTTTTTATGGCTGAGTAGTATTCCATTGTATAAATATACCACTTCTTCTTTTTCCAGTCATCCGCTGATGGACATTTAGGCTGTTTCCATGTCTTGGCTATTGTAAATAGTGCTGCTATGAACATTGGGGTGACGGTGTCTTTATGAAGTACGGTTCCTTCTGGATATATGCCCAGGAGTGGGATTCCTGGGTCATATGGTAAGTCTAGTCCTAGTCTTTTGAGAAACCTACATACTGTTTTCCACAGTGGCTGTACCAAACTGCATTCCCACCAGCAGTGTAGGGGGGTTCCCTTTTCTCCACAGCTTCTCCAGCATTTGTCACTTGTGGACTTTTGAATGATGGCCATTCTGACTGGTGTGAGGTGATACCTCATTGTAGTTTTGATTTGCAATTCTCTGATAATTAGTGATATTGAGCATTTTTTTATGTGCCTATTGATCATTTGTATGTCTTCCTTGGAGAATTGCTTGTTTAGGTCTTGTGCCCATTTTTGGATTGGGTTGTTTGTTTTTTTCTTATTAAGTCATATGAGCTGCTTGTATATTCTGGAGATCAAGCCTTTGTCGGTGTCATTTGCAAAAATTGTCTCCCATTCCGTAGGTTGTCTTCTTGTTTTACTTATGGTTTCCTTTGCTGTGCAGAAGCTTGTAAGTTTAATTAGGTCCCATTTGTTTATTCTTGTTTTTATTTCTATTGCTTGGGTAGACTGCCCTAGAAGAACATTTTTGAGATGTATGTGAGATAATGTTTTGCCTATATTTTCTTCTAGGAGGTTTAATGTATCTTGTCTTATGTTTAAGTCTTTGATCCATTTTGAGTTTATTTTTGTGTATGGTGTTAGGGAGTGTTCTAGCTTCATTGATTTACATGCTGCTGTCCAGTTTTCCCAACACCATTTGCTGAAGAGACTGTCTTTATTCCATTGTATATTCTTGCCTCCTTTGTTGAAGATTAGTTGACCAAAAGTTTGTGGGTTCATTTCTGGGCCCTCTATTCTGTTCCATTGGTCCATATGTCTGTTTTTGTACCAAAACCATGCTGTCTTGATGACTGTAGCTCTGTAGTATTGTCTGAAGTCTGGGAGAGTTATTCCTTCAGCCTCTTTCTTTTTCTTCAGTAATGTTTTGGCAATTCTAGGTCTTTTGTGGTTCCATATAAATTTTATTATGATTTGTTCTAGTTCTGTGGAATATGTCCTGGATAGTAGTATTCTTCATTGCAGACAATTTGGACAGTTCATAAATTCACAAAGTAAAGAGCAAAAATCATCTATATTGCTGGCATCCTGAGACAGCCACTCTTAGTGTCTCAGGGCGCCCTAGATCATTTTTTATGTGCACAGTTCCTTTACTGCTTTTAAATCATCTTGTGTTTACTTAATAGTGACTTTTTTTTAACATTTTTTATTGATTTATAATCATTTTACAATGTTGTGTCAAATTCCAGTGTTCAGCACAATTTTTCAGTCATTCATGGACATATACACACTCATTGTGACATTTTTTTCTCTGTGAGTTATCATAACATTTTGTGTATATTTCCCTGCGCTATACAGTATAATCTTGTTTATCTATTCTACAATTTTGAAATCCCAGTATAGTTACTTCTTTAGAAAATATTTTTGATGGTTGAGTAGTCATTCCATGATACATATCTATCTCTCATGATGTATTTTCCTGTTTTTGGACTTAAAGCTCACTTTTAATTTTTCACTATTTTAAATACAAAAGATATAAATCACTGTGCACCCATGTTTGTGGATATGTATCTCTAGTTATTTTCTTACAGTTTCTTCACAGAGGTGGAATTGCCGGGACTAAGGGTACTATCAGTCTTAAGGTTTGGTGAACATTTCCACACTGCCCCTAGGAGGATTTACCAGTCTGTGTCTCATCTTAGCAGTGGACGGAACCTGTGAATCAGTGTTTCTCCACCTCAGCTTCTGCTGGTGGTCTAATAAAAGTTACCAGGTAATTTGTTTAGCGTCGGTTATACTGGAAGTTGTATGTGTCCTAAAATACAACAGCCAGGTTGTTTACACAGAAACGCATCACTTTCCAGTGGTAGAGATGAAAACAGAAGTTTAAAAAATACTACGATGGTTCAAAAAGAAATATGCTGAGCTATAGGCATTGTAAATATTTATCAGACTAGTGGTGCATAGAATGTTCTGGAACTGTCTCCTGTGCCCCCATTCTCATCTAAAATTTTTAACAGCGTTTTACTGTTGATACAGATAGTCATGCTGTGCCTGTAACCTGCTGGCTATTATTTTTAAAACATCACACCATTTCTGTCTTCCGCAAGCATACAATTTAGTAGGGGAATCTTACTTTAAGCTCATAAAAGAGCTAAACGACATTGTAGGAAATAAATAAGAGTTCAAGACAACAGTAGGAGCATTTTCACGAGGCATTTGTTGACAATAATCATGTGAGTCTCAAAGACAGATGGCTGTTATGACAAAGGGGGAGAATTAGACAGATTTGAAGGGAAGGAAGGATTGTTCAAAGTTGGGTAGGTCTTCTAGGAGTTTTGAAAAGTGTCCCAAAAGAGAAAAACTCAAGACTTTTTTTTTTCTGCTCTACTGAGGTATAATTGACAAAATTTTAAGATATTAAAAAGTGTACAATATGATTATACACACACACACACACACATTGTGAAAGAATTCCCCCTCAAGTTAAACACATCCATCACATCCATCACTTCTACTTTCCTTCCTTTCTTCCTTCCTTCTATCCTTCCTTCCTTCTTTCCTTTCTTCCTTCCCGCCTTCCTTTCTTTTTTTGGGAAGAACAATTAAGTTCTGCTTTCACAGAGAACTTCAATGATATAATACAGTATTATCAACTCTAGTCACCATATTGTACATTAGATTCTCAGACCTTATTCATCTTAAAACTGAAAGTTTGTACATCTTTACCAGCATCTCGCTATTCCCCCCTGGGACCCCAACACTTTGTTGCTTCGAGTTCGACTTCTTTCCTTCAGACTCCACCTGTAAGTGAGGTGATGCAGTATTTGTCTTTCTCTGGCTGGCTTTGTTTCACTTAGCGTAAGTCTAGATTCATCCATGTTGTCTCATTTGGCAGATTTTCCTTCTTTTTTATGGCTGAATAAGTCAAGGCATTTTGGAAAAGTGCAATTAAACCTTTGTTCCCTTGGATTCAAGGACTGAGATCTTTTAAAATCTGAGTTCCAGAGTTGAAGAGAGTAGGATGAGAAGGAGTCCAGTGGCACTGAGTGGCCAGGCACTGATCTCAGTGCAGATTGGCTCATGAAATCGCGCTTCTCCTGTAGGCCGGGTCTCAGGGGATGGTGAAATGGGAATGTAAAGGAAGAGAGAGATGTGTGCAGCGGGAAGGACACTTTTGAAGCACAACGGGACTAGCTGATTGCAAGGCTAGATGCAGTGGACATAAAATGAGCCACCGGGGAAGTTCGTGCGCATGGGTCAGGAGGAGCGGTAACGGTCCACAGACAGAAGTGTGCAGGCGCCTTTGACTGACATAGTGATTTTGCTTTGTGCTCGCCATGGTCATCCTCATCACTGCCCCTGAAATGACTGAAGGTTTCCCGGCGAAGACAACAGAAGGAAGGTGCTACCGTATGTTGTAGGTTTTTACAAATTTGCATGTGCACACTTGTTCAGGAAATTACGGTAGAGCATCCGGTACATGTGGGTGTGTAAGGCAGCTAAGGGAATTATGAAAATGCATCAAAGACCAGAGCGTTCAAAATGCTACTTCTCTCCTACTCTACTCCCCACCCCACGGCCCAAAGCTTTACTGAGCATCCTTAGGGCTCCAGCTATTTATTCTGCAGTTTAACAGATGGAAGGAAGGTATCATACATTTATTCTACCTTTTATGAATGGATTTTACTTCAAGGTAACCAGACAGTCAATGATGGAAAGCTATTCTTTGTAGAGAATCATATTAATAAATGAAGGCGGGATAGTAGAATTAGAATGTCACACTTTGCTACTCCTAACGACGTCGTACATCAAGGCAGCGATCATCTGTGGCTGCTAAAATCTTTAGGTGAAAGGTTGATGGGAGCTTTCAGGGTGACCCCTCCTGAAGCCCAGGGCAGTCTTACCCACATGAGCAGTGCCTCCTGCTGGGATGCAGTAAGAAGTACCTAGCGCCACCAAGGAAGTATTCTTGCCCACCTCCCCACCAACAATCAACCCTAAATCTAATCAAGTTTTAGAACTAAGCAGCACTTTATATAAAAATACACATGACAAAGGAGCATGTACAAAATCGCCCGAAGAACACAACCTGCAACACCTAGAATGTGGGAAGTCTTTTAGGAAAACTGACTCAAGACTCTTAAAGATATAAATAGCATAGGAGAAGAGTGCTGGGGAGCTGTTGTAGACGGAAAGATGTTTAGGTGACATATCACTCATGCGAATCCTGACTCGAGTCAGGATTAACTGCAGAATTAATTACGGAAACTTTATCTTTTTTTTTTCCAGAAAGTCAAGAAAAAAATGAATATGGTTTATTTTAAATGGTACTAAGGGATACTTGTTAACTGTGTTTGCTGTGGTAGTGTGGTTAAGTTTTTTAAAGCTCGTATTAATTAGAGATACATGGTGAAGGGGTTACAGGTAAATGATGGTATTTGGACTCAGAGGGTAACCGACCATTCTGGTCTGCCTGGGACTGAGTGGATTCCTGAGATACGGGACTTTCAGTGCTAAGATTGGGATGGTCCAAGGAAAACATGGACAGCGGGTCACCCTGTCTGAGGTTTGCTTTAAAATGCTCCATTAAAGGAAAAATAGATAGGTAGCACCTACGAAAACTGTTGATGGTGAAATTGGGCAATGGACACTGAGAGGTTTTTGACTCTATTCTGTCCATTTGGGGCTCGGTTTGAGGATTTTTGTTACAATAAAAAATAATAAGATAGTAAAAAAAATAAAAAGATCTCCACTTTTAGTAGTGTGTCTGAATTGTAAGGGTGCCTTTTCTCTGTTTTATCATTATCCGGGGAATCAAGGAGTCAAAATAAGAAGGAATCTCAGGGAATTTGTGGATGTGCTGAAGGCCACTGAACTTTTGGCAAAGATGCATGAAGCTGGAGAGATGTCCTCCTAGCTGGACCATGGGCATTCAAACCCACTGGACACACCACGGCAAGGATTTGTTTCCTGGCTAGACAACAGCAAACTCAGGAGAGTTTATTTACGGAGAACGTTGTATCTGAGACTTGGTGTGAGGTCTTGTTGGAAGTACAGGGCTGATAGGCTCACGTAGCATCTATCTCCAAGCAGTGCTCTCTGCTGCAAGTTAATTCTGCACTGCTGAACCTGAGGTACACAGCAAATAGGTATTTTTGAGACATTGAATTGGATCTTTTGAGTTCAAATGGCAGTTTAATGGCACAAGGGAGAATTTGTGAAGGAAACGGAGACTCCTGCCACGTAATCTAATATTTGACAAGCTTTAGACAAACGTTTTGACAACTGTCAGGTCAGTGTTTGACAAGTGTTTAGATTGTCCATCCTGAAAGAGGCAGTCAGATGCCAGGTCACCTGGATAATGTTAGGTAAAGTAAAATGTGTCAGATTACAGTCAGCCCCAGATATTTTCACTTTCTTGTTGGATATAAGTTGACATCGTGCTGATTTTGAAAAACCCTTTTGGCTTACGTTGGTAAAGGGAACGTGAGAAGAGCAAAGGTGCCTGGGAGGAGCAACCCTGGAGGAGCGAGCCACCCAGGCTGCCGGCTTCAGGGCTTCGTGGGGGTCAGCACAGGGTGCCCGTCCACCATGGGTTTGCAGACCTGCCCTTGCCCAGGCCTCCTGCCCCTGGAGGGGCTTGAGGGGAGAGATCATGGGCACGAAATTGTCCCCAAAATGGCATCATTGGCTTGATGTAGTTTTTGATGGAGCAACAAAGTGTAGAAAGAAGAGGCTCAGAAGCAAGAAGGTCCCTAATTTCCCTCAGGTCAGCGTTTTTTGTTTTGATGGATTCATACACCACATGCCCGTTTGAAAGAGGATCCTAGTTAACAAGCAATAACTAATCAATGATGATGATTGTTTTAATGAGCACCTACTTATGTGATATGTGCTCCATTCAGCAATTTCACACTGACACTCACTCCTGAGAACCAGGTGGGTGAAACCATACCTGTTTTTAGAGAGGAAGTAATTGGCTGAGGCAACTTGAGATTTTTTTTTTTTTTTTTTTTAACATTAAGAAGTTTATTAACTTGGAAGGAGCAGGCTATGAGTCCTGACTGGTTTCACAGAAACTTTTTCAGGTGAATTGTGACACCAAAAAGAGTGTATACAATATTTTTTACAATCAGTTATGCAGTATGTATAAAAACAAAATTGTGGCCCTTTCTTCAGTGTGTATGTAATTTTCATGTAACACATAAATTACTAAAAATAGTCATCTACATATCAGTCATCTATGTAAGTATATTAGACTAGGGGGAAGTTATGTGGTTTGTTACTTAAAGGGATTAAAAAAAACAAACCTTTGCATCAAGCCATTATTTGCTGATATTATTTGCTAGTTTGGCAACTTCACTTTCTATTTTTTTGTTTTTCCTTTTTACTCTTCTGTCAGTATTAATGTGGGTAACCTACCTATATGGTGCTGCTTCAATAATAAAGAAAAAGATTAATAATTGTGAAATACCTTTTAAGTGAACTCCAGGGGAACAATTCATCACTTATGTAAAGTGTGAAGAGAATTCCTTGATTTAAACATTTGGACATAATGCCAATACTGATTTTTAAAGTCCCCCCACCGCCCTTTTGTCACTATTGAAACACTGTTTTTCTGTTTGAGTGTATTTGGGAATGAAAGGATGGTGTTACTGCCACCGTGTGTTGCATTTCTTAAATGTCATTCAACTACTTAGAGAAAAATGGAAATAAAGCTCCAAATTTCCAGCCCTTGGGTTTCACTAAGTAGGGAAAGCTCTTCATCTCAGATAAATGCCTTCTTTTCTTCGTCCAAGGACGAGGATTATAAATATGTTTTAAATTCACTTAATGAATATTTAAATTGAAAATCCAACAAAGCTTGGTCACTTCTCTTCACACAGAAGAATCACTCTTTAAGTCTAGCAACACAGATTATTTGTTTCTTCTTCACCTCATTGCATCAAAACGTTATTTAGTTATCTTAATAACTTTATTTAGGTAATAAAGTTGCCTATATTATTTGAAAGCTGTTCACGTTATAAATGATTGGTACCAACTCGTTTTATTACACTTTGTATCACCTTATTGCTCTCCGCAGATAAACTTTGGTCTCTACAAATTGAAAGCTTGTGGCAGCCCTGGGTTGTCAGATGATGGTTCGCACTTTTTAGCAATAAAGCACTTTAAAATTAAGGGATGTACATTGTAGATATACTGCTCTTGTGCACTTAATAGACGAGCGTATAATCTAAGTGTAACTTTTGTCAGCACTGAGAAACAAAAAAATGTGTATAACTTGCTTTATTGCAGTATTGGCTTTATTGCAGTGGTCTGGAATCAAACCTGCAGTATCTCCAAGGGATGCCTATATATTTGGGTTTGGAAAGTTGCTCTCCGAAATGCTTTTGGGCTACAAGAGTAGCAAAGCCATGAGGACTTGGACCGGGAGGGGATTTCTCTCTGCCCATCTGTCCGGAGCCCCCTCCGGTTTTAGGGAATACTCTCTGAAGGGATCTTGCCACCCTGTGCAATTTCTAGCACACTTCAGTGACATCTAAAATTTTACTCAGCATTTTAACTAGTTGGAAAAAGAAAATTTCCAGCATATTGTAAATATAGATATCTTAGCACAAAACTGTAATATCACTCTTTTAAAAATGTTCAGTGTAATCTAAATGCCATAGCAATTTGATACCTATTATAAATAGTCCAAAACCCTGAAGAAGTGCTTTCCTAACAGGATGAAATTTTACATCATTTGTTTTCTTCCTTCAGTTTTAGTTTCCATTCCAACTTCTGCAGAGAATTTTATCTTAAAGTAATATTATATGATGCTTGAAAATCTTTTATTGATAACTTATTCTTACTTACTGCCATGGTCTGAATGACTGTACCCTCCCCCTACCCCTCAATTCATATGTTGAAAGGCTAACCTCTAGTATTATGGTATTTAGAGTTGGGACGTTGGGGTGATGATCAGATCATGAGGGTGGAACCTCATGAAAATGGGATTAGTGCCCTTATAAATGAGACTGCAGAGAACACCCTCATTCTACACCCACCCCTCCACCTTGTGAGGACTCAGCTGTGAACCAGGAAG